>NW_028227256.1:158777631-159460131 GCF_978045245.1 Mus caroli
GCAAAAACAAAACCAACAAAAGCCCATCCCAAATCCCACAACCTAAGTGGAGTGGTTTAAATATTTCAACATTTGAAATAAAATGCATCATAGACTCATCTAGACTAATATCCTTCTTCTACAGATAAAGAAGCCACGTTGATTATTAGTGACTTTCTCAAAACCCTGATTCTTTCTGAAGAGGTCTTCTGCTGCTTTGGAATAAGTCATAGTTTCCTCCTGGAGTCAGTACAAGAAGGGCAAAGTTTGTAGGGCTATTTTGCAATTCAAAATAAAGGTATTGTTATTTGTTATACAGACTTCGGTACTACTCTCTTTAAAAGCCCAGGAAACTGTACCAAATACAGCTTGTTTTGATTCAGTCATGGAGACCTTCCCTAGTAAAATATGGAAAGTCAAGTAATGTGGAGAAAGAGGCCTACAAAATGGATTTTAAACTCAGCATAACAAACTGAACTTAAGCTTCCCTTTTCCAGCTAAAAGAAAGTGGAATGATGTGAGATGACTTTTTTAATTTTAGGGTTTTTTTTTTTTTACCATTAGTGTTATCTGTGTGCAGGATCACACAGACACACACACACACACACCACTTGTAATTGGAAATCAGGGATAACGTCCTGAAGCTGGTTTTCTCCTTCCACAGTGGATTCTGGGGACTAAACTTAGACCATCAGGCTTGAGTGTCAAGTGTATACCTGCTACACCATCTTGCCAGCCCCCACCTTTCAGTATTATCTCTTAGTTTCTGAAACATAGTTAAGGTTTTATTATCTTTAAAAAGGTTATTTCAGTTAATATATGAGAAACAATTTTCATCTTATGACCTAGAAATGGGGGTGTGAGCCTGGTAGATAAACAGTAGTTTAAATAACTGGCGAATAATTAGAATTTCACAATCATTATATTGTGAACACACAATGAGAATCTATGCCTATCAATTATACAATACGCAAAGCTTTTTGCTGTGAATTGAAGAAAATTCAAATGTGCATCAAGAAGCAACTGAAGAACTTAATTATTTAGAGTGGAAATGCATGAATAACCAGGAAGAGGGCAACAAGCTGGGGTTGGTAGGTGTGTGCTGTGTTCCAGCACTTAGAAGGCTGAGTAGCAAACTGAGCTTAAGGCTAACTCAGTGACACAGTAGATCTGATTTCAAAACAAACAACCTGAACCAAGCAAGCAAAAACTCCAAACCAAAAACATTCAACAGCCATCAACAAAACAAACATAACCCCAGCAAGAAGGGGAAAGGGAAGGAATAAACCCAGATAAAAATGTGGCCCAGACAAAAGCGCTTCAGTTAATAAACTATTATTGTAGTATTTGTTTTCTGGGGGTAAGGCAAATGCTCTACTATGAACTACATTTAAAACAAAGTACCTTTTGGAGGTGATGGACTTATGTATGTGGTGATGGCAACACGGTGTGGTGGCTGAAATCTCGACGCACCTAGGAGACAAGCCATCAGACCCATCTGTGAACGATTATCTAGACTAGGTTAACTAAGGTGGGAAGATCCCTCTTAAAGGTGGGCACTGTCAGTCCCTGGGCTGGAGTCCTAAAGAAAGCTGAGGGTCAGTGTTCCTCACTCTATGTCTGATTGAATGCAATGTGACCAGTGTTCTCAAGTTCTTTCCAGGACTCCCCTGACTTGGTGATAAACTTAACCTCAACTATGAGCCTGTCTTCCAAGGGATTTTATCATAAAGAAAGAAACTAATACAGTAGGTGTATCCATATGCCCAAACCCATCAAAATGTATACATTAAATATGTGGAGTGTTTGTATGTTATATATCAATAAATCTTTATTGAAGTAATTGTTTCATATCACCCATAGAGGTTTGGATGTGATAAATATTTAATTACTTTAAAGATTTGTTTTGCTACATAATAAGGGACATTACATTGGGGTTTCCCATAATTTAGTGAATTAGATCACTGCATTTCTTTTCTGACACTACATGCATTTAGCTGTTCTTTGGTATTCTAAAGGTATTATGCTTCTTAGGAAGGGGGCAGGGGACAGAGATGGCTCAGTAGTTACGAGCACGGATTGCTCTTCCAGAGGCTCTGAGTAATGTTCCCAGTGCTCACGCTATAAAGCTCACGACTCCCAGCAACTCCAGCTCCAGGAAAGTCAGACCGCTGGCTTCTGAGGGCACCCTCATTAGTACACACACCCACACACAAATACTTAATTTAAAAAGGTAGAGACAGGTAACGTGAGCATTCTGTTCACTGGGGTCAGCCCTATTTAAGTCTCTTCCAGACACCAATTATCTGTGACTATACTGAGATAGTCTATCATCTGGTCTGAGAAAGATAGTCTGCCTATCAATTTCCTTCCCACAAAGCTACGGTGCTGCTACAGTTATAGTTTAATAAAGCACAGAGGGTCACAAGAGTCCCCTGGAAGGAGAGGAAACAAACAGGACATTCTAGGGAGCAGAAACTGCAATCCATGACAAAGTCACACTGCTGAAAACATAGACCATGGTCCTTCCCTCTCCAATAGCAGCTTATTGTTAAAATTATGTTACTTTTAATCTCAATCTTAATATTTTTGGTTGGCCTCAGTCCATAGGTGATTCAATACAAGCTGTTCATAATTTCCAACGTCCGGTAGAAGCAACATTGTTTATGCCTGACAGCTTAAAATTTGATACTTAAAGCTGAGTAGTTAAAGGAGAATCTTGATGCACCAGAGTCGGGGCAATGTGGTGAGGAGGAGTTGGGGGTAGGCTACCCTCTTAGAGGGGAGATGGGGGGAGGGGGAGGACCTCTTCAAGGGGGGACAGGGAGAGGGCAGTATTTGGGATGTAAATAAATAAACAATTTAATAATTAAAAAAGGTAACAATGCAACATAGGAGTAGATTCAGAATTTAAAACCTGTTCTCCTGAAAACAAATCCAATTTTAATTTTAATTATATAGTACCCTAATACTCCAAGGCCAGACATGGTGTGCCTCCACATGGCTATATTCTAGGTTGAATCGAGTCAAGTGATTCTCAAGATCCCAGACAGTTTGCAATTTATAATATCTTATGGAGTCATGTTATTATAATATATCAACACTTTTCTATCTGTATATAGTATATGTCATTAATAATTTATATTATCTCTTCTTTTATCAATATCTAGAAAATGTGTTTTTTTTTATGTTTTCTGTTTCAGGTGGACTGAAACATCATATAGTCTCTGTGCCCTAATATCAAAAATATCTGGTTAATAAGCAGAGACTTTAAAATAGGTCCTTATGATTTTTTAAATTTCATTTTTACATGTTATAATATCTCCCTTTTGTTTCTAATTATACTAATTTGGGTCTTCTATTTGCTTCTTTTATTAATTTAGTTTATTAATTAAGATTGGTTTGTCAATCTT
This sequence comes from Mus caroli, assembly GCF_978045245.1. Lineage (NCBI taxonomy): Eukaryota > Metazoa > Chordata > Mammalia > Rodentia > Muridae > Mus > Mus caroli. The sequence continues at coordinate 158,781,024 of NW_028227256.1, forward strand.
TCTAGAATATAAAATGATTCCTAATGATACTTTGCTATACCCATGGATTAGTCCCTAGTCCAATTATCATCAGAGAGGCTTCACACAGCACTTAATAGAAACAGATGCAGAGATCCATAGCCAAACATCAGCCAGAGCTTTAGCTCTGCAGAAACCTGTGGAAAAGGAGAAAGATTGCAGGAGCCATAAGGGCAAGGACACCACAAGAACATGCCCACAGAATCATCTCACTGACACATAGGTACCACGTGTGCGCCTAGTGCCTGCAGAGACCAGAAGGACTCAGAGCCCTGCTGGAACTGAAGAAAAAGAAAGTTCTGAGCTGCCATGTGGTTACCGAGAGCCAAACCCCGGACCTAAAGAAAAGCAGCCAGTGCTCGTAACCACTGAGTATCCCTAGTAGTTCTCAACTGTCTTGTGTGTAGGAGATGATGGAAGAATAAACAACATGGGTAACATTGGTACAAAGCAAGCTTCTAAAAGAAAAAACAAAATCAACGTTTAAGAAGGAAGACTAACTAGAAAATTCCCATATCACTGATATTAAGTGTTGAAATCAAAGTGTTACCGTTCCAATTTTAATTATGTAAAATTAAGATTAAATTAATTAAATAAAATAGTATTGTAGAACAATTAAGTATATTTTTATTTCATCTAGGCATAATGTGGATAAGCTAATTTTTGCATAACTACTTTGTTCTATTAAAAGTATAGCATTAAGTACGGTGTGGTAGTGCACATCTGTAATTGCAGCACCGGAGAGGATAAGGGTGGAGTCTGAGGTACATAGCAAGGTCCAATCAACAGAATATAGAACCCTTGCCACAGTCTTTCTATCTATCACAGCATTGTATGCATCGACACATACACTTTGTGTTCTGAGTACTGCATTAACAGCACTTTTTTCTACAGTCTAAGTAAATGCTTTTCAAATTTAGAAAGTAATGCTTATGTTTGTTTTAATTTTTGAATTTAATTTTTTACTGTGTAGCCCAGACTGACCTCCACCTTATAATCCTCTTGCTTTAGCCTTTTATTACTGAGATCAAAGGCGTGGACCAAACTCCTGAATGAAGTCATTCTCCTAAGTCCTAGTCCCGAAATCTCTACTCTGGATAATCATCTTTGGGGGAATTAATCTAACATAATAGTTTCATCACCTACAAACAAATGTCTAAAGGACTCCTACTTCCTACCTGGGTAATGTCTCACTATCACTAAAACCAAATTCCTTGATTCTCCTTCTCTCCAGATTAACAGAGAACATTTTCATTCTTCCAGTTGCTCCATCCAAAACTCCTAGAGTCTCTTCCTATCACCCTCAAACCCAACCATCAGCAAACCCCACAGTTTCCGTCCTTCTTACTGGCCCAGCTTTCATGACAAGGCTGGCTATCCCCAACCTTTTCTCAACTAGATTATTACAGCATCTTCATGAATGATGGTCTTGATTCTCCTTCTGCAGATTTATGTTCCCTTCACCAAACAGCAATCAAAGGTTGCTTTGGGAAGGTAAATCCCAGATTTAGAGCCACCTCTGTACTCAAAATCCTTTTTAAAGATGCTCAACAGAGAGGAGACAAAGCTTAGCAAGCTTGCTGGAACCTCTCCCCACTGAGATTTTGACCCTGTCTCCTAATTTCCCCTTGGTATCCAGCCACAGAATTTCTTGCTGGTTTGGGGACAAGTCAAGGCTTCTTTTGCTTTAGACCTTTATTCATTCTTCCTGAAAATTCTTTCCCCCAAAATATGTAGTGCTCATTCCCTCATTCCTCTCATACATTTGCTTACCAGCTTATCAGACCATCCTATATGAAAATTTCATATTTTTATTTCTCAGAACCGTTCACCTTGCTTAATGTTTCTTCATAACTACATAATATATTGGCCCAGTCCTGCAATGAAAATAAAAGCTCTTAGCGAGCAAGTGCTTCTGCCTCGTCTGCACTCGGCTACACCCCATCACACGGATCACGGGTCCACTAAGGAGCTGTTAAGAAATGAACGTTTCTTGTCAAAATAAAGCATATCCTCCAAACATTCTCATCCAGCGCTCACACAAGAGCCAGGCTTGTAATTAGGTAAATACTAGTAAAAACTACATTCTTCACTCACTAGGGTGGAAAAATTACCGAACCTGTCTTGTCTTAGTTAACTGGTTTCTGTTGCTGTGATGAAACACCATAACCTAAGTGACTTGGGAAGGAAAAGGTTTAATTGGCTTACACTTCCACATTGTACTCCATCATTGAAGGAAGCCAGGACAGGGACTCAAACAGGGCAAGAACTTGGAGATAGGAGCTGATGCAGAGGCCATGGAAGGGTACTGAATGGGGACAAGTGTGCTCACTTCATAAAGACTGATGATGTTGAAATCTGTCTGTATTAGGTTCTCTGATTCCAAATACAGAGCATTATTGTCACAGGCTGTCTTGGACAACGGGGCCAAATACTTTAAATAGAAGTTATTTTGGAAATCTGTTCTGGGCCTATCTATTATCCTTAGGAGAAAAGAACCAAACATATAGCTACATGACTTTATTATCCTGTTCTTCTAGAACAGGAGGCCATGAGAACAGGGGGTCACTGGTAGGCTGAGATATCACTTTTAAATATTCCGGAAAGTTGTATTTAATTCTACAAGTGTTTCGCTCTAGAAATTCGATTTAGTTTTATAGAGTAGATCTGATTCTCCTATTTCTACTATTTATTTTTGTAAATGTATTTAAAAATCTAATATCCTTCTTTATCTCATTTTCTCCAAAGGGTTTTATGAAAGAAAGCATTTTTTCCCTGTATATTTTATGTTTTCTTAGGTACCTGTGATGAGAAATTAGAAGAGACCTGGAAATAGATCATGTCGATACCTTGCTCATTTATGTTTATGGCTTCTTTGTCTGGTGGGATAAATGTTCTAAACATCTGAGCAGTAAGGTGGTCCACTGGAGAGTAATAAGGTATGGAATTAAAACACAGAAGAAATGGGTCTTAGGCAGATGGAAGAATTTCCTTTGGAGATTAATTTGCATATCACTTGTGGGCAGTCAAAAGGAGAGGTAACAGATCATGAGAGGAATGGATAAGGACTGAAATATTTGCTGTGTAGAATGATGAAGCAATGACAAAGGATTTACAGAACTATTGTTGGATAACAGTGTCAGCTAACTCACATTATATATCACGAACATAGTAGCACAGACTCTCTGTGGCTGGTTTTATTTGACAATACTCACTACCCTAGATCAGAGAATATAAATTCCTGGATTAATCTAGAGTTGGGAAAAACATCAGAGTTAAATATTCCCAAGACCCGAACAAAACACCCATGGGAGGAGTTACAGAGATAAAGTTTGGAGCTGAGACAAAAGGATGGACCATCTAGAGACTGCCATATCCAGGGATCCATCCCATAATCAGCCTCCAAACGCTGACACCATTGCATACACTAGCAAGATTTTGCTGAAAGGACCCAGATAGAGCTGTCTCTTGTGAGACTATGCCGGGGCCTAGCAAACACATAAGTGGATGCTCACAGTCAGCTATTGGATGGATTACAGGGCCCCCAATGGAGGAGCTAGAGAAAGTACCCAAGGAGCTAAAGGGATCTGCAACCCTATTGTTGGAACAACATTATGAACTAACCAGTACCCCGGAGCTCTTGACTCTAGCTGCATATGTATCAAAAGATGGCCTAGTCGGCCATCACTGGAAAGAGAGGCCCATTGGTCATGCAAACTTTATATGCCCCAGTACAGGGGAACGCCAGGGCCAAAAAGTGGGAGTCTGTGGGTAGGAGAGTGTGTGTGTGGGGGGGTAGGGTATGGGGGACTTTTGGGATAGCATTGGAAATGTAAATGAGGAAAATACCTAATAAAAATATTAAAAAAAATATTCCCAAGACCCACGACTATACTAACAACAGTATCAATTAAGTAATCATTTTCTGAAATAAATTACAATAAAAATGTTAGAAAACAATACCTTTTCACTCTAAAACATGTATAATGTTTTAAGTTTATAAGTGGAATGTTTTCTGAGATTCATATACCTCTCCTTCTATATTTTTGCCTAACAGTGTAAGGCTCTGGGTTCAATCCTCAATACTTCATTTTCTCTTTTTTGAATTTGGAAATCAACAACCTGTATTTTAAGATATGACACTCACTCACAGTTATAAATACACTTGAAAAACACATCTGGATAGAGATTTGAATAAACAAATTCTCAGAGCATAAATAAATAAATATCTCACAGTGCTGGTTTTGCACAACAGGACACCTTCTAAATAGATTTCCTATCTAATTCTAGGAAGCCTGGCTTCCTGTTTTAAAATGGGTTGTTTTTATTATGTTTAATTAGGCCCACTGGTATACTGTGGGTGTTATGTGCACATGGGTGCAGGTGCCTGCAGAGGCCATGCCATCAGATTCTCTTGGTGCTGGAGTTACAAGTGGCTGCGAGCTGCTTGATATGGGTATTGGGAACCAAACTTGGGTTTTCTACAGAGCAGTCCTCTCCACACAGAGCAGTATGTAACTGCTAAGCCACCTCTCCAGCCCCGGCCTGTTTTTAAAATTAGAACTAGGTTGTGAATTTTTTTAACTCCAAGACATCTTATCATTGCTTACTGGATAAAAGTAGCCATGCAAGCAAACTGCCCTCCCTGTAAGTCAGGAAAGAAAACAGCTCTAGAGGACCCTCAATACTTTGTCCTAATACTTCATTAGAAGAAACCTGGGTAACAGGATTCTCCAAATGAGAATAAGACTACGAAATGAAGCACAATATCCAACTTTCTTGTGTTCCAGAAAGGGAAGAAGATTTTCTGTGAGCAAGATATTGTACAGTGTGTGCATGCCACACTGGGACCAGTTTAATCAAGTAAATCTGTCTGCTCCTATTTTTAAGCATGCATTTCAGACTTGCTAGAGTAAACATGAACTGCAGGTATAGACCTATTTGTTTAGAATGTTTCCTTGTTTTCCCTTTAAGCCCCACTTAACCCCATGGTACCCAGTATTCCATCCTTGCTGCTGCTCCTCTCTATTCCCTCATGCAGACCCACAGCGTCAAGAACCTCTGCATATTGGTTGACTCATGATTTAGTACCTTCCCGCATAAATCTCTTTTCTCTTCATTTATCAGCCAGCTATCTCTACTTGGCTCCTTCTAAGACACAAACTCCTAACATGTCCAGGACCCTGTTCATTTATCTGTGTATTTTATCCCAGCAGGGCAGCACTCAACTGTCTAAGCTGAAACCTTTGGAGTTGGTGCGGGTGGATTCTCCCAACATAGATCTACCCCAGGTAATCTTTCAGATAAACTACCAGAACTCTTTCATGTTCGTTTCTTTACTATTATTTTCACCTTTTCCCTACCTAGCCACCATGTGTCTAAAAATCAGCCCAAAGTGGATCTGTAGGCTAGAAGTGGCTCAGTAATAAAATGAAGTGTGGATTTCAATAATTTTTGTTTGTCCTTCTTCCTTCACATACCGGATACTTAAGTTTAGGATGCACTTCCCTTGCATATAACCCAGAACTTAAGTCTTATTATCTCCCTCCCCACAAGCTTCTCCTTCTTCATTTCTCTCTCATTACAGTGCCCTTCATTACCCCCCGCCCAACCTCCATCCTCACCATTTGTACCCCACCCCTTTGCCTGGAATGCTGGGATTGAACCAAGGACCTCACATATGCAAGACACATGCTGTTCCTACTGAGCTGAGCTACATCTCCAGTTCTAACACCCTTCTTTTTAAAATTTAGAAATTCACTTGTGTGTGTGTGTGTGTGTGTGTGTGTGTGTGTGTGGTGTCACCGTGCATATGTGCAAGTCAGAGGATAAGTTTTGGGGGTTGGTTCTTGCCTTCTACCTATGGAAGGCTCTCTAGTTCCTGCCTTGCTGTATAAACTACCAGGATTCCCGTCTGCTTATCACCTCAGTAGGAGTCTGCAGTTAAAGGTGTGTGTCACAGCATCTAGCTTTTTAAGTGGGTTCTGAGGATGAAATCAAGACATCAGGTAGTACAGAGTAAGGACTTTTACCCACTGACCATCTTGCCTGTCCCCAATCCCTTCTTTAGGGTTCTTGGGGCAGCCAGATGGCTTAGCATGTGCCATCCAACCTGGCTCACTGGAAAAAGTTCTCTTGTGTAAGTGCAGAAACTTGAGTTTGATCCTGGGAACCCATGTGGAAGTGGAAGAAGTACATGCTATGCTTATACATTAGAGCAAAGACTACTTACATGGATGTTCACTACAGAACTTACTTAAAGGGTGCGTAGGAATGTGTATGAAATATATATAAAAGAGGTTTATATGTACTGGTCACCAAAAAGAAATAGAAACAAGGTCTTGCTGTATAGCCCAGGTTAGCCTCGAACTCAGAGTCTTCATGCTTTAGCTCCTGAGTGTAGGAATTACATGGAATGTGTCATCATAGTAGCTCACAAGTTGATTTGTAAAGCAGCAAAGAATTATAATAATGTGTGTGATATGTTGATTTAAACAAACAAACAACCTAAATTCTTCCTTTCAGAACTATTCAGAATCCAAGTGCATCTCTAGCAAGTGCCAGAAAGCAAGCTCTTTGAGTCTGTTTTGTAAGTCCTGTACATTGGCTCCTACAAAGATAATAAAGGCCAAACTATTTCATGATTATAGTCTTGATTTCCACCATTTTGTTTGTTTGCTCTGCAGCTAAAAGGGGAGGAAACTCAGGTTTTTGTTGTTTATTTGCTTGTTTTTTGAGGCAGCATCTCATTAGCACAAGCTTCAAATCTGCTATATAGTTGAGTCATTTTATAATCATGGGCCACCCAAACTGGTTTATTTAGAGCTTTGGATTAAACAGGGTTTACCTATCACCTATTACATGACAGGTAAGAATTCTGCCAACCGAGCCAATATTTCAGCCCCAATATTATATAATTATATATTATATTGTATTATATGTAACTATTATTTTCTAGTATATATATGTGTGTGTGTGTGTGTGTGTGTGTGTGTGAGAGAGAGAGAGAGAGAGAGAGAGAGAGGGAGAGAGAGAGAACATACTGTACATATGCTTGTACATGAATTGCAAGGCCTTAAAAATAATGCAGAAGAAACTGTGTATGCCTTTGGAAAAAACCACTGGGACCTGGGATCAATCCTGGGAGACTTAGTTTTCACAGCTTTTGTTGTTGTTTTGAGACAAGATCTTGTCTAGCTCAGGCTAGTCTGTTCTATAGCACAGGATGGACCTTGACTTTCTGACCCTTCTATCCCCACTTCTCACATGCTGAGATGACAGGCATGCAGTGCTATACCCAACTTTGAATATGCTTTGTATATTTTAAATGTAATGACATATACATATAAATACACACAGGCAAATACATAAAACTTTTGCTAATAAAATACCAGTTGATTTTATAAAACTGTTAATTATGCATTACAACAACTTAAATATTTATATCTATCATTTCTTTGTTCAGCCCCCTTATATCCCCCATCCTCTTGCTTTTCATAGTCAATATTCTATCTTCTATTTATCTGAAATCAGTTTTGTTTAGTTTCTACATTTGAGTATATGTACTTTTGTCTGTTTTTTAAACTTTTTATTCATTCTTTGTGCCTTTCACGTCATGTACACTTTTGGGTTTTTTGTTTTTTGTTTTTTTGTTTTTTTCGAGACAGGGTTTCTCCCTGGCTGTCCTGGAACTCACTCTGTAGACCAGGCTGGCCTCGAACTCAGAAATCCGCCTGCCTCTGCCTCCCAAGTGCTGGGATTAAAGGCGTGCGCCACCACGCCCGGCCACATCATGTACATTTTATTCATCTCCTGTTCCTTTGTATCTGTCTCTGCCTCTGCAAACTACCCTCCCCCAAACAAAGCTTCATGGAAGCTGCCGTGTGTCCCGCAGTACACCCTTCTGTCCACACATCTTTACTTGTAAATGTTCACTGCAATGAGTCATTGGTCTGCTTTGAAGCATTTGACTTCTGCTAAACCATCACTACTAAATCCTCAGTGTCAGGGAGCTCCTACAGCTTTGGATCTGCAGGACCAACCCTTTCACATGCTCAAGCAGTTCATAGATGAGGTAGACTTTGGGGTAAGCTAACTCAAAGCCTTGGATCTGGGCCTGGGTGATCGCTGAGTTGGTCAGCCCACCAGCTCTCCTGCACCTGTGCCACCAGGGCCAGATCTCCAGCACTGTCCTAGCTCACCCAATGCTGCAGCTGGTGAGGAGCAGGGTCAGCTCTCCTGCTCTCACGCCCTCAGGGCTGGCTCTCCTGAGTCTCCCCCCGACCCCCACCAGGCCCAGCTCTACTGTGCTGCCCAGTCAAGGTGCAAGGCCCAGTCTCCTGAGGTGCTGCAGCAGACAAGGGGCAGGGTCAGCTCTCTTGCTTTCACACCTTCAGGACTGGCTCCCCCTTGTCTAGGCCATGACTTGTAGGGCCTGCTCCCCCAAGTGCTGCAGTCAGTGCAGAGCGAGCTCTCCTGCTCTCATGACCTGAGGTCCAGCTCTCCCTACCCCAGCAGGGGATGAGGGGCAGGGGGGCAGAGAGCATCATACCTGTTCCCATGCCATTTACCTCATGAGTGGTGGAGCTGGGTCTCCCTTGATCATAACCTCAGGGCTGGCTCACCTGCCCCAGAGTCAGTCTGTGTCCATTCTCTACCACACACACCACTACCACTAGGGCCAACTCTACTATGCTGCCCAGATGAGGTGCAGAACTTGCTGTCCTGAGTGGAACAGCCAGTGAGGGGCAGGGCCCAGCTTTGTCTTTTTATATATCTGGCTTATTTTACTTAACATAATACTTAACATACTTTGATCTAGGTTGCTGTAACTTATCTAGGTCGCTGCATATTCTTTTTTTTTAATGACTACATATTGGTGTGTGTGTGTGCTCTTCTACTTCCTCTATTCAATGGATACTTCAGGTGATTATATATCATGTCTGTGTGCTGCAATAAACACAGTAGGACAGGAATCTCTCTGATACAATGATGTCATGTCCTTTGGATGGACACACGCACGCGCGCACGTACACACACACACACATACACACACATCTAAATGGGATAGCTGGCCAAGTGATAGACTTTGTTTTGTTTTTAGGGACTTGCATAGTATTTTCCATAATGGGTAAACAAACAAACAACCCTTGTATTAAAAGATGACTGGGTTAATTACTTTAATTTGATCATTACACATTATACACATATATCAAATTATCACGCCTTATTGCATAAATACATACAATTAAAAATAATGTTAAGGAGTTGGAGAGATGGCTCAACAGCTAAGAACACTGGCTACTCTTCTGAAGGTCCTGGGTTTAATCCCAGACCCACACGGCAGCTCACATTGTCTGAAACTCCAGTTCCAAGGCATACATCACCCTCATACAGACAAAAATGCAGATAAAACACCAATGCACATAATAATAATAATAATATCATTTCAAAAAAGAAAACAAGTGAATCTCTCTTTTAACAAGCATTAATATTACGAAAGAATACCTTTAATGAGAGCTTTCAATCTTTTCTTGTCCATAGAGTCTGTCCCCCAGCCAGAGGAAAGAGCCCGCAGGAGCTGCTCATTCAGACAATTATTCAGTAGTCATTAGGTGCCGTGAGGTTATGGTGTGGGGCATTCGGTTCTATGGGTGAACTTACAATCTGTGAGCGAGAATGAGCACGCAGCCAAAAAATCACAATACAGACTTGCTTTCACTCCAAGTCTCTTTAAAGGCAGCACTGCCGTGGAAAGGTTACTTCCTGAGTCTTAGCAGCAGAAGGAATGGATCGGGGAAACGTGACCATAGCCTAATGTAGGCAGCATTCAGTCAAAGTAGGACCAAAGAATAATGGGTAGGCTGACCACTGGCCAAGTCTGATAATAAAAAACTGTAACTCAACAACTGATGGCACTAGAATTATCAACATCATTTTAAAAAGCTGACAGCATTATGTAATAAAGAAAAGGAGCTCCTGGCATTGAGTGAGTCTGTGTATATTTTATATAGAAATTTCTAATACACTAAAAACATTGCCACAGTCTGGTTTTCCTTCATAAAATCCCAGTACCGAGAAGGGGAATTGGGCACAAAGTCTCTCTCCAACCAAAAAGCTATTTGCAACTGATAACTGCTGAGAGAAGAAAATTCAGGTTTCACTAAGTATATCAACCACAGTCCAGGCTAGGCCCAATGCTCAGGAGGGGCTAGCTAACATAAAACATACTCCATGGTGGTGGTGGTGGTGTGCACACACACACACACACACACACACACACACACACACACACACATACTCATGCGGTTAAGAGGGAAAACAACAGGAACTTGCATGGGTAGGGAGTAGGGAGGACTTGGAAGGAGCTGGGGGAAGGGAAAGAATATGGTCAAACTACATTATACGAAACTTTTTTTAAAATAAAATTTAATTTAAAAATATTAAGTTATTATTTTAGCAATTACATAAGATTTATTTACATTTATGGCAACTGAGGATCAGACAAAAAACAGTGGTTTTTATAATCATGCTAGAAAAAGAAGTGGTGAAGCACTTAATATATGTGTGGCTAGTTTGTATGTTATAATCTAATATTTTCTTACTATAGGGTAAGACGTAAGATAACAGAATGTGTCACCTCTATGTTGCCCTTCATTTGGACATCTTAAAGCATTCATGAGCACTTCCTAATGCTGTATCATGGACACACACAGCAGCAAAGTGAACAGGACAAGAGAAAGCACAACAGTTCAAAGCCACTTGATGTATCAATAACAAATCTGAAAAGGACATAGATTCTCACTCTTTACTTGAACTTCATCTTGAGATCTTGCTGCCGCTGCCTATAAGGTGCTGGGATTTACAGGTTTGCATGGCCACGCCAAGCCTTTCTCCTAGTCCTAAATCCTGTCCTTATGATGGGACGCCTCTTTTCTATGAGGGTCTCTGTGTTATCTTTGATGTTAAGTGACATGTGACAAAATAAGTTTGTAACCATAATACAAGTCTAAACAATGAATAAATAGAACCGACTTGTCTCAATAAAGATTCTAGTACAATTTCTTAGACAGATTGAGAAAAGGCATTAGTAAATTCTGGAGGAAGGCAGACTGGCACTACATACTTTTCTATTTTTCTACATCCATTTTAGTCTTTAAGCTTTACTGTAATGCAGCTATTTTAGTAAGCATATTGATGAACTCCAGTAAAATAATCAAACCATAACTGGGAATGCAGTACAGCATCTTACAAATACAACTTTTCCTTGGCAACAGAATCCTCTATATTGTACAGGGTATTATATTTATAGTAAGCTCACAAAGTTTCACACTTAATGGTTATGGGTAACAAAAAACTACTATGCAGAAAGGCAGATTTAAATATTAAGAACCAGAAAATCCAAACTCTTTAGAAATCTAACGCCTACATTCCAATATAAAGCTGTAGGGTATGGTGGTGCACACTTTTTAATTCAGCACTTGAGAGATACTGGCAGGTGGATCTCGGATTTTGAGGACACTATGGTCTACACAGCACGTTCCAAGACAGCTAGGACTGCATAACAGTTCTTGTTTCAAAGCAAACAAACGAGCAAAGAAACCCAAAAATCCCTAAACAATACAAAACAACACAACCAAATAAACGAAGTTGCTATTTTCTGACATTACTAGTTTCGATTTCCTTGAAACAAGAACGATTAATTCCAAGCAGGATTTGTTAAGGTTTGTGAATAAATAATTGTAAACGACGCACTGTTAGTAGAAGCTTAATTTCAATCACTGAAATCAATGTTTCATATTCTTAAAAAGGCTTACCTGCGCATTGGCTTTCCTTCCCTGCACCATGAAAAGTATCCTTCACCGTGTTCTAAAGCCGTACCTTCAACAAGAGAGAAGTAGTAGCTTACTAAAAACTGTTCGAGTTCTCCAGCAACTTGTATAATCACTTCACTCATTTCGTCTGTAATCAGGAATCTTACATCCTAATGTAATCTTTGCATAGATGCGCAATCATAATGTAACGCCTTTAAGATGACTATCACTAACTAAAGATGCTAGGGTGACAGATTATATGTGAATGTAAGGGTGACTGGGAAAGCAGTCAGGATCAAAATAGTCATGATCGCTAGTTGGTGTTTTCTGCTCAAGAGGCACTTGGGGAGTTTTTTGATTTTTTAACTTCACCATCAAGTATATTTGCAGAGTAATCACTTGATACCAGCAGCAGTACTAATTTAGTGACTCGGATAGGAAAAGTATTGTTTTAGTACTGGATCTGAAGGTTGTTAACTTATTCTGAAGTGACAAGCAGGCCGGAGGCGGTTGCCTTTAAAAACAACTCCACTTCCGACCAGCCCAGCCCGGGCAGCTTGAACAAGGGCAGGGAAAGTAGTTCTAGACTACAACTCTCCCAAGCTCTCGTCTTAGTCGCCGAAATACTGTTCACCGCCAGGATCTTGCTGGCTTCCAGAGAGAAAATGGGAGGCAGAGTGCTCGCTCCCTTAGAATTCCAAGTGAAGCTGTCCAGGATGCGGAGTCCTAGCGTCCCCAGCAAGCATTGCACAGGCTTGCCCTGGCTTCAAGATACCTCAGGCAGCCAGCAACAGCGCAGCCTGGAGCCCTGAAAGGCCCGACCGAGGAACCCTACCGTCCCTTAGAGGCACGACTGACAGGCAGCCTAGAAAGCACTGCCCTGACCCCGCCGGGCAGTTCGGCAAGTTGAGCTCATAGATCTGCAAAGCGAGACCTGGGGCTCTGCTCTCCATCCCGTGCTCTAGAGCTCTGACTTACTGGCTTTGACACTTTTCTCTCTGCGGCACCCTCTCTGCCTTCTCCGCCCTCTCTGCCTCCACCTCTGGAGCCGCTAGCGCAGGCAGGATGCGGCTCCCGCAGCGATTTCCTTTCCCTACACCCGCCCCGATCCAGAAACAGGAAGCGGTCCGATGGCTAAATCCTTCCCACGGAACTGCACGTGTACGGGCAAGTGGTTCCGTCATGGCTCCGGAAGTAGCTGTGCCTTTCGCTGAGCGTTTCCCAAGACTGGTACCATTAGTCGATCTGACTTTTACAATATACTTAGAGCAACCAAATAAAATATGTATGAGGTGAGGGTTTCATTTTTGAGTATATAAGTAAAAGTCTGTTGCTGATGTATTGAAAACTATACAAGGCTATTATTAACCAAAATTTCTTTAGCTGAACTTTATTTGATATCTATAGACTGTGCAGTTGTTTTTGATAGGAAATATACCTCATATTAATAAACTTGTAGTGGGGATGATTGGTCTTTAAATTCAATTTCTAATTCTAGTTCTATGATACACTTTGTCAATTGGCCAAGTTTTTTCTTCATATGTACCAGTGATATACAAGTAAATAATATATGTAAATATATTAAAAATATATGTAAATAATATATGGATACCCCATTTATTATCAAATACTTAGCATATAACATTGTGTATTAGTTTATCAGTTCTAATATCTCTCCTATTGAAGGATTTATTACCATTTTTCCAAATGATGGTACCATTATGTTTCAGATAGTGCCATTCCAGTTGGTACCAAAGCGTTATGTAACTTACAAAAGGGTAAGGGTATCTTCGGAGCATAGCCTGTAAGAGTTAGAGCCACAACTTGATGCTGTGTACAATGGTTCTAGATTCTGGCCGCAATTATATTGTGTCTTCCTCCAGAAAGGTTCAAGGATTCTCGTTGGTCCATATTATTGGTACTTTCAACTTTAATTTTTGCCAATCTGATGGGTATAAAATAGTTTAGATGTACGTTTTTCTGATCCATTGGAATGGCATCTTATATGTGCACCTCTCAGGTTTCTTTTGTGTAGATTGTCTAAAAGTCATCTGCAAAGTGACTCAGATTCTTCCAAAATATGAGTCACGATTTTAATTCTTTATAGCTATACAGTTCAATAACAAGGGAGTTATAAAAACATTAAGGAATGCTAGTAACTAAAATGGCTTTTAAGCCTATAGCCAGGGTGAAAGTAATATTTCCTATTCTTAACCCATTTATTCTTTCTTAACCTACTACCCACTGTAAGCTGGCTTGTGCTTCAACTGCTCTATTTCTTTTTAAAGGGGAGGAATTCAATGTGAATTAGCTCTTCATATTTATGCCAAGACTTAACAAAGTATACATTAAAATAAACATATGAAAAACCTGGCATTTCCAATTATTATAGAACTCCTACAATCCCATAGGCGTCCTCTTAGGGATCCTAAATTTCTAGTTGAAAATATACTTAGAACTGGTTTTATAATGTGTGAGTCTGGGGCAATAAACGATACTCGAGGGGCCAATGAGCTTAACTTTTAGACATTTAATGAGAAATAGTGTCCTGTTTGTCATGTATAAAGGACATAGAATCCAAGGCTTAGTTGTAAACAAGACCCATGAGACTCTTGGTTTTGTCAAATCTTCATTTCTGAGGAAATAGACATTATAAAATTAAAACACAAATTATGTGGTTGCTTAATTACAATATCAGTATATCTGAAAGTGATGTACAGGATTTGCATTAAGAAAATATGTAGCAGGGAATCCATATCTGGTCTCAGTGATCGGGGAAAATATGGTTGGCAGCACTTAAGATATTCCTTGGTGTTCTTTGTCCCTGGTAATTGGTACCTTATGCATGTAGCCATCTCCTTTTTTGCCATTGTGATTATTATAATGTTTTAAAAGGATGGGGTGTGGTTCTTCAACATGATGTTGTTTGGACGTTCCAGTCACCAGATTGAGATCAACAAACTTCTTTCCTTTATAAAGTATATAGTCGTAGCTATTTTGTTATCACAACACATAGATTTCTATGATGGAGAAACAGAAGATCTTTGTCCTGGTGCTAACTTCATGATCTCAAGCAAATGCTTTATTTTAACTTCAGTTTTCTTTCTTTCTCTTTCTTTCTTTCTTTCTTTCTTTCTTTCTTTCTTTCTTTCTTTCTTTCTTTCTTTCTTTCTTTCTTTCTTTTTTTTTCGAGACAGGGTTTCTCTGTGTAGCCCTGGCTGTCCTGGAACTCACTTTGTAGACCAGACTAGCCTCGAACTCAGAAATCCACCTGCCTCTGCCTCCTGAGTGCTGGGATTAAAGGTGTGTGCCACCACTCCCGGCCTAACTTCAGTTTTCTTACCTATATGTTGATATTTCACTCCTTGCAACTTTCTGAGTCAAGAATTATTTGTAGAGGTGGGGGAAGATAACTCAGTTTTTAAAATGTTCATCTTGTATGTGTGGAGCCCTGGTTTCAATCCCCAGCAAACTCCTGTCGGAAGTTCTGAGGTTGTGTTGTGTAACAGAACTTTCCCTGGGAAGATGTAACACACATTATCTAATTACCCTAGATAGGGAACTCGTAACAGACCATAGTATGGGTACCACCCAAAGTCTAACGTGGTGAACCAATGAATTTTATTGGGATTACTTTCAGGAATTTTATTGGGATTACTTTCAGGAATATGGGTAAGGGGTTACTCACAGGAGCAGAAATGACAGCTGCACCACCAAAATCTACACCATTGTGTAGTACATGAGTGACAGCTCACAAATTTGGGAACCTAGAACACACTGCACAACCTGTTTGGAGAGTATCCTTTCCTAGATGCCTCAGTTAATCTGAACCTTTTCCAGGCAGCTGGTCTGGTTTGGAGCACTTCTTTGAAGATTTTCTCTCCTGAGAGTCTTCTTTGCAACTTAGCTTGTCTAAGTCTCCTTGGCAGCTGGACTCATCTAAGGGTCTTCATTGCAGTTCTGTGTTCAGTCTGAGCTTTTTTTCCCTTCCTCTGGCAGTGAGGGCCCTAGTGAATCTAGCCAGTTTCAGGGACTTCCTTAAGCTATTTTGAGTTGTTTGCCTTCCTGCTCAAGGAGCTTCTTTACAGGATAGGATGTTTCAGACCTGGAGGAAACTGTTACACAACAGGTTGTAATGAAACTTTAGAGGCCTCAAATTGACATACTAAGGGTTGGGTCATTATACCCTACAACATTAAATGTGTTTGAAATATATATAATGAAAGTGCACAAGCCAGGCAGTGGTGGTACATGCCTTTAATCCCAGCACTTGGGAGGCAGAGGCAGGCAGATTTCTGAGTTGGAGGCCAGCCTGGTCTACAGAGTGAGTACCAGGACAGCCAGGGCTATACAGAGAAACCCTGTCTTGAAAACCAAAAAAGAGGAAAAAAGAAAAAGAAAAATAAAGTGCACAAATAGAATAAAAAAGATGGTTGCATTTCTTGAGTAGAGAAACACCTCCTTGACCATAACTGATTTTTTAAAGGGCTTGGAGAGTAGGGAGATGGATCAGTGGGTAAAGTGTTCATGGTACAAGCATGAAGATTTCAGTTACTGGAATGGATACTTATTCTAGATATGAATTTACCTTTTCTGGATGTAATGCTGCTGCCAAAGCTCCCAACCATGACCATGCAGAGTGCTTTATCCATCCTCATAATGTTCCACCTAGAATTACTTCTTACCAAGGACTTCACTTTACAAAGAAGTGTACCAGTGAACTCGTTTAATTCACTGTTGTTACCTTGTACTCCACAACCCTGAAGCAACTGGCATGACAGGATGATGGAATGGCCTTTGAAAACCACACTTATGTTGTGATTTTTAAGGGAAGTTAGACTTTTGTCTGCTTTTTTTTTTTTTTAATTTGGCCTATTCTAAGCCAAGGGACCAGTGTATAGTATTGTCCTGGTAACTGTCAGCCTTTCTTATGCTGTCTATTGGAATGCTGGGTGTGAACAAAGCAGGTTGTTCCCAGGTTCTCTAGGAAAGCTGAAAGCCAGGGCAGCATATTATTTTGTCTTTAATTAGCTAAACACCTAAGTCCTTCATGCCATGGGTCTCTGAGAACTCCAGATAGAACTCCACAATGAAGATCCGATGAACCCTCAAAGCAAAATCTCAAACAAGAATCTATCAGGTGTGCACAGATCTCCTGAGTGATGGTCTCTTGGTTGCTAGCATCAGGTTGACTAAGAAAATTTCCTTCAGTTGAATTTGTAGATAGTACACTTATTTTACCAGTGTGGTGGTTTGAATATGCTTGGCCTAGGGAATGGCACTATTAGGAGGTGTGTGGCCTTGTTAGAGGAAGTGTGTCACTGTGGGGATGAGCTTTGAGACCCTCCTTCTAGCTGCCTGGGGGACAGTCTTTTCCTGTTGGCCTTCAGAGCAAGATGTAGAACTCTCACCTCCTCCAGCACCATGCCTGCCTGGATGCTGCCATGCTTCCTGCCATGATGATAGTGGACTGAACCTCAGAACTTGCAAGCTATCCCCAATTAAATACTGTCCTTTATAAGAATTGCCTTATTGCCTCAGGTGACAGCAGATGCTGGCGAGGATGTGGAGAAAGAGGAACACTCCTCCATTGTTGGTGGGATTGCAAGCTTGTACAACCACTCTGGAAGTCAGTCTGGCGGTTCCTTAGAAAATTGGACATAGAACTACCGGAGATCCAGCAATACCTCTCCTGGGCATATATCCAGAAGATGTTCCAACCGGTAAGAAGGACACATGCTCCACTATGTTCATAGCAGCCTTATTTATAATAGCCAGAAGCTGGAAAGAACCCAGATGGCTCTCAACAGAGGAATGGATACAGAAAATGTGGTACATTTACACAATGGAGTACTACTCAGCTATTAAAAAGAATGAATTTATGAAATTCCTAGCCAAATGGATGGACCTGGAGGGCATCATCCTGAGTGAGGTAACACAGTCACAAAGGAACTCACATGATATGTACTCACTGATAAGTGGATATTAGCCCAAAACTTAGGATACCCAAGATATATAATACAATCTGCTAAACACATGAAACTCAAGAAGAATGAAGACCAAAGTGGGGTCACTGTACCCCTTCTTAGAATTGGGAACAGAACATCCATGGAAGGAGTTACAGAAACAAAGATTGGAGCTGTGACGAAAGGATGGACCATCTAGAGACTGCCATACCCAGGGATCCATCCCATAATCAGCTTCCAAACGCTGACACCATTGCATACACTAACAAGATTTTGCTGAAAGGACCCTGATATAGCTGTCTCTTGTGAGACTATGCCGGGGCCTAGCAAACACAGAAGTGGATGCTCACAGTCAGCTAGTGGATGGATCACAGGGCTCCCAATGGAGGAGCTGGAGAAAGTACCCAAGGAGCTAAAGGGACCTGCAACCCTATAGGTGGTACAACATTATGAACTAACCAGTACCCCGGAGCTCTTGACTCTAGCTGCATATGTATCAAAAGATGGCCTAGTCGGCCATCACTAGAAAGAGAGGCCCATTCGACACACAAACTTTATATGCCCCAGTACAGGGGAACGCCAGGGCCAAAAAAAAAAAAAAATGGGAACGGGTAGGTAGGGAAATGGGGGAGAGGGGGGAGGGTATGGGGGACTTTTGGGATAGCATTGGAAATGTAATTGAGGAAAATACGTAATAAAATATATTAAAAAAAAAGAATTGCCTTGAGCTGGGCAGTGGTGGTGCACACCTTTAATCTCAGCACTTGGGAGGCAGAGGCAGGTGGATTTCTGAGTTTGAGGCCAGCCTGGTCTACAGAGTGAGTTCCAGGACAGCTAGGGCTACACAGAGAAACCTGTCTCAAAAAACAAAACAAAACAAAAACAGAATTGCCTTGGTCACAGTGTCTCTTCAGAGATGGAAACCCTAAGACAACCAGCACTAATCCAAGGCCTAGATGACTCTCAAGTGCATGGAACCTCCCTCTGCCACAAAAGCATGGCAGAGGTGAATGGTCAGTTTGTTTTAGTGACTCCCAATTTGTTTCTGATTTTTGAGCTTTGTGTTCCTGGGCTCCCAACTTAACCCCCCAAAATGGTCTCGGTGCCTCATCTGGCTGTCTGTACTCCTTTGCTCACTGGCTTCTCAGTCTTCTTTCTGATAGATTAAATGATTATAGCTATATTAGTCCCTACCTTTCACCTATCAAATAGACAAGTGTCTGGACTTGGGCAACTTGCTTTGCTGACATAACTGTGGGGAAAGGTGTGTGTGTGTGTGTGTGTGTGTGTGTGTGTGTGTGTGCGCGTGTGCAAAAATGGTAAAAAAAATTTTGGAGAGAGACTTAGCAACTTCTAGCAAAATTATATATGCTTTCCTTTTGATCTCATTCATGATTCTGTTACACCATGGAATTAGTTGCAGAAAAAAAAAAAAGAAAATGTGACTGTGAAAAGAAAGTGAGAATCAAAGGCTAGGCACAAAGTTATTCACTGTAGGACTCTAAGAAATAGCAAAATTAGCAGAACAGCAAATGAGCAGCCTCTCACTCGGGGACTGATTAAATAAACTGTGGGATATCCCTATAATGGCCATGTGCCATAACATAAGAAATGAGAAAGATCTATTAATACTCTTCAGGTGTATTGTAAAAACCAAACACCTCCATGCTCAGTTAATCTCATTTTGGAGCCTGGGGTGAGGGAACCTATCATGGTGGGAGCAAGTGCCAGCGTGACACTTCTCACCTCATGACTTAGAAACAATCAGCAAGTCTGAGCAGGCAGAATATTCCCTTCAGGAGTATGACCCCATGACCTAATCATCCCCATTATAATTAGTAAACTCAGCCCCATAGCAGCATCTCCAAGCATCTAGTTGGTCTATTAAGAGCCACTACTGAGCTTATCAGTGATTCTGGCTCTCAACGTGGCCTTGCTATTTTGGTAAAGGGACCACCATGCAGAATGTGGTTGTCTCATTCGTCTTCTGCTTGCATAGTACACTAGCCCTGGAATACTTAATTCTTTGAGTCTTTAAATGCTTCCTTCTACTACTATAGCAACCCTGGCACCTACCTCTACTCCACTGACAAACCATCACTTTCTCAGACTTACAGAAGCAATCCTAGTGGAACGTTTGCATAGTGGTTAGATCCCACCTCCCAAGGGGATGCCTCCAGAGTAATTAAACTCTCCAATTCAATTTTCTATTTTTCCCCTCTTAATCCAGCACCCATGCAATGTATAATCTTCTAGATCCTTGGCTTCTCTGGGAAGCAATCTTTATTATGAACTGAATTGTGTCCCCGCAACTCAACAATCTCTCTGTTGACATCTTAGGTTTGAGTACCTCAGGATGAGGTTTGGAGGCAGGCCCTGACGTAGCATGACTGCTGTCCTGACTTACAGAGGGATTCTGAACAAAGACATAGGCATAGAGGTGATATGCAGACACTAGAAGATGATGGCCATCTAGGCACATTTCCTCAGAGCCTTTAGCCTGCTAGCACTTTTTTTCCTGCTACTTGCTATTAATTCTTTTACTTTGGCTTGCTACATTTAAATAAACTCACTTATTGAAAACTCAGAATTTTTTTAATTTATTTATTGTGGATCATTTTCCTGTATGGAACAAAGTATCAATAGAATGTTGCCTGAGGTCTGATTTTTCAGAGGATTCACTAGATAACATGAGAGTTTCCCAATACCATTTTCCCCATCCCTGACTGTATAATTGGAACAGACATACTTCTGCATTTGGTGTGATCCTCCCATTGATTCCTTGGACATCAGGCTAAGAATGATCATAGTTGGGAAGGCAAAGTGGAATTCCTTCCCATAGCACAGAAGTAAAACTAAAGCAATATTGCATCCACAGGAGGGGAGAAATGATAGAATTTTGTGTCACTTAAAGACCCAATGGATACACGGGTCCTGTAGTCTCATCTCACCTGCTGGGTTTACTATCCAGACCCGACAGTAGGAAGATGGATCCTGGAAGATGTACATGCACCATGCAAACTCATCCATGCAGGTAGCTCTTATGGCAAAGAGGTACTCTGTTGTAGGATATTAGCATAATCTCAGGAGCATGGCATGCTGCTATCATCGGAGAGCTATTTCTTCACTGGAGAAAGATCAGAACAGTTTATTTGAAATGGTCAAACACAATTCTTTACAGCCTTACAACTCCTGACACAACATAATTTGAATAGATCTGAACCAGTTAGAAATTCCGTAAAGTATCACACTGATCCATTCTGTCACTGACATAGCACTAATAAGGCCCCCCAAAAGTAAGATGTGGATGATATATTGGTGTATGTATGCTTCAGAAGGTAAGTTAAACCTGTGGGTATTCAGAGGACCTCCCTACATCTATATAATTTTAGGGTTGGGCTGTCTGGAGCATGTTAAGTCATCCCATTTATAGGACAGGGCAACGTTTGTACCTCCCACAATACCTGGTATGCCTTTTCATCTAGGAAGCTGCTTCCATTCGTTGGTGGGTGACCCAAAGGCTTAAAACTTTGTTTTCATTCAACATGGAACATGAAGAGAGTTTTGTTGAGGTACCATATGATCCAAGACATCCTTCTGCATTGGAAATGCCAGGGGCGAGAGCTGTGGAGATGGCCCATGGTGTAAAGTGTGTGTGCATTGCAAGATCCTCTTTTCAGATCCCTACTACCCTCAGAAAAAGCCAGACATGGTGGTGTTTACCTACAGTTTCAACACTGGGAGACACAGAGAGAAGAATCCTGAAGGCTTGCTAGGCAGCAGTCTAGTCACCCATTGATCTCTAGCTTCAGTGAGAGATGCTGTCTCAAGAAATATGGCAACCACTAGTTCAAACCTCCAAAGCACAATTTTCACCCCCCTCTTTATTCTAACTATATTTTCCTTACCCCTCTGGGTCTTTCTTTAAGCTTCCCAACTTCCACCATGCAATAGTTTGCCAAACTGTTTGCTAAACTCCATTGCTCAAATTCCAGCTTTTAAATTTTCCTAAAAATTAAAAAATTTACTTTCTCTGTGTAAGTGTTTTTCCCACAAGTGTGTCTGTGTACCATGTGTGTGCAGTGCCTCTGAGGCCAGAAGAGGGTGTCAGATCACCTGAGACTGGGGTCTCACATGGTTGTGAGCTGCCATGTGGGCAATGGGAACAAACCCAGGACTTCTGAAATCAATGCTCTTAACTGCTGAACCTTTGCTCCGTCCTTGAGTTCATTGGCTTTCTCAAACTCTAATTCAAAAGAGCATGACTTCCTTGCTTCTCTTCATCTCCCCAGCAGCTTTCCTGTCCTGTTGTTTTTCTCTTAAACTCTAATAAAGCTATCCTTGAGCTAAAAGAAAAAGAAAAAAAAAAAGGAGATGGGGTGCAATGGAGGAAGACATCTTTTTGTTTTTGTTTTTTCCTAGACAGGGTTTCTCTGTATAGCCCTGGCTGTCCTGGAACTCACTTTGTAGACCAGGCTGTCCTCAAACTCAGAAATCTGCCTGCCTCTGCCTCCCAAGTGCTGAAATTAAAGGCGTGCGCCACCACGCCCGGCTGGAGGAAGACATCTTACACTAAGCTCTGGCCTCCCTCCATTTGAACAGGGATGAATACATACATCACACACACACACACACACACACACACACACACACACACTAGTAATGATAAGGAGATTTCTGTGGAAAATTTGTCATAGTCTAATGGATAACATATTATAGACCCTTTTATTAGTTAGCACAGTATGTTATATTGGGAGTATCTTTCTTGAACCAGCTCATCAGACTGGCTAAGTTGCCAAGAAAGGCAACTTAAGGGAAGAAAAAATATTTTGGTTCCTGGTTTTCAAGGTTTCTGTTTATCTTATCGACCTGCAAGGCAGGTGGTCACAGCAGTCAAGAAGCAGAGAGACAGACAGGAAGGGGTTATGAACAACATAAACACTTCCAGGGACCCCTCTCCCAGTGACCTACTTCCTTAATATCTGTTCCATTTCCTGTTTCACACACCTCCATCAGTGACCTACTTCCTTCATCTCTGTTCCATTTCCTCTTTCACACACCTCTATCAATGACATCAGATGATGAGTCTTTTGAGGGTCAGAGCCCCAACCATCAGTCGGTTTGTATTGTTTTGTATTCTACCAGCCTCGGACCAAGTCTTCAACATCTGGGCTTTTTGGGTAACACTACATGGGAGTGAGTCTGCTGTACCCGGCCAATCATACTTGAGCCACGAATCTCCATCCTTCATAATCCATTTCTAACCCTATCTGCATAAATGCACCAAACTGTTGCTATTGACATGAGCTCAACCAGAGACCAGGGTCCAGTTGCTTTACGTTTTCCAAATAAATCTATTAGTTTTGGTCTCTTATATAGTACTGGCATTCAGAACATTAAAAACAATCTTTGAGAAACTGGGGCTGGAGAGATCGCTCAGCATATACTGCATTGGAAGAAGATCTGAGTTGTGCCCCAACACCTATGCAAGGCTGGTCACAACTGCCAGTAACTCCAGTTCCAAGGGATCCGACGCCCTCTTCTGGCCTCCGATGGTATCTGCACTCATCTGCACATGCCCCACCCCTCACCCCCAGACACAGACACATAATTTAAAATAAAAATATATCTTAAAAAAATCTATTTAGAGCCCACTGTACATCTGTAATCCTAGGTGACCAAAGCAAGATTACTGCCCCTTCGATGCCCAGCTAGGTTTTCATAGTGAGTTCTAGGCATAGTCTGAGCTAGATAACAAGAGCCTGTTTCAAAAACCAAAACCAGGGCTGGCAAAGTGACTCATCAGGTAAAAAGGGCACCTGCTGCAGAGCCTGATGACCTGAGTTTGACCCCTGTCACCACCATGGTGGAGAGAACCTGCTCTGCAGGCTATCCTGTGACAGTCACATGTTCTGGCTGGAGGGTGCCCCCTGCTCCAATAAATGTGTAAAAAGCCAATTCGATGCAAACAGCCACAGTGAACAACTCTGGCGTTTACTTAGCTCCACTTAAAGCTTTTAAGAAGTATTTAGCCGAGTGTGGTGGCGCACGCCTTTAATCCCAGCACTTGGGAAGCAGAGGCAGGCGGATTTCTGAGTTCGAGAGGCCAGCCTAGTCTACAGAGTGAGTTCCAGGACAGCCAGAGCTATATAGAGAAACCCTATCTCGAAAAACTAAAACAAAACAAAACAAAACAAAACAAAAAAAAGAAACAAAAAACAAACAAAAAAGAAGTAGTTATACTTCCAAATTCCTTGTATCCTCTAAAAAATAAATTAAATAAAATTGCATAGGATTACATATTATGTCATTTTTTATCCATATATTAAAAACAAACAGACCTCCCTCAGAAAAAGACTACAGTGAAAGCAGAACATATTAAAATGATGTGTTCAGACCTAAGGCTTCTCACCACCAGCTTCTGTAGGAAACAGCCTTCAGTCTAACAGATCTGCTACATGGTGGCTGTAGAAATAAGCTTGTAGCCCACAGAGCATCTGGCTTAGGTCTCTGTCTAAACTGTCACATTCTAAAATTCTGGCCACTACATCTTTGTTGAATAAAAGCAAAACAAAACAAAACAAAACACCCTTCACATTTAAAATTTAAGATGTCAGCCAGGTGGTGGTGCCACATGTCTTTAATCTCAGCACTTGAGAGGCAGAGGCAGATGGATTTCTGTGAGTTTGAAGCCAGCCTGGTCTACAGAGAAAGTTCCAGGACAGCCAAGGCTATACAGATCATCGTGAAGAACAAACCAAAAATAAATCTGAGATTTCATCTTTTTTACATTGTAGAACTTCGGCTTGGTGGTGGTTGATATTTTGCTTGGGCCTTAAGTCATGCATTTATTTTTATTTTTACTTTATTTTGTTTGTTTTGGGGACTGTCTATCACTGTGTAGCCCTGGCTAGCCTCAAACTCAGAAAAGATCTGTCTTTGCCTTTGCTTCCCCAGTGCTGGGATTAAAGTTCTATGCTACCATGCTCTGAAAACATTTATTTTAGTTTCTAGAGACATGATTGAGTCCATTGAGTATCCTGCCTTTTATTTTACTTATTTTACATTTTTTATGATTTACTTTTGTGTATGTGCCTGCATGTGTACATGTATATTTGCGTAAGGAGACCAGAGAGTGTAGGTTCCCTGAAGCTGGAGCCTGAGGCAGTTGTAAGTTGCCTGCTGTGGTGCTGGACTCAAACTGTAAGAATATGTGCTCTTAACCACGAAGCCGTTTCTCCAGGCTTCAAACGTTGATTTTTAAGTGGGTATTCATCTTCAATGCAAATGCTGAGCCCATCAGGAATATGGCCTCCTTGTTAACGATTTCATTCTAGAAACAAGTGATAGTTCCCTTTGACTTCAGAACAAAACTTCCTGGTTTTCTCTTTGCCAAACCACGGGAACACGTATATTGCTAAACAACTAAGGTGGTACTTCTCTGCTGATTTTTCTCCGGTTTTCCCCTCGTCCTGCCCAACCTCAGAGCTGTTTTGGACTTTACATTTCGAATAAAAAAAAAATTTAGCACATATAATTCCTTAGTTCCTTTTGCCCCTATCTAGTTGTCAGGGGGCAGTCTAGGTGACACAAAGTTTAACTGTATGAGTTCCCCCAAACAACTAGAAAGCCAAGCAGGACGTTTCATCGCATTTTTTTAAATATAGAATTCACCCTCATGCTTTCAACACAAAAAAATTTCACTTGAAGGCAAACGAGAAGAACATCAAGGAACTAGCACAGTTCATTTTTCATTAAAGTTTTAAAGTAGTTAAATTCAGACGTATGACAGAAATTTTTACATAATAAAACGCCTTCATACTACCATCAGAGCATTGATTTTGCGTTACTCGAAGAATATCTCTAGCTTTTCCACTCTAATGTCCTTCGCTTTGACATCCCTGACCTTCCCGCCCAGTCAGAACCTGGGCGCTGAGTGAGGCGCGGCTGCGCAAAGTGCGCCGTCGCCATGGTAACCGCGGAAGCCTGGGCCCTGAGTGAGGTGAGTAGGAGTCCTGGAGCTGAGGTCCTGGGTGGGCGATGGGGTGTGATGGGGCGGAATAGACCCGCATCATCACTACGGGATCCTGGCGTCAGGGGCTGCCGTGGTGGGCGTCATCCAAGGTATGCTCAGCCTTTGTGTGTCCGGTGGGCTTTGCTCATCCTTCCGCGGCTTTGATCATCCTGCCGCAGCAAAAGGGCAGGCAGAAAGTCGAGGGCGATTCCAGGGAAGGGAGAACTCTCAAGCCCCTCGGGGAACCGCCATGCTCTTTCCACGTGACCCGGTTAGCTCAGAAACGCTGGCACTCCGGGTGAGGGTCCCCAAGCCTTCCCTCTGCGTTGAATCCTGGGTGATTAGAGCTGACTTTGCCGAGTGAGGATCCGGCCCCTCTGTGAACTGGGACTTAAAAATTCTTAAGAACCATTTATTATCTTTTTTTTTTTTTCCTTTTTGAAGAAATAATTCAACTGGCTAAAAAGCCTTTGGGGTCGACTCCACTACAACTTCGGGAAGCTTCATCTGCGTCATTGCTCTTTGTTTATAGGATTCGGATATCATCACCATTAAGCCGCCTCCTACCCTGTTACTGAAGTGTCACCCCTCTAGGAAAGCCCTTCTGGGACCTTCTACTCCCAGTTTGCTGTCGCTGCCCTTCCTCTCTATCAGCTCAGCCTATCGCTCTTGCATCCTTTGCTCTTGCATCCTTTATCTCTGCCATTGCTGATCAGATTGTGGGTTGGCAACCAGGCCTATGTAATTTTCTATTTTTGGTACTTTGCAACCTCTAAATGTTCCCGTTGTGTAGTCGGGAAGTTTCTAGACCTTCCGTAACCATTTAGTAAGTCAGAGCAGGTTATATCCTCATTTCAGAAAACTCAAATAAATAAAGAGAATTAAATCACTGACATGCTGCCTTCATAGGCCCAGGCTCCTCCCACCTCTCTATGCTTGTGCAGGCTATGAAGCTTATGTTTCATAGTATTATGTATGTGGGCATAGAAAACATAATTTGCTTTGTGTCCTTTTTTTTTAAAGATTTATTTATTTTATTTATATGAGTTCACTGTTGCTGTCTTCAGACACACCATAAGAGGGCGTCAGATCCTATTGCAGATGGTTGTAAGCCACCATGTGGTTGCTGGGAATTGAACTCAGGACCTTTGGAAAACCAGTCAATGCTCCTAACCACTGAGTCATCTCTCCAGCCCTGTTTTGTGTCCTTAAGAAGAGGATTGGAAAGCTATGACCTGGGGGTTGCTAACCAGCTCTCCATTTTACAAATATTTTAGCCACAGACATACCCATTTATTTGTGTGACACCTGCAATTACTCACTCCCCTGCTACAGAGGCTCCCTGTAATCATGTGATAAACAGTAGGCCTCCACAAGCCTACAAGTGTGCCATTTGGAATACACTGATTTCCTGAGGCATTCATTAGTCTTAGCCTCTGCAGTCCTGTGTCAGCATCTTCTCTTTATCCCTCCTGTTTTAAGTTTCTTCCCCCTCCTCTTTCCTTCCTTGTTGCTTCCTAATTCATCAAGTTTGTTACTACATCGAAATCTAAAATGGCCTCACTTCTTCCCTTTGTTTCTTGCCCCTACCCATAAGCACCATGATTGGAGGGAACCTTGGACTGGAAGAAACTGGGACTCAGTAGGCACTGACTTGGGTGAGTGAGTGTTTACAGCCCTTGCTCTCGCTAGTCTGAACTTTCGCATTACTGGTACAATCGGCCATTCTTTTGTGCCTCTCTCTCCTCTCTGATTTGTCAAACACATATCTAGGCTTTTTGGTTCAATTATATTGAAACCATCCTGTTTCCAGCCTACTCCTAACTGTCCAGCACATTTTGGTAACCATTCCGAGCCTTGTGAACAGTCTGGCTTTGCTTCTCCTTCCTCCCATCCCCCCTCCTTCCTCTCCCTCCTCCTTTTCTCCCTCCTCTTATTTCTCCTCTTTCTCTTCTTCCTCCTCGTCCTCTTCTTCCTTCCTCCTTCTTTTTTGAGACATAATAAAGAGGATAAATCAGTGGCATCCTGCCTTCAGAGGTCCAGTCTCATCTCCCCTCTCTCTGCCTGCACAGCCTGTGAAACTTGTACTTCATATCATTATGTATATAGGCAAAGAAAATATAATTTGTTTTGTCTCAAGAATAGGACCAGGAAGCTATGGCCTCTGGGTCTTTATCTGTTTGCAAATATTTCATTTGCAAAAGGAAAAGTCCCAGATTAGCCTTGATTTAGCAATCCTTATGCCCACCCTCTGAAGCTCAGGGATTACAGGTGCGGTCCACCAAAGCCTGCTGTCTCCTGTCTTTAAAGAATGTGTTTCTTAGTTACTTTTCTATTACTACACCAAGTCACCATGAGCCAGGAAAACTAGTAGGAGAAAGAACTTATTTGGAGCTTAGTTTCAGAGTGCATGTCTACCAGGGAACATCGTGGCAGGCAGGCAGGCAGACACAGAGCAGTAGCTGAGATCTCACATTCAAACATGAAACAAAGAGTAGCATGGGTTTTTGAAATCTCAAAGCCCCAGTGACACACCTCTTCCCTTAATAAAGCTACACTTCTTGATCCTTCCCAAACAGTACTACCAAGTATTCAAATATATAAGCTTGTGGGGGACCTTCTCTTTGTTTTTGTGTTTGTTTTTAATTTTTTCTTTTTTATGGATATTTTCTTTATTTACATGTCAAATGTTATCCCCTTTCCTGGTTCTCCTCCTTCCGGGAAACCCCCAGTCCCATCCTCCTCCCCCTGCTTCTAGGAGGGAGTTCCTCCACCCACCCACCCACCCACCCACCCACCCACCCACTCTCGATTCCCCTACACTGGAGCATCTATTGAGCCTTCATAGTGAAAGACCCACAACGTGAGGACTCCCCCATGTTCTGACTCAGGAGAGGTGACACCCCAAGTCACTCATGAGAAACGGTCTTGATGCAAACCGCAAGAGGACTTTTATTCCAGGTGCGCTCTGGGACCTACAATCGTACACCACTGTGGGCCCCGAGTAGCAGGGAGAGGGGGTATTTAAAGGAAGAAAGCACAACTCATGGGGGTGGGGAGGGTGTTGTTGGAAAATGCCAAAAATACCAGTTAAGAGTCCCGAGGAAGTGGGAGTCAAGACAGTTTCTATGAGTCTCTAACAATAGCACATTTGCATAGTGGGTTCCAGGAGCAGTCAGGGTGGGTCAGGGTGACTTTCTTTGAACAAACACTCCCCGAACCAAGGAAGCAGGGGGTGGAGGAATGTCGCTATCTGTTTTATGATTAGCATGCCTTGGAGCATTGAGTCACAAAGGTCACATTCTCAAGCCTGGGTCTAAAGGCCTAGTTTTTATGTTTTTATGTTATACTTTTTCAATAGGACCAAGGACCTCTCCTCCCATTGATGCATGACAAGGCCATCCTCTCTACATATGCAGCTGGAGCTGTAGGTCCCTCTATGTGTTCTCCTTTGTTGGTGGCTTACTCCCTGGGAGCTCTGGTGGGTCTTGCTGGTTGATATTGTTGTTCTTCCTATGGGGTTGAAAACCCCTTCAGCTTCTTGGGTACTTTTCTCTAACTCCTCTGTTGGGGACCCCGTGCTCAGTCCAATGGTTGGCTGCAAGCATCCGCCTCTGTATTTGTGAGGCTCTGGCAGGGCCTCTCAGGAGACAGCCATATCAGGCTCCTTTCAGCATGCACTTCTGGCATCCACAATAATGTCTGGGTTTGGTGACTGTATATGTGATGAATCTCCAGGTGGGGCAGTCTCTGAATGGCCTTTCCTTTAATTTCTGCCCTACATTTTATCTCCATATTTGCTCTTGTGAGTATTTTGTTCTTCTAAAAAAGACCAAAGCACCCACACTTTGGTCTTCCTTCTTCTTGAACTTAGTGGTTCAAGAAGGTGGTATGTGAATTCTATCTTGGTTATTTGGAGCTTTTGGGTTAATATCCACTTATCAGTGAATACATACCATGTGTGTCCTTTTGCCATTGGGTTACCTCACTCAGGATGATATTTTCTAGATCTATCCATTTGCCTAAGAATTTCATGAATTCATAATTTTTAATAGCTGAGTAGTACTCCATTGTGTAAATGTACCACATTTTCTGTATCTTGAAGGACATCTGGGTTCTTTCCAGCACCTTGCCATTATAAATAAGGCTGCTATGAACATAGTGGAGCATGTGTCCTTATTACATGTTGGAACATCTTCTAGGTATATGCCCAGGAGTGGTATAGCTGGGTCCTCAGGTAGTACTATGTCCAATTTTCTGAGGAGCCACTGGACTGATTTCCAGAGTGGTTGTACCTGCTTACAATCTCACCAACAATGGAGGAGTGTTCCTCTTCCTCCATTCTCGCCAGCATCTGCTGTCACCTGCGTTTTTGATTCTTACTGGTGTGAGGTGGAATCTCAGGGTTGTTTTGATTTGTATTTCCCTGATGACTAAGTATATTGAACATTTCTTTAGGTGCTTCTCCGCCATTTGATATTCCTCAGTTGAAAATTCTTTGTTTAGCTCTATACCCCATTTTTAAATAAGGTTATTTGATTCTTGGGAGTCTAACTTCTTATGTTCTTTGTATATATTGGATATTAGCCTTCTATCGGATGTAGGATTGGTAAAGATCTTTTCCCAATCTGTCAGCTGACTTTTTGTCCTATTGACAGTGTCCTTTGCCTTACAGAAGCTTTGCAATTTTATGAGGTCCTATTTGTTGATTTTTGATTTTAGAGCATAAGCCATTGGTGTTCTGTTCAGGAATTTTTCCCCTGTGTCCATGTGTTTGAGACTCTTCCCCACTTTCTCCTCTATAAGTTTCAGTGTTTTATGTGGAGGTCCTTGATCCACTTGGATTTGAGCTTTGTACAAGGACATAATAATGGGTTGGTTTGCATTTTTCTGCATTCTGACTGCCAGTTGAACCAGCACCATTTGTTAAAAATGCTGTCTTTTTTCCACTGGATGGTTTTAGCTCCTTTGTCAAATATCAAGTGATCATATGTGTATGGGTTCATTTCTGGGTCTTTGATTCTATTCCATTGATCTTCCTGCCTGTCTCTGAACCAATACCATGCAGTTTCTAATCACTATTGCTCTGTAATATTGCTTGAGGTCAGGGATGGTGATTCCCCCAGAAGTTCTTTTATTGTTGAGAATAGTTTCCTCTATCCTGGGTTTTTTGTTATTCCAAATGAATTTGCAAATTGCTCTTTCTAACTCTATGAAGAATTGATTTGGAATTTTGATGGGGATTGAGCTGAGTGGACATTCTCATTCAAATCACCATTGAGTGCAACTGTATCTACTTACGTGCTTAGAAAGTCATTTTAACTTTGTTCTAACTTGACAAAGACATTCCCTGGTCTCTATGTACCACTGAATTTGAATTTGCCTTTTCAACAAAATATTGCTGAGTCGATTGTTATTTAATGCTAAGTAACAAATTAGCCAAGCTTGGTATGTTTCAAACCACACATAGATTATCTCATAGTTTCTGTGAAGGAAGCATCATACCATTAGCATACCATTCTTGCTGCTGCCGTGTCTCTTCATTAGAAGCAAGTCACTAAGTGGAGCCTGTGCTGAAGGTGATGGAATTAACAAAGGCTTGGGCATCCGGAGGCAAGGTAGGGTGTTGTGAGCCAGAGCAGAAGCACTGTGTCAGGTGGTGTGGTGTTGTGGTGTCACGTGGTTTAGTGCTGTAGTTCATTCCATTCAATGCTGTCTATAGTTTTTTTTTCTTTTAAAAATAGTTGTTTATATGTGTGTGTGTGAGCCTGCATAAGTTTTTATATATATATCTCGGGTGCATGCAGGAGCCAGGGGCCACCAATGTTTTAGGTTCTGGGAACTGGAATTATAGGTAGTTGTGAGCTGCCGTGTGTGCGCTGAGAACCAAACCTGGGGCCTCTGCAATCACAGTGAGCAATCCTGATATCTGAGTCACTCCTTCTGTCCCTGAGCCTGGTTTTCCCCTTAAGGATTTTGCTGTTATGAGTACATAGTGATGTCATACCATTTGATGTGTGAAGGCAGGGACCACAGTGCTCTTCCCTGAGTCATTCCTTATTTGATATGTATTCCATCAGAGTGAGCACTGGTAAGACTTCCTTAATTGGCTGTAGTTTTGTCCTTTCTAAAATCCCATAGAATTTTTTATGTTAAGGTACGCACTACATGTCACTTTTTATTACATATATTTTGTTTATCTTATATTTTCTTCTATGGAGCATATTGTTGAAGGCAGAAGATAAAGTTGTTAGTTTTTTAGGTACAGTAGCTCACATCTGTCATCTCAGCACCAGAGGTGTGGAGGCAGAAGGATCACTGTACATTCAAGGCCAGTCTGGTCTACATAGCAAGTTTCAGGTCAGCCAGGGCTACCTAGCAAAATTCATTCTCAAAACAAAAACAAAAAAATATGTTTGTAATTTATATAAACATTTAAATAACACACTAATAACTCTTTAATAAACGATAAGTGAACAAATTGTTTGAATGGGTTCTGTTTAAAAACTAGTGCCTAATTTTTAAAGTCTTCATAATTTAGATCCAATGATCTAACTATATTTCTTAATTCTCCCTACCAAGAGTCATTTTTGGGCAGAGAAATTCTCTTTTGATTCTTTCCTAATAGATTTAGTTCACTTTGATCTCGTCTGTTCCTATTGAGTATACTATGCATATTATATATTTAATATTTTATCATATACTGAGGCCGTGTGTTTACTCATTGTAGATCTTGATCGAATGGCTATAATTGTCTTCAAGTACATATATTTATTTCATTCATATTGTCAGTGTTTGGACTGAAGATAAATAAGTTGCGCACTGTGGTGGTGCATGCCACTTTTAATCTCAGCACTTGGGAAACAGAGGCAGGTGGATCTCAGTGAGGTCAGAGGGAGAAGAAGGTGGATCTTGGTGAGTTCAAAACCAGCTGGCTTATACAGCAAGTCAGGCCAGCCAGAACTACATAGTGAGGCCCCATCTCAAAACAATAAACAAGTGTCAGAAGCCATCTAGGACAGGCTAAGTCCACCAGGTGGCCCTCCTGGAGGTGGCCCAACAGTTTTGCATTGTTTGTGATTGGTGAGCTCTATGAGGCAAGGTCCCAAAGAGACTTCATCTCAGGATTGCTTCTTGCAGCTGATATGCCTTTCCTGTCATTATTAAATTAATATAATGATCCCTGGGCATTAGCCCACTCTACTGCACAGATTTCCTTCAGATCAACATAAAGATGAACATTCGTGAATTATTGATTTTATAGAATTCCTGATTTGATTCAAATAATCTTAGGAAGATAATCTTAAGAAATGGTTTTAGTTGATTTACTAGAAAGACCCAGTACAGTTAGAAACAAGAATCGACTGTGCCCCCTCCTCATAATAGTAAGTAAAGGCTGCACCATAAGAAGTACAATGAGCTTTCAAAACTGCACTAGAAGGAAAATAGGCTTGAAACAAATTTATGTTCAAGGAAAAACATTCAGGTCTGAGGATAAAGCCTCAGATGTGCACTATAATAAGACAAGTCCCTGAGAAACTGTTGCTTTGAACTTATAATGAGTATACAGAATGAAACACTGCTTTGAATTTAATAACATCCATTTGTAACTCCCATTTTGTGTAACATTTTATCTATGAGGTAATTTTCTAAAGAACTTTTGTCTAAGAAGGTATAAAAAGGTCAGAGGGAAGAAATAAAGATGGTGTAATATGGTATGGTGTGATGGCTTAGGGGGCTCTACCCCATCTATCCATCCATCCATCCATCATCCATCCAAATGTATATATGTATATGTCTGTTTGTTTATATGTACGTGTGTGTGTGTGTGTGTGTGTGTGTGTGTGTGTGTGTGCATCCACAAGTATGCATGCTTGAATACTTATGGAGTTGAGATAGTTGGCCCTGCCAGACTGTGGGTGTATGAATGTTCGTGTGTCTGTGCAGATTTGCCTGGGTAAAGGATCTTAATTCTTTTCCTTTCCTTCCTCTCTGGTTCACAAAGAGTTAACCATTAACCAGTCCAGCCAGTGAAAGGCTTTTGGCTGCCGAGCCAGAAAAGGGAGCATTAACAATAAATCCTTTACCTTCCCCATTAAGCAGAAGTTGATAATTCCTCTGAAGTCATCGGCATCTGGCCCCAATATAACTAAGAATCAAAGAGAGTAATTATTAATACTAAGCAACCTTTATATCCAAAAAAAAAACCCCAAAAAAGAAAACCCCACCACCCACCACCACCAAAAAACCCAAGTCCCTGCATCCCACACCCCCTGCACACATCTTCCCAACCCAGGGCAGGCTCCCAGCAAACAAGTAAACAAATAACCACTAATATGTTTGAATTACCTTTTTCTTTTCTTTGATGCTAGGTATTATTTTGGAGTTAATGGAGCCAGAAGAAACTCTAGAATCAGAGAGTTCAGAGAAGTCACTCTTTTCCTCCCAGCAAGAGTATGAAGAGTCGCAAGGAGCAGAAGAAACAGGCGCTGAGAACCCCCTTCTGCAGCCCACTCTCACTGGGGACGTGGAAGGTTTGCAGACGATTTTTGAGGACCCTGAACATCCTCACCATGAGCACGCTGTGCAGCTGCTTTTGGAAGAAGACATTGTTGGGAGAAATCTGTTGTATGCAGCTTGCATGGCTGGCAAAAGTGACGTAATTAAAGCCTTGGCAAAGTATGGGGTGAATCTGAATGAGGCGACTGCTAGAGGTATTCCATCATCTTTCGGGATCACTGTGACCACCTAAAGACGCTCCTCACCGTCTTTATGAGTGGATGACTCAGATGTGCTTGCTTTATACTTTACACAACCTTTTCAAAAAATTTTAATTATTTTAAATTAAAACAGTTAAACTCATTGTCATCAAGGTCAAACTTACCTGACAGCTGTGTTTATGCCCGGAATTATAGGTTGGTTATAATGTTAGAAAAGACTAGTGTAGTTCCCTCTGCTGAAAGATTAAGTAAGCAGGGGTTGGGATGTAGCTCAATTGGTACAACTTGTACAAGGCCCTGGGTTTGAGCCCCAGCGCTGCCTAAGGCAGGTGTGGTACTACACGCCTATAATTACAGTACCAAGTCGGGAAAGGCAAGGGGATCCGAAGTTCAAGGTCATTGGCTAAGCTACTCAAGGAGTTGGGGCCAGCCTGGACTACATGAGAACTGTCTCCAAAAAAAATTTTTTTAAGCAAGCAAAATGTGAGCATGTTAATACATGTAGGAAGATCATTTGAAAGAAATTCATGATTTAGGGAGATAGGAATATAATAAATCTTTTAAAAGGCTATCAAAAATTATAGGTTTTAAAATTACTGAGTGGCTTTCAGTCAACATTTTATTTTTGAAACTTTATTTATTTATTTATTTATTTATTTATTTATTTATTTATTTATAGGTAAGATTTATGTAGCTCTGGCTGTTCTGAAACTCACGATATAGACCAGATCACCTTGGATTCTTTATCAACTGGCTGTCCTGGAACTCACTCTGTAGACCAGGCTGGCCTCGAACTCAGAAATCCGCCTGCCTCTGCCTCCCGAGTGCTGGGATTAAAGGCGTGTGCCACCATGCCCGGCTCTTTATTAACATTGTATTATCCCTTCTGGTCACGATGATTTACAAGTTGATCTCAGGTAGGCCCAGGTCTGTGGCACTGAGGTGGGTAGGGAGCTAGGAGGTTTTTAGAGCAAGTAGAGATGTCTTGTGTCTTCTTTTTTTCCTAGCTCAGCCAGAGATTAGCACATGGGTATTTCTTTTCTTCATAAACTCTTATAGAAACATATCCAGGTTTTTTAAATTAGATATTTTATTTACATTTCAAATGTTATCCCCTCTTCTAGTTTTCTCTCTGAAAATCCCCTATGCCCTCTCCCCTTAACCCCCACTCCCAACCCACCCACTCCCACTTCCTGGCCCTGGCATTCCCCTATACTGGTGCATAGAACCTTCATAGGACCATCCTCTGCTACATATGCAACTAGAGTCCCACCATGTGTTTTCTTTGATTAGTGGTTTAGCTCCAGGGAGCTCTGGGGATACTGGTTAGTTCATATTGTTGTTTGTCCTATAGGGCTGCAAACCCCTTCGGCTCCTTGGGTACTTTCTCTAGCTCCTTCATTGGGGACCCTGTGCTTCATCCAATGGGTGACTGTGAGCGTCCACTTCTGTATTAGTCAGGCACTGGCAGAGCCTCACAGGAGACAGCTATATCAGGCTCCTGTCAGCAAAATCTTGTTGGCATCTGCAATAGTGTCTGAGTTTGGTGGTGGTTTATGGGATGGATCCCCAGGTGGGGCGGTCTCTGGATGGTCCTTCCGTCAGTCTCTGCTCTGAACTTTGTCTCTGTAACATATCCAGATTTTAATCTTACTTTGGCTACATACAACCAGTGTGACCTTGGGAAAGGTTTGGACTCGCTGACCTTCACTTTCTGTTATACACTGTAATGAGGCTAATACCTTCCTCCTAGGGCTATTGTAATAATTAAATGAAGGACACACAAAGTCCTGGCATAACAGTTTCGACACAGAAATTCTTACTCAGTTCTTTTTGTCTTTCTGGATGTTTAAGGGAGCTATATAAGTACCTATAATTCTTAGGAGTGTATGAAATGAATTACATTTATATCGATTCAGCATTTCTTGAAATTTCTCATACCAAAAGCATGTCTCAGTCACCCTTGATACCAGGTCTAATCCAAATGGCCCAGGCTTGTGGTCAGAGATAAGAATTTAGCAGCATCGCCTCTGCCAGCAGTGGTGTGTGTGTGTGTGCACATGTGTGAGCATGAGTGCATGTGTTTTCTCACTGTTTTGGGGCCATTTGGGAATTTGCCACAAATTTAAAGTTACAATCTATTTTCTTGTACATGCCACTAGTTGTCACACTTTTTCTCCTTTGAGTGACCTGGGAGCAAAGGACCCACTCACACTTTCCCTCAGCCAGGATCTAGAATTTTAATCCTTTCCCTGTTAATGTATAGGTGTCTTGAATCTGCAACTTCTAGGTGACAAACCAGAGGCTACCTAAAGCCAGAGTTTTCCTGGAAGCATTGAGAAAGCAAGGTTGCGTTCTTGACAAGTGTGGGCCAGGTAGACACTGGACATGAGTCAGGTGAACCCCCAGGTCACCCTCTCTGTGCATGTTTCCAATGTGAGGAACTTCCTGGTTGTGCCTTGGGCAAGGTATGGGACTTGTGGAAGGCACACGATAAGCCCCACTCTTAAGGTGTTCTGGTAAGGGCTGCTAGAATCTTTGGTGTTAAAACCCCACTTTAGATCATTTTTAATTGCTTTCTTGAACCCAGGACCTCGTACATTTGTCAAGAGCTATGAAATAGAGCTGTGCCCTTGGCCCTGGCTCCCCAGTTTAACAGAGGCATCTCCAAACAATAAAACGATGATCTTTGATTTTTCTAAAACTCATTGTGAAAAACTCTTGACAATGCATGTTTCCGCCTCTACATTTACATCTCAGGAAGTCTAAGAAATGACTTTCTAATGTGGTAAGTCATACTTCAGCTTTAAATCAAAAGATTAATTTCCAAATGAAAGCATACACAGCTATAATGATTTTGATAACTGTGTTAACAATAAAGGTTGGGTAATTAGAGTTCGATGAAAATTTTTTTAAATCATAGGCTGATTGTTCCAAAGTGCAGCTTGCTGTCATACTTAGCAGATGTGGAGGGGCTCAGGAGTCAGGCTGCCCGTGTTGGTTGGTATCTTGCATCCATCATTACTGGGTGTGTTTCTTAGCGTCTTTGAGTTTTAGTTTCCTTTCCTGTAAGATGAGGATTATAATAATTCTGATGCTAGAAGGTTTGCAAAATTCAATGAGTTTACTAGGTAGAACACTGAGTGCCTGGCTCTTGTTAATCATTCAGTACTTGATAGTGTTTATGATCTGCAGCATAAAAGAGTCTGGAATAGCATACAGATGTACCTTGACTTATGATGAAGAGGTGACCCTGTAGACCCATTATAAAGAACTGTAAGTGGAAGCATACACTTAACATAGCTCGCCTGCTCATCACAGCTTAGCAATGCTGTAAAGCAGAGAGCAGTTTATTCCTGTGGTTACATGGGTGCCTGGGAGCTGTTGCCCATTATTGCCGTTCATCATCATGACAGAGTATTGGAACATATATTCCTAGCCTTGGGAAAGACTGAGCATCAAAGTTTCAAGTGTATTTGAAAACTCCTGTCAAGCCACCCCAAGGCAGTTTGACCTGGCCATTTTTACTCTTTGTTAGGGTACACGCTCTTACACTGCGCTGCAGCCTGGGGCCGTCTGGAAACTTTGAAGGCCCTGGTGGAACTGGATGTTGACATAGAGGCTTTGAACTTCCGGGGAGAGAAAGCTCGGGATGTTGCTGCTCGTTATTCTCAGGTTGAATGTGTTAATTTTCTGGACTGGGCAGGTAAGGAGCACACACGGTATGAAGATGATTGAGGCCATGGAATGATATGAGTGACATTTCTGCCTTCCAGCTAGATGATGTATTTTCTATTGTCAATAGTATATAAAGATTGCCTTCATTTTTTCTTTTTTCTTTTACTTTGCTATTAACCATAAAACATTCCACTTCATTGTAATTCTCTCTCTCTCCCTCCCTCTCTTTCTCTTTTTCTCTCTGTATGTGTATATATGTATGTATCTTGTTGATTTATCAATTTCTAACAATTTAAGCAACAAATTTCTATCGGACTCTACATACAATATATGTTCAAGGTTGTTTTCTGAAAGACCCAAGCAAAGTACACTATTCCTTACATGTTTAAATATTACTATATTTCAGCAATATATTTGATCCTCCAGAAAGAAAATTTGTTATTGAAAATTAAAAATATTTTCCTAGGAGAAGTTAGCCTATGGTATTAATAGCCTGAATCATAATTACCCGATAGCATGGCAGGACTTCTGAGCCCCGTCATTTTTCTCTCAGCTTGGCTGCTGGTTGCATGGGTACTTTATTTATGAAAGTTCATTGAGGTGAATGAACACTTAAAAGTTTTTATGTCTTTTATGAATATTGTATTTCGACAGAATCCAAGAAAACATATGTGCTACCTTGAATTTTGTTAACATTTTGCTCTCGTTCCCCAGATCTGCAGAATATAGCCTGAGGAGACTTTAGGAATATGTAATGAGTAACTTGCTGTGTGTGCTTATAGAATTTAAAATTAAACCATTTTGTATGGCTGTCTGCTCATTGCTGTGCTTAGCAGGCTTTTATGGAATGCCCACCACTGAGCATGCTAATATTATTGTAGGCATGGCATCCAACAATGGTTGTTTCTTCCTTCTGGACATTTTTTTTTTAGGAGAAGCAAGCATCTAGAAATCAGTTGGTAATTATCCAACAGTATCAGAAAGATGTGACTATGAAGAGAAAGGGTGAAGGTAATAATTGGCAAGAAAGCAGTTCATGCCCTAGGATAGTCAGAGAAAGGACGAAAGCTTATTGGGGTTCACCTGGGCCTTGCACAATGAACAGGATTTGAATACACAGTAGCAGAGCAAAGAGCACAAGGAAAACATTAAGTCTGAGAATGAAAGGAACGTGTTAGGGAACAGTGACAAGATCCTCTCACTGGAACCTATGCCAGAGCTTCCGTAAGGAAGGAAAGGTAAGCACAGGCTCTCTGGAGGATGCCTGGGTTTGAATACTATATAAGTTTGAGCAGAGGACTTCAATTCTTTGTACCCTGGTTTCCTTTTCTGACAAAAGGGGCCAATAATAACTCCTTCCTCTTGAGACTTGTGAAAACTAAACGATACAGTACAAAGCACACGGCAACTACCTGTTATGTGGTCAGACTGAAAAAAAAATACTGTTGCTATAATTACCACTAGATTACACCCTGAAGTTCCAGTTAAGGTGTTCTCAGTTTATTCTGGGAGCCACGTTAGAAAGAGTGGATTCTTTTTCAGTTGAGCGGAAACCCAGAGCTCATCTGAGAATTTTTCTGTAATGATTGTGGCAAAAAAAAAAAGAAAGAAAAAAGCAAGCCCCCAAAGAAACCTTTGTGTCCCCAGACAGTCCCTGCAATAGATTTCTTTTACACTCTCCGCACTTGACCAAGCTACATCTGCACGAGCTTCGGGGTGGCAGCGTTCCTCTGCTCCTCTTCTCCCTTACTCTTCTTCTTCCTTAATTTACGTTGTTGCTTAGCTTTCTTAACAGAAGAGTGGTGAGACACGTGCTTCAGGAACTTGGTCATCATTGATGTTGTGGCCAGTAGTCTGCAGAGGATTTGTTCAATGTCATGGATGGATGGGCTCAGGTCTAGGCCGTTAGCTTGTTTCTCTAAGGAAGCTTGCTTTTTCAGCTGAAAGAGCAAAACAAATGACTACGTTTACATTCTGGATAAGCACGCAGATCCAACCACCACTAAGATGTACACATCACATATTTATGCAAAAAAAAAGGGAGGTTACTATAGATGGCTCAAGTACAGAAGAGATGCTCTTTAATGAACAACACAAGACTAGACTGGATCACCGTCATCACGGCCAAACATTGGTTAGCATTGTCTAAGGTTAGAGAGCATTTTCCTTTAGGATGTGGAGAAATTCAGTCAGGATGGACAGATGATGTCGTCCCTGCTGGCTAGCTCTCACAGTATTAGAGAGTGCCGCCCTGGTCCTCCTGAACCCGGTGAACCAGTCATGAACTTAACAGCACTTGTGATCGTCTGTACACGGTCTGTACAAGATCCAGTCAGTTTTCTGTTAGCATGGAGCGGGAAGGGGTTCATAAACCCTTACCCCTAAAAGGAGTAGTTTTGCACAGTTGACCATTTCAGGGGAAGGGGAAGTTAATTTTCTTTAAGTGTATGGTTCCTGGCAGGTTAACTGAATAAAAGCTCTCAGCCATACCGGGAGCACAAAATGGGCCCTTAAGACTGAAGTTAGCGGTTGTGGGTAGAGCTCAGTGAGTTGTAGAGAACTTGTCTACTATGTAGGAGGCCTTGGGTTTGAGTTCCAGAACCAAAGAAAGAAAGAAAGAAAAAAAGAAAGAAAGAAAGAAAGAAAAGAAAAATATTCCCCTTACTGAGCAACATCACTGTATAGTAAGTACATATTTAAAAAAAAAAAAACAAGAAAACATCTATATATCTGATGGTCAAGGAGATGTGTTTGCTCATGTGTTTAGTGGAGTTCTTTTTTTTGTTGTTGTTGTTGGTTTTTTTTTTTTGGTTTCTTGAGACAGGGTTTCTCTGTGTTGCCCTGGCTGTCCTGGGACTCACTCTGTAGATCAGGCTGGCCTTGAACTCAGAAATCCACCTGCCTCTGCCTCCCAAGTGCTGGGATTAAAGGCGTGCGCCACCACTGCCCGGCTAGTGGAGTTCTTAATTGTCTCAAATTATAGCACAGTCTATTGGCAAAATTTGGAATTAAGTGCCCTGTTTCCCACCAAGTCCTAACATCTAAAAATCAGTTTACAGCCTGCTTGGAAAGCTCATGCTACCTGTTGTAGTGAGCTCTCTTTGATAGACTCACAGGTTCTCCAGGAAACCCCTCGTTTCAGATCATTTTATGGGAAGGCTGAGAAAGAGCACTTAACTTACCTCACTCCTGTAAGCCTGCCTACTGCATCTGAATGTTTTATTGTGCTTTGTAACTTGAAGTAGGAGTTGAGATGATTTTAAGGACCGTGTGACTAAACATTCCTCTGTGGCACTCTTAGCCTTGTGCACGTCCTGTCCTGCTAGGTAATGGTGGTGGGGTGGGTGGGGAGCAGGGGAGATGGACAGCTTTAAAGATCTGGATAACCTTGGGCTGTCTACTCTTTGAGATTCTATAAATCCTATTTGCATCACAAATTCACCTTTTTTTGGTGTCTTGTCCATTTCATCCATAGGTAATGCACAGATAAAGCAAACAGGATTAAGCAGAGAGCTTGCGCTAAGATGTAAGTGAGGTGTAAGGAGCTCTGTAAGAGGTCCATGTTAGCAAAGTTGCAGCAGAGTTTGTCCAGAGGGTAAGGCAGGCAGCTGGATGGGGGAACCTTAACTTTCAGGTAGTGCACTTCCTCTGGAAAAATCTCCCATCCAACCTTTGTCCACGTTGTTCCGTCACAAATGGAGAAACTCTCTCTGAAGAAGCAGAAGAACAGAAGGGGAGAAAGCACAGACAGTCTTTGGGTAGACATTTTTTTTTTTTGTCTTAACTGAGAAGAAAATCTTGAGCTAAAAAATTGGTCAGACAGAGTAAAAGATGCCTCAAGCACTAAAGAGGCGTTCCTGTCAAAGCCTTTCAGTTAGTCCTGTTAGTCAGCCCCTCATAGCCAGCAAAATACACAGAGATGGTCATTGTTACATCGTCAGTCATAGTGACTCAGGTGATTTCAGTGACATCATTTAAAAATGCACTGGGATGAACAGGTGTACCCAGCTAATCACCCAGGTTTCTTGAAAATGAACTATTTGCTATTTGGCCAGAGTGTGTTTAACAGTAGGTATGCAGTCATAATAATGAACCCTCAAGGGAAAAAAATCCTAAACAAAACAAACCCCCAAAGGTAGTGGTGTCTTGGAGTGGGCCCAATGGAAAGATTGGCTGTTTTGGACCCTGCCATCCAAAAAGCAGACTCTGGCAGAAAACTTGGATACTTAAATGACATTTCCAAGCAAAGTGTTGAAGGTATAGTTGATCTTTTTCTTGCTGTCTATAGTGAAATGGGAAAGGAAAGAGATCCATTAAGGGAAAGTGCTTTATCATGTCTAATGTAATTTGGGACCAATCTACAATTTCCAGCATTCAGTTGTTCTAAGAATCTGGTAAGCCCTTCCATTTATTTCAGGTTTTTATTTCTCTGCAAAGTGCACTTTTAAGCAGATCTTCTGGGCTGTATGTGTAAGCATGTGTGTCTGAAAGCTCAAGAAGAGAAAAGCATGGGACAGTCTGCCTCCTGGAGCTATTTCTCTGTGGTTACTCTCTTCTCCAGAGTGAACCTTTTGACAGATGTGGTTGAAGGGATCCGGTGGTACGCCGTACATTTCTCTGCTTCTTCAAACATCCTATCACAGTTCTAGGAGCACACTGGGTGTGCTGAAGTGATGTGTCCCCGAGTGTTGGGAAACCCGGCTATTTTAAGGTGGTAGTCTACCATGTCCAGAGAGCCCCTCTGAGCTCAGCACAAAACGGAGGACTCCCTTTTCCAGCAGGGCTTCCCCTTCTCTGCCTGACCTTGTCTGGGGAGTCTGACCCCACCATCCTCTACCTGAGGAAGGTCATGTAGTCCTTGGCAAACCTATAAGTTCACCTTCCTCTTTTCCCATTAAGAATCTGCCCAGTAAGTGCCTGGGACTCCTGTAATGCCTCTCCATGCAAATGATCATTGGAGAAGGCCCTT
This sequence comes from Mus caroli, assembly GCF_978045245.1. Classification (NCBI taxonomy): domain Eukaryota; kingdom Metazoa; phylum Chordata; class Mammalia; order Rodentia; family Muridae; genus Mus; species Mus caroli. The sequence continues at coordinate 158,824,202 of NW_028227256.1, forward strand.
CTCCCCACCCCACCCCACACCCCCACTCTCATTTGGGATGCTGCCGGCCCCAGCCACTCCAGGCCAGTGTGGAGTGGTGCCTGGATACCCTGAGGGGAGGAAGTGGAACTCCGAACCACACCTGAATGCTGATTTTCTGAGTTCCTCAGACATGGACAGGGAACCTTCTACACAAAACTTGTCAAGTTCTGGCTGTGTGATGAGCTCCACAAGCCAACGGGCTTGCCCTTTTTGTCTTATTTTGTGTTTTTCTGTCCTGTCCTTTCAGATGCAAGGCTGATTCTGAAAAAAATTATTACAAAGTCCTCCCTCATCATTACTGACCCAGAAAAGGGACCGGGGAAACTCTTCAAGGAAGACAAGGTACTGTGCTGTGATGATTTCCTGTCCGGACATTCAGAGGTCGATGGTACTCCTTTCTCCTTTCTTTCCTTCTCCCTCCCTTCTTCAGTAAGCTTCTGAAAAGAGAGGAAATGATAAAAAGTAAATGATGTTGCTGTTCAAAATATCACACCCGGCCACGTAGTTGAATGTCAGAATTGTGTGGAGTGAAAATTTGGAAAAACAAACAAAACCCAAGCCTGCAAAGATCTTTATAAAGCCAATCCTCTCAAAGCATATTGTCAGATACCTATTTTAGCAGTAAAACTACAAAGAGAGAAAGATGGGACATGGACCTGTCTCTAGGGCAGGTTCTGAGAGAGGAGGCGGGATCAGCTGTTAACTTTCTATTCTTCTGTTGGAGTATTGTACTCCTCTGATATTCGATTCTCTATTTTGCTTCACACCTTAAAACATACATGATACATTTTAGTATGTATCCATTTGTGTATACTTCATAAATATGCATAGTATACTTTAGTATATATGCATATCTATAAATTTCATGTACAAATCTTCCATAATGAAAAGTTAAAAAAATTGTAAAGTTAAAAAAAATTGATTGAATATACATTAAAATTGTGCCTATTAAGCTGGACATAGTGGCATATGACTGTGTTCCAGCATTTGGGAAGCTGAGTCAGGAGGATTACCTTTAGTTCTAGGCAAGTTTGGCTATACGCTGAGAACCAGTTCAGCCAGGGCTATATAACATGACCCTGTGTTTAAAAACTACATATGTTCCAGGTATTAGATAAATGGGTTGACTTTAAATTTTTCTCTGTATTGCTGGGTAGGATCGCTGAGAATTTATTCTGATGTTATTTGATGAAATACAGTTAGCTACTGCTTAAAGGGCACCAGCAAATCTCACTAAGGTATACATTGGCCTAGTATCTTCATATAGGACTTTACAAAATTTCTTGTGAAAGAAAATACAGAAGGCATTCAATTAGAGCAGGCACTCGAGCTGTTGGATCTGCAGTTTTCAGGATTCTCACCATGAAGGAATGGGTGCCTTGTCACGTGATTCTAGAAAAGCCTTTAAATATCATTTAAAAAATGTAATAGGCACACACCATTAATTAGAAGAAAATAAAAACATCTAGAACAAACTTAACACCCCTTTCACTTTTGGTCTTATTAGATTTAAAGTTCTGATAACAGTACTAAGATCTTATCATCTTTCCCCTTTTACTTTTATAAATACAGATACAGGTTTGTCAGGGAGATCTTTTTACTATAAAAGTGGGCTCCTACTGTATCAGTTACTATTATTATTAACTTGGGTTTTCCCTCTCCTGGTATCTCGTGGACAGGTCCATAAATCTGTTTTGTTTTTTTTTTTTTTTTTTGACATACATCTGTATCTATGGCTTATTACTCAGCACTATGGAAAGAACACATCAGCAGGTTGTTAATTTGGGTTCATTATTATAAACCTTACCAAACATATTTTTCTTTTCTTCTTTAAAAAGTTTTTGGTTGACACATTCTGTCTGTATGTATAAGGCACATATGAGAACTGTCTTTAAGCAGACATCAGGAATGTGCTGCCACTGTGTGATCAGATGGGGATTGTTTTCTGGAATTTCCTCCTCTGGACACAATTAAGAGGAAGAAAATACCATTCTTATTGAGTCTCCTGTAGCTCATACAACCCACCATTTTTCTAAAGCTTTATTTGTTTTTTTTTGTGTGTGTGCATGAGTGTCAACATGTGTGTGTGTGTGTGTACCATGTGTGTGCAGTACCTGTAGAGGCCAGAAGAGGACATAGGATCTCCTGGAAGTTAACAGATGGTTGTGAACTGCCTTGTGAGTTCTAGGAACTAAACAGTGAGTTCTCTACAAGAACAGCAAGTGCTCTGAACTGCTGAGCCACCTCTCCAGACCTACTCTCCACTTATTCCTTTCCAACTTTTGCAAACACTTCTCTCATCAAGAGGGCTAAATAAAAACAGAGAATCAGGGAGGAAGGATAGACTGGTTTAAGACTCCTTGAGTCTCAATGGTGAGTCTCTGACCTCTCCTTCTACCACTGTTAAATAGTTCAGTAGCCAGAAGCCGTATGCGATTTCAAATTTAGTTATCTAAAATTAAATATAATTTAAAATTTAGTTCTTCAGTCACATTAGCCAGACTCCAAGTACTTGAGAGCTAAATGTACATACCTAAGGGTTACTGTGTTAGATGAGCTTCTGTTGGATAGTGTAGCCTTAGAGACACTCCAGTTTGTAAAAACAAAGTGACATTTACTTATTTTGTGTGTGTGTGTGTGTGTGCGCGCGCGCGTGTGTGCGTGCACATATGCACATGTGTGACTGTCTTGGCATTCACGTGTGTTGAGGTCAGAGGACAGCTTGGGTGAATCTGTTCTCCCCTTACACCCTGTGGGCTCCAGGTATCAAGCTCAGGTTGTCAGCTTTGATGAGAGCACCTTTAGCCACTAAGCTTTCCCTCTGAGCCTAGAGATTCTACAATCTTATTTTTCAGTCAATAAGTGGAAGTAAATTCACAATCTCTGTCCCCAGAGCACCATCCTCAATGCGTGTCGTCTGAAAAACGAGTGGTTGGAAAGCCATCCAGAGGCTTCCATTAGTGAGATTTTTGAGCAGAAACAACAATTGGAAGATATCGTCTCCCCCATCCTAGCAAAAATGTCTACACCACGTAAGTTTTGTGCTCGAATGTCAGGAAATATAATAGTTTAGTTCAGTGTTGTTGTTGTTGTTGTTTTTCTGATACACTTCATAGTTTTTCTGATACACTTCATACATTTTTAACTATCTTCACTTCACAAATAATAACTGAATTCTTTTCATAAGAGATGTAATTTCTTTTTAAGGGTTTATTTATTTTATTTTATGAGCATTTTTTCCTGCATGCACGTATGTTCACCCTCATGCATGCCAGACGCCCTGAGAAGTCAGAGGGTGTCAGAGTCCTCAGAACAGGAATTACAGATGGTTGGGAGGCATCATGTGTGCTGAGCACTGATCCCAGGCCCTGTGCAAGGGCATCCAGTCCTCTTAGCTTCTGAATAATCTCCCAGGCCTGCCTGCCTTTGAGGTTTTTTGAAATTGCTTCTTGCTACGTGGCTCCAGTTCCTATGAATACATGGATTACAGGTACCACCTTGACTGGCTTTTATGCCATTGATTTTGACCAGAGATTGTCACCCAGGAAAGGATATACTTCTGAGAGACAGGGTTGAAGAGTCTGGAAAAGATTTTCAGTATTATAATTTTGGTTTTGGTTGGGGGAAACTACTGTGGAAATAATATCCTGAGACCAGAAGTGCACACATCATAATCTCATGGGCAGTTATACCTAAGATTTTCAAAATGGCAGCCTTATTTACTGTCATACTATTTGCATGAAATTTATCTCTTAAAGGCTCCAATCAGTGTGTTTCAGCACATGCACAAAGTTGTATAATTGTCAACATTTCTAATTTTGGGTCATTTTGCTGCCTCATAAAGAGACCTTACACTTATCAACAGGCACTTTCTACTCCCCCTCCCCCAAGCCCTGGCAATCATTACTTTACTTTCTATCCTTACAGGTTGGTTGGTTGGTTGGTTTGAGTCAGGTCTTGGTATGTAGTCCTATATGGACTGGGTGGGGCTTGTTATGTAGGCCAAGCTGGCCTCAGATTTGCTGTGATCCTCCTGCTTCAGCCTGTTGAATTTACCAGGATTACAGATGTGAGATATCCTGCCTGGCTTGGCTCTGGCTTCTCTGAACTCTTCACAAATAAAATCATAACGTACACATTGCCCTTTGTGACTGGGTTCTATCCCTCGGTATAATGCTTATTTTGTTCTTTTATTCTGGAGTATATATTGCCACTTAATACAGATGGATAACATTCCATTGTATGGATACAAGTTTAATCCATTCATCAGCCAGAGTACATCTTTGTTTTCACTCTTGGGCTGGTATGCACAGTGCTGATATGAGCGGTCATGCATATGGCTGTGTGCTTGCATTTTTTTCTGTGATATGTAAACAGGAGAGGGATTGCTGTGTAGTAGGTAACTCTGTGTCTAGCCTTCTGAGAAACTGCTAAAGCTGTTTCCCATCTTCCATTTTCATCAGTGCCATCGGAAGATCCCAATTTCTCCAAGCCTTTATTGATGTTTATAATTGCCTTTTAAGTATCTTAGACATGCTCAGTGGATGTGAAGTGACATCATGCTCTGATTTGAATTTCCCTGATCACTAACAATCATAAGCACCTTTTTATGGGTTTATGGGTCATCTGTATAATTACTCTGGAGAGCTACTCATTTTGATTATTTAAAAATTTAAATTTGAACTGTCTTCTACATATCTCGTTACAAAACTATATATTCTATTTAAATCTATTATCAGAAATGTGGTGCTGAGATGGGCATGGTGCCAAGTGCCTGCAATCTCAGCACTGGGAAGGCCGAGGAGGCAGGAGGACCATGAATTTGAGGTTGCCTTAGGCTATTTGAGATCCATTGCTGACAACACGCTTCATTTCCATGTTCCCTGAGAGGTGAAGGGAGAATGGGTTTGAGCTGAGACAGGGAAGACAAAGAAGCCAATCATCGCAGAGACCATGTCTTAAATGCTCAAAGAGACTTCATGGAAATTTCCAGACTTTTCCAGAAACCTACTTCGATAGGCTAGAATAATAAAGATAAAGGGGCAAGTTGGCTAACTGCCCTTGTCTGCTAGGGTGTTCCTTGAGCAAACAAATGGCTCTAACTGGAATTATTCCCACACTATGAATGAAGGAAGAAATTAGCCTTCCGTGGGAAGCACATCCAAATTGCAGCTACACATAAGAGTGGTGTTACAATTCTAATCTCCAGGCTGGAGAGATGGCTCAGTGGTTAAGAGCACTGACTGCTCTTCTGAAGGGCCTGAGTTCAATTCCCAGCAACCACATGGTGGCTCACAACCATCTGTAATGAAGGCTGACACCCTCTTCTGGAGTGTCTGAAGACAGCCACAGTGTAGTTACATATAATAAATAAATCTTAAAAAGAAAATAATTCTAACCTCCAGCCCCTACACAAATGTGGGTGACACTTGTCTGTGTCATGGCTCAGTTAATGAGCAGCTTTGCCATAGCACTAAGCCAACAAAACTCTGTCCACTTAGAGTAGTGTGTGTGGTGTTGTGAGGTAACAGAGCCCATTATTTTGCAGACAGCTTTGCAGTCCTTTTTTGGCTACTAATCTATGTGTCTGAGATGGCACTGTCTGTTTGCATGAGTCTCCCTTCATTTTCTTGGCTAGATCTTTGGTTAGCTGTCAGTGTCATTGCTGAGATGAAGATAATACTGGCAGTGGAGATACATTGCCTAACTGAAGGTTACCATGATGTAGCCTATGTTTTCACTGGGTTTTATAGCTTTTGTTCTTACATTTTTGTCCTGTGATATATTTTGTGTTACTTTTTTTGAATATGGTGTGGCATGGGGTTCAACTTCACTTTGTGTGTGTGTGTTATTTATTACCTACACTTTTTATGTTAGTCAGGAGGGGTCCTAAGAGGCTGAGACAATTAGGCTAATATAGGTAGTATGAGAGGTCAACCCTTGTCATCTATGTAACTAATGTCTACTGATGAGATAGGTGGCACCCTCCTGGGTACCTTGAGGTGGCCCCTCAAGCAGCTCCTCATGTAGATTATGAATAAAGCATATATACCCAGAAAAGGTAAACTAAGTTTAGAGAGGCTCAAAGGAAAAAAGAGAGAGCATGAAGGGGGGGGGGGTGGGATTGTCACCAGAGCTTGAGCATTTCAGAGTGAAAGCACAGGCTACTGGTGAGAGGTCCAAAATGAGGGACGAATGGAGGAAGTGAAGGGCTCCCGTTTTGCTGACTGTAGTTGTCCTGTCAAGGCAGGGTAGGAAACAAGGCTGCAAAGTTAGCTTGTGATCATTTTATTAAAGCTACTGAAAAATAGTCTGATAGCTTTAAGCTTTACTTTATGGGCAGTGGGACACCATTACAGAGCTTTTAGGTCTGGAGAGAGCTAAGTCAGTAAAATGCTTGCCTCACAAACTTGAGGACCTGAGTTTGATCCCTAGAAGCCACTCACGTTGATGAGGGAGATGCCCTATGCTTGTAATTCCAGTGTTGGGGTGGTGGTGGAGGAGGCTGGCACAGTTAGTACCTGGGGCTAACTGGCAGGCCAGCCTTGTTACATCAGCGAGCCCAGGCCAATGAGAGAGTGTCTCAGAAAACACTGGTGGGCATGTCCTGAAGCAGGACACTTGAGGTTGTCCTCCAACTTCCAAAGGCATGTGGATTCGCATGCTCAGCACACTCAGGTTTACCTGTACACAGCCCTCCACCCACACACCTACGTAAGGTGTTTGGTGTTGTGTGCCTATAATCCAAGAACTTGGAAGGCTGTAGCAAGAGGATCGTGAGTTTGAGGCTAGCCCGGGTTGCATAGCAAGACCCTGTCTCAGACACACAGAGAAACAAACCTTTAAGGCAGTAGAGAAGTGGGCTTAAGCAGGGGAGAACAGTCTGGCTTTCTGTCTGAAATGGTTTGGAGGGAGAGCAAAGTAGTCAAAGTCAAGCCCTGCAGTCCAGAAGCGAGATGATTAGACTTTAATACTGATTAGATAGTCCATTCCCACCCATCCCATCCCCACCACTGAGCTGTCCCAGTAGCCCTCACTCACTCCGCCTCACCTCTGCAGAGGAATTGCCTCTCTCCTCAGGTCCCTTACATTCCAGCCTTCGAGGCTTCTTCATATCATAAGATGCTATGCTGGCTCTAGATGACACCTCTGAAATGATCCTTAACTTCACATCAAAGAAACGAAGACGGGAGATTCAGCATCTTGATGGGAGTCCTCTTTGCAGTGGTCCAATACGTACCAGGAGTATTGAGCTATCCTCTTGGCTTTGCATACTATAGGAAAGTCAGAGGCTGTCAGGGTTTAATTAATGGCTGACTCAGGCCAGGATATACTGTTGTATTCTATGCCCATTGTTTAAAAAACTGGCTATATCGTGTTTCATATCTCAAGCTAATCAAATGTCATTTAAAAATCTGCTTCTTTCAGGCCAAGTGAAGAGTGCCAAATCGATAACCTAAGCCGTGGTCACCAGAGAAGTCAAGGATGTGCCTTCTACAGATGCCACATGGTGTAGAAGGCTACATTTCAGTATTAAATACGACAAACCCGTTCCTTGTTCCTGCCAAGTTCAAGAAATAGACCCAGGGTTTTGCAGAAATGTCTGGGTACAAATTCAGTTACCTGACTTTGTGTTAGACTTGTTCATAAGACTCACACCTGGCTCAGGGGCTGGGCCTCTGCTCCTCCAAGCTGGGCTCCTCCTGAGTCCTCCAAGCTGAACTCCCTTCTGAGTCCTCTAAGCTGGGCTCCTCCTGAGTCCTCCAAAGCTCAGTCCTCCTGAGTCCTCCAAGCTCAGTCCTCCTGAGTCCTCCAAGCATTCAAGCACACAGAGAAGCTAATAGTTTTCTGTTTAACTGAGGCAAGAAATTTCCACTTGACTAGGGGATTCTGTTTTTAAAAGATGCATTAAGCCATTTGTAAAAGAAAAGCAGGTGTTCCCTCTCTTTCAAAAAGCAAATACTAAGAATTGAAGTCCCCCCTCCCCGAGAGGTGGGGTCCTCTGGTTTTAGCTGTCTGAATTAAAATTCACCTGGAAGGTGGGATATAGTTTCTGTGGAAAGCCCACAAATCTGTGGTTTCCCCTCTCAGGGTTTGATAATACACGGTAACTGCCACTGTGCTGCGTCCCACCAGTCTCTTTTACATTGCCTGTGTTTTAAAGGCCATGGCTACAGAAAGGGTCCTCAGAAAGTACTCTTGGTAGTCAAATCAAGCAGGACCCTGAACTTCCTGTTACTTTCCAACTTTCTGGGGGAAGTTTTTTTTTTTATAGAAAATAGATAACATGTATACTTAAAATAGGAGAGAATCATTTTATCACTTTCTCCTCATTGTCTTGCTATGCAAACTATTTTTCACTTTAGAGGAGAAAGAAAACAGGGGAGCCATTCAGTCATACTTGTCAGGTGATGTTCTCTTGGTCATGCTATTGAGGTCATCTTGTTTTTAAATGTTTCCCCAAGTGTCCACTTGTGAGATCTTTTCTCTATAGGAGCGATTGCCATTCAGCAGAAACACGAACACTAGCCAGTCTCTGCGGCACCCAGAGTATTTGCTGCTCGTGGTAGGCAGAGATCTGTGCTTGGCCCTTTTAGGACAATCTTTCAAGACACTTGGTGCACATGAGCACTGAGATCATTAGGAAGCGCCTTGGTGCCATTGGGGAGGGGGGTGGGGAATGGTGTTGCCATTTTTATTCTAAGCCACATTTTCTGAGCCTTGATCATGACCACAACAGTGGTCTCTGGGTCTCTGCTCCTGGTAACTAGGAGGGGAGTCTTTAAACTGATTTCTATTCCCAGGTGAGACAAGCATTTTTAACCATCTACTAGAACAATTTCTCTCTCCCTCTTTGCCTCACACTCTTTGTCCTCAGATGTTTTATATAAAAGCCTTTGATACACTTGCTAACACAGTATTTGCGCAGTTTCTTGAACTGGCACCTTTATACCAACTTTCTCATAATCCCCTTTTCTAATGAATGCCCCATCAGCGTCCCCTCTTCTTGACCCTCATTGTCAGATCCTCTCAGGATTCCATTCGGATTCTTGGTAGGACAATGGTGGTTCTTCACCCTATGACTCTCCCCATCTTCAATATTACAAAGATCTAACCTTTCCTTCTTTGGGACATTTACAGTGCCAGAAGCCTCATTCCGTGTCCTGTGTAACTTAGCCTCATTCCGTGTCCTGTGTAATTACTCACATGCTTCTCTCTCCATGTGGATGAATATGGGTCTTTATGAAAGGAAGACATTTTTGTGGAAAATCCTTTATTTTCAACAATTTTGTTAACATCCTTTATGAAAGGAGGCCCCTTTTTTGTTGGGGGCCTTCCTCATACGTAAAGAGCTTGTAAAATAGTAAGTCGGTGAGTAGAAGTTGAATTGACGCACTTAGTACTACCTTACTCTCAGTACCTAGAATTGCTTAGTCCTACCTTGTACTCATAGAACTCACTCCCTCTTCATTCATTTACAAAGTTGGACTACCATTATAGAAATGCTCCCAACCTTAGCTTATGCCTTGCCTATGTCAGTGTACCACAGACAAGCCATACGCACAGCAAACATTGTGGCTCTCTGTCTGCCCGCTCCCAACTATGTAGCTCTGAATGTCATGGACCTGGTGGCCCCATGGCATCCTTGTATCTTATTTCAGAGACTCCCTTGATGTGGGGTCTGAATACTTACATCTGTGTATGCGTAACTTCTGTTTTGCGAGAGATGATATTAATTATTACCTATTGTTGCACTGACTTAGAGGTAGATCAATAGGAGATTTAGATGCCCTTATGCTGTGAGTTTGATGTGATTTCATTTGCTGCATGGTGCTTTCTGACCTTGCATAGACTAATGACTTTTTTAAAAGCACACACTTAACAGTTCAGGAACGCCTCCACAGTATTTGAAAGGGAGGCAATTTAATGTTATGATCAGTTCTAGTTGGTAGTTCTTTTAGGTTTTGTGTTTCATTGGTCATAAAAATGTAAAAATATAAAGGTATGGTATTAATGTAACATTAAAATAGCAACTGCTGCCTGTTATCACTGTCATGTAACAAAAGATATTTTAACTCCAAAAAGTAGGGCTATGTGGTGACAGTGTGATCTGAATAAATAAAGCTTCATTACAGAATTTTATGTTATACGTTCTCTTCTCATTTTGCCTCGTATGATAGAACTTTTATCATATGCCAGAACTGACCTAGTGTCTAACTTTTCACGCTCTAGATGTCAAACTGATGTTTGTTTTAACATTAAACATTGTAAAAGGGCGCAGGTTCGAATCTCCGGCGCTCCGCGCTGTGGCTCACTGCGGCTCCCCAACGTCCGGTCCGCTCTCGCGAAGGCCCAGCTCCCGGCGCCGCGCCGCCGCCGGCCGCCGGCCGCGCGACCTCCATCCTTGGCCCATGGCCAAGCGGCGTGCGGCTGAGCCGCTCACGTTCCGCGTGCCTTGGAAGCGGCTCCTGCCCAGCGACTTCCCCGAGGAGTCGCCTCTCTGGGTCCCACCGGCTCAGCCCCTCAAGCGCCAGGGGGACGCGGGGACCAGGGCGGAGCCTGCGTCCTCGCTCCACAAGCGACGCGGCGGCGGGGACCGCATACAGGAGCTGCAGGGCTGCAACCTGGAGCCCGACGGCCACCTCCTGGCGAGCAGGAGGAACACCGGGTCAGCCCGACCGCGGGCGGTAGAGAGCGCAAGTAGCAGCAGACCGGGTGCACAGCCAGAAGGAAGAGTTTGGGCAGTATAATGCATTCCAGTATCGGAGGAGCCCTCTGCCGCCTGTTGATCTGGCAGCTCTTGAAGATGTGAGTGCAAACAGCCTGACAGTTTGAGGACAAGAATGAAGGAGTTGAGATTGACATGGAGTACTGACAGAAGGTTCTGAAGAAATGGGATCACTGAATTTGAGGAGACCTAAAGAAAAAGTTCTTTTCCATACTTGACATGATCCTTTTTTCAAACCTGAAAAATGAGGAAGGGGTTTGGGATAAATAACTAATGGCTGCTGAATCTCCTAATGGAGAGCTGTCCAGGGTGTGGTGCAGCTGCAGGCAAAATACTTTGTTGTCTGCATTTTTAATGAAAAAAAGTTTTGTTCACGCTCTTGACTTTGAAGATGCTTATGTTGGAAAAGGAGGTTTTGACAGTTTCAGAGGAAGCACTCAGGTCTTCCGAACTTGTTCTGTCAGATGTTTCCTATTTGTGGTGCATGGAATGAATACGTTTATACAGCTGAGACTAAAAAATTCTTGCTAGTACATCTTATTGGATCCCCTTGGTTGAACAAATAGGAGACGAGTATCGATGCAAAATTAAAATGTGAGATTGTTTCTGAAAGCTAACCTTGTTTTAAAAGAGTGTAAATTTAAACTAGTGAGAACTTCCATTTGGGTAGCTTGTTTTACCTTTTGCTATTTGCTGTTTATTAAAACAGTACAGGCAATGAATCTAGCCAAACAACGGATAGAGAACAGTAGGAAGCAGATGCCTGACCCTCCTCCTTTTTCTGAGGTGAAAGAAATGATCTGGTCAGCTTACTGATTTTGTTTTGAGGACATTTTAAAAATTACTTTAGACCTGTAGTTCTCAACACTGATAGCACTTTAACCATTTCTGCTCCAGCCCTGGTCCTAGAGAGATGTCATTCAATTATTTGAAGGTGACTTCACACAAAGGGTTTTTTGTTTTGTTTTGCACCAATTCTGTACTCCTGTATTGTGCAGATGGGGCCAGAACCACTAGACTAGCAGCTTTTCCAGTTTAAGGAGATCAGTAGTGTGAGCTGAAGCAATGCCTCTTCATTAGTTTTGTCTGTATCTTGTGATGTTATTTGATTGGTCATTCCTAAGTTATTGTGTTACAGTTTTGTTTTTAATAAAGTACACTTTTTATGTTTGGAGAAAAAAGCATTGTAAACGGCTCACAGTTACTCTAGTGTTCATCTAATATGCAGTAGGTTATGTTGTACAGGCAAGCCTAACCTCCCATTTCAGACACTCCTCCTCTTACTGTGTGGTCCCATCATTTGTAATGTAGCAATGCGAGTTTCTGGTCTCTCTTGAATCCAGGGAGCCCATGACTATAGTTGACAATGGTTCCATGTCTTTTCCAATGCTAGGTTGATTTGGCTTCTGCCTCAGTCTCTTAAGATACTGCCCTAGAAGCCAGTCTGTGGGGAGACAAATAAGGAAAGGAACTGAGGCTCGAGCCTGCAGCTCTGACTGTGCTCTGTTCATCCAGCCATTGCCCAGATCATGAAGGAGACATCTTGGAAATGGATTCTCCAATCAAGCCCCTGTTAGAAGCTATGTGGAGTGGAGACACACTTTCTCTGCCAAGTCCTACCAAAATCATGAACTTCTGAGATAAATTTTTTGTTTTAAGCAGCACAGTTTTGTATTTATTTTTACACAAAAAATATAACATATGCATGTTAGAACTCAGAAACATGAAGTGGCACAACAGAGCTCAGAATATGTGGCTTTGTTCTGTAACTGGCTGGTGGGTCAAAGCTGTGAGGGTCTAGCGGGGAATATGAGTAACATGGCTGCCAGCCTCAGGTACAGCCGAGCAGAAGTCTTTCATTTCAGATCCTCTAAGAGGTTACTAGTGGCAAAATGAGAGCCCAGGCTGGCCTCGAACTCGTGATCCTCCTGCCTCTGCCTCCTTCAGCAAATCCTACCGGCGTGTGCCACCACTATCGGCCTGGAAAGAGAGGTCCATTGGACACACAAACTTTATATGCCCCAGTACAGGGGAACGCCAGGGCCAAAAAAAAAAAAAATGGGAATGGGTGGGTAGGGAAGTGGGGGGGAGGGTATGGGGGACTTTTGGGATAGCATTGGAAATGTAATTGAGGAAAATATGTAATAAAAAAATATTGAAAAAAAAAAGAGGTTACTAGTGGGAGGACAGAAGTGTCCCTGCAAGCTAGAGAGAAAGGCTCTTTCTTGTTAGGTGGTCCCAGGAAGTATTCCATAATGTTTAAGTAATAAACCCAGTGATTCAGTGATTATGCTCCAGCTTTGCCCCAGTGTTGCCTAGCCTTTCCTGAGCTGTGAAAGGAAGAAAGGAGCTGAGCTGGAGAAGGGAACACAACAGCTTTCAAGTAAAAATGGAAAGAAACATAAATGTGCCACTAGTTAGAAATTGAAGTATCTCTTCATTTCCCAGCCTTTGTAGATGACACAAGTTATTATTAATCAAGAAATGACTTCCGGGAAAAGATAAAACCAGGAACAGACCATGGGAGTATCTGTTAGGAAATCAGAAACATTTAAAATGGCGCTCATTGAAGAAGCCCTGGGACTTTCAGATATTTGGGTATTTTTCATGTGGCTGGATCGATGGTTTCTGCGTGTTCTAGGGAGGCCATCACTGTTGCACCCTGATGCAACACAACTGCCACATCTCCTTTTCCCAGAATAAGGAACGGTTTGATACACCTTTCTTAGGTCTAATGTCCACTCTTGACCAAATCAGCATACTGGGAGATGGCCAATTACGAAGAACTCACCTGCCTTACATGCCTGTCTCAGTCACATAGTATAGTCTACCATCAGAAGACAGGATTTGGGCAAAGCACACATCGGCCTCTCAGTTCCCTGAGGCTATCAATAGTTCCTTCTCCTGGCTTTGCTCAAAATAGTGAAGCAAATCCATTATGGCTTTAACAGAAGATCTCCACAGGAGAGGTTGTAATGAAGACTAGCCTGGCCATCCCTGCACTTCAGTTAGGCACTGCCTCTGGCTTTCAGTACCGCATCTAAGCCAGAACTGAGTATAAATTTTGTCCAGGTTTTCTGAGGTATGTGGACTTGGAGAACCTGAATCTTGAAACTTAAAACTACAAGAGTTGTACTCACAAGGTTTGGTGGCACCAAGAAAGGACAACAGTGGGACAGGAGCAGAACACAGCAGGGAAAAGTGATGGAAGGCAGTGGCGTGAAGTCAATGTGACAACTGGGAGTCGAATGCGAAAGCACAGGTCAAAGAAAGCCTTGTGAGCTAGGTCTCATGGGAGGTAAACTGAGGCAGCAGAGTGAACGTTCTCTCTGGTTTAAAAGAACTGCACATCTATACAAATGAAGGCGTGGACTGGATTTCAGAGGCATATATATAATTGTTGATTGAAATTCAGTCTCTAGGACCTGAGACATGCTTTGGAGTTTAACACATACACGATGCAGAAGATGACAGAGTCCATCAGCTTCTTGCTGTGATGTTCTCCTCTGTGCTCTATGGCAGTACACTACAAATTGGTGATTCGTGTTCACTGAAGAAACTGTATTTGTTTCTAGTAATTAGACTGGAGCCCCTGTCCCCAGTCACATGCTAGGCATCAAGAATTAATTGATGACTATGTCCTGAGGAGAAGTGGGTGACATTCTACCTTCAAGCAAAGAACTAAAATTCCATAGTGAGCTGAATGGAGGAAAATGATAACTTTAAGTATTGAAAGGGACTAAGAATGAGAATGAGAATACGAATAAGGGATAGCTCACCGGTTAAGTGCACTGACTGGTCTTCCGAAGGTCCTGAGTTCAAATCTCAGCAAGTACATGGTGGCTCACAACCATCTCATAATGAGATCTGACACCCTCATCTGGAGTGTCTGAAGATAGCTATAATGTGCTTACATATAATAAATAAATAAAATCTTTAAAAAATAAAATCTTAAAAATAAGAATAAATAAGAGGAAGAAGAAATGGAAAATCAGGAACCAGGAAAGAAGTCTAAAGGGTAATGAGTGGGTGTACTGGCTGGTTTTGTGTGTTAACTTGACACAAACTGGAGTTATCACAGAGGAAGGAGCCTCCCTTGAGGAAATGCTGCATGAGACCCAGATGTAAGGCATTTTCTCAATTAGTGATCAAGGGTGTGTGTGTGGAGGCATTGTGGGTGGTGCCATCCCTGGGCTGGTGTCTTGGGTTCTACAATAAAGCAAGCTGAGCAAGCCAGGGGAAGCAAGCCAGCAAATAACATCCCTCCATGGCCTCTGTATCAGCTCCTGCTTCCCGACCTGCTTGAGTTCAAGTTCTGACTTCCTTTGGTGATGAACAGGAGTGTGGAAGTGTAAGCTGAATAAACCCTTTCCTCCCCAACTTGTTTCTTGGTCATGATATTTGTGCAGGAATAGAAACCTTGACTAAGAGGGTGGGTAAGACACAGAACTTGAAAGCAAAAGGAAGGGGTGTGGAAGGCTGGTGGAAGGCACAAATGTGAGCAACTATCATAATATACATATGTAAGATGTTACAGTGAAACGTATTATTTTGTATGCCAACTAAAACTTAATTAAAAAAAAAAAGATTCAGTGTTAAGGGAGTTAGGGCTGAACTGGATAGAACTGGCACAAGAAAGACATCATGAAAGGCTTTTACAACCGCAAGGGTTCTGTCTATGTGGATAATCTTTGACCCTTTATGTGTTACATCAGGCAAAGGAAATCAGTTAAAAACAGTTGTAGGCGAAGGCAGAGTGTGGCCATTAAGAAGTGCATGTTTCTCTATAGCTCAATAACTTCTCTTGGATTGGAGGTGAGAATAATGAGTGCAGCCAATCAGAACAAAAGCAGGTCGGCAAGAAACCAATGGGAACAGCTTTTGCTTTGGTATCAGTTGGTGGTCCTGACCCTGGCGAACAGCACAACTCAGCGCAACTGAGCCCTGTTCTTTGGGATTTTGAAAGGCTGCGTTTTGATTTCAACTCTGAGCCAGTTTAGGCTTGGAAGAACACACCTCTGGGGAAGAACTTGGTCTTAAGGTCATTAACATGGGAACTAGGGCTTGGAGATAAGGACCGGAAGAGCTACTTGAGGGGTGGGGAGTGACTTGAAGATGTAATGGCTACCTCCTTCTTTATATTAGAATCTTTGCGACCGGTAGCAAAGAAGTATAAAGCAGGGGGCAAAGGATAAAGTCTGTTCCCGAGGCTATCTCAGACTTCAGGAAGTCTTAGGTTAAGGCTAGCTATAAGGAAAAGCGAAAATAACTCAAGTCCTTCCCAGGACCATCCCATACATTTATGTAGGCTACGCCTCACACAGGACACCAATTCAGTGGGGCTTCAGGAACGGAAGTCCAGCCTGTTGTTATGACAAGCCACGTGCCTGTTGCCAGGCTTCATGGCCCCAGGAAGAGGTACTTTTTCCTAATTCAGTCAAAGACATCACACGATCAAACCTCAAATCTTTTCAAGTCTTAAATATATATATATATATGGTTTACCCCGTCCTCACTCCAAACTGATATGATGCAATTTTCCTCAGTCTCTGAGAGAGAGAAAATAAATGAGTTTTGAAGCCGGGGTAATGGAGTGGAATCCCAGAGGGATTTGCACTTGTGGGAACTGAGGAGTGTGATGTTTGTCTTTGCTTCTTTCCTCTTAAAGATTCCACTCCACCCGCAGTGTATGATGCGCTTGTCTTGTGCCCCAGACTGTGTTTACAACCTGAATGGAAATCAAATTCTCAGGCTGGAGAGATGATGGCTCAGCGGTTAAGAGCACTGACTGTTCTTCTGAAGGTCCTGAGTTCAAATCCCAGCAACCACATGGTGGCTCACAACCATCCATAATGAGATCTGACGCCCCCTTCTGGTGTGTCTAAAAACAGCAACAGTGCCGGGCAGTGGTGGCATATGCCTTTAATCCCAGCACTTGGGAGGCAGAGGCAGGCAGATTTCTGAGTTCGAGACCAGCCTGCCTGGTTTACAGAGTGAGTTCCAGGACAGCCAGGGCTATACAGAGAAACCCTGTCTCAAAAAACAAAATCAAACAAATGAAAGAGAGAGAGAAAGAAAGAAAAGAAAAGAAAAGAAGAAAAGAAAAGAAAAGAAAAGAAAAAAAAAGAAAGTCAAAATTTCAGTCTTAGCCTTTGATCAGACACACACATGATCAGATCATCTCACCACAAGAGCAATACAATCACTGTCCACTCCTTCCTGTGTGTAGGTAGCACCATGAGGATAAGACACCAACATAAGTGTCCCTGTAAATATTCCTGGAGCATGAGGGAGAAGGAGAGGCATTGATGTGCTCAGAGTTGAGCGTGCTACCCACCTTAGATAGGTGGGGTGTAGATGAACCGGATCCCTGCAGGTCTCATGGTCTTTTTTTTCTTTTCTTTTTTTCCTTGTTCTTCCATGTCACAACAGAATAGTCTGCCATAGTGCAAGGCAGCCCTGGAAAAGCAATGTCAAACAACAGTTTTTCTTTTTGGGCAACAAAAAGTGGCAGCAAGCCTGACTTACTCTGTGGGAGGCCAGCGGATTACTTTGTGGTCCAGAAGCACTTCATAATTCTCATATGTGCCACGATTGTTTTGGGAGGTAAGTCGCTAGGCTAGCCTCTCCTCTGTCCTTAGAACCTTTTCTTATTGTAGGAGGTCACAGCGTCATCCAAAGAGTAGCCAGTGGAACCTCAAGATGGGAACGAAGGCCGTCCGCACAGCTTCATTTTTAAGGAGCTCTTGTGCATATACCCATTGCTTTACTCAGTTACACTGGCTGAGCATGAGAGGCTGGCTAGTACATTAAGAAGCACGAGACTGGCTGCCATCATGGAGCTCCTTCAGGGGGGAGGTTGGCAAACAAATAATCATGAGGCAATGTAGTGCTAAGTGTACACAGAGAGAGAATGACTGTTAGGATTCTCCAGTAACTGATGCTGCCTACATGACCAGGCCTACCCTGATCAAACTATCTGAGATAAGGGGAGACAGCTCGTCGAACAGACAAAGAAGACAAACAAACAATCCACAGTTTACGTACTCAATGTCAGTAATCTTGCGAATTATGGCTTCTTTAGCTTTCATCCTTTAATGCCAGCATTTGGGAGTCAGAGGCAGGCAGATCTCTGTTTGAGGCCAGACAGAGCGAGTTCCAAGATACCCAGGGTTATACAGAAACACCCTGCCTCAAAAAACAATTCCATTTTACTATATGTATTGGAATGTTTTTCCTGCATGTATGTCTGTGTACCATGCACATGCAGTGCCCACAGTGCCAGTAGAGGGTATGAGAGTTCCTAGAACTGTGTAGTTATGGCTACTTCTGAGTTGCAACAACTGCCAGTGCTGGGGACTGAACCTGGGTCCTCTGGGAAATCAAGTATGCTCAACCATACTTGGGATGGCTGGAGCTATCCCTCTAGCCGCCATTATGGCTTTTGGTGGGATTTCTCTTTACTCCACCCACTTTGCCTGCCTAGAAAAAAAAATTAAAGAAGGTTTTGTAAATAAAGGCCTCTGGAACATTGATCACAGATTCAGCAGGTGTACCGAATGGTATTCATAGAGATAAAGTAGCCCAGTCAATGACATTCCTATGATGAGAGTTTCTAGGTCTCTGGAAAAGAAAATTTACTTGGGAAGAACTCAAGCTGGTCTCAAAACTTTTCTGGACTCAGGAAAACTACCAAGGACTAAATATTGAAACGAATGCACGTAAAGAGTATCTTCATCTTAATATTCATCAGGGAGTGGAACTGCTTTGTCTGGGGACTTTTAACACTCAGTAATGATGTTGGTTCCTGTCAGTACCCACAGCAATCGGATGACCATGAGCTTTGATAACTCTAGATACACCCAGAGGGTGTAAAGAAATGTGGCCAAGGGCATTGCAGAAATAGTGTGAAAAACCTTCTCATCACCCAGACTTAAGCATAAGAAATATTCAATAATTCTTTACTGATTTGGTTCAAGCTCAGTCTGAGAGGCAGGAAGTACTGAATCTAGGCTGTCAGTGAGTCTTACTTTCTGTCATCGGTAGATGCTGGTAGAGTGATTCTAATATGTTCCTGGGTGCATAACTGTGAGGCGGGTGAAGCCTCAGTATTGTCCATAGACTTCTGTGAGGGATGCCCATCATATATGTACCTTATACTTCACAAACTGCATCTGTGGGCCAGTGAGCTTCAGGAAGTGAAAGCACACGACACACAAGCCTGTCCCAGAGCCCACATAAGGCATGTAGAGTCCTTGAATTTCTACACACAGACACACATCCAAATACATTTGTAATAGATAGTATTAACTCTTCACACACACTATGACTCAGAAAAAGTTGAAAATTAAATAACCAGGCTGAATGTTAATGACATTCTTTTGAAAATGTAAATAAACATCTCTTTCAGTAAGATAGATGCACACACACACAAACACACACACATACATATGTAATGGGTTACAGTATAGGTTGACACAGGTATACAATGTATACTGATTGAATAGGGGAATTACTATTTTGAAACTATAAATTATATTTTTATTTTTTAGGGTTTTCAAGGATGGTTTTAAAGAATTCTGAGGTCTTTGTCTTGATGATTCTCTCTGTGTCGGGATTTGTGACAGGGCGACTGGCTTACCATTTTGTTGAGGTATTGTATACATAATACATTAGAGAGTAAGTCAAAGGTCAAACACCTCAAAGGAGGTCCAATCCCAATATGCAAGTTTTTCTTTTTCTTTAGTCCTGGGGATCAAACTCAGGACCACACACATGCTGGGCAGAAGGACTCTATCAATTACAATCATCCCCAACCCTATGGAATTAAAAACATGTGAACAGATGTTAAAACAATTTCATACAGTGCTGAGCAATTTTGCAAAGAAAGACACGTAAGTTAGGAAAGCTTCAAATGTCTTGGAAGTGAGACAGGTCATGTGCACTGGCAGCTTCCTTGTCATTCTTCTCTAACCCTTACCCTTTCTGTCTTGTGACTCCATCTGAGCTCCTGTTCCTTTCCTTTGTGGATGTTCACTTTAAACATCTAGAGGCTTGATACAAAAGGCAGCACCTCTTTCCTCTTAAGATTTCTTTTATGTGTACGGGGTGTTTTGCCTTCATGTCTGTAGGTGCATTGCGTGCATACCTAGTACCCGTGAAAGCCCAAAGAGAGTGCCAGGTCCCCTGAAACTGAGGTTACAGACTCCAGTTAACACACAGTTAGCCTCTGTGCGTGTGTGCAGGGAACTTCACCTGGTCCTCAGTAAGAGCAGCAAGTGATCTAACTACAAGGCAATTTTTCCAGCCCCCATAGCAGTTATTTTCATGGTAAAGCATGTTTTCCTCTCTCTTCTCTCAGATTAAATATGATACATCTACCACATACAACATAGCCACAAGAAAAATACTCCTTCATTGTCTCAACTTATTAATGCCTGGTCTTAACAGCAATGCAATGTGCATTCACAATTTGTCTCCACTCAGTGTTTCAGTTTTTAAAGATGGGAGATAATAGCTATAGATATTTATCTAGGGCTGTGAAAAACCTATCAGTCTCCCCAGGTCTCACCACCCCCACTAGCTAGCATCATTTGAGAGTTTACTGTGTGCCACACATATCTTTAAGTGCTCTGTAGTAATGACTTTACCAACTCAACAATCCTTGAGTTGGACCATTCACTCTTGCAAGGTAATGATAGTGCCCACTTTACAGGTGAGGAACAGAGGCACTGAGAAGTTAAATCCTGCAGTTGTTAGATTGGAATGGTCTAGAAAACACTTTCAGAGGAGAATAATTACAGCACTTCACACCACTGCATTTTCTATTACTTTATGTACACCGTTCACCATCCATGCTCTATATAGATTATATCACTATCTAAGCATCATATATCTTTACTGACTAACTGGGGTTTTTTTTTTTTAATTTAAGCATATCTCTGCAAATCTACAATTACCTGGGCAAGAATATTTAATAGACATATTAAACTAAATATCTAATAGCCTAATTAAAATACTTTTCTGTGGATTGGATAACATTGTCTCAGGTGACACCAACGGTAAGGGATATAATTTCTACAAATGCCAATTATAGGTTATAATAATATATGTACATAATATATATGCAATGTTCATGTCAAATAACATATCAGAGAAGATCAGTTTGAAAGGAGGAAAGAATAGAAAAGAAGGGGCTGGAGAGATGGCTCAGTGGTTAAGAGCACTTGCTGCTCTTGCAGAGGGACTAGGTTCAGTTCCCAACATGGTGACTCTCAACCCTTTGTAATTCCAGTTCTAGGGGGGATCTGACACTTTCCCCTGGCCTCCTGGGGGGTACTGAAGGCATGTAGTGCATATGTACAGATGCAGCCATAACATTGGTACCTATAAAACTAAAGGAAAAGTTCTTCAAAAGGAGAGAAGATGTATTTGGGCTCCTGGTTTCATACTTTCCGGTCCTTGGTTGGTCAGCTCCACGGCTGTGGTTTGTGGGGAGATGGAGCATCATCACCATGGTGGAGGATGGGGCAGAGCAAGGCTGCTCACCTCATGACAGAGAGAGTTAGAAAGAAATGGGTCAGGACAAGATACGCACTAGAATACCACCTTAATGACCTTCCATTCAGCACCCATACCGGAAAAGCCCAAGGCCAGTATTTGCATTCTCATGATCCAAGCATCTCTCAACAGCGCCACCTGCTGGAAGCAAGCCCTCAAACAAACCTTTTCAGGGCGGGGCCCACGCTTCAAAACCACCGCAGTAACAGACTAATTTTTCCTTGCATTTGTTACTTTAGGTGCACCAAATTGTCTACCCTCTTCTAAAAACACCAAGCTTTTCACTGTATTGTTATTTTTTACCTTTAATTGTATTTATGGCTGCTTTGGATGTGGACTTTTATATAGTCAAGAACGTGTTCTGGCAGGTAAGAAAACATTTTAAAACAGCCAACCATTTCTGCTCTGTAGAACTACTAATTTGAAAGAGTTGCAGGGTGGGGCAGGGCAGGGCAGGGATGGGACTAATGTTTGCTGAGGCACCCGCCAAGTTTAAGATCCAAGTAAATGGCATCTCAGTTTTGCCTGTGAGCCACTGAGGCAGAGTTTACCGAGGGTCGGGAAACACTTGGGTCTGGGTTCTGGTCCTAACCCAGTTTCATCTTGACTGTGTCTTCTTTTCGTTGACGGGATGGTTGTTAATTACCTTTTCTCTTTTTCCTTAATTACACTTGTTGCACTATTTTATTTCTGTTTTCAGAGAACGTTTCCCCCCATTTTTGGTTTAACTGTTCTTTCTAGCATCTTGAATTAAAATCAATTGAATTGTAGCGTTTTAATGGTACTTTGCCTACGCAGGGTGTAATTTTCACCCCCTTTACCTGACCTCATGTTTTATCTTTTAGTGTTTTAATTATTACTGAATTCTAATTTTTAAAAAGCTTTTTGGGGGCGGGGACACATTCATTCTTTTGTAGTTATGTAGCCTTGGCTGACCCTGACCTTGATATGTAGACCAGTTGACCTTGAATATACAAGGTTCTGCCTGTTGGGGTAAGGCATGAGCCACCATGCCTGCAGAGTACAGGTAGTGGTGCAGTAACTAGAGACAGGCAAGTAACCTGTGGAATGCTGATTTAGAGACCTTTGGGTGCTTTGTATCCATAAACCTTGTACAATTCTATGTCACATTAAAAATGATAAAGTAATGGCGAGAGCATGACCCAGTCGGTAAGAGACTGGCTGCTCTTCCCGAGAACCTGGATTTGGTTCTCAGCACCCACACGACAGCTCACAACCATCTGTAACTTCAGTTTCAGGGGATCTGATGCCCATTTTTGGTCTTTGTAGGACCCGGTATACAGGTAGTATAAATGCCACAGATATACATACAGGTAGAACGCCTAGTCTGCAACATAAAGAAAAAAAAAAAAAAAACAAAGTTAAAAAGAATAAAATGGTGACTATGACCAACATACATTGTGTATACGTGTGAAATTCTCAATGAGCAAATTTTGAAAAAAATGTTATATTATTAAAAATAACACAGTAAAAGAAATCTGTAATACCAGATATGGGTCTTAACGCAGTCAGGTTCTCTTTGGATAGACGTAACACGGTGTGGTGACTTGGTTCACAGGTCTTGCTCACAGGACTGATTAGTTTTGGCACGGCGTTCGCCATCATTTCCTACGTGGTTCTGAAGCTCAACGGGCACTCGTGGGATTTCCAGTGCTGCATGCTCTTCAGCATCACTCTGTGCATCATAGACCCTCTTCACTCGGTGAACACGCTCAAGACGATCGGTACGCCAGGCCCCTCCCCTCGCTTTGAAGATGGGAGGCTATGCCATTTCCTCTGGGTTAGACTCTCCTTGCCTGGTTTGCGGATTCAGCAGAGTAGGGCTGAGTGCTTTATTTTCTCAAGGAGTATCAGACTCTGAGTACGCTGGTATCGAACCCTGTCCCTCAGAGGTCATGTGGGGTGGGGGAGGCATCCTAGGACTTTACATCCAGATTAAAAACCATTAAAAAAAACCAATTTCCCTTAAAACAAAAATTATAACTGTACTACCTTAGGAATAGCAATAACAGTAATAGTGATGATAAGAATAGCTCAACTGTATATTTTCAATTAATATTGTTTTAAGACCCCAAGGTAAAAAAATTAGCCAGGTCCAGGTTTTTAATAATGATGATGATGATGACGACGATGTCAGTTAATATGATCATTTTGGGTCCCCCCCCCCCCAGTGTTTATATTAAACAGCCACACTTATTTTATTCTTGAGACAGGGTTTCCCTATGTAGCTTTGGCTTACCTGAAGTTCACCATATAGACCAGGCTAGCCTTGAACTCAGAGAGCTGTCTGTTTTGGCCTTCTGAATGTGGCCTAGCAGTTGCTTTTTAGAATACAGGGTTATGAAATCCTGTCAATTTGTGTTTGTATTAGGCTGCATAGTACACCACCATAGATCATAGCTTCTGAAGTTTGGGGTCCATGCGTCTAAGTGAAAGAAGCCTAGGGGTGGTAGGCACACCACAAACTCATCAAGGCTCACTGTTCTAGAGCAACAGGAGCTCGAGTAGTTACCTTCTGAAGAAACTAAAAAACAAAACCAAAAGCAAAACTGGGCAGAGGACAAAATACAAGACAAAGAGAGTTATCCAATAGTGGACATCAGACAGTGTAGGTCAGTGGGTCTCGAGAGATGGGGAGAGGGAGGAGAGAAGGAGAGAGAGGGAAGGGAGGGAGAGACAGAGACAGACAAAGAGACACACAGAGAGACAGAAACAGAGACAGTCAGACAGACAGACAGACAGGCAGGCAGGCAGGCAGGCAGACAGACAGCATAGCCCTTGCTTTAGCTTCTCATCTGGAGAGTCTTTGGTCCTGAGATGGAGAGAACACTTAAGGTGGAGCCTGGAGGTCTCCTGAGAGTTGAGCAGCTAGCTCCAGGGCAGGAAATCTGAGAGGGGTAGGGATATCCATGTGGAGATGGGGGTAGGGAGGAGGTATGGGATGTGGAAAAGTGGGAGGGTGGACGGGAGCGGGGGAGGGGATAAAATATGGAGTGTAAAAAATAATTTAAAAAAAGAAATGATAAATACTTATGGGGATAGGTTTATTAAATTGATTTATATATTCCATAATTTTTAAAAAGGCCTGTATAGTTAAAAAAAATCCAAAAATACCACTGGGTCCCTGTTGTGTTTGTGGGTTGTTTTGTCTTCTACTGCTGGGCATGGGGTCTGTCCTTAAGTAGGGTTTGCATATCTAGTGAGACTCTCTTGGAGAAAACAAACTTTTTCCCCTTTGAAAATAGTTGGAGATAGTTTTCAAAGGAAAGGTTTGGAGTGAGGGTTCTGTCTACTTCCCCTCTCAGTGCTGGGGTTCCTTTTGGTTTAGACCTGTGGAGGTCCTGTGAATGTTGCCACCGTCTCCGTGAGTCATGGGCATGCTGGCCTTGTGTCTAGAAGGCCTTGTTTCCTTGGTGTCCTCCACCCCCGCTGACTCTTTCTCTCTTCTGCCTCTTCTTCCACAAAGTTCCCTGAGTCTGGAGGATCTGATGGTGACATCCCATTTAGGACTGAGGGCAAAGCGATTTCCAGACAGTCTAATATTGGCTCTGTCACATGGTCATCAATAATCACTCTTTCGAGGGCTTAAATGAAAGAGAACAAGCAGAGCAAAAAGAAATAAGAAATGTACAGTTTGGGGGGGGGGGAGAAGCTAGGAAATGTAATCTTGGAGCCCAGGCTTGTGCTGAAGCAGAGGCCTGATGAGAAAAGAGAGTGGAGGCCTCAGGGTGAGACCCCCATACACACACACACACCGCAGCTAATCCTGCAGTTTGTGAAAATAAAAAGTTAGAGGGATTTTTATGGTCCTAAAAGCAATGAGGAATTAAAAGCTTATGCAAGATGTAATTCAAGGAAGAGGCCAGGCTCTATTCTAACCAGGCAGCTGAAACTTGGCAGTGTTGGCCATGTGTTTCTGACTTTAGAGCCATGAAGGATACATAACTAAATGGGTTCTGGAATTGTCCTCCAAGATTAAGGAAAGCCGGGCTGGTGAGATGGCTCAGTGGGTAAGAGCACCCGACTGCTCTTCCAAAGGTCCAGAGTTCAAATCCCAGCAATCACATGGTGGCTAACAACCATCCGTAAGGAGATCTGGCGCCCCCTTCTGGAGTGTCTGAAGACAGCTACAGTGTACTTACATATAATAAAAAAAAAAAAAAAAAAAAAAAAGATTAAGGAAAGCCATGGAGGATAGGCAAGTGGCAGGGGACTCCCTGCTTGGAGTCCCTGAGAGATCTGTTGTTGGAGTCCCCAAAGTGTAAGAGGTCCCAGAGCTGTGGAATACTTGCCAAGGAGAGCTATATACAGGGAGTGGAACCAACCCAAGAGAGCAAGTGTGCTGCAGTCAGCAGTGGTGGTTCCATCTAAGCCCTTTGACATCGAGGATGGAGCTATAGGTTTCGGAGTTTGCCCTGCCAAGGTTTGGTCTGAATTTGGTCCAGTATTTCCACACTATGCCTCCATTCTGCCCTTTTGGTAATATGTAGTCGGTGTCATTGTGTGTTGGAAGCACATAATTTATGTTTATATTTTATAGGGGGTTACAATTAAGAGATTGTTTTGCATCTCAGCAGAGACCTTGGATGTTGGATATTAAACTGTGTTGAGACTGCAAAAGACTGTGGGGACTTTTGAAGTTGGACTCAAAGCAATTTTAAAAAAAATTTTGAGATGGCCATAGTATATTGGGGCCAGGGTGTGGAATGTGGTGATTTGGATGAGAAACGTCCCCTTAGGCTCATTTATTTGAATATTTGGTCCTCAGTTAGTTGGACAGTTTGGGAAGGATTAGGAGGTGTGGCTTTGTTGCAAAAGGTGTGTCACTGAGGGGAGGGTTTTGAGATTTTAAAAGCCCATGCCTTTCCCAATTATCTCTCTGCCTTGTATTTGAGGGTCAGGTGTAAGCTCTTAGTTACTGCTCCAGCCCCATGCCTGCCTGCCTGCTGCCATGCTCCCTGCCATGATGGTCATGGACTCTAACCCTCTGAAACTGTAAACCCAAGATAAACTCTTTCTTCTATAAATAGCCGTAGCCGTGTTGTCTTATCACAGCAGTAGAACAGTAACGAAGATACAGACTGACTAGAAAGGGGGAAAGGAGAAGGCCAGTTGAACATTAGCATTTATTTTTCTCTGCTTCTTGACTCAGAACAGGAAGCCCCATATAGCCCTGCTATGAATTCCTCATTGTGATGGATAATATCCTCAAACTGTGAACCATATTAACCTTTCTTTCCTTGATTCTCTTCTTTCTTTCTCTTTTTAATATGTGTGTTGGAGTGTGTGAGTATATGCATATGTAGCAAGTGTGTGCAAGTGCCTTAGGAGGCCAAGAGAAGGCTTCAGCAACTCTGAAACTGCAGCTATAGGTAGTTGTGAGCTATCCAATTTGGGTGCTGGGAAGCAAATCCAGAGAGTTACAGACAGTTGTGAGCTTCCATGTGGGTGCATTTTGAACCTGGGTCCTCTGTATGAGTGGTCAATGATCTTAACCACTGAGCCATCTCTCCAGCCTCCTTAAGTTGTTTCTTATCAGGTATTTTCAAACAACAGTGAGAAAAGTTACTGATTAAATTAATTAAAAGTGCTCCATTGTCTGGCTCTGAGCTTACCCTGTTATTCCAAAGAGCCTCATGGAACCCCTAGAGTGTCCTGCTTCCCTGTGAAGGCCTTCAGGGGACACCAGGAAAGGCCAGCTTGGAACTCACCCCTACCAATCCCTTGCCAATTGGGTCCACCTGGGGCACAGGCAGCAGTGGTGAGCTGAGTGCTACCTTCTCACTTCTATTGTCTGGATCATGCCTTCCTGAGAAGTCCTGATAGCACCAGGATCATCCAGCCCATACCGGGGCCAGCCAGATAGCTACAGAACAGTATGAGAACACAAGCCACAAGAGCCAGGCACCACCAGCCCTGGGTATACCAGGCTACAGCAAGCCCTGGGTATACTAACACAGTCAAAGCACGAGAAGATGACCTTCAATCCAAACTTACAAAGATGATAGAGGCCTTTAATTAATACATCCCTCAAAAAAGTACAGGAAAATACAATCAAACAGGTGAAGAAAATAAATAAAATTGTCCAAGAACTGAAAATGGAAATAGAAACAATAAAGAAAACATAAATTGAGGCAATCCTGGACAAGGACAACCTAGGAAAGAGAACAGGAACTACAGATGCAAACACTGTAGTATTCCAACAGAATACAGGAGATGGAAGAATCTCAGACATAGAAGATACCATAGGAATAAGTGATACATTGTTCAAAGAAAATGAAAACTAAAAAGTTCATGGTAGCCGGGCATGGTGGCGCACACCTTTAATCCCATCACTTGGGAGGCAGAGGCAGGCGGATTTCTGAGTTCGAGGCCAGCCTGGTATACAAAGTGAGTTCCAGGACAGCCAAGGCTACACAGAGAAACCCTGTCTCGGAAAAAAAAGAAAAAAGTTCATGGCACAAAGCATCCTGGAAAATTGGAAAACTATGAAAAGGCCAAACCTAAGAATAATAGAAATAGAAGGAGAAAATTCCCAGATCAAAAGCTCAGAAAATATCTTTAACAAAAATCATAGAAAACTCCAATGAAAGGGAGTAACCACACTCAAGAAAACACAAGAAATAGATAAGTCCACACCAGCAAAATCAAAAGAAGAACACACACACACACACACACACATAGTACTACCACCAACATCAGGATAACAGGAACTAACAACCATTGGTCGTGAATATCTCTTATCATCAATGGACTCAATTCCCCCAATAAAAAGACACAGGCTATCCGAGTGGATGTGTAAACAGGATCCATCACTCTGCTGCATACAAGAAACACACCTCAGCAACAAAGCTAGACATTTCCTCAGAGTAAATGGCTGGAAAAAGGTTTTCCAAGCAAGTAAACCCAAGAAATAAGCTGGAGTAGCCATTCTAATACCTAATAAAATAGACTTTCAGCTAAAATTAATCAAAAGCGATTCAGAGGGACACTTCATACTCATCAAAGGAAAAATCCAGCAAGAGGCCATCTCAATCCTGAGCATCTATGCCCCAAATGCAAGGACACCCACATTCATAAAAGAAACATTACTAAAGCTTAAATCACACATTAATAGTGGGAGACTTTGACACCCTACTCTCATCAAATGTGAGGTCACTGAGACAGAAACTGGAGAAATCTCATGCTAGCAAAGTAACAGCACAAAAGCAAAACAACAACAACAAAACCTCTGGAACAAAAAGAAGGAAACACACCCAAGAGGAGTAGATGACAGAAAATAATCAAACTCAGAGCTGGAATCAATAAATTAGAAAAAAAGAGAACAATCAAAGAATCAACAAAAATGAGAGTTGGCTCTTTGAGAAAAATCAACAAGACAGACAAATACTGGGCCAAATGAACTAAAAGGCATACAGACAGCATCCAAATGAACAAAATCAGAAATGAAAAAAGGGACATAACAACAGACCCTGAGGAAATTCAAAGAACCATATGTCTTACTTCAAAAGCCTGTACTCCACAAAATTGGAAAATCTAAATGAAATGGGTGATTTTTCTAGGCAGATATCATGTACCAAAGTTAAATTAAGGTAAGATAAAGTATATAAGTTGTCTCTAAAAAATTAGAAGCAGTCATTAAAGTCTCCCCCCCACAAAAGCTTAGGGCCAGATGGCTTTAGCATGGAATTCTACCAGACTTTCAAAGAAGAGTTAACACCAATTCTCTTCAAACTATTCCACAAAATAGAAACAGAAGGAACACTGCCAAACTCATCCTATGAGGCTACAGTCACCCTGATAGCTAAACTACACCAAAAAAAAAAGTCAACAAAGAAAGAGAATTTCAGACCAGTTTCCCTTATGAATATTGATGCAAAAATACTCAGTGAAACACTCACAAACCCAGCCCAAGAACCCATCAAAGACATCATCCAGTATGATCAAGTAGGCTTCATCCCAGGGATGCAGGAGTGGTCCAATACATGACAATCTACCAATGCAATTCACCACATAAACAAACTGAAAGGAAAAGGAAAGATGAGCAAGCCAGCGGCTCAGGCAGTAAGAGCCTGCCTCCACGGCCTGTGCTTCAGGTCCTGCTTGAGTTCCTGATCTGACTTCCCTCCATGATGGATTGTGATACTGAAATGTAAGCCAGAGGAACCTCTTCTCTCCAAATTGCTTGTAATGGCAATAGAAATCAGATCTGGACAGTAGCTTTAAATCAGCGCGTTTACACATGGCAAACCCTGCAAATTAGACTTTTTCTTTTTCTGTTTTTTTTAAAAAGAAGATCTAGAAACCTAGCCCTAACATATGCCAGACAAGAGCTCTACTTCTTAGCTACATCTCCAGCCCAGATGAGGTCCTTGTTCGTTTTGGGGAGCTGGAGTACTGACATACCATTGGACATGGGGAATACAAGAGGCTCAACTCAAACTTCGAGAAATGCAAACCACAGGGTTAGTGGAGAAACGATTTCTATGCAAAGAAATGGCCAAAGCACTTGAAGACACAACAGTGGGAACTATCCAAAAGTAATGAGAGAAAGAGACTGGGAAAAAACAAACTTTAATAAACTGTGGGACAAACACAGGGGATCCAATACATGAGTCCCTAAAGGTGGTAGACAGAGCAAAGGGGATATACATTTGAATAAATATAAAATTCTAAATTTTGTAAAAACCCCAAGGTTCAAATATCTCGAAAAATTCCCAAGCCCAAGAAAAACAAAGCTATACCACAGCAAATCAAAATAGAATCCTTTAAAATAAACTATCCAGTAAAAACAAACAGACAAACAAACCTCAATAGCCCCCAGAGGAAATGTACAGATATTTACTATATAATGTGAGTACAAGGATTAGAGAAAACTCGTTAGAAACATAAAGATGCCACCCAGAAGGCAGCACAGCAACATTTTTTTTTTTTTTTAGTGCATTAGAAGAAAAAAAAAAAACAACAAAAACCCAAACCTGTTAGGTTAGACTTGTACCTCGGAGTATTTTGAAGTGAAGATGAAATACAGGTTTTCTTAAATACTTGGAAGTTGAATGGCTTTCTCATTTGCCGACATACACCATAGAAAATGCTAAAAGAACCCGCCAGGCAGAAAGACTGTGTCAGGTGGAAGTTTAGATGTGGAATTTGATCTACCAAAGCCTCTGGCAACCGCTAACCTATTTTTGATGTCCGTGTCTGTGGGTTTGTCTGCTCTGGACATCACGTAAGTCAAACCATACAATGCAACAGTCATTCTTTATCCATTGTTAGATCCAAGTTCCTTAGCACGTGCCTGAAACTACACATAATATGGAGTCCTAGACATCCTGCTTTGCCTCATAGCTCCACATCTATGATAAAACTTAATTCATAACATAGCCTCATTAAGAAGATAAAAAGAGTGTCTAATGACAAACAAGAAAAGTATAACAATATGTTCTAATTAGTTACTTAAATCTTATGAGTTGTTTATTTCTGCAGTCTTTCATTTTCTACATTGGGATCGCAGTTGGCCTCAGAGGACTAGACCGATGGAGAGTGGGGTCACAGTTACCACAGGACAGTGTGCGTGGCTTTTGTGACTGGCTTCTTCCACTTATAAGGTTCTCAAGGTCCTTCTTGCTGTAATTAGAGCAGCATTTAGTTCCTTTCTGGGGGCAGGGGAATAGTGTCCTGCTAGACTAGGGGAGCAACCTCCTGCATACATGTACTCATTAGCTGACAAGCACCTACTTGTGAACAACTCTGAACATTCATGAACAAACATCCACGGAATATACTCCCTGGGTTATAGTTTACATCTCTCTCTGTCTCTCTGTCTCTGTCTCTTTCTCCCTTGAGATAGGGTTTCTCTATGTAGTTCTGAGTATTCTGGAACTCACTGTGTAGACCAGGCTGGCCTCACATTCACAGTGATCCTCCTGCCTCTGCTTCCCAGTTCTGGGATTCAAGGCATGCATGCCAGTGTCCGGCTATTTTGCACTTTTCTAAAATGAGCTTCTTCTGGACTCTGCTGTTTCTTCAAGCTAAATGCGGTGTCTTGAGCTTTGTCTCATTCAGAAGCTTTAAAATGTTTATGGCAGGGTGGATAGATGGCTCAGCAGCTAAAGCATTTGTGTAATGTCAATAGTTCTGATCCTGCAGCACCTACTTCAAAGCCAGGTAGACTTGGTGGGTTACCTACAATCCTAGTGTGGTGGCAGCAGAGACAAAGACTCCCTGGAGCCAGCTGACGAGCCAGACGAGCCCAAACAGCGATGCTTTGGGATCAGCGAGAGACCTAAGTGATGGGGAGCGTGACTGAGGAAAGTAGTTAATATCAACCCCATGCCTCCCTCACATGTGTGACTGCATAAAGGCAACCAGACACAGGTATATGCAAGCATAAGGTAAAAGGAAAGGAGCAAACATTTGAGGCAGTGGGTATCAAAAGGTTGGCTTTAGTTGTCATCTCAATGATTGCCTACATAAATGAATTGATAGAGCAAAACTCAGCTAGATGGTGCTGACCCACTATAATAGTTGCCACTGTGGGCGGCACTATTCCCTAGGCAGGGAATCTTGGCCTGTGTAAGTTTAGAGAGAGAGCTGAGTACAAGTAAGTCTGAACTCGTGGATTTCTCTCTGCCTTTGATAGTGTATGTGAAGTGACTAGCTGTTCTAAATGCCTAGTGTCTCAGCATCCCTGCTAGGATGGACTATAACCCGGAACTGTGAACCAAAGAAAACCCTTTTTCT
The DNA here is from genome assembly GCF_978045245.1 of Mus caroli. NCBI lineage: Eukaryota > Metazoa > Chordata > Mammalia > Rodentia > Muridae > Mus > Mus caroli. The sequence continues at coordinate 158,856,276 of NW_028227256.1, forward strand.
GGTAATTTGCTTTTATCATATAAGTTTTTGGTTTTTGTTTTTGTTTTTTTTTTCATAGCAGCAGAAGTGAAAGCAGGACAGGGCAGTACCAGGGTGCTTCTGTTATATCCTTTGCCACTGAAAAGTCAGAAGGCAGAATAGGAAACTTAAAAAGTGTTAGCTGGCTCCTCCTTCCTCCTCCTCCTTCCTCCTCCTCCTCCTCCTCCTCCTCCTCCTCCTCCTCCTCCTCCTCCTCCTCCTCCTCCTCCTCCTCCTCCTTCTTCTTCTTCTTCTTCTTCTTCTTCTTCTTCTTCTTCTTCTTCTTCTTCTTCTTCCAGGGTTTCTCTGTGTAGCCCTGGCTGTCCTGGAACTGGAACTCACTCTGTAGATCAGGGTGACCTCGAACTCATAAATCTGCCAGCTTTTGCCTCCCAAGTGCTGGGATTAGAGGCGTACGCTACCACTGCCTGGCTGGAAGTGCATTATTACAGGAGAAGAGGGTGCATAACCAAAACCAAGCAGAGTTCCAGGCTACTGGATCAGTCCCTGCACTTGACTGCTTCAGCAGCAGTCCCAGCTCCAAATGCTTCAGCAATCAGAAGGGATACGCTAGAAGCATGAGAAAGAAAGAAAGAAGAATATAAGCTTCATACTGTTGAGCAAGTCCCAAAATAAACATGAATAAACTGTCATACACGAGTTTTAAATACAGAGAAGCCTAGAGTGCGGTCTTGGAAGTTGGATTCAGATGTACGGGAGGGCTGGATAGCAATGGCTGAGGGTGAATGGGCAGTGCATGTGAGTCAGTTGGGAGAGTGATTGCCTAATATGTGCAAAGCCTTGAGTTCAACTCCCAGCACTGGATAAACCTGTCCTGGTTTTGCACACCTGTAGCCTCCCCCAGCCTTGAGGCTGATTCAGACCTCGCTGTCAGAGTATGAGACCACCTGGGGTGGAGCCTTCCGACCTAGATGGCTCTATTGTTCTGTCACCTGCAGCTGCTCTTCTCCAAGATACTGCTACCTGCTGAGAGGTCCTGAGACATTCTGGAGACAGCATCAGGCAGATCGCCTACAGACTGGCAGATAGATCACCTACAGGCTGGCGACAGGCATCAAGAATGGATTGGCGGGGGCCTCCCCCCTTTATAAGCACAGACTCTTAGAAAACTTGGGGGCCTTGAACAGAAACATGGCTTGGCCTTCATTATTTCTCTCGTCATTCTCTTCCATACAGCTCCTGCCTCCCACTCAGGAACCCAGTTAGTGTGGCCACAGGTGGCTACACACACCCAGTAGGAGAATTAGAAGTTCAAGGTCATCTGAGTTACATACTACAGCCAGGGATGGCCTCCATGGACTGTCTACCTACCTGGAAGAACTCGAGACTGGGGAACTGAAGAAATTCAAATTATTCCTGGGGATTGCAGAGGACCCGAGCCATGACAAGATTCCCTGGGGACGAATGGAGAAGGCTGGTCCTCTGGAAATGGCTCAGCTGATGGTGGCCCACATGGGGACAAGGGAGGCTTGGCTTCTGGCTCTCAGCACCTTTCAGAGGATCCACAGGAAGGACCTGTGGGAGCGAGGACAGGGAGAAGACCTGTCACTCCAAATAATGGTCTATGCCTTTTCGAGAGCCAATCAGCGTGCCCTTTGGATGTCTCTCCCGATGCTCCAAGAAAAGATCTCCAGACAACCTACAAAGACTATGTCCGAAGGAAATTCCGGCTAATGGAAGACCGCAATGCACGATTAGGCGAATGTGTGAACCTGAGCAATCGTTACACTCGGCTTCTCCTAGTAAAGGAACACTCAAATCCTATCTGGACACAGCAGAAATTTGTAGATATAGAGTGGGAACGCTCCAGAACCAGGCGTTACCAGACTAGTCCTATCCAAATGGAGACCCTCTTTGAGCCAGACGAAGAACGCCCCGAGCCACCACACACAGTGGTATTACAAGGGGCAGCGGGGATGGGGAAGTCCATGCTGGCCCACAAAGTGATGTTGGACTGGGCCGATGGGAGGCTCTTCCAAGGCCGGTTTGATTATGTCTTCTATATCAGCTGCAGGGAGTTGAATAGAAGCCACACCCAGTGCAGTGTACAAGACCTCATCTCCAGCTGCTGGCCGGAGCATGGTATATCCCTTGAAGACCTCATGCAGGCTCCTGACCGTCTCCTATTCATCATTGATGGCTTCGATAAACTCCATCCTTCTTTCCATGATGCTCGGGGTCCCTGGTGCCTCTGCTGGGAGGAGAAACAACCTACCGAACTCCTCCTCGGAAGTCTGATTCGGAGGTTGCTTCTGCCCCAGGTCTCTCTGCTCATCACCACACGACCCTGTGCACTGGAGAAGCTGCACGGCTTGCTAGAACACCCTAGGCACGTGGAGATCCTGGGCTTCTCCGAGGCAGCTAGGAAGGAATATTTCTACAGATATTTCCACAACACTGGACAAGCAAGCCGGGTGTTAAGCTTCTTGATGGACTATGAGCCCCTCTTTACCATGTGTTTTGTTCCCATGGTGTCCTGGGTGGTCTGCACCTGCCTAAAGCAGCAGCTGGAAAGTGGGGAGCTTTTAAGACAAACACCTAGGACCACCACAGCGGTTTATATGTTCTACCTTTTGAGCCTGATGCAGCCCAAGCCAGGGACTCCAACCTTCAAAGTCCCAGCCAACCAGAGAGGCCTGGTCTCTCTGGCTGCAGAGGGCCTCTGGAACCAGAAGATTCTATTTGATGAACAGGATCTTGGGAAACACGGCCTAGATGGAGCAGATGTGTCCACTTTCCTCAACGTGAACATATTCCAGAAGGGTATCAAATGTGAGAAATTCTACAGCTTCATCCACCTGAGTTTCCAGGAATTCTTCGCAGCCATGTACTGTGCACTGCATGGCAGAGAGGCGGTGAGGAGAACGCTGGCTGAGTATGGCTTCTCGGAAAGGAACTTCTTGGCCCTCACGGTCCACTTTCTGTTTGGCCTCCTCAACGAAGAGATGAGATGCTACCTTGAGAGGAATCTCGGCTGGAGCATCTCCCCTCAGGTGAAGGAGGAAGTGTTGGCATGGATCCAAAACAAGGCTGGAAGCGAAGGCTCCACCCTGCAGCATGGCTCCCTGGAGCTACTCAGTTGCTTGTATGAGATCCAGGAGGGGGACTTCATCCAGCAGGCCCTGAGCTACTTTCAAGTGGTTGTAGTCAGAAACATCTCAACAAAGATGGAGCACATGGTCTGCTTGTTTTGTGCACGGCACTGCAGCAGTACAGAGGTGCTTCATTTGTATGGGAGCGCTTATAGTACAGGCATGGAGGATGGCCCACCAGACCCTTCAGGAGTCCAGACTCAGTCCACATGCTTGGGTTGGAGAGGTGGCTCAGCGATTAAGAGCACTGACTGCTCTTCCAGAGGTCATGAGTTCAATTCCCATCAACCACATGGTGACTCACAACCATGTAGGAGATCTGACGCCCTCTTCAGGCAGGCACAGGTATATGCAGCAGAGCACTCAGACATGAAATAAATACAATTTTAAAAAAAGAAAAAAAAGAAAGTGTTAGCTGGAATTGTCTCAGACCCATGCCCGTTACAATGGTCTTCTTTTTCTGTTTTTTCCCCCCGTCACGTTCTATCTCTTCTCTGCTTTCTACGTGAGAGCATCATTTCCACGCTCGACATTAAATGACATCCTGTTTTTCCTTTCTCAGGTATTTCTAAGATGTACACGGATATCATCAGAGGGGAGTCGTTGATCATTTGTAGTTTCACATGCATTTTCTTTGGAATTTTTCGAGGTCACTCAACTGACACGTCCATGTTCAGAGGTAAGATCATTGGTGTTCTGTCTGTATACTTCCTAAGATTACTGTTGAAACGAAAGTGCATTTGTCTCTTCATCTTTCTCTATACATTGCTCTCTGATCAATTAAAATGAGAAGTGAGGTAAACAAGAAAATATAACCATATTTGCATTTTAGTGATTGCTGAAATGCCAAGTGTGTGTTGGATTGATCTGTAATAGGCAAGCTGGGGTATATGGGAGGGATGGAAAGAGGAAAGGGAAGGAGGAAATGATATAATTTTACAATCTCAAAAGAAAAAGAAAGAAAAGAAATAATTAAAAAGACCCATCTCTTGTCCCTCAGCATGCATACACACATGGACAATTGCATCATCCAGTCCAGGTTATCCCTCTAGCTGGGATCAGCATGTATCTCAGTTGGTGGATGCTAAGAGTTGTGCGTGGTCTTAGATCTGAGGGTGAAGGCAAACAACTAATGCAGTATTGGTAAAACAATCCTAGAGGGACAACAGCCAGATTTGTGTGGCTAATGGTGCCTGGGATGCAGAATACATTCCCCTGACGGGTTTCTAGATGTTTCGTTAGTAGCTAGAGAAGAATGGCAGGAATCAGCACAGCGTGAGGGGGAGACATGAGCCCTGGGGACACATTTGCGGTAGCTGCAAGAGGGGGTAGGGAGAACCAAAAGCATAAGGAAGTGTTGGTGGAAATCGGGTAGATAATTTTAAAATGGCTTATTAGCACACATTCATCATGTAACGGGCTTTGTTATGCTTTCATGATGTGTTTCAATCGTATCCACTTCTGTTAGTCTCTCCTGTCTCTTTCCCCACACTCCTTGTTCATCTCTGCAGTCAGCCCTCCTGTCTAATGCCTTTCTGTGTGTGACCTAAGGAGTTTCATTGGGATTGTTTACCAGAGTGTAAATGGGGGCTCGCTTACATCCCTGGGGAAGTCTACATTAAGTAGATTTATCAGACTCTCACAGGGCACTCTGCCTGGGGAAGAATAGGCCCCCTGTTTACAAACCAAAGTGCAGTCAGTAAAAAACCAAAACAACACAGACAAGCCAAAACCCAGATGGTTAACTCACGTTTTTCTTTCTCCCTTTTCTCTCCTTTCTTTTATGTTTAGAGTTACACATAATCATCGGACTCAGCTTTGATATCTTTGGAAGCACCGTATGTGGCTATTGGTGTACGAGAGTCATTCAGATTATATTGACCGACCTGTTTAGCAACACACTGACGAACGTTGTTCTCTGTTTCTCACTGGTGTACATGACGTTTTACCTTGGTAAGGCAAACAAACACAAGAACTGCCATCCTACTGGAGAGCCTGGCAGTCCTGGTTTGCCCTGCTCCTTTTCCCTGCTTCATGTCTTCCTCCTCTCTGTTACCACCCCCGCCCCTTTGTGTTTTGCCATATCACCTCTCTGTCAGATCTAGTTCTCTCCTGGCCTCTTATTATAACCTCTTGTCTTTGCGCTCCTATGTCTGGGTACTCTTAGCCCTTTGAGTACCCTTTCTCTAACCCTACAGTAAGTCCATGGCAGTGCCCTAGAAGCGGAATTGACATGGAGTTGTTTCTGTTTGGACTCTTGAGCTGCTCACCCCATAAAATGGGAAAAGTTGGCGAAGAAGTTCCCGAGGGCTTTCCAAGCTCGTCATCCTTCACTCACTAAACTAAAAGGTCCTTTCAAATAGCGATCTTTTCTTGAATCTAGAAGGTGGGAAACGAGAGTGGGGAGATCAAGAGTGCTTGTGTCTGGAAGAGAAGCTGGGGCATCGGGTAAATTGCAGGAGTAACTGTACCCAGCCCCAGTGGGCCTTCCGTTAGTTCAGTTTTGTAAAATTGGGTCTTGAGGTGTTTCAGTTCCCAGGAACCATATTAACTATGACCAAACTGCTTTTGCTCCCCTCATACAGTGGAGCAAAATGAAGATCTCAGCTGTCTTTTACACCTCTAGCTATGGAAAGGCAGTTTTCTTTTTCCTGTAGATATATCGCCACCTAGTGGTTGCTTACTGCCCTGAGCCAGTCAAACTAGCGAAAACGTTCACGGAATGCGCGTTTCCTTCAGCGTTATTTCTTTGCTCCTTTGTGAAAGTTTTGTGGATGCCTTACTTCATTCTTTCCACCTCCCGACCAGACTGTGAGTCTCTTGAGTATGAGTGGTGCTCATAGTCAGCTCTTCACTCGATTAGTTTTTCCTCCTTTCAGCCAAGCTTAGAGTTGGTCAAATCCCCGACAGTAATTTAATACGTGCTGATGGAATGAACCAACATTCCCTCTCAGTGTGTTTTTGAGTAGACAGAATCCAGATATACTCCGTCAATCAGCAACGTTGGGAAATACTTAGCTTCTCTAAGCTTGTCTCTTCTTCTATACAATCGGTCTAATAATACTCCATTTGTGTAAGGCACTGCATGCATTAATGAAGCTTGCTATGCTTGTGAGCCCCTTGTGTACACAGCTCCTCCCACCTCCTTCTGAGTGACAGTTGTTCCTGGAGGGGGGCGGGGCGTGTCTTTCTCCCCAATCCCAGACACTTGTTTTTGAGCCTTTGCCAGCTCCCTACTGGGTTCAAGACAGGGTGGCTCATGAATGCTGGTTCATTTCTTCTTCCTAATAGGAATGGAGGTGTTTGCAGCCAATGCTTGGTGCCCCCTTAGACAGATTAAATGGATGATAGCCGGGGGCAGAGTGCCAGGACCGGGTCGCAGCAGAAGGCGTTTCAGCCTCCCTTTCACGTTAGAGGATTCCCATCCCCCACACACACACACGTTTTCAAGTTGGGATGGGACTCTCACATAATTAACAATACAAGTTCCTTATTTTCACTTATCAATATAACCAAAAATGTTCCGTCAGTTTGGTTCAAGTCATTGAAACACAAACATTTGATAAAAATGTGTGAAACACAAACATTTGATTAAAACGTGTTTAAAACTCAGCAAGAATATATATGATAATATATAAACCAAGATTATATATATCAGACAAAAATAAGAACTAGCATGTACTTACTCATTATAAAAAGAAACTGGAAATAAGAGTTTGACAGTTGTCCCCTATCAAAACATAAAGCAAAACTATTAGCTTTACTCGACTTGATTGTTGAAGTTAAATTAGATAGGAAAGTGCATATATATATAAAGTCCAAAGTGAAGTTAAGTGAATAAATAAATGAAAAGAATTTTGATAAGCGGTAGACCAGTGGATTAAAATCAGTACTATAGTAGTCACAACAGTGGTTAATACTGGAATCACAAGAGTGGCCATCCACTGCCATGCAAATATGCCGAGGAACATATCATCTAAGTTAATGCTTGCAATAAGGATGTGAGGTGCTATTCATCTCACTTAACACCTGCTTTGCAGATTTGGGGGACATTAATGGAGAAAGGGGAGGTCACCTCCCATAAGCAGCGTGCTGTGCCCTGTTTGAAAGCTCTTCCACTGCTTGCTTGGATGTTCTTTCTCTTCCTTTCTGTCTACTGTCACCCTGGGCTCCTTGGAGACTCTGTAGCCCGGCACCTTTAGTATTTTTGTGTTCTAACATTCTCCCTAGACTATGTTTCAACATTTAGAGCCCAGTGAATTGCCAATTTAGTCTGGGAGGGAAGGGCAAATGCTCCAGGAAGCAGCAACTCCTGGCCCACGCAGCACAATGTCCCAAGGTGCTGAGCGGAGATTACGTCATTTCTTTTCCCACTCGCCCTAGCCTCAGTGATGATGTAGGATTGGCAAACTGGGTCAAATCTGCTCTGAGCTAAAAACAGCTTTATGAAAAGAGCAGAATCAAAGAATAAAATCTCATGGAGATGAAGATTATTTGAAGTCTAAAGTCTGTAGTATTTTATTGGCTAGCCAACCGTCTGCATGTTACCTCCGGCTTCTTGCAGCATCATAGCTGAGGAAGGTCCCATGGCTCACAAAGGCTGGGTGTTTATTCTATTGCCCATCTCAGAAGAAGCACTGCTATTCCCTGAGCTACAGCATTAGGCCAATCCCTTGAAGCAACTTTCTAAATAAGAAACGCTACTTTCACCTTTCCTACTCTTTCTTTCCTCAGGGCGCATCAGTGTATAGATTTAATCACATTTAAATTTATTTCACTTTCTTCTCTCCCCAGTGGAATATTTCGGAATGTCGGGCATTGTTGCTTTGGTCACGGTAGGCCTGAATTTGGATTCTTTAAGCTTTAAACCGAGGATGGAGTTCATCATTACTAAGTGAGTTTCCTGATGTGCATTCAGTCTAGATTTCAGAGAATTTTAATACTTGGCCGATCTTGTCTTTGAGGAGGCTAATACAATTCTATTTATTTACATATTTCTATCTTTAACGTTTCAATGTGCCATCAGTGATCAGCATTATCGATGTTGTCATTCTGAAGAAAGAATTGGTGGTTCAGAGACAATAGTGCCTTCTCTACGTCACTCCGATAGACTTATACTATGAATTGTTGGGTTTTTTTTTTTTTCCCCTTCACATCCACACTTGGGTGACGCCATCGTAATGTGTGAAGGAAGGAAGAAGGAAGGAGGTCAGAGCGAGATGCATCACCAGCAAAACTCTTACCTACCCTTCCCACCTGGTGTTGGGGGTTGGGGTGGAGGTGGGTGTGGGGTTGGGGGTTGGGGTAGGTGTGGGTGTTGGAGTGGGGGTGGGGGTTGGGGTGGGTGTGGGTGTTGGAGTGGGGGTTGGGGTGGGTGTGGGTGTTGGAGTGGGGGTGGGGGTGGAGGTGAGGGTGGGGGGTGGATCAGTGTCTTCTCAGACCAATGGATTAGGCCTCCTCTCAGAAACCATGCAAAATCACAGACAGTAAGTCGAAATCTGCCAAAGAAATTCTCATCTCAAATGAAAGCAGATGTGGACAATAAGCCTTCACTCTAACTTTTCCCATTAAAAGTTGTTCAGTGTAAAGGCTGTTCTGAAATAATTGTTTTAAGCATTTAAATTATCCTGTAAAGAATAAATACCTGTGATGGAGGATGGCACCTTTTTTTTTTTTTTCTTTTGGTTTTGCAAGATGAAACAAATTTGGCACCTATAACTTTTGTTCCTTTGTTCCTTTGATGTGTTTGTGAACGAAGCTTGGGACTAACTGGTTTATAAGGCTTGCGGATTAGTGTAGCAACTGCACTTGGTTGTTGGTAGTGCTGCCTTTCAGTAATTACTCATTACTTACTGTAATTGGTCATTCCACTTGTTTGGTCTTTTAAAAAAGATTTATTTGTTTATTTAATATGTATGAGTACACTATAGCTGTCTTCACACACACCAGAAGAGGGTATCAGATCCCATTACAGATGGTTGTAAGCCACCAGGTGGTTGCTGGGAATCGAACTCAGGACCTCTGGAAGAACAGTCAGTGCTCTTGACCACTGAGCCATCTCTCTAACCCTTGTTTGCTCTTTCACTTACGCCACTATCTTTTCCTGCCTGCTATGTCCTGACTGTTGAATTTGAAGCTGGTGGCAATTCGAATAAGATATTTCCAAGCCAAAACCAAAACCAAAACCAAAACCCAATAACAACAAAACCCAAAAGCATGCTATTGTTAAATGGTATACCTGCTTATATTAAAAACAAACAAAAAACAAACAAACAAACAAACAAACAACTTACTAGGCATTCTAAACTTACGTATTTTTGGATCCTACTATTTGCAAAGGGATTGTTGGACCCTATGGAGATATTTTTAAAATCCTTCAATTCCTCAGTTATTCTATGACAGTTGAGAGGTAAGAGTTGGGACCTTAGCCGGGCGTGGTGGCTCACGCCTTTAATCCCAGCACTTGGGAGTCAGAGGCAGGAGGATTTCTGAGTTCCAGGCCAGCCTAGTCTACAAAGTGAGTTCCAGGACAGCCAGAGCTATACAGAGAAACCCTGTCTCGAAAAACCAAAAAAAAAAAAAAAAAAAAAAAAAAGAGTTGGGACCTCAGGGCCTCCACTCCTTTCTTTCTTCATAGGAGCTCTGAGTGGCTTGAATCCGGAAATTGAAATAACTTGGAGAGTCACACCATGTGCTGATTATATCAGATAATGCTTTATCACAGCTAGAACAGGGCTTTGTAATGCTCCTTCCCTAGGGTAGATTTTGAGAGCCATTTTTGAGGAGACAGGCTTTGGGGCTGAACAGCTTACTTCACCAGTTTAAAGGGGAAGTCCTACGAGAGGGAATCGAGAGGAGGCGGGGTTTGAGATCTGTCTGTTGATGAAGGATCTGGCTCCTCCGACTCAAGCCAGCATGGAGAGCATCATAGATTTTTCCCAGAAGCAATCCAAGAAAAATCGATTGCTTTTCCTTGCTTTACTGTGCTGGGATAGCATTTCAGGAACACAGAAGAGGTCATGTCTAACCAGAGTGCGTTGGATGGAGAACACAGGAAAAGAACCGGGTTTCCAAGACTTGTAGGCATTCAGCAGATTGAAAATCAGACAAGAGAGATTTTTCAAACTAAGGGGAGGAGCATGTGCCAGTTCCAGCAGGAGAGGTGGCAAGGAAGTATTGGGTCATTATCACCCATCAGGTACCCCGGGGCCTCTTTGCAGCCCACCCTTGGTCTGGGCTTTGCAATGTCAGCTCCAGTACTAGGTAAACTGCAGGCTAACCCCAGAGAAACTGGTACATCGCCAGCTTGGGGAGAGCTTTTAATTCTCCGCTTTGCTCTTTTGTTGTGTTTTGAGAGGCATCCCATGGGTTTTGGTATAATGAAGATAATGATCTGAGTATCTCAGCCTGACAAAACACCTTTTCATGTTGACCGTAACTGTTACGGAGACCACAGCTTCCACTGAGATAGCGGTGATAGGTGTAAAATGGGTGCTTTCATGTGAAAAAGAATAGATCTTAAAGTCCATTGATTATAATGTGTTTTCCTTTTCATCCCTCCTAGGTTCTTAATAATGTGCTCATCTGTATATGAACACTTAATATACGCTTTCTTTGGCATTGTCATTGGCTGTGGAGAAATCAAGTATTTCAAATTTAACTCCGTAGTTTTCACTGTGACTTTATTCGTAACAGTGAATTTTGTAAGGTAATGATTCTATTTTAGTTTCTTTTGCTGGGCTTAGATTATTGTTTTTGTGTCTATGTGCATGTATGTATTTGTGTGTGTGTGTGTGCATGTTTGATTTTATTTTGTTGAAGACTCATTTGTTTCAAGTGATCTGAGACACAATATACATATTCTGTTGGCAAAGATCCCCTGAAGGTAGATTCTGAGGGGCTGGAAAGATGGCCCGGGGGTGTAGAGCACCCACTGCTCTTTCAGGGGACCTGGATTTATTTCTCAGCACCTATAAAGCAACTCATAACAGACTGTAACTCCAGTTCCAGGGGGATCTAATGCCTTCTTCTGGCTTCTGACGTCAGTAGTAATGCATGTGATACACAGACATACATGCAGGCAAAACATCCATGCACATAATAAAATAATGAAGAAAAAGAAAGGTTATATTCTGAATTTTGTCATAAGATCCTATTGAAAAGTGACTATAAAATAAGGAGAAACACATTGAAGTAAGTATAGAATTCTTTTCTGGTTCTCTCTCTCTCTCTCTCTCTGTATATGTAGTGCATGTATGTATGTATGTTTTATATGTGTGGGGGTGTATAGGTATGGGGTGATGGGGTGTGCATGCACACACATGTGTGGGAAGGCTGAGGTTGATTTTGAGGCTCATCTCTGACTCCACCTTGCTTACTGAAGCAGTGTCTCTGAATGAAGGCCAGGGCTCATTGAGACATCTATTCCCGTAGCCAACCCTGGGAATTTCCTGTCTCTGCCTCCTAAGGCTGGAGTCACTGGTCGCCCCCCACACCCACCTGACATTTACTTGATTTGGGGGGATCTGAACTCCAGTCCTCATATTTATTTGGCAAGTAATTTTACCACTGAACAACCCCCCTCCCCAGACCTAGTGTGTGATTCTGTAGGCGCTAAAGAAAATTTTGTTTGGTTAAGTTTTTTAGCATGTCTATAATAATTTTTATTTTGGTCTGATCAGCTCCTCTTCCAGCTTCTCAGTCATTTTATTATTTCGCACAATAGATAAATTTGTCAATATGCTTTGAAGAAATGTCCCTCCAGGAACTTACTCCCTAACCATACACTATAATATACACCAGAATATTAGCGATAAATTTTTATTCGTGTGTAGAACCTCTCCCACTGTACAGATCCTATACTGTACACAAAACTGGGATTAGCCCGGTGGTTTATTGATAACTATGCTGTCTTCTCATTCCTGGAGACTTTTTTTTTTTTTACATTCTATGCCTATTTTTTTTATTAGATATTTTCTTTATATACATTTCAAATGCTAGCCCGAAAGTTCCCTATACCCTTCCTCCACCCTCCTACCCTACCCATCCACTCCTGATTCTTGGCCCTGGCATTCCCCTGTACTGGGGCATATAAAGTTTGCAATACCAAGGGGTCTCTCTTCCCAGTGATGGCCGACTAGGCCATCTTCTGCTACGTATGCAGCTAGAGATATGGGCTCTGGGGATACTGGTTAGTTCATATTGTTGTTCCACCTATAGGGTTGCAGACCCCTTCAGCTTCTTGGGTGCTTTCTCTAGCTTCTCCATTGGTGGCCCTGTGTTCCATCTTATAGATGACTGTGAGCATCCACTTCTGTATTTGCCAGGCACTGGCATAGCCTCATATGAGACAGCTATAACAGGGCCCCTTCAGCAAAATCTTTCTGGCATATGCAATAGTGTCTGGGTTTGGTGGATGATTATGGGATGGATCCCTGGGTGGGGTAGTCTCTGGATAGTCTATCCTTTTGTCTTAGCTCCAAACTTTGTCTCTGTAACTCCTTTCATGGGTATTTTGTTCCCTATTCTAAGGAGGAATGAAGTATCCACCTGTTGGTCTTCCCTCTTCTTGATTTTCTTCTGTTTTGCAAATTGTATCTTGGGTGTTCTATGTTTCTGGGCTAATATCCACTTATCAGTGAGTGCATATCTAATGACTTCTTTTGTGATTGGGTTACCTCACTAAGGATGATATCCTCCAGATACATCCATTTGTCCAAGAATTTCATAAATTCCTGGAGACTTTTAAGTGACAGCTAGTGCTGAGTACATGATTTTAACCACAGACGACATTCCTGTATGAAGTGCGTTCATTTGTTTGTACTGTTTCCTGCCCACAGGCTGCTTACTATCATTTTAGTGAGCCCAATTTTGATGCATTCAAGTTATGAGTATGACTGGCGTTGGGGATTCGTCATCGCATGGTCTGGGATCAGAGGCGTTTTCAGCTTACTCTTGGCTCCCGATATTTACAATATTTCTCGATTTAAATTACCAGCACCACATATGGTAGGGAAGATAATCATGCGTTATGATTATTTTATTTACTCATTATTACTTATTTTGTAGCACACTGTACCCAATCTTAAAGTTAACCAACTTTGAGTTAGATTTAAAAAAAAAAAAAGATGCACTCTTTCCATTGCAAAAGTGCCTTGTCAGAAAAGTGCTTATGTTGACAGTGATGAGGGGCCAGCGTTCACATAGCAATTATTATTAGGGCGACTTGGAGACGTGATTTTCAACCCTGCCTTCATCATTCACTGAGCCTCAGCTTTATTTATTTATTTATTTATTTATTTATTTATTTATTTATTTATTTATTTATTATATGTAAGTACGCTGTAGCTGTCCTCAGATACTCCAGAAGAGGGCATCAGATTTCGTTATGGATGGTAGTGAGCCACCATGTGGTTGCTGGGATTTGAACTCTGGACCTTCAGAAGAGCAGTCCGCGCTCTTAACCATTGAGCCATCTCGCCAGCCCGAGCCTCAGCTTTTAATGAGGATCAAGACGATGCTCTGTAAAACAGCTGATGCTTAATAAATGCCCTGTGAGTTTTACTGAGCACACAAATGCCACCTTTTCCCCAATAGCTATCAGAAAGTGTGACAATAAAATGCCCCGGTGTAGAACATTCAAATCTCTGTGTAGCTGCTAGAACAAAACCTGAGGTGCTAGGTAAGTGTACCCAGGAAAGGACGAGTCTATACATTGTTGCATAAAAGACATCCTTTAGTCTTCTGACTCATTTAAAAATGTTTGACTGTAGCCGATATAATGACACATGACTTTGACCCCAGCAGTTGGGAATCAGAGACAGGTAGATCCCTGTGAGTTTGGGGCTAGCCTGGTTTACATAGCAAGTTCCATGACAGCCATAGCTTTGTAGAGCGACTGTAACAAAACAAAACAAAACAAAACAAAACAAAACAAAACAAAACAAAACAAAACAAAACAAAACAAGCCTGGCTGAAGATATTGTGATCTGCAGTGGAAAACAATACTTGGTTTCCTCTCTTCTTCCAAATCGTGGACAAGCCGGTGGATAAGTCTTGTGACATATAGTGCTGTAGCAGACACCCTAGGCATGGGCTGGCAGCCTTAGGGGCACTTCATTATTTGTTCATTTGCTTCTGCAGCGCTGGGGCTCAAACCTAGGACCTCGCATATACTAAGCAAATGTATTACCAATACCCTAGTCTCTGGACCTCAGTATTTATGACAGTGTGGAATGAGATAGAAAAGTTTCTAGACTTCTCCAGGGCCAATTTTCCACAATATACCCATGGAATATACTTCAATTTTTTCTTGGAGGGAACAAACCGCCACCGTAGCCACCTTCTCATTTGCTGAGGGGTCTGGAAGTGAGTGTCAACAGTCCCTGATGTCTCAATGGCTCAGTGCTGGCCTGGGATTTTTTTTCTCTTCATTGCTATTTTGTTCCTGCACCCAGAGGTCCATAGAGAAGACATATATATGTATTTTTTTTTGAGATTAACTGTCAACCCTTTTCATTTTGAACGTGGGGAAATCAAAGTAAAGAAGATGGAAAACTGTATTCCTCCCCTAGGCCTTTTGTAAGACTTTAATCTGTGGCCTCGGCCTGGGAATTAATTTGGTGTTGAAGAAAGTCTGAGTTTCGCAAAGACATACTAACCAAGAACTTACCCTCCTGGATTCTCGTCTGTGAAATGAGTTGGCCTCAAGTGTGAACTTTTAACTAACCTCTGGGCATCATTTTTACAGTGTTTTCTAAGTCTGCACGATATTAGGAATCCCCTGAGTTGCACTCCAAGCCTACAGTCATGATATAGTCATGATAGGTCTGGGAGTCAGAGGTTTGACAAGCACCTCACATGTTTCATTAGTTTGGGGAAATGTTTTGGAGGGGATCTCGTTATTAACTTCATTTCCTAGTAAAGAGTCCTAAGCTATGCTCATAGGGGTTACCTGGCTCCAGGGCTCATGGCTAACAGATGACAAAGCTAAGCCGACAGATGTGTTTGTCTTTTTGTTTGCTGTGGCGTTTTTTCCCCCACCATGCAAGTGGCCACAGCCTTGCTGACTAGTGTCCTTATTCTAGAATACACATCATTTTTCTTTTTTTTCCTCATTCAAACAAAAAGCTAATTTCTGCCCTAGTGTACTATGACCAAACAGTGTCCACAAAATGACCCCTTTGTTTTTAGCTTGTTGGAAACAAAATGTAGGACTATAGATTGAGTTAGAATTTTGCAGGTGGGTAAATGAACATTGTTCTTTCCTGGAAAAAGTATTTGATATTTTGGCTATAATATCTGTATGTTTTGTTTTTAGTTTATCTTCTATATACAAGTACTATCATTATTGACAACAGGAATAAATTCACATATGATGCTTCGTTCAGCCAATACGTTAGGTAAAGTATATGTGTTATTCAGAGGTTTACTGGGAAAAATGCAAATAGAATATTAATGCAGGGTTGTGTAGAGGTTGCTTATAGATCTCAGGAATTGACTTAAAATGAGTTATTTTCGTTAATGGATTGTATATTGATCATTAATTGTAATATTGGTTCATATAATTTAGTAGAAACCAAGTGAATAGAGCCTTTAAAAAAGGATGGGTCTTTTCCTTCCACCAAGGCGTCTAGACTAATGGGATGTGGGGACTGGAGGATAAGCAGCTTGTCTTTAAGGACACACCCATCATTCCTGTGCATCCGCCAGCGGTTAGAGCTTAAATACATGAGACACATGAGTGACAATACCTGGATGGTTTTAGTTTTCCGACCTGGCCATCTTTTTAGTCAAAGTCAGGGATTCCATTGGCAGAAGAGGAAAGGAGAGAATGGTGTTGGGAGATACTTCACAAGTTCTACTAAAGCTGCCTAACTCCAAAAGGAATTGAATCTGCAGACAAAAATATACTGTGTTAGATAAAATCACAAATGGAAACATTTAATAATGTCTAAGTGGAATTTGAAACTATTTAGAATACAATACATAAGAGCAGTGACATAATAAATAAACATGTCAGGTAGAGAAATTCAGAATAAGCTCATTGGTCAAGGGGAGGAGAAGGAAGCCAAGGTGGGTACTCTGCTAAGGCCTTCACTACTTTTTTTTTTTTTTTAAACCACAGGTTTGTGTGCTCTCTCCCTCCCAAGACAAATGGCTGTTCGAAATGCCATTGAACACATTCAGGAGACTATACGGAACACAATAACTTTATTTAAGACAGAAAAAATTTTGACAAACGTTAACTGGAACGTAGTAGAAGAAAAAGCAAAAATCGAATACAATCCTGTGAGTTGATAGTCTCACATTCCCTCTCTGGGTCTTCCTGTCTGTCATGACTCAATATTAAAAAACATGATTCTGGGACTGGGGAGATAGCTCAGTGGGTAGAGTGCTTGTCACACAAGCATGGGGACCTGAGTTTAATTCTCAGAACATACATAGAAAAGCCTGATGTGGTGGTGCCTGCTTGTGGCCCCAGTGCTTCGAGGTTCACAGGACAGCCACGTAGCCTACGCTGTGGGTTCCTGCTTCCATTGATAGACACTGCATCAAGAGTTGAATGTATATAATTGTCAAAGAACAAAAATCCCCTTAAAAGTCAAACATAAGCAAAAAAACTAAAAGAAGGTGAACGGCTATTCTGAGGAAGGACATCTGACCTTTAACCTCCACACTCATGAGCACACATGTGCACACACGCAAACATCTCTGTACATGCACATACACACAGTCCTGATTCCAGTTACTGTTTGGTTTTGGACCCCGGGACAAGGGACTGAGGTGCATATTTTAGATTCCAAAGCAGTCCTGGCTTCCAGGTTCTCCCAGCATCCCTCAGTCCCCACCTGGCACACCTTGACCCCAACCTTGAATTTTCTAGCCCAGGGGCTGGGCTGCCCTTCCTCCAGGTGTTCCTCCCTATATAATCCAGACATTTTGGTCTCTCTCTCTCCTTCTCTTCTCTCTGTGCACTCTCCCTTTCTCTTTCTCCTCTTTCCCTAATCCTTCCCCATGGCAACTCCTCTGACCTCCATCCCTGGGGCCAGTGAACTCGCCTGAGAGCAGCTTCCCAATAAACCTGCCTTTAGTATAATCTAATCTCGCCTTGAACTGGCCCATTTCACCGGTGGCATAGGAATAACCTATCACTAACTAAACGCTGTAAAACATGTACTAGCTTTGCTGTCCTGGTGAGGCAACTTCAATTTCCTCCCTAAAAAGAAAGTCGTTATGATTGATTGTCCTTTCTATCAGATCCAAGAAGAATGGACATTTCTTAAAATGAATTGCAAACAATGATCTTGGCCAAGATAATACTTCAAACTGGTTAAGATCCTGAGAGAACTTCCCTGTGTGTTATAAAATGCAGAAAACACTGGCTGATGTATAGAATAGTGGAGTATAGATGGGTTTGGAGGATAGGTGGAATACTGAAAACAGCAGTGTCGTAGAGAAGCATATCACCCAAGTTACACGTCGCTCGCCAGTGCAGCGGTTCTGAGTCGGTTACCGAAAGCGTCTTTAAGTACAGTGTTTGCCCTGTCTTTACCAGTTTTACTTATTTTTGACTTTGTTTCTTCAGATTTTAAAACAGACTCACGTTCAAGTTTCCCACAGTCCCCTCAGTCCAAAAGAGGAGTCCCCAACCGATGAAGTTTTAATAGAAGAGGCCAGATTGCATGTAGCTATAATACAAATGGTTGGTATCATTCTAACAGTCTTAATTACATTTATTTTTGTCTTACATGCCTTTAATCTTTAGGGTTTTGAGGCGATTAGAAAACCCTTTTGTCTCCTTATATAGTCGATTGACACAATTAATGTTTGAGCTACAGAAATTTATTTATTTATTTATTTGATGTGTGTGCATGCATGCGTGCACATGTGAGTGTGTGTGTGTATGTGCGCTCACGCGAGTGCGTGTGTGTGTGTGTGTGTGTGTGTGTGTGTGTGTGTGTAAAGGCCGGAAGTTGATAATGGGTGTCTGTCTCAGTTGCTCTCCAACCTTACTTTTGGAGACAGTGTCTCTTACTGAATCTGAACTCACTGTTTTGACCAGGATGAGAGCTGGCAAGCTAGCTGCTCAGTGAGTACAGGCACATGTCACCTAGCCGGGAGATCTGAGTTCTAGTCCCCGGTCCGCTTAGTGGAAGGAGAGAGCCAGTTCCCACACATTGTCCTCTGACCTCCTTGTGCTCACACAAGCAATAAATAAATGTAAAAATAACTAAATAAAACTGTGAAAAGAAGCATATGTTATATGTATGCTTTGTTTTTTTGTTTTGTTTTGTTTTTTTCTTTTGAGGCAGCCCAGGCAGGCCTGGCACTCATGACAATCCTCCTGCCTCTCAACTGCTGGGATTACAGGTGTGAGCCACAGTTCTCCGCCATTCCATTTGTCTTGATCCTTTGTAATTTCTATTTAAATATAAGTGTATAAATATATGTAAGTATGTATAAATATGAAATGCTAAAATATAAAACCTGTTTTAGAGTAGCTTTGAAAAGCAGTGTAACGATGGTACCCTTGGAGTAGAGGCAGCTCGAATATTAATCGGTGCCACCAAAAGTTACTGCCCCATCCACGGAAAGTAAGTGAGACACTTCTTTAATTGATATTTCCCAAATGGAATGAATGTATCACTATGGAAAAACCGAGAACTGAATGTCTGGATTAACCAAGCTGTCATTTCTGCTATCTGTATCTGACCTTCTGTTCACCCACCCATTCACTCATTTACCCAATAACAATTTTTCTTCTTCTCCCTCCAGCTCCTTTTCTTTCCCCTTCTTCCTTCCACCTTCTCTCCCTCCCTTCCTCTATCTATTCCCCTCTCCCTTTCTTTCTTTCTTTTTTTTATGCTGGGCCTTGAGCATGCTGGGTAAACTCTCACCACGGTCTGTATCCCTACCCTACACTCGTCTTGTTTGAATGGCCTCTTTCCATCCTGCCTCCCCTCTTCATTCGTCTTATAACTTTGGAGATGAATCTGGCTTAATTAAGAGACAAGAGAATCCATGGATGAGAATCTACATAGCTTTGCTTGCTCTTATGATTATTTTGCTTTTATATCATATTCACTTTATTAGAAAAGGTACAGAAGCCTTGTTCTCGGACTGCTCTCCGGGGATGGCGTGAGCTCTGGAATACTTGGCCTAAATGACGCAGTACAGTCTGGTGGGAAAGGTTCAGCATCTTAGACATGTACCAGTATCTGGTCCCCATCCTGACAAGCAGTGATGAATGGACACTCTGAGACAAACCTGTGAGACAGTGGTGACAAGAACAGCCAGGGGACATTACTATTTCAACAATCTGGTGCTTTCTGAGGGAGATCTACCATTGGCCCAGGATTGCATTTGGGAAAGTTGGGACATTCAGTTGCTTTAGGGTTGGGCAACATGAAACAACAAGAAACTTAGTTCCAGAACTCCAAAGGGGACAGTCTGGAGCGGCTTTAATTACGTTCTGTCTCAGGTCAGGATAGATCTAGGAACAAGGACACAGGCGTGTCAGGCTAAAAATGTCACTGAAACGTGACCATGGTGGACAGGTGAATAGGTGCAGCAGCTAAGGGCTGAGTAGGCTCACATTGAATTTGCATATCTTTCCCCCTTTTAGTGTCCCAACTGAAACATATTTTTAATAATATTTATGTGCATTTTTCTTAGATTCATGAGTATTTCTGATGTTTCAACTTATGTGAGAGCTAGGAGTTGGCTTATAAAGTTTAAAAACATGTTAACTTACTTGGAATATCACAAAGAAAGGATACTTTTCACTGTACCCGGGTAAGTATTAAGAACCTTTAGTAGTGACATACACAACATTTTAGAGTAGAACACCCCTCCCTTAAAACTAAGTTTATATCAGATATTTACAGGTTAAGTGTTGACTGAACAGTGTGTTTGCCTTTTCTATTCTGTCTTAGCAACTTCATTGATACCCTTGTTAAAGAAACTGCTAGCATCTTAGGGCTCGCTTATATACCATGTTGTGTACAGTATTCATCCTGGTAGAGGACTGAGCCAGGGTGAGTGATATCCACGATGGGCTAAATTTAGCTCTGTGTAACTTCATCAATAGAATAGTGTAGTCTGTTTTAATAATATAGCATTGATGTCTAAAATTAAGGAAACATTAATTAACACTACCTTAAGAATGCCTGTTACTGATTTTCCAAAATGTTATAAAATACCCACTTTTCTTAGCTTGGGTAGATTTTTCTCTTTCCTATGTAGACTGTGAACTTATATATAATTTTCAGAGCAGGAAAACAACCTTTTTTCCTCCCCAACAGTAGATTTCAAAACAAGAACATACTGGGAATAGTTTTTGCTTTCATCCATTGAATACATTGAAAGAGAACATTAAAAAACAAATCAAACTCCTAGCATCGTGACACATGTTCAGGAACACTTACCACTTTTCTTGTCTCTGTGAGGGGACACTGGACATGAAGCAACTCAAGGGAGAATAATTTTGGCTCAAGGTTTGAGGAGGCATAGGTCACCATGGCAGAGGAAGGATGGCATTGGGAGAGTAAATCTGTTTGCTCATACCTAGGTAGAGATGATTGTCTGTCTATCTGTCTGTCTGTCTGTCGTTTCCCTCCTTCTCTCCCTCCTCCTCTCCCTCCTTCCTGCAGTGTGTTTATGATTGCAACAGCCACATCATATCCTGAAGCTAACTCTCTACTACACTCTTCTTCCTTTGGTTCCCACAACCCTTGCACCCCTCTTCCGACGTGCTCCCTGGGCCTCAGAGGCAGTGACATAAATGTCCCCTTTGAGGCCAAGCACTCAGCTGTGCCTGAATCTAACCATTGTGACCAGTTGTGAGTCCCTGCTTTGAGTGTGGCCTGCTGTAAAAGACGTACCCCTGACGGGAGTTCGCTGTGCTAGTATATGGGTATACGCTTATATATTTGGAAGCCAGTTTTACTGTCCATCTGACAAAACTTCAGCTGA
The DNA here is from genome assembly GCF_978045245.1 of Mus caroli. Classification (NCBI taxonomy): domain Eukaryota; kingdom Metazoa; phylum Chordata; class Mammalia; order Rodentia; family Muridae; genus Mus; species Mus caroli. Next base: position 158,877,383 of record NW_028227256.1, read on the forward strand.
CAAAAGTTCCGCCATAAGAATTGTGTGCTCCTCAGCCATGGGCGTTTGGCCCAGCTCCACTTTGGCAGGTATATATTGATTTATTACATACATTGATGGAACCATCCTCTTGTGCTCCTCTATTATAATCTCTATATAAAGCATGCCTGTTGTTGCTATTGTTTCAGTTATTCTGAGACAGGGTTTCTCTGTGTAGCTCTGCCTGTCCCGGAACTCACGGTACAGACCAGGCTGGCCTTGAGCTCTGTTATCTAGCGCCTCTGCCTCCTAAGTGCTGGGACTAACAGTGTATACCACCATGCCCTGATGTATGTTTGTTATTTTTACTTATCTTCTCCATATTATTTCTAGTTTAATTTGTTTAGACAGATGTTGGACTTCTCTCCTTACTGGTTATACTTTAAATGATCTGGTATTTTATTTGGTCTTTTTCTTTTCCAGGAATAATAAATTTCTGATTTTTGTCTATCACATTATAATTTCAGAAGAATTTGAATATGCAACATATGTTGTAACAATAATGTATATTTTCCCCATGATCATACATTTGTGGCCAATTGCAAGAGAGTTAAATGTATCGGCACTGACATCCATAAACTACTATTTTATGTTTTTATATACATTAGAATCAGCACTGAAGGTACTGTGGAAAATAGAAATACGTTGTATAAAAAGAATACTTCAGATATTTTTGAATCCACTTTTGCTACTTTATTATACTTGATACCAGAAACTGTTTGTTATTACAGCTGGTGGGATCCTGGGATGTTAACACCCTTAGTCTGAGCCTTGGACATCAACTAAGTCTCATAAAAGTAGAGAGACTTTCAAGGAGTAGGTGAAAAAAAAATCTCAGATATAGATACCTCCCTTAAATTCTTCCTGAAATAATGCAGAACATCCCCATAATGCATTGTATAAACAAATACAGATGAGCTGGCTTGAGAGCCACATGTCAGACCAGATAGCTCGGTGTGACCATAGTTTATCATGCCTCATTATTAATATAGTCTTACAGCAAACTTGTTTATTGCTTTTAAAATTTTGAATCACATTCAATGTTATGATGTGGAAAATTAATAGTTTAGGGGGATTCCAGACAAATAGCTTAAAATTCAGCTTTTATTATACAGCTCATGGGGCTGGAGAGATGGCTCAGTGGTTAAGAATGGGCACTACTCTTGTTCAGGGTCCAGGTTCAGTTCCCAGAGTCCACACCGAGTGGCTCACAATTACTCCTAACTCTAACTCCAGATCCAGAGCGCCTGGTTCTCTCTTCTGGGCTCCCTGGGCACTTGCACACATGTGGTACACACAAACACACACTCAGGTGAACATACACACACACACAAAGAAAATAGCATTTAGAGAATAACTCATTTCTAGTTGACTTACAGTTTTAAGTCTTTCCTTCTCCCCTCTGACAATACATAGCTGTGACGGAGTAATAGATACTCTTTGTTTTTTTAAACAGGTACTAATTTTAAAAAGGAAATATTTTCTTCAGAATTGGAATACTTTGGACTTTTTTATCATAGTCATGGGAATCACGGATATACTGTGCATGTACTTCGTCAAGCTGAGACCAGACAGCTTGATTCTCATCCAGTTTACGGTGGTGATAGGATATTTAAGAGTGATTAGGTTTCTTCCCATCTTCAAGGTAAGGCTTCTTATACTGAAATGCTGTTTCCCTGCATGGTTTGCTAGGCGATTTACTAAGTTTCACTGCTTTGAGAGACACAAGAGAGGGGGAGTTGCTTCTTCCAGAATGTTCTTTGAATAGCCACCTGCTCGTTTGCCCCTCTCACTCTTTCTGCCGTTACTTACTTCTTGCCTTCACAGAGGGTTTTCCAGTCACAGCAGAGACTGAGCGGAGACTGGAGCTCTACGCCCCAGTTTTACACCTCATCCTTTTTGCTCTCTTTCATCAGCCTAGTTTTTTTTTTTTTAATTTTCCTTCTATTTATTAGTGATGCCCATTTAGTGTTCATCAGAAATGCTCTGCAGAGTTGTATATGTAAAATCCACTTAAAGGGATAATTTCGATGCTATGGTATTTGCCTTTGGGGTTGAGCTGAGAGCTCACAAACATTACACAAACTACTAGACATAAAGAGGAGTAGTGAGGCTAACACAGCTTGGTAGAACTTATAGGGACAATCAGTTTTTATGTAGATGTCTTGTGCACATAAATGCACAAGAGAGGGTTTCTCTGTGTAGCGCTGGCTGTACTGGAACTTGCTCTGTAGACCAGGCTGGCGTTGAACTTGGAGATTCCACTGCCTCTACCTCCCAAGTGCTGGATTAAAAGTATGAGCCACCTCGCCCAGTGCAAGATAATTATTTTAGAAGTAATATTCTATGAAAAAAAATTAAAGATGGAAAAGGTTTTAATGGTGTTTTGTTGTTTGTTTTTAAGATTTATTTAATGTGAGTGCTCTATCTGCATGTACACTTGCATGCCAGAAGAGGGCACCAGATCACATTATAGGTGGCTGTGGGCCACCATGTGATTGCTGGGACTTGAGCTCTGGCACTCTGGAGGAGCAGCCAGTGCTGAGTCATCTCTCTGGCCCCTTGGTAGGGTGTTTTTATGTAAGCCAAATTGTTGTGTGACTTTTGGGGAGAGATGTTAAAAGAAATCGTCTGTACATTTCAGATCGGGAATCCATGACAGGCCAAAGCAGTGATTTCAAGTGCCCCTTGGCAAACCTATGAGTTTTGGGGGTTTATTTAACAGTAATGTGGGCAAAGGGTTTCTTACAGAGATGTGGGTGAATCAGAGGAGGCAGGTCCGTTTCCTTTCCCTAGCATTCCTTACTGTTATATAATTTTGGGAAGAGGCCTTGTGACCCTTGTAAGTTTCAAGGACTTTCTGATTCTTGTGAGTGGTTTACGTCCTGAGTCTTAAAGAGAACTTCCTCCCGAATAGAATGTTTCACTTTAGGGGAGATTGTTAAACAACAGAAATCTATTGAGAATGCGTCCAGCAATTCTCTATCAGTTAGCCCTGTGTCTTGTACTACCTGACCAAAATCTTAACAAAGAGTATTTAAGAAATTAACATTATTATTATATATTTGGATTTTTTTTTAATTAAGCATTCCCTCTTTGCCAGGAACTGGGGGAAACACTTTATATAACTTATCCAGGTAAGCTCCTTGTGAAGTAGATATGACTTCTACATAAAGTTTGGTACCCTAAAAATTAGACTCAGCCCAATGTGACTTTGAAAGGAAATATACCTGCTTCATCAAAGACTGAGAATATTGGAGATCTTTATTTTAGATGCCTTAGGAGTCAATGGTCAGCTCAGTGGGTTGTCAGTGTATCTATCACAGAGGAAAGCTTTGAAAACATTTTCTTTAAACAAGATCCCTTTACCTACAAAAGGCAGCTAATAAAGTCTGACTCCGTTCCTTTAATTCTTTCACTATGGTACTATTTTCTTGTTACTTTTTCTCCTCCTAATATTGAGTCTTTCACCAAGCACCGCTGTGCTCTGACCCAGCATGGTCTCTGTGGGAAGCCCCCTTAGTCACATGCTTGACGGTGTGCTTCGGAGCAATGGCTTCACTGGATTTCCAGGCTTTATTTAATACACTCATTTTGTACAAGAGGGAATAGAGTCCTCAGAGCCACGGGGAACCTGCTGGAGGTCACAACCCCATTCTCTTAAGTCCCCACACTGACTAGTTGACCTCCGCCTAAAGTAGATAAATGTAGACTGTGGATGGAAAGTGGCCTGCGAGGTGTATTCTTCACAGCTGTTACTCAGGGTTTTGGGGCACGACTTTTGCTTTCTGAAATTGAAGTGTAGAGAGACTGAGGGACAGGGGCATGCTAGAGACTCCACCTAAAGCTACAGAGTTACTTATTAAGCTTTAACTTCTTTAGGGTGTGACTGCAAACCCAAATGTCCGTGGATTCAGGCAGAGGCCTTTTGGAAACAGGTCTTGCTAGATCACACCGTACGGTGCCTGACATTGTAATGAGAGACAGACCCAAACTCTACATTTCAGAGAAGTTCCTGGACATGTTTTTGGTGGCCTATAGATGACACTCTGAGAGCCTCTGCTGGGGACGATGCTTTTTATATTCTTTCTTTTACTTCCTTTCCTATTTCTTCCTTCCTTCCTTCCTTCCTTCCTTCCTTCCTTCCTTCCTTCCTTCCTTCCTTCCTTCCTTCCTTCCTTCCTTCCTCCCTCCCTCCCTCCCTCCCTCCCTCTCTCTCTCTCTCTCTCTCTCTCTCTCTCTTTCTCTCCCTCCCTTCTTTCTTTCTCTAGTTAAAAAATAAATTAACATACACTAATTAGGTTTCATTATGGGATTTTCAAATGAAGTTAGATTTTTTTAAATTAGTTTTCTATCTCCCCCTCTTCTCTCCTGTCCTGCTGCCTCTTCTTGTAGCATACCCCACCCCCTGCACCCGCCTCCTTTCTTTTTTGATGTCCCGTGTGCTGCTGCCCTCCCTGCCTTGGTCAGCTCCTTTTATTCCCTCCTTTGATCTCCATCCTTGTTTTGTAGCCTGTACCCACACTTCCCCCATCTATGTACAAACACATACCATTGTAAACTAGATCCTCGAGCGAGAGAAAGCACTTAATGAGATGTATGATTTCCCTGCCCTCCCCTGTCATTCCAGATTATAATACCAATACTAATAAATATGGCAGACGTTCAGATCAAAAAGAGCCTCAGCTTGATGTACAGTATTACAAAAGGCTATGTCAAAAGCCAGGAAGATGCCAAGCTTTTGATAAGGCAAATTTCTGGACGTGAATCAATCTATCGGGTAAGAATCAGGCATTGGTCGGTTTTTTTTGGAGGTGGTGATGTGGGTGGGGATGACCTTTCGTAAGAGAGTCCATGCTTGTAAGATCAGCTTGTCATGTATTTGACCAACAGACAGAGTTCAGTAGTCAAATGGGTTCTAATATTTGTTATATGAGGTGCTTCAGAAAACAGCCTGAACTCTCTCTCTCTCTCTCTCTCTCTCTCTCTCTCTCTGTGTGTGTGTGTGTGTGTGTGTGTGTGTGTGTGTGTGTGTGTGTGTGGGGTTGCATGTGTGTGGATACATTTGGGTGTGCATATGAGACTCTATTTCAAACAAAACAGGGCTAGACACAACACAACAAAACAAAACCACCCACCCCCATAAAATTCAAACCAAACCAAACCAAACCAAACCAAACCAAACCAAACCAAACCAAACCAAACCAAACCACCAGAAAGAGAATTGAAAATCCCAAAGAAAGCCAAATTTGAACTGGATAGTGGTGGAGCCTCAGGTGAGGTTTATGGTTGTAGAGTCACTGCGAGTGATGAGGTAAGCACAAAAAGGTCAATGAGTTGAAGAGGAGCCACTGGTCCAAGAAGAGTTGACAAGTAAACTGTCCCCTATGTGACTCAGCTTGCTCCTCCAGGCCTTGTCTGAGACCTGTTTTCCATAGTCATTTAAATCACATATGTATGAATGATTTGTTTATCATCCATATGGCTTAGTCCTTGTCTTAGAGTTTTACTGCTGTGAAGAGACACCATGACCAAGGCAACTCTTACAAAGGAAAACATCTAATTGGGACTGGCCTACAGTTTCGGAGGTTCAGTCCATAATCATCATGGTGGGAAGCAAGGCACAGTGCAGGCAGACATGGTACTGGAGGAGTCAAGAGTTCTACATCTTGATTTGCAGGGACCCAAGAGAGGATTGTCTTCCTCAGGCAGTCAGGAGGAGTGTCTGTTCCACACAGAGCACAGCTTGAGCAGAGGAGCCTCAAAACCCCACTCCCAGAGTGACACAATTCCTTAATAAGACTGCACCTCTTAATTAAGTGCCACTTCCCATGGGCCAAGCATATTTAAACAACCACAGTCCTTGCTTCAGTTTTTCTCACAACTTCCAACTTTCTCTCCCTTTGCCATGAGGACTCTTTGGTGTGATTTTCAGTCCAGCCCTCTGTTGTGTGCCTTCTGCTCTTTTGTGGACCCATTAAACCACACACACACACACACATACACACAATATACACACACACATATATATGTACACACACAGATATACACACATATATACACACATATATATACACATACACATATATACACACATACATATATATGTATGTATGTATATGTACAGATATATACATACATATGTATGTATGTATATACACACACACACACATATATATATAATTTTGACAATCACATTCTTATCTTTAAAAACCAAGATTCCTTCCTTCTCCAAGCAATAATTTCTGTCTTCTAAAATGAATAGTCTCTTGAATCTCTTATTTTAAAAGTTTCTCTGCTTCCTGGATGAATTCTGCTTTCTTGAAGTCCCATTTCATATATGTTGTATTTGTTTCTTATCTTTCATTCTTTCTCTCTCTCACCCCAATGCTTCTTGATTTCAGTGTAAATCAAGGTCTAAACTAAGTGGTGTAATAGTTGAGAGGCACTTTCTCAGCTCAAATAAAACTTCCGATTTAGATACAACAGTGAGTTTAAATCCTAAGCGTTAAATCCCTAATACAGCAATTTCAGTGGGCTTTGTAAGTAGCCAGAGGGTTGGAGGTTATGTCTTCTGCTTGCAGTGCATGCCTTGAGCAGTGACTGTTAGTGGCCTCAGGCCTGTGACCAGGAAAGAGATTACAAACTTACCTATCTTCTTTATGGGATCAACATCGATATGCAACAGAATTGTATTCTGATGATTTATCATCACAAACGGAGAATGAAATTAAGGCAGATACTGAAAGGCTGGGCTATTACACCGTAGTTTAGAAAGACAAGAGAGAAGCTAGCGTTGTGGTTCATGACTGTCATTTCAACAGATGGGAGGCCAAAGTCATTGTAGGCCATGCTGGACTACATAGTGAGCTTCAGGCCAGTCAAGGCTACACAATAAGACCCTGTCCCTCCTCCACCACAGTCCTCCCAAAACCAAAGCAAATAAACAGAGAACATGGAGAAGTTCCTAGGAGAGAAGGCTTTAGAAGAAGACAAACAGGACCCGGGGAGGGAGCTAAGAGCAGTTAGAAACATTTAGGAGAGGACAGAGTGATCTGGAAGCAGTCACCTTGGTAACAGGTACAAAACAAACCTTCAATGGGCCCTTTAAATGGGGTGGGAAGGGGGAGGACTCTAGGGAGCTTGAGAGATAACCCAGCGGTTAAGGGGACTGGCTGTTCTTTCAGAGGATCTAGGTTCAGGTCTCAGCACCCACGTGGCGGCTAGCAACTGTCTGTATCTCCAACTTCAGGGGATTGGGTGCCCTCCCCATCTAGTCCTCACAGGTACCAGGCGTGCATATGGTACAGACATACATTCAGACAAAACACCCCTACACATTAGAGGAAATAAAAATCAAGAAACAGAAGACTTCAGTAAGGACTAATGGCTTTGTGAGATGTGCATTAGATAGGGGCATCTTCAGAAGCGACCTGGTGCTTCTGGAACCTGGCCCATGGCTGTTTACCTGCAGAGAAGTAACAGACATTGCCTTCCTAGCAGCAGGTGGGAGTGACTATTGTCCTGAGTCTCCATGTGAATATAATCCAGTTCTGCATGAAAATGGCACAATGCAAAAAGGGCCAATGACAATTATAATACTAAACTGTTTCATAAAAACGCATATCTCGTTTGCATATTCAAAATTAGGGCCCTACTACATATAAGTTAAAAAGCCCAAACAAACAAACAAAGAAGAAGAAGAAAACTCCAAAAAAATTGTTTTGCTTAAGCTTTGGACAGCAGACGAGTCAGTCGTCCCGTGGCTTGCAGTATCTGACTATCTTGCAGGTACTCGTATGTGACAACCCAGGGAAATGTTCAGTGCCTGCCTCAGAGCTGTTGGCATGGCTTAGAATATGCTCCAGAAAGGCTCGAAGCCAGGTTAAGCTTTATGAGGAAGGGCCTGGGACCTACTGAGCATCCCACAGTATCTGTTGTGTGACTGGAAAAAAGCAACCACGCCATCTGTTGGTCTCCATGGGAAGTTACTTCTTCAGCTATATAAGGAGTGGCCTTTGGGGAGCATGAACTCATTACAGGACGTGCTCACATCATTGCACTTGTTTCTGAGCTCTCAGCAGAACAGATTCCCAAATAGCTCTTCCCTCCACACAGCCCCAAGTTGGTATCTCAGTGGTGCACAGTAGGGTGCCAAGTACTCTTCCTTCCTTCCTTCCTTCCTTCCTTCCTTCCTTCCTTCCTTCCTTCCTTCCTTCCTAGCCAATAATAGTCACAGTGAAGCGTGACACTTATGCAAAATATCACCCATGCAACACTGTGCAATTTGAGTCCCGGGAGAATTGCACTGGAACTCCCCAAATGACAAACGCTCCCCAAATCACGCTGAGAATTTCTCTGTATTCCTGCTTCTCTAACTTTTACTCAGGCGATAAAGTCAAGATTGTACTTGGTGTAACGAGAACCATTTCTTAATTTCTTACAGAAATTATATGACATTTTAGAAAAAAACAAGCGAGAGGCTATTAGAGAACTAGGTAAGTGGTTAGAGCATTTGGTTTTCTGCTTTGTTTTTGCATAATTCTTTGGTTTTGTTTTCTTGTGGTTCTGACAGCCAGAATCCTAGATGATAGTGCTGTCAAGGTTGACTTCTGCTAAAGACTGGCTTCTTGCCGGGCAAACATGGCTGCTTGATTACTGTGACCCCGGTCTGACCTTTCCTGAACACACAGAGGGACTGCAGTGCCAATTTCTCTAGTGAGGGCCATCCTCACAAGCTGGAGACCCACCCTTATGACATCATTTAAGCCCATCATCTCTGTAAAGGCCCTTTTTCTAAATATGGTCACTGTGGATTCGAACCTCAGCGTGTGACAGTGACAGGTCCATGGCAGAGGGAAAAGATCTGGCAAGAAAAAGTCCCCCAAATCCGTAGAAATATCCATAGAACCTAACCACACATGGGTATTCTCTCCTTCATATGTGTGTATATAGTCTATGATGTCAGTTCTCCAGCTCTCTGCAGTGAGCATTTGTTCTTTTGTAATTGGGACGTTTGCGCTGAGAGGCAACACCTGTCCCCCTGCCATGAGCCTTTTCCTGACAGATATTCCTTAGGGCTCTGTTGCTCTGGGGTCATCACTGCAGAACATGGGGGAGGGGGGAGGGCTATGGTAGTGTAGGGAAGGCTCAAAGCAGGGGTGCCTGCTAAGATAGCAAGGTCAGACTGGAAGCAGGGGTGTGTGTTTAGATGGCCAGGAAGGAGTCCTTATAGTTTTTAGGAAAGGGCACATGACAAGAAGTTGTTCTGCCTCGTTTTTTATCCAGTAGACTCCAGAAAGTAGGGACTCCCACCCCACTCTATCCCCTCCCACCCCACTCTATCCCTCCCTCTTTAGTAGGACTGTCCCCGACTGTAGGACTACAGGAAAGGCTACTTTTGTTTGAGCATCTACGTTCAGTTCACTTTACTTGAAGGATGTTATGCTGAGCATCTTGGGTGTTCTTTCCTCATGTGATTGTTTCAGTGGGCATCGGGCCATGGCTCTGGCCTAAGGTAGACCATTAATAAATGGAAGTCACTAGAAAAGGGATAAAGGCCACTTTCAACTCATAGTCACACTGTAAGATGCCATATGGACTTAACGGTGACACACTTTCCCGATCCCGGTGGAAAGAACAGTCTAAGGGCTGTCTGATAGGATAAACCAAAAGATTCTGACGCTGTTTCAGTAAACTGAAAACCCATTGTTGCCATCTGCTTAGCGGAAGGTTTTTATTTTTTTTGCTCTTACAGTGCAGGGCCCTAGGACCTATGTAGCATGATGCTGCATCTTAGATGATATGGAATATTATGAAGTTTCCTCAGCTTTGTCCTGATTGATGGAGTGTCTGTTTCCACATGGTTCCTGTGAGTGGTTATGGAATGGGAATGTCAGCAGGAGCTAGAGAGTGATAAATATATATATATGTGTATGTATATATATACATATATTAATTTCCTCATTTAATTCTTATAATCACTACTTCTATGGCTATGGTCTTTATTATCGGTGTTTGGATCTGGTGCTTAGTGTGGTTATCTTGCCTAAGGCCACAAGATTTAAGAAGTGGCAATCAGATCTCTAGCACGGATAGATCTGGTACTAAAACCTATGCTCTAGACCATGGCTACCCTTTATTTTACTGATCAATTCATTTTAGTGGAAAAAAAAAGTGTAAGTACTTTCCATCCATCCATCAGACATTGTGCTCAGTGTAAAGATGACAGCGTGAGTCTAATTCCTGACTCCCTGTGTTTATTAAAAGGGAAAGTATTCTACTTGATCTCATCCATTTAAGTCTTTCGAATGAAAGTCTTTCTGTCATCCAACCAACAAAAGATATATGGAGGACGATGAGGCAGAGACATCAAACCCAAACTTTAGAGAAATGAGTTTTGGTGTAGACATCGTCAGAGATGCCATGGGAAAAAGGCAGAGTGGGTTAGCTGTGGGGGAAGCTAGCTTTTAGCTTTTTTATCCATCCAGTGGGGATGCAAATTCGTCCTACCAGCTTCATGGGTCAAGCTAGAACAAATGGCTATTCTACAAATACTTTGGATATTCTAATGCACTATTAGTTATTATAATCGTGGTTATTGCATAGGTTGCTCATCAAGTTTGATTCTTCTCAGGACTTATAGAGCATGAAGGCCGTGATGTTGTCATAGCTCTGAAGACGAAGCAGACAATCCGCAACGTGATTGCCAAAGCCCTGAAAAACCTCACCTTTCTTTGGTCAAGAGGCATTATTGACAAGCACGAGGGTATTGAGATGAACAAGGTAAGGATGCAGTACCCATCTTGTTTGGTTCGGTCAGCTCAGATGCCCCAGGATACAACGAGAAAAGCTGAGGAACCTGTGGAGCCACAGGTGCTGCGTGTGTAATGCCACCCACCCACCCCCGCCCCCACAGCATTTTTAATGCCTGTGGCCATCAAAGCCAGTGCTTCCTGACCATGCTCCAGCAGTTAGAACAACCTGACTGCAAGGGACAGAAACCAGCTGCAGTGAAGTTCAGTGAAGAAGTCAGCCTGGTAGTTAAAAAAAAAAAAAAGACACAGGAAGGACTGGCAGGGTGTGTGGTCAGGCCTCTAGAAGGGACTTAAAGAAAGATCTAGAAAGTTTTTCATATTTCCTTAGTTCTTATCAGGATTGCATCTGTGAAATCCTCCTCTGGCTTGTTTTCTGGACTTGGTAGATGTGTTAATTTATTTTTCTGCCTCTTTATCTATTGGTGGAGTTTGTACTGCCTAGTTTCCTGGCTTTGCTTTCCTCAGAGACAGTAACAGAGTAAAGGGAGTGTTTGTGTGTGTGTGTGTGTGTGTGCGAGTGTCTGTGTGTATGTATGTCTGTGTGTGTGTGTCTGTGTGTGTCTGTGTGTGTCTGTGCCTGTGTGTGTGTGTGTGTGTGTGTAAGACAGGGTAGGATGTCATGATTGAATTATAAAGATGGTAAGTTGGATCTGATTTAATAAGTGAAAACAGGAAGAAGACAATAGGGACACAAGAGGGGAGAAACTGAGTCACAACAGAAATTTATTTAGATTTCCTTGGTTTTGGTTTCAAGTCCATGCCCTATCACAACAGCAATCACTGTAATTTTGAATGTTCATTTTTAGGTTCTTCTTACAAAAATAAAAGCCTTGAATAACTTTCCAATGGCGATCCCACCTCCTACCCCTGACAAATACCTTCCCAACATCGTTTGGATGGAAAATAAGGATGTTCTCATTGAGTTCTTCAAGGTAATGATAATATCTTCTGTTCTGGCTCAGTCTTGTGGTAAACATTTTCCCTGGCCCCAACCAATGACTAAATAAAAGCATATCAAAAACAGAAATTTAGTTAAATTCAGCTCTTTTCTTTATGGGGTTGAAGGCATCAGAAACATAATTTAAACAAAAGAGAAAGAGTTCTGAAGAATCGGGGTTGCTGTTACAGCCCAAGCTCCAGAGAGGGATACAAACTTTCTTATTTGTTCATTTGCTCAGTCATCCCCCAAACATTTACAAGGTGTTAGCATTATTTATTATATAAGTACAAATTACAAAGTCTTTGTGCTTCTACTTTTATTTCTCAAAGTTGTTGTGTTATGTCTCTATAGGATAACTAACAACCAGAGAATACGTTTTCTGTGTTTATGTGACTTGAAAAGTATTTTTAAGTTTAACATTTTAATTCTGTTTAGACAAGGGGTCTATGACATTTTAGGGCTTAACTCTGTCCCCGTTTTATTTTATTTTTCCGCTCAGGAAAGAACGAAACTCACCTACTTTGACTATGGGGATATCATTTGTAGAGAAGGTGAAATGTCTCAAGGAATCTTCTTAATTATTTCAGGAATGGCAAGTGTAAGAAGAACGGGCTTTTAAATTTTTGTAATGCATTTTGAATATTATAGTTGTAATGTAGGGGTAAGTTTTGGAGCTGTAAAGTTTGGAATTTTGAGTCTCTCCCCCATGAAGCCATTTCTGCAAGGGTTAAGTGTGACAGCTGAGACAGAATGTTACACTTCATACTTGACCGAGTTTCCCCATTTTACAAAGCACTCTCAGAGTTACTTACTCTTCACAACAAAGTAGAGCAATTCATGGTTTGAAGATGTTCTGACATTGGAACACGCATGCATTTGGACTCATTTAGCTGAATGAGAACTCAGGCAAAGGGCTTGGCTGCAACTCAGAGCCTCACAGAGGTCAAGTTGGATGAAGATCAAAATACAACTTGGCAGTTGATCGATGTGAGGCTTCTGTTTAAATGGTGGGGGCGGGGGGGGGGAAGGGAGGAGTGAGAAAGGGAATATGAATTCAGTAGTGGGATGGGGCAAGAATCCTCTGTCTCAAGCAGCTACTACAGCGGTCAGCTTGGCCTATTTACTGATCAATTCCTAATTCCAAGCTGATGCTCTTATGTGACAAAGCTTTATCCTAGGGGGAAAAATATATTTGACTTCCAAATTTTAATATGAGTATTTCAGACCTTTTACTATTGAGAAAATAAAGTACTGTGATGAATATAATATAAAGACAATGAATTTGATTCTAGACAGTTTTGTTCATTGATTGAACAGCTATGTTACTTTGTTACTCTCATGAGCAAGCACTGCTCATTCTAGGTACAGGACTGACAAAACTGAAAAAAAAAATCTTGGCTCATTTGGAACTTAATCTCCAGTGGAAGAATAAAAGGAGAGGGCATAATATACAAAATAAGTTAAATGTATACATTGTAAATGAACTTTATTCACAGGATGTAATTGTTGTCTTGGAGGCTTACTGCTGAATAAGCTCACCCTTTCTTTTCTTTCTGAGCTCTGGCTGGCTGGTTCGAGTCGGCTGTTCCAGTTCAAACTCCTTTCCAAGCTGACTAATTCAATCTGGCTTCTCTCAGTTTCTCACTGAATTGTTCCACTTGGCCTCGTACTAACTTTGACAATATGTTCTAATCTCCTGGCTCCTTTACATTCTCTGGTTCATTCTGTCTTCACCCATGTCCTGTCTCTGTAAAACTGCCTCTCTCTCTCTCTCTCTCTCTCTCTCTCTCTCTCTCTCTCTCTCTCTCTCCCTCTCTCTGTCTCTGTCTCTCTGAGTGTGTGCATGCTGTTCTCTTAACTCACCTCTCTTTCCTGGGATATTCTCTTAAGTAGCCTCTTTTCGTCTGCTGTTCTCTTGAGAGTTGGGTGTGTCCTATCTCTGACTCTTTCTCTGATTTGTCACTTTGTCTGTCCATCAATTACACTTTCAAACATGGCTTCTTTCTTCTACAAATGAAATTTACCTTTATTATTAAGGATTAAAGGTGTGTACTAAAGGTGTGTCTATATTCCAGCCAGATCATACTGTAATCCAGAGTGTGTCTATATTCCAGTTGGATCACATAGACCTAGAAGGGATTTAGATGTGGTCTGTTCTCAGAGCAGCCATGTAGTGGGATTTAAAATTCCTCTACAATATACATTTAGTATAGTAAAAGAGGTGTCCTAGGAATTAGGATTCTCTAGAAAAACTTCATTCTTGGAATGAAGATGTGCCACCCATAGTACCTCTGATGTGGAGTGAACAAACACACCATTCCTTGCTTATGTTCACCAGCCTTTTTTCATTCTTGCATGGTTCAGGTTTCATTCTTGCCCTAGGGAATGGTGCTACCCATACTGGCTTGGTCAATAAACAAGATAATCCTTCACACATGCCCACAGATGAGCCTGATTTAGATAATTTCTCAGTTGAGACTCATCTCACGTGATTCTATGATGAGAAATTGTCATTTCAATCCAGTCAGGCTTTCTGTGGGTAGAAGCCCTGGTAACAAAACTAGTGGCCATGAAGGGATAATATTTTGAGTCCTTTGGATATGGCACTCCTAGGATTTCACCTGAGGCTATATGGTCCTGAGGAATTTGTTTGTTTGTTTTGTTTCTTGAGACAGTGTTTCTGTGTGTAGCCCTGGATGTTCTGGAATTTGCTTTGTAGACCAGGCTGGCCTTGAGCCTCTGCCTTCTGAGTGCTGAGATTAAAGGCATGCACATCTCCCTCTTCCCCCTCCTTCCTCCCCTCCCCCCTTTCTTTCTCCTTTCACAGTATTGATGTGTCTCTCACTGCCTATGAAGAAAACAACATAGCATAAAGAATGGGAAAATTAATTTATTTACAGCTCTGTCCATAAATGGGTAGAGGAAAATTCTTAATCTGTTTGGGCATTTCTCATAAAGATGAGCAGAGCTTAAAGAAAAGCCAGGAAATATGCACATGGTCGTAGCTTTTACCTTGCAAAGTGAGTCTTCTGATATCAGGGATCCAGTGGCTGCCTCATCCTTGCACTCAGCATGGAAATCCCAATTTCTAACCCCCTGTTGCAGCAGAACTCATCAGTGATAACTCAAGCAGAATCTGGTCTAGAATGAAATCTCTTTGTTGTAATGTTCGACTCTAAACACCAAATTAAATTTTGTTTCTTGTATGCCTTGTGTGTACCCTTAAAGACAATTTTATACAGTATTATTATTTTTTTTTTGCACCTATATTTTGACTGTGACCCATCACATAAGATCAAGTGTAGAATTTTCTACCAGTGGTGTTATTTCAGCCTTCAGAAAATTTCAGATTTTGGAACATTTTAGATTTCAGCATAGGGCCCTCCAGTCAGCGGTATGTAAAAAGTACTGCAGGTGTAAAGAACTTAGTTTTAATTTTTATAAAAGTAGTCAAGCAAGGCAGTGTGTTTTTGTTATTTAATCCTTATAAGTGTCTGGGGGCTTTTGTTTCTTTTGCTGGGTTATTGTTTTGTTTTTCGGTGCTAAGGATTGAACTTTACAGCCTTAAGCATGTTAGGCAAGTGCAGTATCATTGAGCTACACTCCCAGCCCAAGGGTCGTACTTTTCATATAAGTAAATCCTTTGCCTTGAGATGTTGAAATACAAAATAAACCATGACTTTCGTGGAAGTTAACACTTTCCAGACACGTTTCATTAAAGAATCTTTGACTTCCTCTGGAACAGTCATAAGAAAGGGTGGAGCTATAGTGTATTCAAAGGACTTAACTTTTTTTTTTTTTATTTCCCTTTTCATAATTTCTCTCCCAAAAGTTACATAGCTCATCTCCCACCTTTGGGATAGACTCAACCCAGAGGACTGACAGACAGTTCAAGACTATGTATACAGAGTACTGTACCAGTGGGGATGTACTTGGTGAACTAAGCTGTTTGCTTAAGCGTGAAATTGAATATACGGCCATCTGTGAAACTACGTTGCAGGTACAGAATAGCTCTGTTGTAGGCTATCAGTTAATCCTTGCTAAGAAAAGCCAGTGTCTTTCCTTGGGTTTGGGTTTTGATATTTTTTTTTGATCACCTGGTGCCAGCAGTGTAGAAGAGCGTAGAGAAGTTAAATCTCTCACATATGAGGCTCTGCTGCATCCTGCGTGGGTGAGCTATTTAATCTCAGTGAGTGTTGCTTTTCTTATTAAGTAGAGAGGATGCCTGTCCTTTGATGTTATGCAGATTAGAAAAATGTTTATGGTGCTCTTCTATTTGAAATGGTCACTGTTCTGAAAGCAAAGTGTTCTGTCAAAATACTCGCTTGTTTTTAAAACTCCCGTTCTTTCTTTTTTCACTTGCCGAGTAACAAGTTACTTGTTCAACATGTAAGTAACCTGAAATCCCATTTGGTGTGGACAATCGCAACAAAAGGGAGCTAAAGTTCCTACTATGAATTGTTCTCAGTCTTTGAGGCCGATAGAAGGAACGGAATAAAACACAGACTCTTAGAGGCATTGTGGAACAACAGAAAGGAATGGTGTTTCATTGAATGATACTACGTTGTTTCTGGACGAGGAGAGAAAGTGTGTATTTAGTCACATGTTTGAATGAACAATTCATTTAGCTTGAATTCTGACAGAGTACGCGAAGTTTGCCTCGGGAAAGGGGCGCCGCCGTAAGTAGGGGACAATGTGGAGTCATGACTGTGAGAGCTCAGTTTCCGAATCTCGGGCTTGGGAGCCAAAACTTCAACGTGACTGTTGAGTGATAAATTATCTGGGTATTTTAAAAGGCCTTTTAAGACATTTTTAAATTATATGTAGGTGTGTGTGTGTGTGTGTGCATGTGTGTGTGCATGTCTAAGCGTGCATGTGTGCCTGTAGGTATTTATGCCAGGAGAGGCCAGAGGCAGTAGATCCCTAGGAACTGGGCTTACAGATGATTGTGAGCCACCTGACATGGGTACTGGGAACCAAACCTGGGTCCTCTGGAGAAAAGCCAGCTCTTAACTGCTAATCCATCTCTATAGACCCTCTGGGGCTACTTTTTAAAGTTTATAACTTTCACTAGACTGCAGATTTTTATCTTCTTATATAACCTTTCCACAATGCCAATTAGAGTATTACATTAGTACTAGAGCAGCATAGAGTTGGAAGTTGGTTTTCTGAGAGATGGTGACCATCTTGTGAAAGAAAGATGAAATTTCAATACCTGTAAGTCATATAAAGTACTCAGAAATTGTTGGTTGTTTGTGAGCCTAGAGGCTGCCTGGGGCTGAGAAAAGAGAAAAACAAACCTGGGTATGCCCTGTACGTAGTTAAAACATTCCTGGGAACAGCTTGACCATAAGATAAATGGGAATGTGAAGACATAACAGGGCTATTTAAACTGAGTCAACAACTCACAGAACTCTGACACCCTGCACATACATGTAATTTTTCTGCTGATGTTTGAATAAGCCAATAGTGTGTCGCTATGCTGAATTCCACACCCCTAAGCCCCTTACCCCATAAAAATCCCTAGCTTTTGAGCCTCGTGGCCGACATCCGTTATCTCCTGTGTGGGATGCATGTCGGTCCGGAGCTCCGTTATTAAACGTCCTCATGTAATTACATCAAGAGATGGTCCTTTGTGATTTTTTGGGTGCACGCCGAATCGGGAATTGGGTGGGGGTTTCCCCACTAGGTCTAACACTTGCTTAATGATGGATTGTAATTTAGCTGTCTGTAGCCTGGCACCTTGCTATTTCAGGCCTTCTTCATCTCCTTGGAGGATTTATATGAAGGTTTTGATGTCTTCTGGCCATCTCTAGAATATAAAATGTGGCTCAAGCTTGCTCTTAGTATTGCAAATCAGTATTTTGAACCAAATATTGCTGGTGAGGTAAGTTATATGAAGAGAATATAAATGAATGGTATGTACCAAAGTTTTGATTTAGTAGATCTCATATTTTTCATACAAAGATAGAAAGGAAGGTGGTGACTTAGTTTGGGTTTTACCTCTGTGAATAGACACCATGACCAAGGCAACTCTTATTAAGGACAACATTTGATTGGGGCTGGCTTTCAAGTTCAGAAGTTCAGTCCATTATCATCAATGCAAGAGCATGGCAGCATCTAGGCAGACATGACACTGGAAGAGTTGAAAATTTTCCATCTTACTCCAAAGGCAAACAGAAGACTGATTTCCAGGCAGCTAGGATAAGGGTCTTAAAGCCACGCCCAGTATGACACCTTCCTCCCCACACCTCCTAATAGTACCGCTTTCTGGGCCAAGCATATCCAAACCCACAGGTGGTGTCGACTCTATTAAATGAGTTTTAACTATTAGAATTTTAACTACTGTCTCATCCTGAATCCCTGTGTCACTAACAGTCTTGCCAGGAAGATCCTCCAAAGCAAAGCATGTCATTAGTTAGAACACCTTGCTGAGGTGACTAAGTCCTGTTTATGAATTTTTCTTTCAAAGAGTAGTGATTCAAGTCTGTCCCCAGACCAGCATCTGTAGTCTTGGATTTGTATGTCACTCGGTATTTATACTCACCCCATGACTCAGAAGCTGAGGATGTGACAGACCCAAAGTGCAGTGATTTTCACTGGTTAACTATAAACCTTGGGTTAAAAAGACTATGTCCTCCAAGCCAGCCAGGGTTCATTTACAATACGACAATAATAACTCTCAGGAAAATTTTGGAGTAAGGAGACTAAGATTCATGGCCTTTTATATTGTCTCTCCAAGGAGTAAGACAATTACGAGTGTAAAATGAGCCTCCAGAGAGGAAAGTTAAAGCCAGGGGGTTGGACTTTCTCGGCAGCAGGGCAAATGTCCTTCATAATCATGCTTTGATTCACCAGCCATGCAAATTCATGATGCAAATGAGAATGGTCAGAAATAAAATGTTAAGGGCAATAATGTTTATGCACAATCCACTTAATTTTGCTGTTGCTGAGATAAAACACTCTGACATTTGCAACCTAATGGTTAGTTCGTGGTTCAAAGTAAAGTCCATTATGGAAGAGGAGTCAAGGCAGCAGGAACTTGAAGCAGCCGGACACATGACACCCGCAGGCTGCTCAGAAAGGAATGGATGCTCAGGCTCCCTTCGCTACTCAGTGCTGGTTTGGGATCCCTGCCCACAAGGAAGATTAATTAATTAATAAAGATTATATTAATTAACATAATCAAGGCAATCCCTCACAGGCATGCCCAGAGAGCCACCTCCCTAGATTCTTTCCAGTTGATAGCACTAACCATTACCTTCCTAGTCTTTCTCCTCAAGGAATAGCTATTAGATCTTCCATAACCGCCTGGATAAGTTCAGAATCTAATTTTCCCCAATAACCGAATGACTTTAAGAAGGGGAGGAGAGACTGTTCCAGATCAAGGAATGTAAATACAGAAAAAAGTTAGCACTTTGGGTCTTAAATCATATTTTATACAACTTGGGAAACTTGATTGTGGTATGACTATTAGCTGATACCAAGGAGTTCAAAATTATTTATTAGGTACTTAATGGCATCATGGTTAAGTAAGCAATGCTTTAAAAACCTCATTTTCAACTAAGGGTAGGAAAATTGAGGCAAGAGGATCAAGAGCAACAACAGGCTAACCCCGATTACAGACTGATACTCTGTCTGAAAACAAAACCAGAAATAAAACAAACACAAATATTTTTAGGTGTGAAAAACTGAAATGAGAAGAAAGTAGGATTTGTTTTAAAATACAACAACAACCACCAACCAACGTATAGAGCAATAGTGAGAAGGTTTTAGGAACTATTTCCTTCTGAGAATCCCATGAAAGAGATAATCAATGATTTTTGGCACCCCAGACATGCATTAGATAATATTCCCACCCATCCACCTCTATGTCGATCAACATGCATGTATTCTCAAACTTAAATATCACATTTTAAATGTCCACCCCCTTGTTGCAAAATCTTAGATAAAAATGTTTGCTAATTTTCTTATGTTTGCTGGTGCCCCCCGCCCCGAAAATAACCACAGTTGCCAGTGACTGACAACTGAGGGCTGCCCTGAAAGCAATGCTGGCTCCTGCCAAAAGGGAATGTCTACTCTAGGCTTTTCTCCTTGGGTTGTACCTGGACGCTTTTACCTTCACACGGTGTCCTGCCTGTATCCAAGTTTGTCTGCAACTTTCTCCCACTCCCACACAGTCTCATCACCAACTGCATCTCCGTAGCCCTACTTCCAAACTAAGTCATATTCTGAGATGTTGAAGGTCAGAACGACAAGTAAGACCTTTAGGAAAGGGCACTCAATTCCACCCACAAAGCAGATTCTGTTCAGTTCCAAAGTCTGTGATTCAGAGCCATCATCACATGTGGCTCAGGTGAAGTAAGTACCCTGACTGCTCTGGCTTCTGCTTTGTGTCATTATTGCTTATTCAGTTGTCACACGGGACATTTGCTTATGGCCAGAAGAAACCCATGAGTCTGAAGCCTGGTTAAGCCTAGAAATCCAATACCACATAGCTGATCACATGGATCACATGGTGAAGCTGAAGGCTCCTTCATCAGGCAGGGCAACCAAATTCAAAGTCATTTGCAGAAGCCAGGCTAAACTAAGTTCTGTTGACTCCGGGATCTATGTGCAATCTGACCTCCTCAAGTAACCCAGACCAGCGCAACTGTTTCCTTCTTGATATCACGTGTCCTTTTGTTAGACTTATACAGTGTAATTTCCTGGTAGGATTTAAAGTTTCACAAGTGTGTGTTGTACAATCACGCATATGTGGAGACTCTGTCAAGCTATAACGAGATGACTCTTAATCACGTGATCATGAAACTCATTATTCTGGTGTATGGCATTGTGATCAATAGCAAGACGGAAGAAACATTTGTGGCGCCCAGCATCATCCCTAAGTCTTGTGAGCAGGTAAGAAGCACAATTTCTAAAGAGCCCATGTGCTTTGCACGGTGCTCCACGAGCGGTTTTAAAGCTCAGCTGATGACAGCTAACTGTGTATTTCATTGAAATTTAAATTTGGAGTCCGGATGTAACAACTGGCTGGCACCTACTGGATGCAGGAATCAAACAAGCCACTTAGCTGTTCTGACCTTTAGTTTGCTACTTAATGCAAGGAGGATGCTGGCAGCAGCCCTGTTGCTAGGCTAATATGAGGACCAAATGAAGAGATGCTAGCCTAGCTTAATCACTGTTCTTCTGCTCCTTGCATCCCGGGAGGCCGGTGCGCAGGCTGCTCTTAAGTAGTGATCTTCAGTATAGTGTAAAGGTAATCCAAGGCTTGCTAGCTGTGCCCGTCTCTCCAGATGGGGGTGTTCTAGTCCAGTTACGAGTAAGGAGTAGACGTTTTTCCTTTGGATTCCACAAACACGCAAAAGACAATTTTCTGGCCTGGTACAGGGCCAGGGTGGTAAATGCTGGAGTCCCAGCAGTTTGTCAGGGAGAGATGCTAGCAAGTTGGAGGCCAGCCAGGACTAAGTCATGAGTTCCTGCCCCAGAACACAAGAAAACAGACAGACAGACATGCATACATGCATGCACATGGCTTAGGTTGGAGATCTAGCGATGTTTCAGCTTGTTTCTTGCAGCCTTTACAAAGACTGGCGAGCAGCCACTTAGGGATCAGATATCTGCTCTTTTGACCGGTTTTTATTTCTTTTGCCTGTAGATCCAGGGGATTTCGGATGTAAGCAAGCTCCTCATAATCCCGACATCTGAGCCTGCCAAAAACGATGCGACCTCCCATGCCATGGGTAAGGGATGATAGACAGCTTTTTAGTGGCAAGACAACTATTGTGAACCATTTCAATGAATGCAAATTTCTTTTAATTCTGGAAGGGCCCCACTCTGGGGCCCACACTGGATGTCACTTTGCCTTTGGGAGGTCACCTATCAAAGACTAAGATCCAGACTCTAAAATCCATGTGGCTCTTGCCTCTCCTCTGTCCCTCCTCCCTTTTGATAGCTGACAACAAGACCTGTTAAACTGAGCCACAAAGTGATTTTGGGGTGCTGTTGATGTGGGGAGAGGGGAGACTCCCACAGTGGGGTCAGGCAGAGGTGGGAAGCTGGTCTGTTCCTGGTAACTGAAGGGAATATGAAGCCTGACCCACCCTGCTTGAACATTACAAGCTACAGTCATAGGCACAAGTCCAATGGCTTGCATAGGAACACTTTGAAGGTCAGTAAGTAATTGCAGTCAGTAGATGCAGTTTTCAATCCTTAATCATGCTTCTGAGCACTGATTATAGAGAAAACAGTAGGTAGGAAGGCTTTGATCTAGAGAAAATAAACTCAGGGGCTTCATTCTGTACTCATTGTCCTTGCCTTGCTGGGTTCAATCACAACACCATCCCATCTGTCCCAGCTTGAGTACAGAGTCGGCTTGGGTGTTATGGTAGATGAGACCATGCAAATCTTTTTTTTTTTTTTTAATGTATACGAGTGCTCAGTCTTTCTGTATGGCTGCATGATAGACGAGGGCATCAGATCCCACTACAGATGGTTCTGAGTGACCATACAGTTGCTGGGAATTGAACTCAGGACCTCTGGAAGAACAACCAGTGCTCTTGACCACTGAGCCATGCAATTCTTAATGAGCTGCTAGTTTGAGAGGAAACCTCTCTTTCATCGGGCCCTTTGGCAAGATACTAGGTCAAAGGAAGCATTAGTTCTATGGGAGGCGTGAGATAAAACTCAAAAATGTTAAGACTAGTCCCTTGAGTTTGGACCCTGACACATATTTTTCTTTGAAAAATTTCAATAGGTTGTCATGGGAAAAAAATAATAGAAAAGTGAGCTGGTTTGGCAGTATGCAGCCCTCATTCCCATACGTGGCAACAATGAGTAAGATATCAACTGACTTGTGTAGTGGGAGCACACTGTAGTCCACACTGTACCCTCTTGCCTGGACACAGTCTGCTTTGTTTGTGGGACCTGCTTGCCCGTATGGTAGACCTTTAGGAGCTAATTTACAGAACTCCAAGGGAAGAAAGTAAAGAGTGTGTTTGGAAAGGGGAAGGAGAAGAGAAGACTTGGGTGGAGAGAGCAGACTGATATTCCAAACCTCCTGCTGCCTTTCTCAAATATTCCTTTTTTTTTTTTCCCTCTTCGCCTCAGTCAGCACTGGTCTTCGAACGACCAAGAAAGACTATAACTGGAAGAGAAAAGATGAGGTAATAAACTGGGCAATTGGGATAGGTTTTCCTTCTTGTGACTATTAACATACATAGCTACAAATAGATTGCGTAAGTCAGGTGCGGGGGCACACGCCTATAATCCCAGCACTTGAGAGGACCTGCTGGAGGACCTGGAGCTTCAGGTCATTCTTAGCTACCTAGCAAGTCTGAGGGCAGCCCAAGCTGTGTGAGACCCTGTTTCTAAATAAATATACAAATAAATAGTGAGATGAGGGAGCAAAATGCAGTGAGGAAAGACGACTTGTTACAACTCACTGGATTGGCCTAACTGAGGCAAAGCTAATCTGTATTGCTTAAAAACTAAAATTAGGGAACATTGTTTCGAATCGTGTAACTTTGAGGGCTGGGGAAATGGCTCGGTGGCTAGTGTGTTTCCTCTACAAGCTTTGAGGACCCTAAGTTTGGATACCCCATCTTCATGGAAAAGCTGGGCATGGCAGCAAGCACACTGCTGTGGCTTGTGACTAGGGAGGAGAGGTGGATTGTGGGGTCCCCTAGCCAGCCAGTCTAAAAACTGTCCCAGGCTCAATAAAAGACCTTGCCTCAAAAATAAAATAAAGAAAAAAAAATGGAGGCACGATAGGGGAGCTATCTGAGTATGCCATCCTCTGCTCGCCTTCTGGGCACAGGCATGGCGGCATGCTCACATACGCATATACAACATGGACACACCCAGTTTTTCTCTCCTCATTCTTTCTTGATCCTTACTTCAGAAAGTAAGGATCTGTGAGGAGAGGAGGGACACCCAGCAAGCTCAGACCCAAGCAGGGGGCTGTCCAAGCATTCATGCTTCTCCCTTTTAGGGTGTGCTACTGGGGAGGCCGGACAGCCAGGCCTCTAAAGTCACAGACAGATTGTGGACGTCTTCCTAGAGTATCATCCAAATGAACTGCTAGCTTCCTTAAACTAACAGTTTCATAGTCAACATTATTGAGTAGGATGGCAAGCTTATTTGGATTTTTAAAGATAAAGACGGAACCTTTAAAAAGTATTAGTTTATTTAATTAAAATATTATTGCATCATTTCTCCCTCCCTCTTTGTTCTCTAACTCCTCTCATGTTCCCCCTCAAATTTATGGCGTCTTATTTTTTAAATTATTGTTGTTACACTCGTGTGTGTGTGTGTGAATAAATATAAAACTCTATTTGGGCAAAGAAAAGCAAACAAAACAGAACCAACCTCATTCTATAGAAAGAGAAGGGTTCTCAGCACCCCCATTGGTAGCTCACAACCATCTCTTCAATTCAGGGGATCCAGGTACTGCAGACATACATACATACATGCAGGGAAACACCCAGGCACATAAAATAAAAATAAATTATTAAATAAAAATTAGAAATATACATGTTAATCATAGTGTAACTCAGAGCCCTTAGTATGTAAGCTCTTTTAAGGGTAAATGTGCCAGATAATGAAATAGAAACCTTTCCTTAACTTTTGATTCCATTTAACTGGTAAGAAGCCTTTTGTGAAGTGCTCATAGTCTAATATCTTTGACTTTCTTTTGCAGTTTGAAAGTGGACACCTCTTTAGAAAGGCATTTTAATGAGACAGCTCTGGTGTGTGGAGTCAGGTAAAGGCAGATCTGATGGCGTAGCACAAATGACACCAACTTAGAAACTGCTAGCTTCCTTAAACTAACAGTTTCATAGTCAACATTATTGAGTAGGATGGCAAGCTCCAACTGCTCCAACTGTTCACTGCTGCATTTATTTCATAAGCTATTCATAGACTGCCGTGAACACCTCAGATCTTCAGTAACTGCATTACACTTGAGATACTCATAATTCTCCAGGATAGTATAAAATCCTTTAAAACTTAGTGATGGGACTCTTCCTCTGGCTGAGCACAAGCCGTAAACAGTAAGCTGGCAAATGAAACGTAGGTACAGTTAATGCGGTGGTCTAAACCACCATACCTGCAGATTTTACCCGTGAAGTTGTCATACTTTGTGACTCTCTGACACTCTGTATCTTCCCTCTCTAGCTTACGGTGCGGAGGCTGGGGAAACGCTCCAGTCTTGGTTACTGGGAACAGAGTTTGGGAGGAGTCTGCATTCTCACACTGCGCAGTCCTGTCTGATGGAACTTCCTGCTTTATTTTTCAAAGTCAAATAAAGGTAAATGCTATGGTTAATGAATAACTGTTCAGAATCCGTTATTCCTTCTCACTTCGACCAGATGGAGAATATATGATAGTTTCAAGGAAACAAGGATAGATGTAAATAAATAAATAAATAAATAAATAAATAAAATAATATGGGAGAGAAAGCAGAAGCTTGTAACCCTTCTCAGGGCGGGTCCTGCGTGGCCTTCGGTGTGTCAGGAAATATGAGGTGTGGCTGCACACTGCTGAAACCTGACTGTACTTGAGAGCTTCATTTCTTCTGATCTGGTATGTCCAGTGCTGTCGCTTTCTTGTGCCTCACCCACACTCATCCTTGGCCTTGGCCTCTCGAGTCCATGAAACACCTGTATCGCCGGGTGCCCCACTTGCTTTTCAGGAATGGTGTAAAGAGCTTTCAAACAAGGTGGAGGGCTGCTTAGTTTTGATGTCAGTTTGCCACAACAGAGACTTGAGGAGAGAGCCTCAGTTGAGGAATTTACCTAGATGGAGTGGGCCTGCGGTGAATTTTGTGGTGGGGGTTGTCTTGACTGTTAACTGATGTAGGAGGATCCTGTCTCTTGGGGGTGGTACCACTTCAAGGGTGGGGCCCTGAACCGTTTAAGGGTGAAAAAAATAGAAGCATCAAGCACAGACACATTTACTCTTCTTTGCTCTTGTGGATGTGGTATGACCAGCTCTTGCCCAAAATGACGGCCTAGAACCGTAAATGAGATAAGCCCTTCTCCACCTGTTATTTCTGGTCAGGGTGTTTTATCACTACTGTAGAGAAACAAAACCAGGTACCTTTGCCTTTGAGAGCGGAACAGACACTGGTGAGCGACACCAGTTTGCTCGGCCTGCCACTAGTACCTGGACTCTATGTATGTATGGTTCTGTGGTCCCAGTCTCTGGGCTCTTCATTTTAATGGACCGCTCAGTATATTTAGTGCATACATAACCTTGCACTCAAGTATAGGTGGGATAGATGGACTAGAAAAAGGCATAAGGTTTATGGTCTTGCTTAGGAGGCATATTAGCACGTAGCTGAAATGATTAGAAGACAGTACTTGCCTCGGTGTATACAGAACGTGTTGTGCTTCAGATGACTAGAAAACAAATAGGACAGTTTCCTGAGAGTAGAAATGATCAAAGACTAGGTTTTCTCTCTCTGCTCCGTTACTCACTTGTTCAGTCTCATACTGTGGTGGTGTGTGTTTTAAATCACATCCAGTAACAGAAAAAAAACCAATCCCTCCCACCACCAAAAAAACAACAATTAAAAAAAAAACCCGCCTCAGCTTTGGGGCTGGAGAGATGGCTCAGCGCTTAAGAGCAATGACTGCTCTCCCAGAGGTCCTGAGTTCAATTCCCAGCAACCACATGGTGGCTCACAACCATCTATAATGAGATCCGATGCCCTCTTCTGGTGTGTATGAAGACAGCTACAGTGTACTCACATACATGAAAAAAAAAATCTTAAAAAAAACCAAAAAACAAAAAAAACCCAAAACCCTGCCAGGAACCCCGTTCCCCCGAATCCTGCTAACTAGCTAAAGAATTACTTTAGAAGCCCAGCATGGAGGCTCACACCTAGAATCCTAGCACTTGGGAAGTAAAATTAGATCAAAAGTTCAAGGCCAGCCTATACTGCTAGGAATCTTCTATTTGTGTCTCATAGGCAAGAAGTGATTACACACAGGGGTTTCTAAACCTGTCAGTCAGAAGAGGATGGTAATGACTTAAAAAAAAATTAATTTATGTGTATGCATCCAGGTGGAGGTAGAGGACAGCCTTAGGTGTCCTTCAGGAGCTGACCACTGTATCTTCAAACAGGATCTCTCAGTGGGACCTGGGACTTGCAGAGTAGAGCTTGGGTTGGTTGGACAGGGAGACCCAGAGATACAGCTGTCTCTTGACTCCTCAGCGGCGGGATTACAAGCATGCCAGCACCATACGTGGCGTTTTATGTAGGCACTGGAGACTGTATGGCAAGCACTTCACAACTTGCATGGTTTTAAACAAGAAGGGACAATGAGGGAGGCCATACCTGGGTGCTGCTTGTAGGACCTGACAGCTCAACTCGATCATTTAGACAGTCATCTCTCCTGCTGACCTCTTTCTGAGAATGGAGATGAAACCAGCTTTGACAAAACCAGAGTTCAGCTTGTCACTGTGATCTTCTTAGAAGGCTATACTATGCTCGAACCTAAAGCATTTAATGCTGTAAGAGCCATATGAACTAATTCCAATTCTTCCTTTCTAGGGCTAGGGTCAGTGGCACACACACCTTTAATCCCAGCTGTTGGAAGGCAGGGGCAAGTGAGCCTCTGAGAATTTGAGGCTAGATTGGGCTATATAGTGAGCTCCTGTTTCAAATCAAATTTTAAAAAGCAAATTCCTTGTTTCATACAGGCATAATTCCATTTTGAAAAACCAAAATACCAAAACTGTTTAGTGAAAAGTACCAGAATTCAATTATCCCCATCCCCCCCATCCCCCCCGACAGGGTTTCTCTGTATAGCCCTGGCTGTCCTGGAACACACTTTGTAGACCAGGCTGGCCTCCAACTCAGAAATCCGCCTGCCTCTGCCTCCCAAGTGCTGGGATTAAAGGCATGTGCCACCACCACCCGGCTCAATTTAAAAAAAAAAAAAAAAAAAAAAAAAAGCATTTTTATGCTGACATCAATGTGAGTAAAATAGTCAAAATACCAAGATTTAGGAGTTTGAGTGAGGATGAGCAACAATATTTGTGGGGATGAGGGAGAAAATGATGAGTTTGCTAAATCAATGGCACAGTCCATTGGTCAGTCAACACAAGACTCACGTTTGCGTGATCAACAATGGCGGTTTAGATTTTGAACTTTTGTCATCAAAGCTGATGGCATAGGGCATGATGGTGACATTTGTAATCTGAACCCCTGGGGAGCTGTGGCAGCAGGAAGGATTTCAGGTCTAGCTTGGGCTACATACAAAACAAGCCAGTATCATAAACACACAAAAACCAGAAACGCCTCAACAGGAACTGGAAGCCAGACTTCCCATTAAAAGCAAGGACCAAAGTAATTACGTGTTAATGGAAAAGAGCAAGCAGTGAGGTGCCTCCTAGGAGGGAGATGACCCAGGACCCACCACTGCCTTGACTTTAACTCTCCAGCTTGACACCTAGAAATAAACATCCCATGCTCAAGCCAGGCATCTTTGTTACAACCTAGACTAAGACTCACAATGACCTTCTACTTGGACTAATAGCACTGTATCTAAGTTGGAATGAAACCATTCAGTTCAGAGTAGAAAAACAAAATATACCACTATCTCAGAGCTTATTTTAAGCCCCATTACACTGCTAAGACACTAATTAGGCCAGGCTACCTAACCATTAGTAGTTCTCAACCTTCCTAATGCTGTGGTGACCCCTAAACATAAAATTATTTTTGTTTCTGCTTCCTAACTGTAAATTTGCTATTGTTATGAACTGTAATGTAAATATTTTCCATTGGTCCTTGGTGACTAAAGAGGTTATGAGCCACAAGTTGAGAACCTCTGAGAAGGTGCATACCTGTTCACAAGACTTAGGTGAACAGGAACCAAGGAATTAGCCTAACATACATGTAGGAATTCATCCTTCAGTGGCTTCCAGTTCACACGGAGACTCATGTTGGAGAAACATACCCATGCCAATCCCAGCAAGAAGGAAGCATGCCTGTGCATTAGAGTGTGAGTCTAAGATAGTAGTACTTTAAAACATGACAACAGTTTTCTGATCAGGATTTTATTTGTTGAACCTCAAAAAGCAGAATTCAGAAATGGCCACCCACTACTAGGACATTTGAGTGATAAAACACTGTCACCGCCCGTCTTTTATAAGGTGCGTTCACAGGCAGACATCACCAGAGAGCAGATGTGGAAACTCTAGGAGGTACATGCGCACTCTTGGGAGGCGAAAGGCTTTCTGAGCCCACTTCGATAGAAACTTACAATAGATTCCCTGTAAGAATTCTCCCGGCTGTCCCCGCTTTATTTACTAGAAATACAGAATCGAAGGCTTCTTCCCATGTCAGTGCTCTCCAAAACGGGTAACAGAAGATTCAGTTCGGAAAGCTACAAAAGGTGTTTCATCATCCTAGCACGGAGCCCACACTGACACTACCTTGCTTGCTGATCAAAGACCCTGCAGAGACCTAAGGAATCTTCAATACATAATTCGTTTCAAAGAGAGCCAGTCAGTAGGGCACTGTGACAGGCAGAGGGGCAGAATGCTGTCGAAGGCACAGAGTAAAGAATCCCGAGAAGGCTTTGGTGCCATTTCCATTTAATGACCCAGTAGTATAGCGAGCGATCTACAGGACCGGCTGTGATCATGCCACGATCTTTCTACGGACCTGCTGCAAGGACCCACGGTTGCCGGCTGACATCCTCAGGTCCCAGTGCTGGGCGTGCAGATGCAGCCCCGATTTCCGCAAAGACTTAAGGCTGGGGTGTATAACGGAGGTATTTTTTGCCAGACGGGAGCTCTTTGGTGAAGACTCCTTTAGGGAAACATTGTTTGGCTTCCTCTTCGGAGAGGGTGGGAACTACCATCACGCTCTCTCCCTTCTGTTGGGAGACATTAAGAATGGTGCAACTCAACCTTACAGTAACGGTAAAAGGTCTAGAAGAATTAACTATGGAAAAGTGGTAAATGAACATATTCTTTACTCTCTCTTCTTTGAGGAATCGTTTTACAAATTGACTTTTCTCCATCGTAAGTAGGAACAGTCTTATATTAAATTCCATCATAGCTGGCCACTACTCCTTAAAGTTTAACTTAAAATCCCCCAGTTTACAGATATTATTGGATTGTGTCAGGCTAGATTGCCTCTCACCTCCCATCCCCTACCCCCAGTTGCCAAAAATGTAGATGACTTGCCAGACAGAAAAATCAAAACCCAATACTCAACACCCAGCAGACAGCAGCACTTAAAGACTCTCTTGGTGCACTATCTTGTCCTATTTATCTATCTGCAGAGATCTTGCTTAGGTATATTACGAGTTTATAAACCATCTGAGGGTAGTAGCGTACGTCTGTCACCTCAGCACACCAGAGCCTGAGGCAGATTAAGAGTCCAAGGCCAGCCTCCGTGGAGATAGAGTCAGAAGGTAGAGTAATTGTCTGGTATGCATGAAGCCCTAGGTTTAGTTCCCAGGATTATTTATAACTGGTCATGGTGACATATGCTCGACATCTAGCACTTGATGCAGAAACAAAATGGTCAATTTTGAGGCCAACCTGGGTTACATGAGACCATCACACACACACACACACACACACACACACACACACACACTCTCTCTCTCTCTCTCTCTCACACACACACACACACACACACACACACACACACACACTACGTTTCTAAGCAAGTTTCAAAGACTATATATGTTTAAAAGGTTGGCACTTAAGAGAAAAATGCTACACCATCAGTACACCAAGTTACAGTTAGTTACACAGCTGCTGGGACAGAGGCCAATCAAACTTTGCTTCCCTCCTGATTTTTGAGACAGGACCTTGCTATGTAACTTAGGCTGAATTTGAGCTTATCCTCCAGCTGTGGCCTCTGGAATGCAAGGACCACAAGTTCCACCAAACAAGGAATATTTTGCTCATCAGGTAATATCGATGTAAGGCTTTTTAAAATTCTGTCTATGTTAAAGTATTCTGTATCTGAAAAGGAAATGTTTCATATGTGGGCATTTTTTGGGATATGGAGTGTATGTGCACTTCCCAGTTGAACATTCCTAACCTCCAAAAACTGAAATGTGTCATGTATCATGTCCAAGAAGTCTTGGATTTTGGAGCACTGTGGAGCTGGGATTTTGGGGTTACGAATGTTTAACTTCTGGGGTCACTGTGACCTATATATGTTGGAATTATGTAGGGTTAGCAAAAACCACAGTTTGTGTTTTATACAAAACAGTGTGAATGAACTCTTAAACAAATCCTCCTGGGACACTCTACTGGGACAATAGAAAAAGGCCCAAGAAACCCACATCCTGAACGTGGCCATGAGAGACTGTCCTTTGGATCTTTCTGGCAAGCTGGGCATCCAGTTCGTAAGAGCAGTTTTACCTTCCAGTCAACTGGGGTGGCCACCGGCTTTGTGCCTGTCAGCTGGAGAGAGTCAACCACTCTGAGAATCTCATCAAAGTTCCTGCCCGTGGTGGCAGGGTAGAGGATAGACAGCTTCAGTTTCTTGTCAGGGCCAAAAATGAACACCTGTAAAGCACACAGGAGGCCTTCTTTAGTACATGACGGTAAAGCTGCTTCTGGACACTCAGGGTCATGAGCTCTAGCACCTCTTTTCCCCTTAGTCCAGGGAAGAAAACAGAACTGGCAGAGGAAATGGAGTTCATTACTAGGTAGCCAAATGAGGGAGGGAAAGACTCCTCCTAGTCTGTCCACCCTTCCTCTAACACAGAGGGGTTCTCAACCTTCCAATGCTGCGACCCTCATAATTCCCCCAAGTTATTTTGTTGCCACTTCATAACTGTAATTTTGCTACTGTTATGAATCATGATGTAAATACTGATAGGAAGAATATGCTGTGACTCCTGTGAAAAGGTTGTTTGACCCTCCCCCAAAGGGGTCATGACCCCAAAGGCTGAGAACCACTGCTCTAATATGCACAACTGTACATATTCCTCTTGTATTGGCTCAAGCATTCACACAGCCTTCCGACTCACCACACGGGCCGTCACAGGCATGTTGTTAGCATCCTTCTCGACTGGATCCAACATGCCCAAAAGGATGGCAAGGTCCCTGCCCTTATCATCAATGATGGGAAATGGCAACTTTTCCGTGGGTGTTTCACCATTGTAAGCATTGATGTCCTGAAACAAGAGAAAAGGGGAGTGAGCCTCTTAAACCTGACACGGGTCTCTGCATCTCACCAGGCTGAGAATCATCACTCAGCAAGCCAAGGAATCACCATCATAAGCACGCCCTCGAAGGAATCTTAATAAGATGCGTGAACGGATACTCCTCGCCTCAAGCAGTTACTCACTCAAAGGAATATTAGCAGAAGGTAAGTAGGAGAGTGTAGGAAGTGGGACTAAAGTTAGAAAGAGGTGAGTTTATTGTTCACGTGAAGCTCAGAGTGGATACCGATTGACAGGATGGCAGCAGATTCAAAGCAGTTGGGACTGTTGTGCATTCCTCTAAAGATGAGAGGAAATACAAACCTCTCTGGAATGGCTAGCATATTTAGTTTTACTGTCCGAAGCCACCCTTTGTGGTGGGTCACTGGCTACATGTTATTTAGTCACCAGCCAAATTAGAACCATTAGTTTCCTGACAGCACACCTAGAGCTTCCCTATGTAATCAGTTATAGATCAAAGCTGGGCACTGCCTTTGGACATTTGAATTTAGTTTCCATTCCAGAAGAGCACACGTTTGGAAACTTCTAAGAAGGCAGAAGAAAGGAGTCCAGGCATGCTCCTACTTAGATGTGTTTCGTAATGACGACAATGACGACGAGCTCTGAACTCCTCTGTGATTTATTTACATTTTGATGCTGACAGACATTATTGAGTATTGATACATTAACTCCGGACCTCGTCACTTGTTTAATTGACAGCACATCACACTCAGAGACACCAAAGAAGCACGTTATTTACTTTGTCTTTATTTTACTCTTAGTTAGGACAATTTCGCCCTTTGCCATCTAACACAGAGAGAACATTGAGGTTTAGATCCTTTTCAACTGGGTGAGCTTGAGCAAGTCATTCCAATCATCACTGGCTTATAGCAAAGGGCCTTGCCAGAATCTAATGAGAAACTGCCCACGAGGAAGGGGGGGGAAGTGCCAGTCACCCATTGCCAAGGAATGCAGAATGAAAAAAAAAAAAAAACCACCTCAGGGAAGATGACAACCCTGCTTGATCTCCTACGAGTCACCCCTTTGATCCTAGACATTTAGGATTAATCGGTGTGAAATGGTAATGGGCTATAGCCCAATGCCCACACCGATATGCTATCTTTTATTCAACTTCATGTGACTGAAAGTGTTCATTACATACATACAAATGGGAGGTATTGTGTGGTATATTGGAGCAAAGCTGATTAAAATATCCTGTCCAAATACTTGTAAATACTTTTTTGCCCAAAGCAGACAATTTCAATCCATTTATCCAACAAATCCTGACTGTCACCTATCCTGAGAACTTTTCTAGCAGTGAACTAGTTTATTTCTGCTGGGCCCTACACTCCCAAGGGGGGAAAAATAGTGACCAGACAAGCAATATGCAGAGATTCAGACAAGGGCTAAAGAGGAGATATGAAGTATGATCAGGTGTTATAAGGTGCCATTTGAGGTAAAATAACAAAGCAGTATAGTACAGGTAAGGTGGGGGGATGCATTCAATACGGGGAGCCAATGAGTGGGTGTGGATAAAACAGACAGGGCTAGAGTTGAGAAAACACGAAGAGTTAAGAACGACCCTGGAGTTTCAACTTAGCAACTCCAAAATGTAGCAGCTATTAGCTGGGATGAATCAAATCTCGGAATAGACAATGGCGTCCACTTTCATACATGTTGGATTCAACATGTCTGCATGGCCAAGGGAGGTGCCAAGGAGGCCATGTTTTACTACCTGGGGACCAGGAGAGTCCTGACAGATGGGACTTGGAGAAGCAGTTCCTGGATGTTATCATTAGTTTATCTTGGTGAGTGGAAGAGCTCTCACCAAGGCGGAAAGAGAGTCCATGAATGGAATAAACTCAGGCAAACTTCAGCACCAATTAGGGACTGGGAGACAATGAAGAGCAATTATTCTAAGTATGGACAGCTGGAGGTAGCATCCTGAAAAGCCAGAGGCAAGGTTTAGAGAGATGAACTGGGCTGAATTCTGACAACCGGGAAAGACGGTGTCTGAGAAGCTATTGTTGGATACAACAACACAGAGATCACTCCAAAGTTGAAGTCTGACTTTCAGTTAACTAGTGACCCCTGCACCCGAGGTTTACATACACTTTCATCTCAGAAATCAAGTTCCATTCTACGAAACTTCAGACTTATAGCACATGCCATTCAATGCCTTCAGATACAGAGGAGGGGAAAGCAGAGTGGTTTTTCCTATTCTCTTACCAAGGAACACAAAGACTTCCCTGACCTCTCTGGTCATCGGCAAGTGTACAGGCATTTCCCCATCCAATAACCAATCAGTTCTACATGTATACACCACCACTGAGTCTTCAATACAACTCAACCTGGACATTATCTACCTACAGAGATAGCAGATTCCACAGAAGGGTCAGATCAGGACGATCACCCCCAGCTGTTGATACCAAACACAAGTTCCAAGCTGACTAAACATTTGGGACTCTCAGGATCCTTTCTTTGGGACTGGTTAACTTGTTGGAACTTACAGAATTTAGGGACATGCATCTACAAAGGAGGCAGATGAATAGATTAGATGTTCAAATCCAGGATGGAGCCTCTATGCCCCAGGTATACCTAACTTTCCAGGAAAGCCCGCTCATTTAGCAATCCAGATCATGCAACTCTCTTAGGATTCGTATGGAATCTTCATTGCATAGGCACAGTGGGTTAAATCATCAACTACTGATGCACACAGTTCAACCTTCAGCGGCTTCTCCCCCTAATCCTGCCTGGTTCTGTTCAAAGCTGTGGCTAATCAATCAATCTTCATTAGCATATAATAAAAAGACACTGCATCTCGGAAGTCATAAAGTCTATTAGGAATGTATGGGAGGCAACAAGAAAGGAGGAATATATATCACACACACACATATATACCTCAGATCATAGAACTATACCTTGCTCCAGGCAAGATGGTCCTCAACACTGTCTATTGAAAGAGCAATCAACTTAACATTCCTCTTGGCAAACTCTGGCGCCAGCTTTGCAGCTCTGCCAAGTTCTGTGGTGCACACTGGGGTAAAGTCCCGTGGGTGGGAAAAGAGAATGCCCCATCTGCAATGAAGAAGAAAGTCACAACTGAATGGACAGTCACCATCACCATGCAGAATAACTCAGTATTTGCACTTAAAAACGTCTGCATAATGAAGACATTTAAACCTTTGAGTTCCAACCTTGTCTCCAAAGAAGCCCAAGTTGACAGCTCAAATATCTATCAATAGATAAAACTTTATACACCAAGTATATAAGATTCAAGATAAATGGTTCAAAAGGATTCATTTTAGGGCATCACTTTAGAAAAACAGAACAACAACAAAAAAAAGCCCTGCAGATCAGGCTGGCCTTGAACTCAGATCAGCCTCTGCCTCCCAGAGTGCTTGAGACTAAAGGTATGGATCACCACACCCAGCCACACACTGTGACTCCTTTTCAGTCAATAAAATTTGTGCTATTCAAGTCAAGCACCCTATTGAAATACTCCTTATGCCGCTTTTTTTTTCTAGCACAGTCCTTGAAATTCATCACCTACTAAGCCCCAAATTCAAACAGATGCCTGATTATAGTAATAAACAGATTATGTAACCCGGAGCAGATAGAGCTTTAGCCTCAGACTTGTAGGTAACTAAAAGTCAGGTTGGCATGGGCTGGAGAGATGGCTCAGCAGCTAAGAGCACTGACTGCTCTTCCAAAGGTCCTGAGTTCAATTCCCAGCAACCACATGATAACTCACAACCATCTGTAATGGGATCCGATACCCTCTTCTGGTGTGTCTGTAGACAGCAACAATGTACTCACATACATCAAATAAAAAAAAAAAAAAAAGTCAGGTTGGCACTTGGCTTTCTGGAAGCAGGCAGATAGAAAATCTTTCATAAAGCCACTCGACTGACCTAACCTGTAAAACAAGGCGCTCGCTCATATTTGCACCACGACAAAATACGTCTTAAGACTTGCAGTTTCTGACTTTAGACCAAGCAGGTAGAAAACACAGATACCCTACAATGTACCCCCCCCCCATCTACAGTACTTAGGTGAAGATTACAATTGAATCCATATCTAAGGTTAATACTCTACAGATTTTGAGGATGATTCAAACTGAGTTCCCAAGGAACTTCCAGAGTACAACTCCTTCTCCTTGGCAACAGCTCTTTTGAGCTCAAAGGAAAACTCGGCACGAAGAAGTCCTCTACAATCCCACTGTTGGAGCTGGGCAGGGCCAAGGTCCCAAACTAGAAGATTACTCAATGTGGCCTAGATGCAGGGCTTCCGGCAAACCTTGCTGAGCACGAAGAACACAGCAGACAAAGCTACTGCCTTCCACCTAACCTGCCACTCAACTCAAGGTGGCAAGGCCTAAAAGAATGGGAGGCCCTGAGGTAATGCTTGAAGATTGTGGAGATGTGTGATGGCTAGGTGTTTTTGGGTTTTGTTTTTTTAATATGGGGCAGGAAGAGCAACTCACATCTTTAATCTAGCTGTCATATTTAGGCCTTAGGTTCTATGGAAAAGGACCAATGGTGGTCAGATGAGACTTAAGAGAAAGGCTCCATAAGTTGCAGGGAAAAAAAAAAAAAGGAACAGCATTTCTTTATGTACTGTTCTAGGAGTGATGAATTAGAATTTTATTTTATTTTGTTAATTGTGAGGCAATGAGTTTTGCCGAGTCATGCTGCTGAACTGCATTTCTGCCTCTTCACACACAGAGCGGATCGGATCTCAGGGTATTCCAAGAATGTCTGCGCTCCCTACCCTTTGGAGAAATTCAATGGCATTATGCCATTTCCTTCCTCATTTTCAAAAGACAAAAGGTTTCCTCCTTCTAACAGAACGGTCTCTCCTACCAGAAAACCTGTGGCGCAGGTGTTTTGATTAGTGAGGAACCCTGGGATAGATAAGATGCTCTTCCACACCCACAGACCATACAAACCTACTCAACCCCCACCCCCAGTCCACCCCCCGGCTCCCCAAACCTTCAGCTGTTTCTAATTATCGGGGGTTAAGTAATGCTTAAAGTTCATTTTCCTTTTCTCCTCCAAAGGATATTTGAGTCTGTCAGGGGCAAACTGACTTGCGATCATCTACAGAACAGAGTTTGGAAAAACGAGTCAAATCCCTTGTATTACGAATGACACACAGGGTGGAAACATCTTTCTCGGTTATTGCAGGCGTATCATGACTCACTGGTGCTAAGCACACTGTTATGTTTGTTCATAAATTTACCTCATCTTAAGATGCCACTTCATCTGCTTATTTTGTTGCTATTTAGGGACAGAGCCTCACTAAGTTGGCTTGGCCTTGAAGTTAGGATCTTCCCAACTGTCTCCTTAGCAGCTGGAATAAAACAGTTGCATCCAAGCCGGGTGTGGTGGCGCTCGCCTTTAATCCCAGCACTCGGGAGGCAGAGACAGGTGGATTTCTGAGTTCGAGGCCCGCCTGGTCTACAGAGTGAGTTCCAGGACAGCCAGGGCTACACAGAGAAACCCTGTCTCGAAAAACCAAAAAAAAAAAAAAAAAAAAAACAAAAAAACAGTTGCATCCAGATCTAGATCAATCAACAATCACTAAGATTCCCACCCCCGACTCTAGCGTGGCCATCTTCACAGCACATGCGCTTTAGATTCATACTTATCTCTCGTCCTTACAGAAGAAGCGCTCCAGCAAGCCCTCACATTTGCTGGGGGTGTGGGCTGCAGACAGGAATGGGAAGGAACACTGTGTAAATCGTGGGCAGTCTTGGATAAATATTAACACTAGATTTTGAGTGGTGAGTCTGGCTGGCATGCTTATTTCTAGACTTTTCTCCTGCAAGGCCTGAGGGATCCATTTGCTACTTCTTCAAGTCTACCTTTCTCTTTTAAAAGCTCTTCTTCCCCTTAGTCAGTAGGAGCCAAACTCACCTCAGGAAAGATTCTCTAATGTTTCCTTTCCTGCCTGGTCACGGAGTAGTTTCATAAACTGCTCTGTCCTCACCATACATACATACATACATACATACATACATACATACTAGATACGAAAAAGACACAGACAGACCCAAGAGTTTGTTCATTTAGTGTCACTGGGCACTGAAACTTCAGAACCACAACACAGCCTGACGCGTGTGCAAAACGCGGACTGAAACTAAGCATCTTACAATGTGTGCATTCAGGAGCTGTAAAACTAAGACAAAATCGGTGCATACCTAGCCACTGTGGCCACCACTGTTGCTATCAGCAGCAAGGCCAGGCGCTGTTGCAAAGCGGAGGGGGAGGGGACCAGTGGGAAACAAAAGAGTCTCAAAGTGGGGAGGCACACGTGTCCTAGCCTTGGAATGGCCTAGAGTGGCAAAATGGTTGCAGCCTTTCCCTCAAAGCATTGCTTCTTCTAGAATCACGGCCACACCTACAGAGCGTTCCTGGGTGCTCCCAAAGCTGTTACATATAATCTTATTTTTGACCTCTGAAGGAGGCGCTGGACAAAAAGTCTTTTGGTTACTTACTTGGCACCGTAGTTTTTTGGTTTTTTGTTTTTTCAAACCCAGAAGTCCGCAAATAACACTCCCCGAAGTTAAGAGGACCCCAGATAACGTCGGGCCAGCCCTTAATTTGTGGCCGTGTGCTCTAACTTTGACCTTAGGCATCCACCTTCCGCAAGGTACAAATTCTAGAGCGGCGGGAGGGCGGGCAGTGCGATCCTGGGCAAGCGTCCCGGGAAATGACCTCAAACACCGAGCAACCCTGCCCCACCTCCCCTGGGCTTTCAGAACGACCCCGACACAAACCCAGTACTGTTTACAAAACCAGGTTAAACAGACAACAAACCGTCCTCGGCACGGACCGCCTTCCCAATGCCAGCCCAGCCACGCTGGGTCAGGGAAGGATCCGCTGATCGGCGTAGGGCCGGCCAGAGGTCGCAGGTCCCTAGCAATGCCCCGTGATGCTCGGCAGGACCCAGGCGGCGGGCACGTGCGGGAACCGGTGAGGGGCTAAGCCAGAGACCCGCCGCGGCCGAGCGCAACACGGAAAGAAGCGAGGCAGGTAGCTCTGGGTACCCGTCACCTGGCAGGGCAACGCGGTGGCCACTTACGAATCTCCCAGGAAATCGTGGAAGCGGATACGGCCGATGGTGGTATTGGCCTCAAAGTTGGGGGCTTCGTCCCCGAGCAGCAACCCTCCGGGCATGGCGGCAGTGGTGACGCTGAGAACAAGGAGGCGCAGCCGCAGCAGTGAGCAGCGGGCGGGCTCCTGCGGAGACCTAGATCAGTGCTGGCCGAGTGGGCGGGGCTGGGGCGGGGCGGGGCGGGGCTGGGGCGGGGCGGGGCGGGGCGACCGCGAGTCTGGCGGCTGCGGTTCTTCACGTGGAGCTTACAGGCAAGTGAGATTCTGGAGCTAAAGAAGGCCACGTGCAATAGGAAGGAAGCGTAAGACCGAGAATTGCGGGGACTTGTAGATCTGGCGGCTCTGCAAAGATGCACTAGGAGAAGGTGGAATTAGCGCAAATCTTCTGACATTCTCACCCCTGTCGGACTTACAATTTAGATCTCTTGGGGTAAAGCCCTCTTTTACTATGAGCATCTAGTAGTTGGACTCAGCCAACCTGGGTTTCAGAAGTTTCTCAGGATGTGGCAAGAACCAGACTTGTGGCGTGGGCTAAGTCAGAGGAAGTGGCTTTCTTATTGCAGCAAAAATTCTGTACCAATGTCAATAAGAGGGCAATGGGAAGAACCTTTTTTATTTTGCCTCCCCATTCCTGGAGTTCCTTATAAAATGCTCAACACACTAATTCTAAAGTTTAAATATAGGTTTCAGAACAGGCTTCTTGAGATCGAGTGTATGCAAGTCAATTTCCACCTGAAGAAATGGGACATTTTGATCCACTTACTTCCTATTTCCTAAGCACAAAGTGGAGAAAGATGCCTGCCCTTATTAGAGACAGATGGCAGACATTCTGCACAGAAACCAGAATCTGTTAGAAGCTCAGCCTGGTGATCGCAAACCAGAGACCCCAACTACTCTGGAGAAAGGAGAAGGATTGTAAATTCTGAGCTACAGAGGAAGTTCAAAGCCAACCTGGGGAACTTAGAGTCTGTCTCAAAATAAAGGGGAATGAGGAAGCAGGTCTGTGGCAGAATGCTTGCCTGAGTGTGGGAGGCCCCAGGTCCAATCGCCAGTGCTAGGGTGTGGTGGAGAACAATATAGAAAGCCCCGAGTCCTAGCTGGAGAAACTAAAGCGAGCTTATGTAAGTTAAGTGAGGCTAACTGGAGGTCAGCTTCAGATTGTGTGGCCCAGCCTGGGGAAGCCTGCAGGACAGTAGACTACTTAGAACATGGCAAGTGCTCTCAGAGTGGTAGCTTTTATTTAGATGACATGATTTACGCAGTAACTCTCACTTTCCTTATTGCTAGCTAGACACCGTGCGAGGCCTGATGTGAGACATAGTCCCAGCTCTTACAGGAAAAGTGCAGTCATGATATCATGTAAGGTGATATGGACAGGGGAGCTGTGAGTGTTTGGGGTTCGGTGTGAGGAATCCTCTGGAACAGACTTAAGGGATTTAAAGGAAAGCTTGTGGCGGTGCTGAGTGCAGCGACCCACTGTGCCCTGTGTTTTCATCATGGTGATAAGCCCTGTCTTTGTGTCTGCATGCATACTGGTCATGCCTACTTCACAGAGATTACTGCCATGCGTTTTAAAGTTAAGGTAACTTCATGTCTAGCTTGACTCCACCCTTCTGTTTTGAAAGCACGTATCTTCACTTTATTTATTTATGTATTTTCACAGTAGGGAAGCAGGGTAGCTTGACCTTAAGGAACTAAGAGCAGTGTTGCAAAGATGGGCTAAAAAATCAGATACACCACAATAAAGAGACTGGATGCAGACTCACAGTGGCTGATCTCTATCAAAGGCATAATTACATAACCACCACTTTAAACTAAGCGAGTATAGTAAGATAAACACCTATTCCAATCTATAGTGCCAGAAGTAGCATGCTGGTGACGA
The DNA here is from genome assembly GCF_978045245.1 of Mus caroli. NCBI lineage: Eukaryota > Metazoa > Chordata > Mammalia > Rodentia > Muridae > Mus > Mus caroli. Next base: position 158,918,350 of record NW_028227256.1, read on the forward strand.
TTTAGTAACCATGCTCTAGCCTTGGCAAAAATCGGAATTCTTTAAAGGTAGAGATTAACGTGTCTGTTTGCTTGATTGTTTTTCAAGACAGGATTTCTTTGTGTATCACTGGCTGTTCTGGAATATGATCTGTAAACCGGGCTGGTCTCCAGCTCACAGAGCTCTGCCTCCCTGTGTGATCAAAGGTGTTCGCGCACTGCCCAGTTGAGATTAACATTTTTGACAACACAGTTTATTTCACAAGACACTTGAATTTCTGTCTTCTGAGAAGTTCACAGATCTAGCAGCAGAAGGCTATAGGCCCACTTGGAAACAGTGGTTACAAAATAGCCTTTTCTTTTCGTGACTTTTTCTTTTCCTTTATTACTGTTTCTTCATTCTGTTCCTCATAATGTGAACATGAAAGATGAAGGCGATTTTATTCAAGGCAAAAGCCTGGTATAGTATATGTCCCTGTGAAAGCAAAGAACGTTCTCACGTATTTAGTATGTGAATAAAGTTACAAGGCCACTGTGTTTGGCCCTTGTAGGTAAGTGAGTTTGACCTTGCCTTATATGTAAGGAACCAGGACACTGCAGGAGGACAGTGAAGACCATTTTCTCAAGGACAAGTGAGAAGCACAGTGGGAAAGGGAAGGGCTCGCTGTGGGAGAGGCCAGAACGTGGGAAGGAAACAGGCTAAGGGAACCCTTTGCTATGAAGGACTAAAGGTTCTGCTGTCAGGAGGAAGTGCTTTCAAACAGCCTAATGGCTGGAGAGAACACCATGGTCCTTAGAATTATCTCCTGAGGGCTAACAAGGAAGTGCAGGAACTTCCAGTGGGATGGTGTCTGACTCACACAACCTGCCCTGTTCTAACTGCTTCAAAATATCAAAATCTCTGTCTCTCTCTGTCTCTGTCTGTGTCTGTGTCTGTCTCTGTCTCTCTCTGTCTATGGACTTTTAGGAAGAGGAGAGGAAGGAAAAGTGGGGTAGGGAGAAAATCAACAAGAACAAAGTATATATTGAAACCCAGCACTTTGTGTGTTAATGAAAACATTAAAAAAATGTTGGTTTAAACTGTATGTACATTTACCAAAAAGATTATACTAGAATATTCTTAAGAGCAATGTCATAAGGACAGCATAACTATTCACATCACCCATGCATGTTACAAAGGAAATGAATTGTTGGTAGCGATGCTGTAAAGGTAAACTATTGGACAGCCAGCAGAATGGAGCCTCCCTAGCTCGCGCTCTCTCTTTCTCTCTCTCTCTCTCTCTCATTCTCTCTCTCTTCCTCACATGCCCCCAGAGGCCTCTTCTCTTCCTCTTTCCTTCTCTTTCTGTCCTTTTCTGTCTCCCTTTCCTGCCTCTACCCCTTTCCAGGTTCCTGCTCTACTCCTTGGCTCCCTTCCCCCAGTAAACTTCTTTTTGTCCTAGGCCTGTCTTTCAGGGGACTCCTTGGCAGGGCCCACTGAAGTTTTTCTCCTGCATTGTTATGTAATTATTATGTGTTTTATAAAACACTACGGGTGAATACATAAAAAGAGTGTTTTGCATTCTCAGGACTCAATAGCCACTTTACAACTCTTGATAAGAGTGTTAACTGGGCTGGAGAGATGACAGTACTGTCTGCTCTTCCAGAGGTCCTGAATTCAATTCCCAGCAAGCACATGGTGGTTTACAACCATTTGTAATGGGATCCGATGCCCTCTTCTGGTGTGTCTAAAGACAGCAACAGTGTACTCACATATATAAAATAAATAAGTGGGTTTTTTTTTGGGTTTTTTTTTTTTTTTTTTTTTTTTTTTGGTTTTTCGAGACAGGGTTTCTCTGATAGCCCTGGCTGTCCTGGAACTCACTTTGTAGACCAGGCTGGCCTCGAACTCAGAAATCCACCTGCCTCTGCCTCCTGAGTGCTGGGATTAAAGGCGTGCGCCACCACGCCTGGCAATAAGTCTTAAAAAAAAAAAAGTGTTAACAACTCACTCTTAATGCTTTTTTATTTTAAAAAGTTCTTCCTGGGCTGGAGAGATGGCTCAGCAGTTGAGAGCACTGACTGCTCTTGTGAAACTCCTGAGTTCAATTCCCAGCAACCACATGGTGGTTCATGACCATCCGTAATGAGATCTGACGCCCTCTACTGGGGAGCCTGAAGACAGCAACAGTGTACTTACATATAATAAATAAATAAATAAATAAATAAATAAATAAATAAATAAATAAATCTTTTTTAAAAAGTTCTTCCTGCTCTTTTCTGTTCATCTCTCTTTTCTTTCATACCTTGGATCACATCTTGTTAAATCCAGTGGACGCTTTTCTTCACTTTTCTTCACTTTCTCTGTGTTGCGCAGAGTTGACTACTTTATTGTTTTGGAACCACTTCTTTTCAGCTTCCGCAGCACCAAACTCTCCTGTGTTCCCTCCTTTCTTACGGACAGGTCTTTCTCCTTTCCCTTTCTTCCAAGTGTTAGTTCTTCCCAGAGCGTTCTCTCTCTCTCTCTTTCTACAGTATCTTTTATTCCCATTAATTGATTAATTTACTTTGCATGCCTATGAAGCTTCCCCTCCCTCCTCTCTTTCTAATCCCACCCTCTCACCTCCCCTTCCCTCACTCTCTTCCTTCCCCTTCAGAGAAGGGGAGGCCTCCCACAGATATCAACCCACCTTGGCATATCAAGTTGTAGTAGGGACTAGGCACGTCTTCTCCTACTGAGGCTGGAAGACAGCCTGCTTAGGGGAAAGGGATCCAAAGGCAGGCAGTGTTGTCAGAGACAGCCCCTGTTCTTGCTCTTAGGGGACCCACACAAAGCGAGCTGCACATTTGTGTCATATGTGTAGGGGGCCTAGGTCTGTCCCATGCATGTTCCTCAGAGCACATTCTTCAAAACTAAAAACGTATAGTTTTTCTGTAGGTGATATAACTAGACCTGTGGCTTTAAATTACACTTATATGCTGAAAATGTTCATTTTTATCTTGAGAAAAGCTCAAGGCTTGTATATCCATCTGCTCATTTGACATCTGACCAATATGTAATTCTTAATCCTCACTGCCCTCCACCCCACACTTATTTGCCCTGTGCTGTCTCATCAGTGACTTCTTTTATGCTTGCTGCAAAGCATATCTTTGTCTTACCCTTCGCCTCTTTATGGAGGTACATTCCTTCCTAGCTGCACAATTGCCTTTCATTGTCCTAGTTGCGGGATCAGAACTGTTCAAGTTACACGCCCCCTCCTCTGATAGACAGCCTGCTGTCTGTTGGGATCTGTCCATTGGAGTACAGTGTGTCCTTATCTTTTTCTGTTCTGTTTTCCTCCCTTCATGTGATAGAGAACCGATCAGCCCACAGCCAGCCTTGATGGAACAGATCACGAGGATAGCTTTCCCTCGGTGTTATGTAGATGGGAGTTAAACACTGTTAATTATTGCCCAGTGTGTTCATGTCACGGTAGGTCTTTATTGGTAGCAGTTTTTGAATATGCTGTCAGGAGTGACATTTGACTTTTTGATTGACAGCTGTGGGACCTTTCCCTTGTGCCCGGCTATCTTAAGTGGTGGCCTGACAATCAAGGAGGCTGTTTTCTTATTTGACAATCAGTCCGGTGGTCGTCATGGTTGCTTAGAACCCCTCTCAGATGCCCTGAGAAAAAGCCACACCGGCCATGAAAACCAGTGCCATCAGAAGCCACAAGTGCTTTAGGGGACTTGCTCCAGTCATGACTGCTCTAGACACCACCCAACAACGTCTAGAGCTTTCTTTTGACTGTGATCTTATTGTAGTTGTTCAGAGTAGCCCCACCTGTCTTCCAGCTATTATTCAGGAGCAAAAAGGCTATGGCTGGCAGAAGGAAACTGCACATTAAAAGCTTGTGACTGGTAAAACTGGAAGCAGGATACAAGCATACCATTCCCCCTTTTCTGGACAAATGAGCATCCTGCTTCTCTCCTCGGATCAGGCTTCCCTCCTATATACCATGCGTCTGGTAACAGAAGGCCCTAATAAAGCCTCCCAATAGCTCTCTATTGGTTGCTTAGTGCCTTTTTTTTTTTTTTTTTTTTTTTTTTTTTTTTTTTACAAGTAGAGTAGTTGAGCCGGTTGCACTTAGAGCAGATAAAACCCTGGCCCTTCCAGACTAGGCCCTTAGTAGGTATTTCAAAGCATCACTTACAAGGTGGTTGGAGGGCGATGTGAGAGTCCAGAGGCCCTGGGAAACTCCTGAGGCCACACACTCTTGGCTAACTCAGAAGCGAGGAAGCCACCAAAGAGTTCCAGAGAAGAGTTGGGGACTGAGACCGAATGACTGTGGAAGTGCTACAAGGGAAGCTCTCTGAGGAGAGCTGAGAAGGTGGAAGGTAAAAGACTGCAAACAGCCAAGTGAAGGGCGTGTAGACCCTAGCCGCTGGGAAAGTTCTAGAGAATCTCCAAAGGTTAAGTGCTGAGGGGCGTGGTCACAAGCTTGGCGTTAGCCATACAAGGCCACTCGCCTTTAAAGTCTGTGACTTGAGTACTGAGGGCTCTATGTCTCTGGCTTTGAAAGCCTAGGGCCTTAAGCCTCTGGTTCTCAAGGCCCACTGCCAAAAGCCTCAGTCTCTCAAAGCTCAGGGCAATAAACTTCTGGTTTTTCAAAGCCTTGGGCCACAAGTCTGATTCTCAGGGTCTAGAGCTATAAGTCTCAGAGTTGAAAAGCCTTTGGACATTGAACTCCCAAAATTAAAGGAGTTATTCCTTGCTGTTTACAATTCCACCTGAATAGAGAAAAAGAATACTGTGTGTGTGTGTGTGTGTGTATGTGTGTGTATGAATGTGAGTGTGTGTTCCTCTGCCAGTGTTCTCTAGGCAATAGACTGCTACTACAGCCCCATCAAAGGCCATGGAGATTGTGTTTTTATCCTAGTAGGGTGACATTTGTACAATTGAGGCACTTTCTAAAAGGACTGAATCTTGTTCCTTGTGGCCCTTTTCTACATTCCTAGTCTTAGTTAGGGTTTTACTGCTGTGAACAGACACCATGACCAAGGCAAGTCTTATAAAAATCAACATTTAATTGGGGCTGGTTTACAGGTTCAGAGGTTCAGTCCATTATCGTCAAGGTGAGAGCATGTCAGTATCCAGGCAGGCATGGCACAGGAAGAGCTGAGAGTTCTATGTCTTCATCCAAAGGCTGCTAGTGGAAGACTGACTTCCAGGCAACTAGGGTGAGGATCTTATACCCACACCCACAGTGACACACCCATTCCAACCAGGTCACATCTATTCCAACAAGGCCACACCTTCAGATGGTGCCACTCCCTGGTCCAAGGATATACACAAACCATCACACTAAGTATGCCTCTGTTTGCTTGTTCCTTAGTCTAAGAAGTGCTGTTCCACAGTTTGTGAGTACATGACTTTTATATCATACTTAAAAAAAATTTCTGTTGGGGCTAGAGAGATGGCTCAGCGGTCAAGAGCACTGATTGTTCTTCCAGAGGTCCTGAGTTCATTTCCCAGCAACCACATGGTGGCTCACAACCATCTGTAATAAGATCTGATGCCCTCTCCTGGTGTGTCTGAAGACAGTGACAGCGACAGGACAGTGTACTCACATACATAAATAAATAAATAAATCTTAAAATATTCCTTTTTTAGCACTGAGCTATCCTTTGTCAAGGTTAGCAGCTCTTTACAGTTGCAATTGTGTTATTTCAATGACTGTGTGGTTTTTGCCTCCTGACAAAGTGCATACTAAGAGTGGTCCTGGTAGAGACACTCTCCTCTCTAATAGACACAACGTTATCGGTTAGGCTTGAGCCCACTGTTAATGGAACACGTAAGCCTCATAACCCATAGCCCTCAATGGCATCAAAATCAAATGATCACCTGTGTTTGACTGTGATGAAGTGCATGTGCTAAGGGGTCAAGCAGCGGCTGTGTGTGACCCTGAAGGCAGCAATGGTCCCGGTGAGGAACGTGCATGCTGTGGTAGCCGATTTCTGAGTGGAGTGGAGTGTTTGCAGACATAAGGAAAAGCTAAGGTCCTTAAACTCATGGTTCAATTCTTTGCCCAATGATGAGAGAGCTTCCATGGTAGCCCTAACATATTCCTAGACATGATTTTTTTTCCCTCCCACAGATTTGATACTGTTAAAAAAATCAATGGAAATCACAGCTTGGCCAATTTTCTCATATGGAAGTTAGGTCTTGGGCTGGAGAGAAGGCTCAGTGATTAAAAGCACTGACCGCTCTTGCAAAGGTCCTGAGTTCAAATCCCAGCATCCACATTGTGGCTCACAACCATCTGCAATGAGATTTGATGGCCTCTTCTTCAAATCTTTCTTTCTTTCTTTCTTTTTTTTTTAAAGGAAGTTAGGCCTTTGATCCTGGAAAGAAGGACCTCAAACTTAAAATAGGGTCATATAGTTGGGCTGAAGTGAATGGACGACTTGAATCCCGAGTTACTCTGATTCTCCTCAGCCAGTGGCCGGAGCTTGTCTTTCTTCAAAGAGCCTGGAGCAGGTGCCCCACAGAAAGGAAAGGTTGCCTACTTTCCTTCAAACCAACCTCCAAGCCTTCTTATTGTCATGATGCACACCACAAGGCTCAAGTTGCAATGAGTGTCACTCTGGGGCTGAGTTCAGATTCCCAGATTTGTCTTCTTTGAGGAGTCTCTGGTCTTCACTGCAGGGGAGTGTGGGCCAAGACAACCTGACAAACAGCAGGCTCCAGATCCTTAAACACAATGGTTTTGTTTAAGAATGTACTTAAGGGGCTGGTGAGATGGCTCAGTGGGTAAGAACACCCGACTGCTCTTCCGAAGGTCCTGAGTTCAAATCCCAGCAACCACATGGTGGCTCACAACCATCCGTAATGAGATGTGATGCCTTGTCTGGAGTGTCTGAAGACAGCTACAGTGTACATACATATAAACACACACACACACACACACACACACACACACACACACTACATGGATAACTGTTGACTTGGGATGGTGATGTAGGTGTTATACAGACTTTCAGCTTTTCAGTCTATTTGACATTTTAAAAAAAATGTACTTAAGTGTGTCCTGTATTTAATGTCAACAGGTAATGTGATGACTATTAACTAGAAGACTTTACTGCTGTGAAACACATCCATGGTGACAGTTGTCCAACTCAGGGCTTATCAGCACTGCCCCATTGCACTGCCAGTGGCAAATTAAACACACTACATCCCTGGTATTCTGGTACTTCAGTGTCATGAAAGCCTTGGGCAGAAGAAGCAGGACATTGGGCACAGGCTGTCTAGAGATTTGTTCTCAGTGTGCTGACTGCTGAGTCACTTTGATCAAATGCCTAGGATGGAGCTATTGTTCCGAGGAGAAGTGTGGATTTGCCCTAGTCCTTGACTACTGAATGTAAGCACTGCTAACGTAAACTTTCTTTTTTTACAGAGGGATAAACAGGATTGTGTAAGCAGAATATTTACAAATGCTATTTGTCATCAACCCTCTTTCCCAAGAGTGTTGGCCAGGTAGGGTTATTTCACAATTAACAATAGAATTCTTTGTAAGATTTTGCCTGGTGGATTGATAGCTCAGAACTTATTTCTCCCCCCGCCCCGTTAGGTTCTACTTTTGTATACCTAAGTGTGTAGTTGGTTCTCAGTAATAAGCATCCGGTTTCATTTTCATCTCATCTTAGTTGAGAAACAAACAAACCAACAAACAAACCAAACCAAAGGTGCAGGTCTCATGCAGACATAGATTCTGCCCTGCTGTATGCCAGGCTCATCTCTGTGATCAATATCCTTGCAAAAAGGTAACTGGGTAGGGTAGGTGTTTGGTTCATAGACAAACATGTCCAGTGAAGGACAGACAATGGAAAGTACATGCTTCCGTTTAAAGGCCTGAGAGGGAGTGTCAGTGGTATTGAATTCTTATGTACAGATAGATTTGTTTAATATTTCAGCAGAGTTTCTGGATAATTTGACATATAAACTATTTACAAAGCTAAAAAATTCAAATACTTTATTTACAAATTCATCTATGTATCTGTCCAATAATCAGAGATCTCTATTTCTCCTCCTTTAACTTATTCTCTCTCTCTCTCTCTTTCTTCCTTTTTCTTTCTCTCTCTCTCTCTCTCTCTCTCTCTCTCTCTCTCTCTCTCTCTCTCTCTCTCTCTCTCTTTCTTTCTTGAACCTGGGTCCTCTGGAAGAACAGCCAGTGCTTGTAACCACCGAGCAGCACCTCCCCCTTAAAATTTTATTTATTTACTTATTTTATGAGTATTTGTGAATGCCTTTATGCTTGTCTATGCACAGGTGCCTGGTGCCTGCCAGGTGCAGACAGTTCTGAGATGTCACGTGGGTGCTGTGGATCGATTGACCCTTTGAACTCTGGGAGAGCAGCCAGTGCCCTTCACCTCTAAGCCATATGCAGTTTCCCCAAAACTTAGATATGCTTTCAGACTCTCTTTTCTGTTTCTCTTTCTCTCTCCTAGTACCACACTACTAGCAGAACTTACAGGAAGTTTTGGTATTTAGTAGGAAGCAGCCTGCCTGAAGGAAATTTCTTTTCTATAAATGATTCATTGCCCTATGTTCTTCCTTATGACTTATTTTCATCCATACATCTCTGCCATTAACCACAGAACGGACAACCAACACCCAAACTGATCAGAATAATATCACAGTCTCATGGACTTTATCAGTTAATTCAGAGGAAGGCTTAGGTATTTTAAACAGCAAACATTTTAGAGACTCCATAGGTCTTTTTCATTTTTGTTAAGACGAATATATTTTTATACATAAAAATATATAAAAATATATGCCCAAGAATTGCGTGTTTTAGTTCAGCAGTGGTGGCGCACGTTTTTAATTCCAGCACCCGGGAGGCAGAGGCAGGCGGATTTCTGAGTTCCAGCCCGGTCTACAGAGTGAGTTCTAGGACAACCAGGGCTACACAGAGAAACCCTGTCTCGAAAAACCAAAACCGACCAAACAAACAAACAAAAACCCCAAGAATTGTGTGTTTTGTGATTTACTCTATATTGATTTCTTTTTAAAGCTGCTTAAAGGATGTGTTCCCATTGCATTTTTGGCTGGCTATTTCTCTTCTACCAGAATCCATTTATGTGTGTATACTTAGCTAGCACAGTAAAATTTCTTTTTGGTCTTCCTCTATTTTTCTCTTCCTTCCTTCCTTCCTTCCTTCCTTCCTTCCTTCCTTCCTTCCTTCCTTCCTTCCTCCCTCCCTCCCTCCCTTCCTTCCTTCCTTCCTCTCCCCCCTCCCTCCTTCTCTCTCTCCCGCCTTCCCTTCTTTCCTTCCCTTTTTCCTTCCTTCCTTCCTTCCTTCCTCTTCCCCCTCCCTCCTTTTCTCTCTCCCACCTTCCCTTCTTTCCTTCCCCTCTTCCTTCTTTCCTTTCTTCCCTCCTTTCTGTTTTTGAGACAGGGTTTCATGTAGCCTAGGCTGGCTTCAACCTCACTATGTGGCTGGGGATGATTGGACTTTCTGAGTTTTCTGCTTCTACCTCTCTGTGCTAAGATGACAGAGTGTGCCACCATGATTATTTTTTGTTTGTTTGTTTGTTTTGTTTTCTTAAATGTGGTCCTGGGGATTGAATTCAGCCTACCCAGCTATATTCCCTGCTCATCCATGCCTTCCTGAAACATTACAGTGAACCTTTCCCCATGGCTTCCCCCTGGAGCCTTCTGGTCCTTGCCTGCTCCTGGTATCTCCCTATATGAACCTGGATGGCACAGTACACTCTCTTTTCTTGAGAGCTGAAAGTATCTTCTCATTGCCAATCATTTTTTGACTTGTTCTATCAAAATCTCAGGTACATGAAGAGATACATTTAGTTGGTTCTTTGGTGAGAAATGTAAAGCTGAGAGAGGAGCATTAAGTGAAGGAGACACTGGATGGGGCTTAGAAGCTGAGTAAGCAGTAGGAATGAAGGGATAATACTGGATGAAAATCAGCCCTGGCATAATCCTCTTCTTTATTTGTGATCAGTTGAGAAATTGATAATTAGCTCAGAGTAAAGCCAGGAATACAAGCTGCCAAGACCTTTGTCACATTTCCTTTCTCAGAGAAGAGACGTCTTTCATGCCAGAAGGTGTTCACTGAGCAATTAGTATCTAAGACCAAAAGAGCCGGGGCTAGAGTTAGGTGCAGATAAACAAATGGAGGCAGTAGAAGCTGTAAACCCATGTTATACTTGGATCTTGAGGGTAACCTGCAACTTCCTAAAGACCAGAGTGTTAAAAGCTTTGGTCTCCAGGACAACGTTGCTGGGAGGTATTCAAATCTTACAAAGAGCAGGGCCCAGTGGGGGATGTCTTTAGATCACTGCGCATGTGCGTGCGTGCGTGCGTGCGTGCGTGCGTGCGTGCGTGTGTGTGTGTGTGTGTGTGTGTGTGTGTGTGTGTGTGGTGTGGTGTGGTGTGTGTTTGTGTGGAGTGCCCTCTGGAAAGAGGCAGTGGTACTTTAGTTTTTTTTTTCTTCTGGCTACAGAGGAGTAGTTTTGCTTCCCTGCTCACCCTGCCATATATGTGCTACCTCATCACAGCTACTTAAGAACACGGCTTAAGCCATTTTGGATAAAGCAGAAGTTACTGGTGGAGTTGTAAGGTGTTCACTGTGTCAAGAGCAATAGCCCAGGGAGGTAAAGGATGGTAGCTATGGTCTTCAGTGTGTCACAGACACCAAGGGAATCATTTTCCAGCTTTAAAGGTGCAATCTTTGTACAGAAATTCAGTTCAAGCAGGTTCCAGATGGTTCAGTCAAAGGAATACAATTCTAGAGTAGAGAGCACTCTTTCTTTCAGAATCTGCTAACCTTCAGGGGACCGTCATGAATAATGTAGGCACCAACATACATCTTTGGATGTCCACAACCATGTACTTTTTATTTGTAGCTCTGCTGTCCTAGACCAGACTCTACTGTGTAGACCAGACTCACAAACTCTCAAACTCACAGATATCCACCTTGCCTCTGCACCACCACATCTGGCTTCATGTACTTTTTATTAGATCAGAAAACCAGGAAAAACTCAAAGCACCAATGATTAAAGTGAAAGTTTAAGGTTCTCAAAGCACAGAATAACTATTTTGGAGTTTTTAATGCTAATGAGAAGGTACAAAGCAGTGGAGGGAGCGAGGAGGAGGTGAAAAATGGGGAAAGACAAGAGAGGGGAGAGGAAAAGGAAAGATGGGATGCTTTGAATGAAAATGCCCCCCGCCCCGCGCCCCGGGCTCATAGGGAGTGGCACTATTAGGAGGTGTGGCCTTGTTGGAGTGGGTAATGACTTTGTTGGAGGAAGTGGGGGAAGGTAGGGGGGACGGGGTAAGGTGGTGGTGGAGTGGGGTGCTTTGAGGTCTCAGATGCTCAAGCCAGGCCCAGTGTGGCAATCTCTTCATGCTGCCTGTTGACCCAGATGTAGAACTCTCTGCTACCTCTCCAGCACCATGTCTGCCTGCATGTCACTGTGCTTTCTGCTATAAAGATAATGGACTAAACCTTTGAACTATAAGACAGCCCCAGTTAAATGCTTTCCTTTACGAGAGCTGCTATGGTCACGGAGTTATTTCACAGCAATGGGATGCTGGCTTAAGTAGATGAGAAAGAGGAAAAGGGTTAGAAATTAAAAAAAAAAAAAAAAGAAAGAAAAAAGAAATACCCAGGGAAGAAAGATCTGCTGTGTGGACTGAGCAGCAAGGAGCCTGCTGGGTAGAGGGATGATGCGGTGGCTCGAATGCCTCGGGGTTTCCTTGGGAAAAGGAAAGGAAAGGAGGTCACCTCTGTCCCACTCAGAACTCTGTGGAACCACGCTCTTGAGAAGTAGCCTTCATTTTCCATCTTTACCATTTGTTTTCAGTAATCAGTGAATTTTCTTATGAGGTTTTGAATATCTCTACCTTTGACACAGTTACATATACCTGAAGATTTGGTAATTTTTATTAGATTATACAAATATAACCTGTATTTTGCTTTGGTAGACTTAAAATCTGATCTGATTGTTATTATTATTATTATTATTATTATTATTATTATTTTCATCATCCCAAGCCCACGTTGGTATCAGTCTTGATAGTCAAGGATGACTTTGAATGTGTGATTCTCCTATCTCTATCTCCTTTTTGGGTTTCAAGTCATTTTATGCAGCACTGGTGATGAGACCCACAGGAAGGCAAGCACTCACGCTAGGCAAACACTACCAATTAAGCTTAATTCTCTCAAAAACTCATCTGAGGATGCTACACTTCACGATGTTTTATAGATTTCACTTGAAGACAATATTTTAAGAAAATAGATTTGTTTTCAGTTTCTTTAGCACAAGACATATAACAAGAAAAACAAGACAAGAAAATAACGTGAGAATGGTCACTTCAGAGGAAAATATGTACGTGTTGCTTATTAAAGAGCTCTGAATAAAACACCTGCCTCTTACTTATGCCAGAGGTAGGGAACAAGACCTAGTGGTCTTCGAGGAAGACAATGACATCTGTTTTGAAGCTTATGTTGTTGGACAGTGCTGTCTCGTGTAGTCCCTAAGGATGACATCATCTTCAAACAAGACGGAATCAAGAACAGATACACTTTGTTCCTTACCGAGGAGTTGGGCTAATGTCATGGTTAGAAGTTACACATTTGATGCTGGCAGCTGGAAAGGGGTCATGATACACACACACACACACACACACACACACACACACACACACACACACATATATATATATATATATATATATATATATATATATATATATATATGTATATGTATATATATAATCGTAAGCCAAAGGATATATCATTTAGTAGCTTTTCTGTTTGGTGGAACCTATCCCACTCCACTCATGAAGCCTCCTGTTGAAGTGAAGCCACATCCAGGATTGCATGATGGTCTTTAATTTCTCATAACACAGAACTTTAGTTTCTTCTTTCTTTCTATTGCTCCTTCTTGCTTGACTCATAGGCATAGTGGCAGAATGGTGGCCATAGGATACGACTGAGAGCATTCAGGAGAACTGCCAGGTCACTAGGAGTTGAACTTTGTAGGTTAGAAACTGGCAGAATAGAAGAACCAAGAGGAAGCAACACCAACTATGGACAAGTTCCGTTGCTGTCCCGTAAAGCAACCACATACACATCATGCTGTTTCCTCGAAAAGAGGTTCTTTGTTCTGAAACTGTCTTTGACAATGAAAGTCAAGGAGATGTGTTTTCCTGGTGCATGGGGAATTCAGTCCGTTCCTCTATATTGAAAAATCTCAGAACAGAGCCTACGGAGCTCAGGTTCATCTTCTGTCACAGGTTGTCCTGACGGTCTTCACGTTTTTCCTCTCAGTTGATTACTTGAGTTTGTTCTGATGGGTTGGAACAGGCTCAGATTGTTTTGTGGGTATACTTGTCTGTGTTAGGTCAAGAATTATGTTTTATATTTCCTTTGAAATTCCTACTTATTTGCACAAAAGTACATGCTAAGTGGGTCCTTTTAATGGATGTTGCTTTCTTGCAGCATTGAGAATAGCATTGAGGCCTTGCACATGAGTAGAACCAAGAACTTGGAGCCAAGTGACTGAGACTTGAATCCTGTTCTGTACTTTTTAAGACCAGAAACTTGAACTAAACTTTTACCTTTCAGCTTCCTTGTATCCACCCAGAAAATAGTGAGTAATTCCTCCTCTTTATTGGGTCAATTTAAGAAAGCATGGACAATATGATCTACTCTTTGTGAGCTATAACTGCTATAGAAATGTAATCCACGTGGTGTTTAATACACTTAAGGTGTTTACACACTTGTCACTTGTACAATGAACTTCCCCATTCTTCACCTGGGTCAGGAGAAAGGGCAAGCAGTGTGACTAGGGACCAAGTCTGGACTCGCCTCTGCTGTGTCTCCACCCTGTTCTGTACAGGAGCTACGTGCAGAGTCTTCCTGTTTTCCTCAACACAGATTTTTATGACAGGCTTTGAGAGATCTGTACAGTAAAGGGCATAGAGTATTGACCTTTGCTAGCTACTTCTTTTGAGTACATTTTTTTTTTCAGAGAATTGTGTTAGATGCTTAAGCATCAGAAATTATTGGTTTTTTTGTTTTTTTTTTTTTAAAGCTTCAGTCTGGTGAGGGAGATAGAACACACACACACACATACACGTAGACAGATGGTAAGTTGTGATAAGTGCTAACATGTATACAAATCAGTTGTGATGGAAGATAATGTGGGTGGAAGACTTATTTAGGCAGTTTGAGGCTTCCATTAGCAGAGACCAGAGAAAAGCCAGTCACGCAGAGATCTGAGATAAGAACTTTCTAGGCATAGAGAACTTTGTGTGGGAAGGTCCTGGGGCTCAGGGACCTTTTCTAGTATCGAGCTGAAAGGTGACTAAAATGGAGAGGACAGTGGTCCAGGTGAGTTGGGATGGGTGGACTGAGGCCAGGACTGAAAGCTGGGGAGTGTGGGAGTTCAAGAATCACCTTCCTGTCTCTGTCTCAACGTCAAAATATTACCCCAGAATATTTGACTTTCTCATCAAAACATGGGATATAGCCTTATCTCGTTCATCTCCCTAAATACTGGACTTCGTGTCTAGTCAACAGATACCACTAGCCTACTGGTACCACTTTCAAATATCTTTGTAAATCTATTCTTTGTAAACCTCATTGCTGTCACCATAGATAAAGTCATTGACCCCCTTGCCCTAGATTCTCTAGAAGCTGCCTGTGTAGCAGTATGCTGGTAAAAGCCCTCATGGTGACCTTGTTGGGGAACGCCTAACTAGTAGCAGTTGCAAGTTTCCTTGGTATCCATATGCATCCCCTGGTCTGTCTGTCTACCAACATGGTGCTGTTAAACATGGCATCAGAGAGATATTTTCAAGGTGACCTTCTGTCACCCTAACAAACTGGTGACACTATGTCACTGCCTAGTGTGTCTGTTGCTTCTTCTACTACACACCCACAATAATCTTTTCTTTTATTATCTCAAATATTTTAATAGTTGAAGACTTAGGAATATCTATTAAATTTTTAGATTTTTTTTATAGTTGAAGGATGCAGCATTTTTTTCCAACAGTATTCATTTTTTAAATGTTATTTTTAAAAACTGTTTTATTTATTTACATTTCAAATGTTGCCTGCCTTCTTAGTCCACCCCCCCCAAGAGTTCTTTTTTTCTCTTTCCTCTCTCCTTTGCCTCTAAGAGGATACTCTCCTACCCCTACCCTCACCCATGTACCCACCCCCAGATTATCATCCCCTCATTCCCCTTCTCTGGGGCATCAAGTTTCCACAGGATTAGGCACATCCTCTCCTACTGAGGCCAAACAAGGTAGTCTTCTGCTATATATATGCTGGGGTCCATGGACCAGCCCATGTATGCAACTTGGTTGGTGGCTCAGTCTCTGAGGTCTCTCAGGGGTCTGGGTTAGTTAACACTGTTGTTCTTCTTATGGGGTTGCCATCCCCTTCAGCTTCTTCAATCCTTCCCCTAACTCTTCCATAGGGGCTCCTGACCTCAGTCCAGTGGTTGGCTGTGTCTTCATCTGTCTCAGTCAGCTGCTGGTATTGTTTCTCACAGGACAGTCACAAGCTGTGTTTGGATTATTCATCTTCAATACCCTCTATGCACTGTTTTGACTTTTGACTTCATGGGTAGAGACATCATGAAATGTCAGGTTAGCTTTGGTCTTGGGTACCTGCTGAGAATTTTGGACTAAAGCCTGAATCCACAGCCAACGCTGAGTCTGAGGCTTTGATTAAGCAATGCCTAGGTGGGCAAAAGAGCTCCATTGCCACTCTGTGTGTGCATACCAGCTTTCCAGTACTGTGACAGACACCTGAGGCAATCAACTTATAGAGAGAAAGGGTTTATTTTGTGTCACAGTTTTGGAAATCTGACTCCATGATCAGGCAGGCCCACTAGTTTCAGGGCTCTTGAGAGGGACAGATGGCAATAGCAAGGCACTCCTGGGAGAACAAAACTGCTCACTTCGTGGTTGGGAAGCAAGTGGAAAACAGACAAGAGAAACTGGTTCCTACAATTCTCTTTGACATCATGTCCCAATAACCCAAACACCTCTCACTCAGCTCCACTCTGAAAAGTTCCATCGTCTCTCAGGAACACTAAAATGGGCCTCAAGCTTTTTAACAAGGAGACATTTAGAGAATGCTTAAGATCCAAACTACAGGGCTGGCGAGATGGCTCAGCGGGTAAGAGCACTGACTGTTCTTCCGATGGTTCTGAGGTCAATTCCCAGCAACCACATGGTGGCTCACAACCACCCATAATGAGAGCTGACCCCCTCTTCTGGTGAGTCTGAAGACAGCTACAGTGTACTTATGTATAATAATAAATAAATCTTTGGGCTAGAGTTAGCAGGGACTGAGCAAGCGGAGTCGACCGGAGTGGAGTTGACCGGAGTGAGCAGAGGTCCTAAACTACAGTTCCCAACAACCACATGAAGGCTAACAACCATCTGTACAGTTACAGTGTATTCATATACATAAAAGTAGATAAATAAATCCTAAAAAAAAAGGATATGAACTGCAGCAGCCGGTGTAGGACTGATGGATCACGATGATGCATCATTAGTTGTAGCTACTTACATTTTGTACTAAATTAGGAAAAAAGTGTGTTTTGTTAATTATTGATAAAGTTTTAAAAAGTTTTCATTTTAATTGTATTGAGTTGTGATTCTTAACTGAAAATGTTTCCAAGTGTCTTGTATTACACACAGTTTTAATTTGAAATATATACAAATGTATATTTGAAATATCTACAAACATAGATGATGGTTAAGTTTAAGGTAATCTTATAGGCATATTTGTCTTCTACATTTGGGATTTAACAGAAGGAGATGGCCTGACAAAAATGAAGGAGAAATGGAAAGGCACCGCAGGAGAACAAAAGGACTGAATGCATTTTTTTTTTTTTTTTTTTTTTTGTCATCTAAAGAATGTGGACACCAGACGGATTACAAAAACAGATCTTTGAGTCAGTGAAACCTTTGAATTATTGTGCAAGAATGAGATCGACTCCACCCAGTTACGTGCAATATCCTCCCCCACCCCTGCTTAACTCTGCCCAAGAGTAGAAATGCAGCTAACGCTTCCACACGTTGCTGATCTCTGCTGAAAGCCGGTTTGTCAGAAGCCTCAAGATCATGGTCTAAGTGGAAGATTAGAATAAAGAGGTGCCAAGGCCTGTATTCACATATCTCAATTATGTATCAGAACCTTTCAGCATTCGATACACGTAGCTGAAATAGTGGCACCCCTGCCCCCAGTCAGCGCTCAATTCCGTTACCTCCCAATGGATTTAATTTAAAGTCTCTGTGTGTGTGTGTGTCTGTGTGTGTGTGCGCATCCTGATAGTGTTTCTCTATGTAAGGACAGCTGGTACCAAGTCTCCCTTTGAGCAAGTGAAGTGGGAAGTAGAACATTATTTTTTACGCGTGTGCGTGCGCACACAGACACACACACACTTAATTGTTACCAATGTTTGAATAGTGCTTCATAGATTATGTTAAGATATTCAGACCAATTTCCTCTCTTAGTTGTTACAACAATCCTATAAAATTATCCTCTGTTGTAGGAAAGGGAACTAAAACTCACAAGGGAAACCATTGGTGACAGAACAAGGATAGCAGTATGCTTTATAGCACTGACAATTCCGGAAGCCGCTTCTCCCACTCCGCATCTTTGCCACGTGGCTAGCACGGAGCTAGAAATCTCGTATCAGGCCTGCCAGACACATTGGGGTGATCTGAGTTTCATATTCCTCCCAGCTTGAGCAACTGTCTGCTGAGAACGTGAAACTCGTGACTTTGTCCCTTTGGGGGATTGATCCATCAATGTGGATTGTAACAACCCACTTTTACAATGGGGCTGGGTAAAGAACATGTTTAACCCTTTGCAGACTCACAAATGACATTAGCAGACTGAGGTACTTACCATCCTTTAAACTAAAATGTATTTTGTCTGATACTCTAATGTGTTGATTTATAAAAAGAACAGTTTTGGTTTTAGGGGTTTCAGTCTGTAACCAACTGACCGTGTAGCTTTGGTGTGTGATGACGAAGCACAATGTGCAGGAATGAGTGGAATAAGCAAGTCATTCACTTTATCTCTGGATGAGAGAGAGAGAGAGAGAGAGAGAGAGAGAGAGAGAGAGAGAGAGAGAGAGAAAGAGAGAGAGAGGAGAGAGAGAGAGATGGGGGAAGAGGCAGCCTTCTTTCAGAGCAATTTTTCATGGGCTTGACACTCCTAATTCCCTCTCAGAGACTCCACCTCTCCCAGTAGTGCCAAGCTGGTAAATAAGCTTTGTCACATGGGCCTTTAAAGGACATTCCAGATCTCAACTACAGCAACTGGTAAGAGGTCTTCAGCTGTAATTACTGAAAAGTTCTTTCAGAAAGAGAACATTCTGTCACTCTTCTCTTAACGCAATGTGCCAAGAACTTGCTTAGTAAACCAAATAGTCTTGGCCTAGAAAAAGAAATCTCTAAACAAGTGACCAGGGTTCAGCAGAGAGGCAAAGCAGGCAACCTTCAACATTGGAAACAAATCCAATTTTTTAGACCATAAACCTATATAAATCCCACAGGAGTTAGGGAATTAGAATTAGATGTGAAATATAAAACAAATAGAAGAACACAAATCAATAGAAGGAAGCACACTAGAAAATTATTTGGTATGTTGGTAGCCTTCCTAAGTATAAAGATCATTAAAGAAATCTCACACACACACACACACACACACACACACACACACACACACACCACACACACACCACACACACACACACACCACACACACACACACACACACACCACACACACACACACACACATCACACACACACACACACACACACCACACACACACACATCACACACACACACCACACACACACACCACACACACCACACACACACCAGATTTTAAAGTAAGAAAAAATTTAAATCTGCATATCAGAAAACATAAACAAAATTAAGATACAAGTAATAAATGAAGCAAAATATATCTATAGTAAAATGTCACTCCTTTTGCTTCAGACAAGGTCTCACTGTGAAGCCCTGGGTGGCCTGGAATTTGCTAAATATACTAGGCTGGCTTCCGCCTCACCTGTCTCTGCTTCTAAAGTGCTGGAATTAAAAGTGATGCAGATCCAGGCGTGGTGGCGAACGCCTTTAATCCCAGCACTCGGGTGGCAGAGGCAGGCAGATTTCTGAGTTCGAGGCCAGCCTGGTCTACAGAATGAGTTCCAGGACAGCCAGGGCTACACAGAGAAACCTTGTCTCAAAAAACAAAACAAAACAAAAAAAGTGTTGGAGAACCAGGGTCAGCTTGCAGGCTTCTCTCAGCCTCAGGGGTTCTGAGAGAAGGGGTGTTTGACAGCAGGGAAATAAGTGACTCAAAGTCAAATCATGGGCCAAAGCTGGTGGTCTATGTTCTGCTTGAGATGGCTTCCTAGACAGCTCTCTGTAGATTGCTTGAGACAGCTTTTCAGATAGCTCTCCCTCTGTGCTCTACTCTGCTCTACACAGCTTTGTCTTGCTATTCTAAAAACCTCTCTGGTTGAGAAAGCTAGCTTTCTGCTCAAGACAGCTCTCTCTCTCTCTCTCTCTCTCTCTCTCTCTCTCTCTGCTAGTAAAAATTCGAAAAGCTCTCTGGATAACTCATGGGTTTTCTGACAAAAGTCAGAAAAGCTACTATAGAAAATTCTTGGATCTTCCGACCAAGTTAGAAATCCTGTTAGAAAAATTCTAAAAGTAGTTCTTGGGTTTTCTGATCACAATCAGAAAGCCAGAAAAAATTCTACAAGAGCTGCGTTTGCTCTTCAGACAGCCTTCTCTGGCTAGCTGCTAGAGAACATTCTAGAAGAGCTATGTCAGCAACCTAAGGAACTCCTGACCAAGGTCAGAAATCCTGTTAGAAAAAATTCTTGAAGAGCTGTGTTTGCTCTCCAGAGGTCTCTAGAAAGCTCAGTTCTAGCTAGGAAAAAAAAAAAAATTCTAAAAAAGTACTGTTATGTCTTTCTGCTAGCTCATCTCATGCAGACCAAAAGCCCAGTTTTTCATTTATGTATCAATTCAGTTATTTATTCTAGGTTCCCTCTTGACCCTCCTACGAGTCAACATTCTGTGACCTTAGCCCCTTGGCTTTTAGGAAGAGACAGTAAACAGGAGCACAGACAATAAGAGAGCAGGGTGGGACCCCCGCCCTGGAATTACCATTCCCACCATACCTCAACCTAAATTCTCTCTGTCCCAGGCTGACCCTGAACTCAGGAATCTGCCTGCATTTGTATCTGCCTGTCTTTGTATCTTTCTAACAAGCTGGCTCATAGTGCTGCTGCCTCTGTTCCTTTAGATCTGTGAAGCTCCTTATATACTTCATATTGCATCCTTACATTTTTGCATAGTTGGGAAATTATATATCTTCGAACTCATGCTTTTAGAGTTCTTTTCTTCAGCCTTCAGGGCTGCCCTGAAGGGCATTAGCCACACCTCCACCTCCCAGAGTCATGCTGTCTCTGATTATCAGGAAGTCATTAACATTAACAGGGAGGACATTCCTCAGAGGAATGTGAAAATATGCACATTATTATACACACAAGCCTTATGCCCACTGAGCAGCCCTTGCCACTCATGGAGGCTGATGCCCTCCCTGTTGGCCTTGTCCCAGGGGCAGAAGCCATGTCAAACCCACTCCCACCAAGGCCATGCCAGACTTGGCATGCCACCATACCCAACTTTTATTATTTGTTTTTCAATACTTAGTTATTTATGTGTGTGTGTATGTGACTATATGTGCATGGATAGGTGTCTGTGTGTGTGTCTGTGTGTGTGTGCTCTATGTGTCTGTGGGATGCCCGGGCTTCTGTGTGGGTGCTGGAATCCAAACTCTGCTCCTTAAGACTGTGCAGCAATCACCCTTAACCATTCATCTTCAGCTCTCTGCAAAGGATACAGTACACAAGGAAAAGTCTGTAAGCTTCTGCTACGTACACTTGGAAATACCACCAAATGTGCAGATACAACTCACGGCGATACTCTTTACCTGCTCAGACTTGTTGGGGCATACTTAATGTTTTATGATGCGGGCATAAGGGGAAATTTCCTGAAGATTAAAAAATGTTTATTTCCTTGAGCTTAGCTGGACCTATATGAAGAATATGAACTATTAAAATGTTTATTTTTCTTCTTAGGGCGTGGGACATGCCCTTAAACTTTCCATTTATTATAGTTGTTGTGTTTTATAAAAAGATAAAGAAGGAAGGAATATGTTTTGGTGGATGTGGATGTGTAGTCAGGTATGGGGGAAAGGGGTGCCTCCTCGAGCTCATGCTGAGGCATCCCTTCCCCTTGAGGGACAGCCACATGACGGTATAATATATTATACAGTTTATTCGGGGCATGGGGAGGGGAGTTGAAAGGGTAATAGAGACAGAGAAAGACGGGGGGGGGGGGGGAAGAGAGCATGAACACATGGAGAGAGGGAGAGAGAAAGGGGAGGGAAATGGAGTGAGACAGGGGACGGGTGAGAGAACAGAGCAGGACAGTTTTGGTGGTGGGGGAGTCCCATTCAGGCAATGTTTATGGGGCAAGGCTTTATAGAAAGCAGCAAGCAGGGAGTACAAGCATCTAAGTGGAAAGTTACTTTGGCCTTTAAAAGCATTGGCTGGTGCTGGGAGTCATAACTTAACTTCTGCTCTCCTCTGCATTGGTGGTCCTTAGGCAAGGGATGAGCTTGTAACCTGGGGCGGGGGGGGGGGCAGGTTTGTTGGGGGAATAACCTCATTGTTGAGGTTGTAACCTGAAACACTGGTCTTGTTGGGGATTAGCCTAGAGACTGGGTTTTGTTGGGGGGCAACTTGGAAACTAATACTAGGTATTACCTGAATTCAAATTTTGGTCAAGTTCTCTAAAATGGAGTCTAAATTTAAAAGATTTAGCATCTCATTATGTTCTGAGTTAAGAAATTTCTTAGGTTGCATAAAATTTTATGATGGAAGATTGAAATAGAATTAACAGGTAGCAAATATGCATACAATGGGACATTCATTTGTATTATTAACATGCATGTGTATACACACACACACACACACACACACACACACACACACACACACAGAGTTCCAGATGGAGTATTCAAATGGGGCAGACAGAGTGAAACTTGTATATTTAAAAGAATATAGTTTGTGATAAAAATAAATAAAAAAGTATTTAAAAGATGATGATCTTGGATTGTTTGATAACCTGGGAAATAGTAAGAAGGGATTTAAAAACAACCAAAACCCTAAATAGCACTTAACAAAACAAATCTCAAGTGGAATCAATAAGTATGGAGAAATGACACATTGGTGGAACCAATTATATAGTTGCTTAATACAACTAACTCTCTCTCTCTCTCTCTCTCTCTCTCTCAAAAGTAATATTATTTAGGACCTTTAAAGCAATTTTCTTCCTTTTAGTCACATAAGGGGAAAATTGGGTGCTGAGTGGGCAAATCCCAGTAGGAGCCCAACTCATTAAGGCAGATGAATGGACCTCTTGTAGCTGAGGCCCAGAAAAGGCACAAGGAAGCAGTGTTTCTTCCCTGGGCAGGAGCTCCCCTTCCAGGCACTGTGACCAAGAGCTGCTCCAGTGAACTCAAAGCACAGGCCATTGCCCAGCAACTTATTAAAGAATGGGTAGCAAAGGCTTTTAAGGTCCTTAGCTTGAAAGGAGCTGCAGAACATTCATTTTCAAACCCAACCTGATGGTTATTATTTGAGGAAAAGGACACATTTTCTTAAAGAAATGACTGCCATCATCTAAGAGTATTTTCCAAAGAGAGCCGTAGACTTAACTATATTGATTCACTCATTTTATGTTGGTAAAAACAAAACATTAATTTAGAAATATGAGTGATGTACTAGATAGAAATATGAGAAATACTAACATACTAAGAACATTCAAAATTCAAATTCGAATTTGGAATTAGGTTTACACTGTAAATTGATTCTTTATTTTACAAAAAGCTTCTGGGTAAGGCTAGATTTGAATCTCAATTATTCTAATCCCAGCGGGGCTTTGAGAACAGTAGGAAGTACTTCAGGACCTTGGGGCATTGAGCAAGTGCATTATCTTAGATTTTCCTAGGATTCAAATGCAGGTTCTGAGTTACAGTGGACACGCATAAGACAAATTACATAACAGTTGGGGTTCTGCATGTCACTTAATGCAACCAGGAGTTCTATGCCTGTGACTACATATAAATATCCTGGAGAGGTCAGTTCATTACTAGTGTCCCACTGACAGAGGTACAGGTCCCAGTAGTTAGATTAATCCTCAAAGCAATTTCCTTCCTTTCAATCACATGCAGGGAAAATCAGGGTGGACTATCAATCCCAAAGAAGGGGCCCAAGGGAGTGGCTTCATAAGTCATTGGGAAAGTGACAGGAGTTGGGTTCCCATACCACAGAATCCAAAGAGCTTAAGTGAGTTTCTCTAAGGAGCTGGTAAAGTGGTTAGCTAGCTTTTCAAATCCATGAGTACAAATCCTTCATAAGCCTGTCTCCCTGAGAAGGGTTCTCAATTCCTTAAGACACACACACACACACACACACACACACAGACACACACACACACAGACATACAGAGAGAGAGAGAGAGAGAGAGAGAGAGAGAGAGAGAGAGAGAGAGAGAGAAAGAGAGAAAGAGAGAAAGAGAGAAAGAGAGAGAGAGAGAGACCAGTACAGGTTGGATCCATTAGCATTCAGGCTATGTCTTTCCTGATCTAGTGCCATCTCTACATATGTGACTCAACGATGGTACAATTGACCTCTTCCAAAGAGACCTTATAGCTCCTTATGGTTAGGACTTTTTTTTTTTTTTTTTTTTTTTTTTTTAGATTTATTTATTTATTATATGTAAGTACACTGTAGCTGTCCTCAGACACTCCAGAAGAGGGCACCAGATCTTGTTACGGATGGTTGTTAGCCACCATGTGGTTGCTGGGATTTGAACTCTGGACCTTTGGAAGAGCAGTCGGGTGCTCTTACCCACTGAGCCATCTCACCAGCCCCATGGTTAGGACTTTAAGAGGGCCTTGGTTTTCTGAGAGACTTCCTCTTCTGTTCATCCACAAAGGAACCTCCTACATATTGGAGTGCCGCAGACCCTCTGGGTCCTGTGCCTGCGTAAAACGGTTCTCTAGAGTAGATGGGCAAAGATTAGGACGTGACAGACAGACAAACACACAAGAGAGGTGTTGAATCTGAATGTAATTTTCTGGTCGAGCTTAGACTAATTATATTACAGCGAATATCATAAATTGTAAAACATAACAGATACGGTACATTGAAGTTTCCCAGGTGCAAGAGGAGTGACTACAAAAAGAATTTGCAGGAACCAGATAAATGTTTAGGTTAGAGATAAGTATCTCTCCAGATGCAAGAGGAGTGACTACAAAAGGACTATGTTTACTTAGAGATTAGCACCTGTTTCGGATTCACACTTTAGCGTTAATTGGGCTAGGGGGGTATAAACTCTTGCCTGGCTTCAGGAATAAAGTAGTGTCATGAACCTTGGAATTCTTAGGCCTTGTTAATTCTTATCTATGTCTGGAGAATTCCCATTTATCAGTATAGTATATTAATTTGCTCTTGGCATGGAATGTAGTCTGTAATAAGGATTTTTATCTCAGTGAGAATTTCAGACTCTTTCTGCAGACAACTGAATTAATGGCTAGTGCTTAATTGTTTTATGGTAGTGCTCAATCAGTTACTGAATAGGTTAAACTCCTTGCTACTATCTGGAATCTAAGAACACTGGAAAAAGGCTTTAGCTATGTTAGAATACAATCTTAAAAGGCATTACATTAAGGTAATATTAAATAGAGTGCACATGAATCTATACAGTAGGCTAATGTGGGGAGTGGAGAATTGATATTATGGTTTATAAGGATTATGGGAGAAAAATGCCAGACCCTAGGAAGAAAGTTTCTTTGAAACCCATTGCTTCATCGGTCAGCTTCCCAGCTTTCGCTATGCCAAACTGACCCAACTAAAGTACGTGGCATTGGAAGAGAAAGGGGTGTGTGCCTGACCAATCAAGGAGATCTTGGGCTAAGGCTAGTCCAAATAAATGGTGGCTTTCTCTGAATCCTTGAGATAAAACAGTTTGACCATGGCAGCTCCTAAAAGGAAAACATTTCATTGGGGCTGGCTTCCAGTTTCAGAGGTTTAGTCATTTATTGCCATG
Organism: Mus caroli; assembly: GCF_978045245.1. NCBI lineage: Eukaryota > Metazoa > Chordata > Mammalia > Rodentia > Muridae > Mus > Mus caroli. Next base: position 158,943,547 of record NW_028227256.1, read on the forward strand.
ACAGGAAGCATGGTGGCATGCAGATAGACAAGGTGCTGGAGAAGGAGCTGAGAGTTCTTCATCCAGATCAGCATCTTCATCCAGATCAGCATCTTCTTCATCCAGATCAGCATCTTCTTCATCCAGATCAGCAGGCAAAGGAAGACAAAGTCACACTAGGCCTCTCTTGAGCATCTTAGACCTCAAAGTCCACCTCCAAGTGACACACTTCCTCCAAAAGGCCACACTTCCAAATAGTGCCACCCCCTATGAGCCTATTTGGCCATTTTCATTCAAACTATCACACAGTCCAAGTGACCTGTCTGGACTCATGAGATGGATCTTCAGATGCAAAGAGGTTTAATTATTGGGGCATGGTATATACAAAAGAAGGTATTAATTTTTTTCCTTTTCTCTTTTTACTTATTCTTCTCTCATACAATATATTCCAACTGCAGCCTTCACTCCCTCGATGCCTCTCAATTCCCTCCCCCTCTCCCCCAAATCTACTGCTGCTTCATTTGGAAAAGAGCAGTCCTCCCAGGGATATCAACTGAGCACAGTGTAACAGGATACTATAAGACTAGGCACAACCTCATGTCAAAGGTTGTACTTGGCAACCCAGAAGGGAAAAAAGGACCCTAAGAATAGGCAAACGATTCAGAGAACCCCCCACCCCAACTGTTAGGAGTCCCACAAAAACACCAAGCTAACAGCCATAACATGTAGAAAATATTTAATCTCAAATTGGAGATTTCTACCTCGCCTTTGATCATTCAGCTCACAGAAAAAAGACACACAGCCTTTATAATTACAATAAGCCTTAATCAGCATTAAAACTAGTCAGAGGTCTACCCTCTAAGCTATTAGAATTTACTTCCCCATCAATAAGCCTGAGTTATAACATGCTATATTCTATCTGAGCAGCTCTTAACTTCAATTGGTCAGCCATCATGGTGGCCATGTTCTCATGATTTCTACCCCATCTCATCTTAACCTCTCTTTATCTTCCTTTCTCCTTCCTCATTGTCTCCTGCCTCTGACCCCAAGCCTGGGAACAACAACAACAATGAAAAGAGTCTGTCCTCTAGACAGCTACAGGCTGTAGGCATCTTTATTCACCAATCAGAGATAGCTTGGGAGCTAAGGTTATACAGTGTCACTTGGGTTTTTGTGTGGATTCTCTCATCTCTGAGGCAACCAGGCTTTGGGATCCAATATTTAGCACTGCAATACATAGCAAAGGACCAAACCTCAACAATAACACATATGCAAAGGGCCTAGTGCAGACCCAGGCAGTCTCCCTAGTTGCTGCCTTAGTTTTTTTGAGCCCTTATGAGCTCTGCATAGTGGGTTCTGTGGGCCGCGTTCTTGTGGTTTCCTCAACCCCTCTGGCTCCTACAATTCATCATCCCTCTATTCTGCAGAGATCTATGTAATATTTGACAGTAGATCTGCTCCCATTAGTTGCTGAAGGAAGCCTCTCTGATGACAATTGTGCTAGACACTGATCTGAGTATAGCAGAATATCGTAAGAATCATTTCATTGACGTTTTTTGTCAGTTGTGTTTGGTTCTACCATAGGTCAAGAAGGCATTTTTGAAGTCTAGAATGGACTAGTAAGTTGTCCCAGAAAATTGTATAATTATTGGATACCAAGGGATAATGGGGAACCATAACTTCATGGATTAATTTGAGGTATTGTACCAATCTCCATTTACTAGGTCCTTTGTGAATTCCCAGTATAAATGAGGTATAAGAGCTGGAACATTTTCTCAAGAGTCTGTGTCTTTTAAGGGGCAGAAAAATGGGTTTGAGCCCATTTATAGTTTCAGGGTCAAGCAGGCACTGCATCTTGTGGGGGAAATAGGTGAGGTCATTCAAATGTACTATAATCAGTGACACAGTTTAGCTTAGCCCACCATTTCCCCATCCATTCATACCACAGGGTCTACATTAGTCTCTAATATAGGTAAACAGATTTTTTTCAGACAGTAGGTGTACTGGCTGGTTTTGTGTGTTAACTTGACAAAGGCTGAAGTTATCACAGAGAAAGGAGCTTCAGTTGGGGAAATGCCTTCATGAGATACAGCTGTAAGGCATTTTCTCAACTAGTGATCAAGGGGAGAGGGCCCCTTGTTGGTGGGACCATCTCTGGGCTGGTAGTCTTGGATTCTATAAGAGAGCAGGCTGAGCAAGCCAGGGGAAGCAAGCCAGTAAGTAACATCCCTCCATGGCCTCTGCATCAGCTCCTGCTTTCTGACCTGCTTGAGTTCCAGTCCTGACATCCTTTGGTGATCAACAGCAATGTGGAAGTGTAAGCTGATTAAACCCTTTCTTCCCCAAATTGCTTCTTGGTCATGATGTTTGTGCAGGAATAGAAACCTTGACTAAGACAGTAGGATAAATCCTACCTAGCAACAGGAAAGGCTATCTTTTTCTAATAGAAGGGTTAGTGTCTCTGGTACGAAAGCAGTGATAGAAGAGAGTCCTCCCTAAGCACACAAGAGGTTCAGTAAAGTACCTTCTTAGTAGCCGGCCCTATAAGATCTTGAAGACAGCTGTGTGATTTGATCTAGGGCCCGGAGAGAATGGGAGCCTGGAAAATCAAGAATGCAAGGTACTTGGATCACCTCTAAGGTTAGCTGGAGCTTCTCAAGTTGGGTTGATATCATGGGAGCCTTTAGGGATGGCCCCAGAACCCATCACTATTCTGCAGAAGGAGCTAGCTTGGGGCCTCTTGGATTCATGGGGAATCTTACCTTCCTATGATCGCCTTGATGGTTAAGGCAGGGTGCAGAGAGAGTCAAGGTATGACTCTCTCCTAACTGGGGCATTCCTTCTTGAAATGTCCCTTTTACCCACAGAGGAAGCATGCTCTGGAAGGACCTCTCAGGGTGGTCCCCCACCCCCACCCCCAGGTCACCTCCATAATATCTGGGGTTTCATGGTGTCTTTCTCTTTCTCTCTTTTCCTTTCCTTCTTCATGCCTTGACTGTAATAGGCTGATGAAGTGGTCTAAAGTCTTGCCTGGGTCATTTGAAGCAGCTTCTGTATTTCAGAGTCTACAGATGTCTGATGCCAATTGCGTGGTAAACTTGTCCTTTGGAAGGACTTCCTCATCCATGAATTCTGAAGTGTGTTTTCATGTTGTCTCTTTTACACTCTTAGAAAAGTGATGGAAGGCTCATGATTCTCCCAATTACGCTTAGATAGTTAAGCATAGTGGGAGAACTTTATTCTAACCCTAAGAGTTGCAGAGATAGGGAGAGCCTCTGAGGCTGAGGAGGGAGCGGGAAGAAAGGAAGATGGAGGCGGATGTGAATCAGCGTGGCTATGACCAGCTACAGGTTGTTATGATATCATAAAGGTTAGGTTATTGGGATAATTTGTCTAATCTAGGTGGGCAGCTTTTATCATTATCAGCTGGTTCTGCAAGAATAGGGGCCACAGCAGCTGCAGTGGGAAACAAGCCCTTCCTCTTTAGGAATTTCCATTCAGGCAAAAGTCAGGATCCTTGGATTTACCGTTAAAAAATAAAAAGCACAAGGATATCAGGTTTGAGCCAGTATGAAGCAGCATAGGAATTTGTTAAAGGACATCCCAAAGATTTATAAGGGACATTTATAGATCAGGATTATAGATCACAGTTTATTTATTGTCTTTATGTGTGGTTTTTTTTTTTTGTTTTTTTTTTTGTTTGTTTGTTTTTGAGACATCTTTGGGAACACACACATTGTTTCTGTAGGCAAGTTTGGCTTTATTAGTGATGCCTGAGGTTTTCTGACTGTCAGCTATGGAGAGCTTTGGGGGTCACTTCGAGAAACTTGGCAGGAATTTGACATAGGGCCTGGACAAGGAAGTAGGCTTCAGTCAGGAATCTGATAATGGGCCAGGACAAGGAAGTAAGCTCGGGTTGGAATCGGATTTGGGGCTAGAACAAAGAAGTAGGCTTCTGGCAAGAGTTGGACTTTGGACTAAGACAGAGGGAAGTAGGCTCAGATATCTTGGTCATCCTGATAAGCCCCTCCCACAGTGACCGGACTGTTTTATTGCCTTGCTTGTTCCTTGACTCTTTGTGTTTATTGTCTTGCTTATTCCTTAACCTAGAACTGACGCTACTCGCATGTAATTACAATGATATAAAAGCAGACTGGGAAAAAAGAAACCTGCCTCAGCCTCATACCTGGCTGGGGTCATGCTACTGTGTTGTCTAATTGTTTATTTTTCTTTTTAATCCTTGCTCCTGCCCTGGAGAACCTGTTGACTGGCTGAGATGGCTCGGTCAGCCAGCCAGATAGGCAAACCAGATCCCTGGATAATCTCACGCCTCTTTTCCTTCCAGTCTCCTTCCTTTTCTATCTTTTTTTTTTTTTTTTCATACTTTAATTTGTTCACAGTGCCCAGACTTGGCCTCCTGGAGACTAGTTCATAGGGTCACCTGGGACACCAAGGAAGGCTGTGTGTACATTCATGTCTCTTTAATGGATTGAATTTACAACTGCCTGGTGTCTCTTTCTGTCTAGCTGCGCTGTTCCTGGCTCTGAGATTGACACAGATGGAGCCCCCGGCTTCCCTTTCTAACCAGTCCCTCACCTCTTCTCCACTTAGTTGTGTTCCTTGCCTTATTGTCTTCCTAGAGGCAGAGTTCAACTGCATCTTTTCCTTCATAAATACTTGCTGGAGCCTGGAGATCTTGTTTCCATACACACTTTAAGATTCCCAGGGCCATTCTTTTATCTTAGACTCTTTGCTTGTATTATGAAATAGCCTTCCCAAATTACCTCTGCTCAGCCTCCATGGTTCCAGTGTCAATGGTAATTCCGTAATTTTAACAGAATGGTCTGTGCATGTAATCTTTGTATCCACTCTGAGCTAAGCTAATTCAAGAAGCAGGCCAGACAGCCGGGCATGGTGGCGCACGCCTTTAATCCCAGCACTTGGGAGGCAGAGGCAGGCGGATTTCTGAGTTCGAGGCCAGCCTGGTCTACAGAGTGAGTTCCAGGACAGCCAGGACTACACAGAGAAACCCTGTCTTGAAAAACCAAAAAAAAAAGAAGCAGGCCAGAAGCCAGAAGTGAAAGAAGACGCCATTAGTAATGAAATTTAACACGAATCCCTGTTGAAGTGTCTGTACCAAGTATAAAAAAGGGACACACTCAGATTACTAGATTAAATACACGATAGTATTCGGTTGAGTGGAACACTGAACTTCTTTGAAATGGTACAGGAAAGCCTGGGAATTGTTACCTGGGGATGAGCCCCTCTCCCCTCAAAACTGTTGAATAAAAACTCGGGCATCCGATCAAAGGGTACTTTATGTGTACCTGAAGGCTGACTATGTGATCTTATCTTTCAGTTGAGGCATCTGAGGCTCAGGTTTAAGTAAATTACAGAGTCCCATAGGAAGTCAGTGGTAGACTCAGAATTCTCTCTTAGGAACCCAAAGTTCCATATGTTTTTTTCCACGTGATGATTTGTTGTCATCCATGTTAAAAACATAATTTTCAACTCTTTTTTTTTTTTTAAAGATTTATTTATTTGTTATATGTAAGTACACTGTAGCTGTCTTCAGACACTCCAGAAGAGGGCGCCAGATCTCGTTACGGATGGTTGTGAGCCACCATGTGGTTGCTGGGATTTGAACTCTGGACCTTCGGAAGAGCAGTCGGGTGCTCTTACCCACTGAGCCATCTCACCAGCCCAATTTTCAAGTCTTTTCTCTGTCTCAATGTTGTAATAAAACTTAACTTTACAGTCTTTTGGACCTTGAACTTCTCCACAAATTTGTCTTTTTATCTATGGTTATTCCTGCTTGGAATGGCCTGGACTCCATCTTGATCTTTGAAAATCTCATCCTGGAAAGCCTGGAAGTAACACTATAGCTTCCAGAAAGCCATTAAGGATTCCCCTGTAGGCTTAGATTTTTCAAAACTTACTTTAATAAGGGTTCTCAAATGCTTTGACCCCACCCCCTTCTAGCCCACTGTCCAAAGGTAGGGCAGAAAAGATGGTAAATAGGATAAGGGGATATGAACTTGTTTAGAAGTAGTTCTTTGGGGAGGGGGGGATTCCAGTTTCCATTTGTCAGAATACTAACAGTCCAGTTCAAAAGTATCATTACACACAAGTCAGCAATGGTGGCACGGTCCAGCAGAAGCCACCAGGCTCTGCTGAATCAGCATGAGTCAGTGGGTGAGACCAGAACCAGCCAGAATTCCAGGTGTTCTCTGCTGTGCCTCTCTCAATGAAATGAAGGCCAGGGAAGACACAAGACCAACGTTGCAGAGCTAGCTATGCAAGTATCGCATCACTGTCTGTTGAGACTCAGTTATAATCTCTCCAAACATCACATGACCTCCTACAGGTTTTACCTTAGCAAAACACCATGTGAGTCTGCATCACATGACACAACCAGAAACTTCTGCTTCCTCACCCCTCCCCCATTTGCATTTGTCTCATAGCTCCAGGAACAGTTTATCCACTGTTCATGGTTCTTTCCACTTTAAAAGTTTCATTCTTGCCACTTGTATATGTTTTCCTAGTGAGCTTGTGAACTTTATTCCATTCATCATTGTGCCTCCCAAATTGCCTTGTTAATAGGAGACATTGAAAATATATGTGTAGCATAAAATATAAGTCCACAATCAGAATCTCTTTCCACAAATTCTTATATTTAAATTTAATCACCAATGTGACAATGTTAAGAAGGTAGGCACATTTATTACCATATCACCTTGAATGTGTCCAATCTCACTCTATTACAGATGATAAACTGAGTGGTACCTGCTTAGTACTTGGATGGGAGAGGTGATCACACCTTGAGTTTGGAGTTCTCATGGATTAGATTAGAGCCCCTAGACAAGGCTGGTGGGAGTGAATTTCTTCTGTTGTCTTCTGCCATGTGTAAATAGCAGCGATCACAGCTGCTAGTGTCTAGACCTTGGGTCTTTGTCAGAGTCTTACCACTGTGAACAGACCATGATCAAGGCAACTCTTATAAGGACAACATATATTGGGGGCTGACTTATAGGTTCAGAGATACTGTCCAGTATCATCAAGGTGGGAGCATAACAGCATCTAGGCAGGCAAGGTTCAGGCAGAGCTGAGAGTTCTACATCTTCATGTGAAGGTCGCTAGTGGAACACTGACTTCCAGGAAACTAGGACAAAGCCCACACCTACAGGAACATAACTACTCTAACAAGGCCACACCTATTCCACAGGGCCACTCCCTGAGTCAAGCATATACAAACCATCACAGTGTTCATCAGTCCTCCAAACTGCAAGAAATCAAATTTCTTTATTTATAAATTATCTAGGCTTAGATATTTTGCAATAGTGGCACAAGTGGACTATACACTTTATAAATGATGTTGGCCGTTGTGATGTTGACACACACCATGTAGCAATGTTTTGGTTGATGGTAGACCATACATACCACAATTGTCCCATAAGATTATAGTGATGCTGAAAAGCCTTCATGCTTTAATAGTAGCAATCATAATGTCAGAGATGAAGTACATTAGTCACGTGCCTGTGATGACCGAGTGTAAGTAACCCATTGCGTTGACAGGTAAAAGTCTAGCAACATAATTATATATATGCACTTTATAATGATGTTAAATCTCGTTACTAGATTATATATTTACTTTGCTGTACTTTTATCAGAATTTTAGGGCACACACCTATTGTAAAGAAAGGGTTATTATGAAACAATATGCATTTAAGAAAAGGAAGCAGCCTTGTATATTCATCTTTAGCATTTCTCTTGATTGCTTCAATAGGAGGTGTCCATGAGTGACCCATATCATCTGGGTTTAGGAGAGTACAATGTGTGATGTTTACACAAGAGAATTGCCCAATGTTAAAGTTCTTAGAGCGTCTCCTGTCATTCAAGTGACACACGCCTGAGTGAAAGCCGAAGACAGGGAAGGGAGGTGACCAAGCCTTTGTACAAATTGTATCTTGCTCACTGTGCATGAACCATTCTCTTTTCCTATCCCATGTTTCCACCAGTTAAAGGTTGCTAATTTCTTCAAGACCTGGATCAATGTCCATTCTTTCCTAGAGTTAGTTCTTCCTTATGGGTCTAGATGACTGTGACTCCTTTACACGGTGGACGCAGGTGCCCACAAAGGTTCATTACCTATTATCAAGGTGCCACTGAGTGCCTGCTAGATCAAAGGCTCCATACCTTGTACTGTGAGGGAGTCTTGGAAAAGCTTTGCAGAAGTGTGGAATTTGGGGTATCGATGTAATAAAATATGAGATAAAAGTTTACTTTGATTAAAGTGGTGGGAAGGAAGAGAGGATAAAATAACTCCTGACAAATAGGTTGATTCTTCCGTTTCTTGTTATTGCATATGGCATCTTGAGAAAAATCATTCAGTTGCCTTGCAAATCAGCTTCCACATACATTACATGGAATTAATGAGACCTGTGTGGTAGTGTGGTTATGAAGACTGTGAAAGCTCATATACTGACTAGAGGCTGTCATTGCAGTGATGCTACTGACATTAATTAGGCTGTTATAGCATCTTCAGTGGTCCACATACAAAGACTCCTCTTTCTTTTTTTTTTTTTTTTTGGTTTTTTCGAGACAGGGTTTCTCTGTATAGCCCTGGCTGTCCTGGAACTCACTTTGTAGACCAGGCTGGCCTCGAACTCAGAAATCCGCCTGCCTCTGCCTCCCAAGTGCTGGGATTAAAGGCGTGCGCCACCACGCCCGGCCGACTCCTCTTTCTATGTCTCTTGTCTTGTGATGTCATCTTGTCTGTTGAAGATGGAAGAACTTTTCCCTTTGGTCTTCCTTCTGCAGGGTGCTACAGATGGTGTTCCGTTATTACCGAAACTGTAGATTGCTCAGTCTTGGCTTTCCAAGAGAGAGAGCTAACAAATTGTTTCTTTCTCCTACACACACACACACACACACACACACACACACACACACACACTATGGTGTCTTATTCCTGTACTGTTGCCTTTAAGGGGCTCTTCTATCTGGAAGGTGCCTTCTCAGCCTGACCAGCAGTTACTGTCCCAGGGAGCATCCAGCTGGAATATCTATCACTCTAGAAGTTTCTCTGACTGGCTTAGGTTCCCTTTGCCTTTCCATGATGTAGTAGGCATTGTTTCTCCATCACGGAATTGTCGCACTGCATTAGACTCCTCAGACCTTCAGAACTGGTGCATAGTACTTGCTCATGGTGTGACTGTGAACAGCTGTGTAGTCTTTCTCCATTGTTTCCCAGTCTTATCTTTTTTTTTTTTTTTTTTTTAAACTCTGGACCCTAACTCTCCATTCTGCACTCTTTATGGTAGTTAGGTATGAAGCTCCTTCAAGTATTAACAAAAAGTTCCCAAGTGTTAGTAAAAACGGTAACAATAACTCACATCTACAGACACTATCCCGAACACTTATATACAGTCTTTTCTATGTTCCTTTCTTCTCCTTCCTCCTCTTCCTCCTCCCCCTCCTCTTCTTCTTCTCCTCCTTCTTCTTCCCTTTTGCTAGGGACTAACCTTAACCTTGGGAAAAGGGAAAACTATCCCCCTACAGTCCTTTCTTAGTGCTCAAAATCCTTTAACAAAATCCAAGTTGGCGGAAACAACTATAAAGTCCACTAAGTATCCGATATCTTTATAGCATTGAAACACAACAGTTTTATTTTGTTCTCTTTAATGTTCTGTTTAAATTACATTATTGAGTTTCAGGTAATTTAAGCCACAGGACCAAGTCATGAGGGACTATTGTGTTAAAATCTCATTTTTCTGAAGTGAGCCTTAAAAGGAGTTATAGAAACATGAATATCAGGGTAGACAATATAAACAAAGGTTTGGGGGAGGTTTTCACTGTGTTTCCGAAAAAACAAAAGCTATCAAGGAGGAAAGCATCATGGGAGTGCATTACTCGGTGAGTCCTCTGCCAGGAAGAAGCTTTTCTTTTCTAGTAACCTGGGAACTATGGCCAGGGTTAGTTCACCTGAGATGGGAACAGCTGACTGGTGGGACCTTCCCACACAGCAAGGAGAGGGCAGCATGGTCTGGAGGGCAGGCGTTGCCAGGAGCCTGGGGTTCGGAGCTGGGGATACTGCTTGCTTTCCAGCTGCTATTTAGGTCAAGTTCCTGCTTTCCCACCAAGGGACACTTTGCTTATACTGGAGATACCGACTGGTCTAGCTTTCCCATTTAATCCAGTTAGATTTGAGTTTTGGTGAAACAATATTTTCAAATACGTTTATTTGCCTTCCATGCAGTGTGTTCTGAAGCTTGCATGAACGGTACACACGACTATTATTTTTTGTGTATTTGAAATTCAAACTTAACCAGCCACCCTATGCTTTCCCCAGAACTCCTAAGTGGGGCGTGTTTGTGCTAAGTTTAATTATCTCGTAGGGCTGTTGTGGTGATGAAGTAGTGTCACATTTACTACCACTTGGAAAGTTTTTAACTTGTATATAGGAAAACCAATGGATTCTATTAGAATTTTCTAATAATTAGTCTGAGTAAATTAATGCTGGAATATTAATGCACATGCTGGAGATCAGACAGTAGGCTTCTCCGTTACTCCATAGTGTATAAACCAGCAACTTTCAGGCTGTGCCTTGCCCTGCGTGATTCTATTCTACCAGGAAGCCTTTGGCTTTGTCTCCAGTGCAGACACAGAGGAGCAGTGACAACGGCACACTTCATGCACACAGACATAAGCCCCTGCCCACCACCAACCGTGAGGCACAGATCAGAAACTTACTCCACAAAGTAAAAACCTACCACCTGTAAACTTACTGAAGTTAGATCAGGACATATGAGCACCTGGGAACATTAACACCATGTCAGAAAAGATGTTATCAAAACCACCAGACCAAGGCCACATCCTTGAAGAGAGCACAGTACACTTTTGAAGATCCCGTTTAATGTGAACACACAGTGTATGTTTCCAGGAGGGGTGCAGAGAACTCTTTTATTTAATTTAAATTAATTAATTAATTAATTAATTAATTAAGTTTTTCGAGGCAGGGTTTCTCTACATAGCCCCGGCTGTCCTGGAACTTACTCTGTAGACCAGGCTGGCCTTGAACTCAGAAATCCACTTGCTTCTGCCTCCCAAGTGGTGGGATTAAAGGCATGTGCCACCACCGCCCGGCTACAGAAAACTCCTAACTGTCTTGGAGACTTCAGATCAGCTCAGATTTCACTTCTAGCTGCCATTCCTTCTCACTCTGTCAGTCCATCTATTTGTCTGTCAGTGCCTGGTTCTGCACCTTGCTTACATTATTCTGTGCCTTTGTAGCTGGGCCAACACTGAGGCTGCACTCAACCTTGAGACCTGCAGCCTAGCTCTTTTTGAGCCCCCAGAAGCTCTTCAACTGGGTTCATAAATATCTTATACCCTGTGTAGTGACTCTGTCTGTACCTGTGCCACTCCTTTGCCTCTGACTCCAGTAAGGTCTCTGGATGTCTTGCACTCTGCTCTCTTTGACCTTTTAGTAGTCATCCTGTAAAACACACACACACACACACACACACACACACACACACACACACACACACACACACACACACACAGTACTGTGTAATGTGTGAGATCTGAGAGTTAATATTAGTAATTAAGATCAGAATGAAAGGAAACATATTTGCCAATGGCCAGCTATTAAGGAGAATTGGGATTACTCAAGTTTGCAGTTGACATAACTTATAATTTATTTTGTTCAATAAGTTCTTATATGTTGGAAATACACGAGCATGTCTGTTTTTTTCAAGACAGTGTAATATTAATGAAGATCTTTAAATGGCAAAACAGAAGCCCTTGGGGGAAAGTGTCTGAGTGTAGACTGGGAGAAGATGAATTGTAACTGATTTTGACATGTTTGTGGCTTAGGTGTTTATTCTCTTTGTTTTGTTTTGACATTAAGGGAAAATTTACTATATCCTAAGAACCCTGGCTATGTTAAAACAGGTAGTACGGTCTCTGGCAAAGAAAAGGGCCTTTACTGCCCCCTGGTGTGCATAATCTCTAATTGCAGCATGAACAAGAGTACGCATAGAGAGCCAGCCAAGACCATAAGATCCACAATCATTATGTCTTTGCTATGGTATCTTTTCTCATAAGCTCAAGGCTTGGGGACTTGCAGCTGGCTAAGGAAACTGTAGCATGCAGAATGGTGACATCACCCATGCCCTCCTCCTTGGGACTGAATATATGAAGTATAGAGGCAATCAGGTCGCGAGTGCTTAGCATTGAGTTAGGGGCAGGTGCTGTTAAAGGCCAAGACAAGGGTCTTTTTGTTTAGTGGTTAAGAGTGGCTAGAATATCTGTGGTATTGCTTAGGTTTTATCCAATGTGCTGGGACAGGGCAAATTCAGAAAATGGGGCTAAAGGGACAAAGGAAAGATGTAAAATAAGATCTGGGTTTGTAGCCGGTTGTACACAGCTTATTCAGCAGACATGTTTAAAATATATAAATATTGAATGAGACGAAAATCAGGGTAGAAAGCAGTACACAGAAGTTGGCAAATAACATTTTGACTGCATTTTAACCATGTCATCTCTTTTAATAAATGAACCAAATAAGGCTAAGATCAGGGAAGCAGACAGCCAGGGATGTGGCTCCTTACCAGAGCTCCTGTCTAGTTCATGTCAGGCTCTGGGGTCTAACCCAGCTCTGCAAAGTCAGAGCAGGATGGATCCAGGGTAAAGTCACCGGTTGAATTTATATTAAATTTCCATTAAAAATCATAAACTTGTCACAAAGTCCTCAGTCTACTGCAACATACATGCAAGGGGAGTCTGGTTCTGGCTTGTTTGCTCTGACTCTCCACCCCCTTGCCCAAAGCCTTTTCTTCTGTTTTTTTTGAGGTTGTTTTTTGTTGTTGTTGTTTGTTTTGTTTTGTTTTTGTTTTTCGAGACAGGGTTTCTCTGTGTAGCCCTGGCTGTCCTGGAACTCACTTTGTAGACCAGGCTGGCCTCGAACTCAGAAATCTGCCTGCCTCTGCCTCCCGAGTGCTGGGATTAAAGGCGTGCGCCACCACACCGGGCTCTTTTTTGTGTTTTTTTTTTTTTTCAACCCCACAGGGATGGAGTAGGGGTACTGACTCCATAAGTGCCTCTTTCCTAGCTTCTCACTCTTCTGCTATTTCTCTCTTCTGTAGCCACCATATGGGTTCAGTACTATCTGAAATTTCAGGCCTCCGTTGGGAGTCTTTAAAATATATGCCCCATAAGTTAAAGAGTGGAGAATACTGAGGATCTGAAAAGTAATTTACATATTTTGTTGTTGTTTTATAGACTGGTTCTCATGTAGCCTAGGGACTTCTCAAATGTTACCTTGAACTTCTGAGCCTCTTGTTCTACCTTCCAAATTCTGTGATTCTAATTCTGCATCATTACAGTTTATGTGGCCCTGGAGATCCAGTCCAGAGCTTTTTCATGCTTAGAGAAGCTCTCTACCAACGGAGCTACACCTCAAGCCCTAATTCACACGTCTTAATTAGCTTAGTTTTCTTTCCTTCTCTTCTGGGATTTTTAGGTATACAATGTCTTTGTCATCAGACATCATGATATGGAAAACACAGCAATGATACAGTTACTCACTGTGCTTAGACTTTATTTCCTGTGTTGTAAGAAACAGTCTTCACAAACTAGTATAAGCCAAAAAGGGAGAATTATGACTGAGTAGTCAGCTGGCTTAGAGTTACCATTGCTGTGATGAAACACCAGGACCAAAACCAACTTGGGGTGGAGGAAATGTAAATGTAACTTTCACTTGCCAGACATAATTGTTGTCTCAGAGGCTTACTGCTGAATAAGCTCACCCTCTCTAGCTCTTCTGAATTCTGGCTGGCTGGTTCAACTCAGCTGCTCTGGATCAAACTCCTCTCCAAACTAACTGATTTAAACTGGCTTCCCTTGGCTTCTGACTGAATTGCTCTGCTTGGCCAAACTGACTCTGAAATCTGTTTTTAATTGTTGAGGCCAGTTCCTTTTTTTTTTTTTTTTTTTTTGGTTTTTCGAGACAGGGTTTCTCTGTGTAGTCCTGGCTGTCCTGGCACTCACTTTGTAGACCAGGCTGGCCTCGAACTCAGAAATCCGCCTGCCTCTGCCTCCCAAGTGCTGGGATTAAAGGCGTGCGCCACCACGCCCAGCGAGGCCAGTTCCTTTTAACAAAAGTGTAGCCATTTTGTATTTAGTCTTTATTTTGCTCATAAGGTAAAATTAAGTTCAGGTTCTCAGATTCTATTTCCCAGAAGTAACAATCAGTAGCTGACAGTGAAGAATACTACTAACAAGACAAAAAGTTATGGTTGAATTACTTGTACCCTGTTATCTCAACAGTCTGAAATTCCCCTGCTTACCATCTGTCACTACCCTTCTTACCTCACTCCAATCTGGTTAAAGGGTAGGTTTTTCCTCCTTGTACTTCTGGACATCCAGTATCATGGTGTGCATTTCATAAACTATTCTTGCTTCACTGAGATTGGTGTACATATGGTTTATGTGGCAATTCCCAGACCACAACACTAAACTTCTGGCTCCATCTCATTCTCTGGCTTGTTCTTAACTCTGTCTTCACCTGTGTCCTGTGTAAAGTTGTCCTAGTAAAACTGCCTGCCTCCCCACCCCTTTCCTCTTAACTCTTCTTTCTTTCCTGTCTGCTCTTGTGAGAGTCGGGCATACCCTATTCTGTCAAGTCTTTCTCTGATTTATCACTTTGTCTGACACCCAATTAGACATCACTTTCAAACATGGCTGCTCCCTTTTACAAACTAACTTTGCCTTCATCGTTTGGGATTAAAGGTGAGCACCAGGGATGTGTCTGTATTCCAACCAGAAGGATTAAAGATGTGTGGTGTGTCTGCATTTCAGCCAGATCACACAGACCTGGGTCTTTGGATTTGATCCCTTGTCAGAGCAGCCATGTTGCTGGCTTAAAATTCCTCTTCATGAAAGGGTTTATTTGGTTTTCTATTCCATATCATTTCTCATACTGGAAGGAAGTCAGGACAGGAGCTCAAGCAGGGTAGAAACATGGAGGCACGAGCTGATGCAGAGGCCATAGAGGGGTGCTGCTTACTGGCTTTTTGGTTTGCTCAACCTCTTTTCTTATAGAACACAAAACCACCAGTCCAGGAATCATTCTACCCACAATGGATTGTGCCCTCCCCCATTGATCACTAATTAAGAAAATGCCTTACAAGGTTCCCTAAAGCCATCTTATGGAGACATTTTCTTTTTAAAAAAGATTATTTATTTTATTTGTATGAGTACACTGTAGTTGTTTTCAGACACAACAGAAGAGGGCATCGGATCTTATTACAGATGGTTGTGAGCCACCATGTGGTTGCTGGGAATTGAACTTAGGACCTCTGGAAGGGCAGTCGGTGCTCTTAACCGCTGAGCCATCTCTGTGCCATCTCTCCAGTCCTGGAGGTATTTTTTTTAATTGAGGTTTTCTCCTTTCAGAAGAATTTAGCCTGTGCCAAGTTGACATAACTACCCAACCCATTGGCTTTCTGTTACTGTAGCAAATACCCAAGATAATGTGAAAAAGAGAAGAGGTTTATTTTGGTTCACATTTATGTAGGTTTCTGACCTGGTTGGGCAAACCCACTGCTTTTGGACCTGTGGTAAGGCAATAAATCCTGTAAAGAGCTAGCTCATGGTGGCTAGGAAGGAGAAACAGAAGGAAAAGGAAGGGGTGGGCTCAGAGCACAACTCCAATGACCTAAAAGACCTCCCAGTAGGCCTCATTTAATGTTTGTCCGGTCTCTAGAGCTTTAAGATGGTGAGAAAGGCAGCACATGGACCTTTGTGGGAAGATTCAAGAGCTAAGTGATAGCAGTGCTGTTACCTGTAGAGTACCTGGTTCAAGCACACAAATTAACTCCCGTTAATTTAGGCTCAAACGGAACTGTTGAAAATATATAGAATTATAGAGAGACTCTCTTGTGCAATGTATGGAAGCTTCACCTATCAATAAAAAAGCATGTGGACAACAAGCTGAGGCAGAATTAGAAAGTGTGACATCCATCAGAGAGAGAGAGAGAGAGAGAGAGAGAGAGAGAGAGAGAGAGAGAGAGAGATAGGAATTCATTGAGAGAGACTGGTGTGGGAAAAGTAGATTCACACCAGACACAGAAGAAGATGGTTGTGTGAAATGGAGGACCAGGTAACCAACAATGTGGCATTCACAGAATAGGATATATGGGGCATTAAAAGAAGTCTCAGAGTCATTATTTCGGGGAACTTGGGCGTGGGTGTCAAAGCATGAAGTTACATAGAATAAAGCACAGGATTGTCAGGAAGTCAGAGATCAGGGTGAGGACTTCATAGCTGCATAAACGGCCAGATATCACAGAATGGTGCCTGTGAGCTGCAGGCCACAGCAATGGTCACCCTCTGTCATTTTCTCCTCTGACACTAAGAGCCTGGGGGTATCAGAACTACTGGGTTGGATTATCCCACACAAATGCTCCTGTGATACTTAAGACTCTGGAGCAATGCCAGCTCCTTGGCAGAGCCCAGGTATCCATCTGTATCCATGCTGCAGAGCAGGCAAGGAAGGAAGGGACCAGTATTCAGTACTGGCAGTGAGAGCTGATTGTCTCTCATTAAGATTCAAGAGGTAGGGGATTTCCAGAACAGCTCAAAATGCCAGGCAGCCAAAAAGGATTAGTTTCCCTCAAATTCAGGGGAATCTTCCAGAGATTCCAGATGAGAGGTGGAACCTTAACCACAGGTGTGAAAGCCTGCAGTGAAAGCCAGCAAGGGCCTTACTACATCTTCCTGTCTCTTTCTTTATGCCTCTCTGCTGTTTTCTGGCCTTCTCTGGTTTTCACTGTAGGAACCCAGCTGTTCGTCTGCTATAGACTATCTGTTTCCTCTTCTGCCAGACATGCATCCCCATCCTGCCTGAGGGATTCCCCAGGGCCTTGTCTTTGGTTCAGTGTACAGTCCTGGTTGGCCTAGAACTTGTTATGTAGACCAGTCTGGCCTTGGACTCAGCAATCTGATAACCTCTTCCTTCTGAGTGCTGAGATGGAAGGTGTGAGCCATCGCACAGAGGCTTGAGAAATGCTCATAAGTGGTTCTGTTCTCAAAATCTCTAGTCACTTAGATATTGAGCCAGTTAATGACTTTTGGGGAGAGATGGCTCCCTCTTTCTGTTGCATGAGAGGTTTCAAGGTAGTGAGGCCGAGAAATGGAGGCAGAGGACCAGCAAGATGGCTCAGGGATAAAGGTGCATACTGCCAACCCTGAAGTCCTGAGTCTCATCCCTCGGCCCCATGGGGTGGAAGGAAAGAACCGACCCCTGAAGGTTGCCTCTGACTTCTACACTTGCACTGTGGTTTGTACGTGTGCACACACGTACACTAAAGAAATAATAAGCATGTAACAGGGAAAAGAAATGAAGCCATACAGCAGAAAGATTCACAGGGCTGGCTTTGAGGTGGGCTGCTGCCACAGCAAGGCACTCGTGAGCTGACTAGGAGAGGATGTGACATGTGGCAGTTAACCTCTGGGGAGATTCTTTTCAGTATCTTTTGGTCAAGTGTTTACCGAGAGTTTGTTCTCATGACTCAATTCTCCAGAACTTTGGAAATTATTTTAAAAGACCCTTTAATATTGTACATTAAAAGAAGCCACGATGAGACACTAGAGAGAATGCTCTGTGAGCAAGAGCACTTGTTGCTTTTGGAGAGAACCCAAATTCAGTTCTCAGCACCCATGTCAAGTAGCTCACAACCACATTCCTGCTTACACTCCAGATCCAGGGGATCCAAGTCCCTAATAACCCCTGTGATAACCTGCACACATAGGGCACATGAACAGATATACACACACATGCACATAAATAAAATACAATAGAAAACTTTAAAAACAAAAGCCAAAGTGATTAATAATTTGTTTGTCAGCCCATGTGCACACCACAACTGAACCATTGCCACACTTCTGGAGTGAACCCCACCCCTCTGTCTACCAGGGAACAGAACACAGGAGACCTGAGGGGAAGTGGTGAGGGATGACACCTGTCTCTCAGACTGTTTACAGAATACACCTGCCTTAGGTAGGTGGCAGTTTTTCTCTCTTCTTTTGATGCTGGGCAAAGTGAAATATCCTGACCTGTGGTGGCAGACCAAAAAGCCCACACTGGCCAAGGGTCAAACCAGACCAGTATCAGCAGGGGGAAAATTAGAGGGACTTCCCCAAATCCTTCCTGTCAAAAGAGAAAGCATGAGAGACCTTCATGAAGGACCAACAAAAATCAAAGCAGAACAAATACCCACTCCCCAAACAAAATACCACTTGGACACTCACTCATGGTGGGGTATGTTATTCTGTAGTGGACTGGTACACCTGGGCTTTACACAACATCCTGAGTCACTTCTGGGAAGCTGGCATTTAAAACTGGATACATGCTATCAAGTCCCAGACCCAGGCTCAGATCAAAGAGCTTCAGGGTCTTCTCACTGGCAGAGGAAATGACAGACATTTGTAGGAGCGCCTGGAGACCAATGACAGAGGGAGGCAAGCTGTGGGAACCAGTTCTTTGGAGACTCCTGTTAATGCAGTCTCAGGGTCTCCACACCCTCGAAAGCCCCCTCACATTGTAAGAGGAAGAAAGCACATCTGGCAGTGGTTACTGAGTTCAGATGGGTGGTGTGGTGCGAGGCTGTGTAAGAACCTCCCTTGTAGCATTCGGCCAAAGGCTGGGAATCTTCCCTTCAACAAGCCTCATAGGTGACCGCAAGCAAGAGTCTGAGAACGCATCTTGCCACTTAGAGCCTGCGCTCTGCAGACCGGGGTTTAAAGTTTGGCTCTGCTTTGCTACCTCACAATTCAATCCCCCCCCCCCCCCCCGCATATAGTTTGTCTTTTGAGCCTACAGTTTTCTTGTCTATAAAACAGGGATGATAGTAAATCCTTCACAGCGTGGTATGCAGAGTGAGCAGAACGGGACAGAATTGAGTCTGTAAAGCCAAAGCCATGCTTCACCCAGTGGATCATAAAAACACCAGCCACTATTCCCGTCGTCATGTCTCCTTCACGGTCCTTTTCCACTGTTCTGGCTTCTTGTCAGAGACCATCCCGTGAGAAAGCGAGCCCTTCACAATCTCCCTAACAGGCCAAATGGCCTCGTGCTAGGAGCTGGTTATCACCCCCTCCTCCCTATTCCTTTCCTGGCACCTGAGGCTGTAAAAGCTGAATTGTAGTCCCCTCTTCCCTATCTCTTCCTGAACTCCCATGACATCCAAGGACATGAGTTACGCCTGAGCCCAGCCTGACACCCAAGGCTGTCAAGGAGGATCTATGTTCCAGAGATAAGATGCAGAGTGCCCGCTGCCTGGCGCCTGACTTCGGCCCTCATGTCAGCAGATGCCCGCTTCTTTGTTTTTTGTAAAATTCCCCCTTGACCCCTCCCCTATTCCCCTCGATGTATGCTTTAAAACAAGGCACCTCAGCCTAATAAAGGAGACCTTGATAGGTACCATCTTCTTGGTCTCCTGTTTCTCTTTCTCTTCGTCCCATTTCCTTCCAGGTTTGCAGTCCCCCTTGCACCCATGAATAACTGAATCCAGCAGGATGGGATAGCTTCTGTTATGCATTACCTCTTAATACACTGTCTATAACATTACATATTACCATCGCTCAGTTATATAAACCCCCTAGTTAAGACAGGTGCATTTCCCCCCTCATTTTTCAAGTTTTATTGCAAGGATTCATTTCTTGTGAAACATACCAGAGGCTGAAATGGGAGACACATTTACTTTGTAAGACAAGGGTTTTGTTTTCTCACCACTAAAGCAAAGCCTGAGGTGGGTACTCTGGGGTCACATCTGTTTTCCCATCTTCTGCCTTGCTCACATTTTTTTTTCCCTCTGCCAAGTACCAGGGAACATGAACCTAGAGACAAGGAATAAAAACAGACCAACTTCCAAGGAGGCAAACAAATCTATTTTTCCCCTCTGTCAGGTCTGGGACAGCTCATTTTATAGTCCCAACCAATACTAGAGGGCTAGGTGAGCCAAAATGAGTAAGTTAGAATACATTACAGGGGAGTGGGTGTAGTTTTGTGCTGGTAGGGACACGTCTCTTTAACATGAAAAAGAGAGGAAGGGAAGGCAGGTTTGATCTCCAAAGACCACTGAGAGCCAGGGGTGGGGTAGTGGTGGTTCATGCCTTTAATCTCAGCACTTGGGAGGTAGAGGCAGACAGATTTCTGCGTTTGAGGGTAGTTTGGTGTCCAGAGTGAGTTCCAGGACAGCCAGGACTATATTGATAGAGAAACTCTGTCTCAAAAACCAAAACCAACCAACCAACCCAACCAACCAAACCAACCAACCAAACCAACCAACCAACCAACCAACCAACCAACCAACCAACCAACCCAACCAACCCAACCAACCCAACCAACCAACCAACCAACCAACCAACCAACCCAACCAACCAACCAACCAACCAACCAACCAACCAACCAACCAACCAATCAACTCAAGCAATAATGCAATTCAGGCCACTGAGATGAGAGTAAGAGCAGTTGGGACAGAAATCAGCTTTTCCTCCCTGTCAGAAACAGAGTAGAATTTGGAACAGAGGTTGGGGAGACACCCAAGGAGAGAAATTCTCTTTTCCTAGGATGAGGAAGGGCCAAGAAGAGGACATTCTCCACTCCTCTCTCCAACTGTTTCTAAGGCTAAGGATTTGGCCAGTGAGGTGCATGTTGAGAATGTAGTGGAGAAGCAGCAGATGATGGAAGCAGGGCAATCCAGCAGGAGCACCTCCTCAGCTTTAGAGGAGCACAAACAGATGATGCAGAGGGCAGCAGGGGCTGGAGGAGGGGTCAGCACTCACTGATCACCCTCTTCAAAGACATCAATCATTCTATGCAGGTATCATGTTCTCGAAACCAAAAGCTAAACCAACCCTGCAACTGCAAATACCTTTGGTGTCATTTCACGTTTTCTGCAAGTGTGTGGTGGTATCATAGGAGCAGGAGAAGAAAACATGGTTCTTGGAACCATTATCAGTGGGCTCAGACAAGTCACAGCTATAAACTTCTAGTCAGTGGGTTGAGGCAATTTCAATGGAGGCTCAGCCTCCTTTTCCAGTTCTTCAGTCTCTAGCAGTGGTGCTTGTGGTAGGATGGCAAGGGAGCCATGTTATGTGCATAGGAGGTCATGCACACATGGATGTCTGACTTCCTGTTGATCTCGTTCTGGGGCGTGGTTAGTTAGCAGAACATTACCTGTGTTCTTGATGGGGTGGCTGAAAACACAGATGTCTTGAGTAGCCTGGTTAGCCTTCTGCATATGGTGTGGGGTATAGGTGGCATTGCAGATCTTCCTTTGTTTCATGCTCAAGGCATTGCCATTCTTCATGATTATGTTCAACATCTTATAGATGGCACTCAACCTTGTACATCTCTGGAGTAGCTCACTCAAATGATAGCATGGATATAAATTTGCATGCTTGCTATTACCAGACAAGAGACTGGCTATACAATTTGATGAGGTTAATAGACTGGTCCAGGTATAACTGTGTAGTAGAACACCAAGGTGTGGCCAGTGAAGTCACTGACATCCTGTGCCAGGTCAACTTTTTGGTAGATATCACAAATGCTGTTAGTGGGGGTGGGGTAGTTGACTTTCATGAATGCCTCAGGGTTATTCTCACCAGAGTTTGCTGCAAACACTAGGAGGTTGGAGAAGTACCATTTTTATGCATGCCCATCATATTAGAAGCCAAAGTCTTACTCTCTTGTAGACAAAGCTGCCATATAACACTTTAAAGCTAAAGTATTGATCACTTCTGTATTCAAGAACACCTTTGCTATGTGACCTTTGGCCATGAAGAATTTGGGGATCAGCTCAATGTTCTAGTCTCAGCCTGGCCCATCAACTCAGGGGGCCCTTATGTCAACAGAAAGCTCTTAACTGGTTCTTCCAGGGATGTGATGGAGGGTTTCTCATCTGCACAGCAGGTGTTCCAGACCACATATAGAACAAAGCCGACCAGCCAAAATCCTACCATGAACAGGGGAGGGGCTTATGAAGTTCCATTCATATATGAAGAGATACTGGAAACTGATGGCTTCTGGGAGAAAGTCAGATTTCTTTAGGGATGCTGGCTCCTGAGAGACGATCCTTAGTTCAATAGATGATCCTGTATCTGTGCCTATGTGGGTAGCACTAAATGAACTCAATGAGTTTTAGAGAAAGAGAGAGAGAAGAGAGAGAAGAGAGAAGAGAGAGAGAGAGAGAGAGCATGTGAAGTTGGGAGGGGAATGTGGTTGGAGAATAAGAGAGGAACTGGAGAGGAGATGAGGGGAGATTTGATTCCAACCCTTCTATAAAAAGGGGAAGCAAATCAATGGACAAACAACTAGGATTTGGTGAGGCCCACTGTGAATAGCACTGACATCACCACCAGTAAGAAAGTTACAGTCTCCTGCCAAGTCTTATCTGAGCCCATGCTGCAACAAGACTACCAGGTTCGGTGTGAGGAGCACTAAGGAGGTCCTGCAGAGTCCTACCTAGGGAGCAGGGCTCCACAAACCTACATATCCATTCAGTGCTCTGCTCTGACAGAAAATTACCCCTGAGGAGGACTATGGCTGACCACACTTAGAGTTTTCATAGGAAGTACATTCCTGCCATTCCATCAAGCAGAATAGATGTGCTTTCTCTTCACCTGTATCCTTTGCAATACTAGCAACCAGCATTGCTTAGGTACCAGACCATGGGAACTCATATAGACATGACTGCAACTACTAAAGCATCATTGGGATGGCTACACTAACCAAGTTATCCTACCACACACATCTTTTGAATGTTGACATTTTTAAAGGAAGACTAATAATGAGATAGTAAAATTGCATCTTGAGAGCCACTTACAGTATTCACATGACAAGGTTACATGGAATACTGGATTTTTTTTTTCTATCTGGCATAACTTTAATTTACCAAAAATATTTTAAACCACTAAAAGCAAGTGCCCCTCAGGGAATATTCAGGAAGCAAACTCTGTAATTTGCAATGCAAATTCTGTCCGCTTTGGATATACCTGAAAAGTCTGAAGTTCTCAGTTGAATTTTGCCTTTATTTTTAAATACTTTCCAAAGTGAAGAAAACTTGAAAGGATGGTGTAATATTGTTTTTCATTTTTCCCCCCTGAGCCATTGGACTGAATGTTATCCAGATCACAAAGCTATCGCTAATGCTATCCAATAGGAAGAGAAGTATGCCTCAGGGAAGTCAGTACGGGAAGATGCCGTGCTCTTAACCACGTGTACTGAAATCACCTCGCCTTCCCAAATCTGACAAAAAATAATCCTGCACACCTGTCAGCCAGAGTCCTTCCGGGACCTTCAGAGCAGTCTGGCTATACTAAGAGGCCCAGAGTACAGAAATCTACAAAGCAGAAATTCTTTTTGTAAGGCAGAATACACAACATGTGACATCGTATTGTTTTCAGCAGGAGTGTGTGACATCAAATTTATTGGAACTCCAGTGTCTATAGGACACATAGGCAGCATGGCAGGTAAAGAGTATACTTACACATGAAGCTGGTGTTTTAGATGCACATCAGTGCATGACAGTCCATAGTGTAGTTGATAAGCTCAACCTGACCAAGTTTGGAGGTTCCATGTGAAACAACAGTGAGGTCACTCCTTAAATGGATATTTCTTTCTTCTTTTTTTTTTTTTTTCTGGTTTGATTTGCCATTTTATTTACATTTTCTTTTTTTTTTTAATTTTTTTATTAGGTATTTTCCTCAATTACATTTCCAATGCTATCCAAAAAGTCCCCAATACACTCCCCCCCCCCAGTCCCCCACCCACCCACCCCCACCCCTTGGCCCTGGCATTCCCCTGTACTGGGGCATATAAAGTTGGCAAGTCCAATGGGCCTCTCTTTCCAGTGATGGCCGACTAGGCCATCTTTTGATACATATGCAGCTAGAGACAAGAGCTCTGGGGTACTGGTTAGTTCATAATAATGATCCACCTATGGGGTTGCAGTTCCCTTTAGCTCCTTGGGTACTTTCTCTAGCTCCTCCATTGGGGGCCCTGTGATCCATCCAATAGCTGACTGTGAGCATCCACTTCTGTGTTTGCTAGGCCCCGGCATTGTCTCACAAGAGACAGCTATATCTGGGTCCTTTCAGCAAAATCTTGCTAGTGTATGCAATGGTGTCAGCGTTTGGAAGCTGATTATGGGATGGATCCCTGGATATGGCAGTCTTTAGATGGTCCATCCTTTCTTCACAGCTCCAAACTTTATCTCTGTAACTCTTTCCATGGGTGTTTTTTTCCCAATTCCAAGAAGGGGCACAGTGTCCACACTTTGGTCTTCGTTCTTCTTGAGTTTCATGCGTTTAACAAATTGTATCTTATATCTTGGGTATCCTAAGTTTTTGGGCTAATATCTACTTATCAGTGAGTACATATTGTGTGAGTTCCTTTGTGAATATGTTACCTCACTCAGAATGATGCCCTCCAGATCCATCCATTTGCCTAGGAATTTCATAAATTCATTCCTTTTAATAGCTGAGTAGTACTCCATTGTGTAAATGTACCACATTTTCTGTATCCATTCCTCTGTTGAGGGGCATCTGGGTTCTTTCCAGCTTCTGGCTATTATAAATAAGGCTGCTATGAACACAGTGGAGCATGTGTCCTTCTTACCGGTTGGGACATCTTCTGGATATATGCCCAGGAGAGGTATTGCTGGATCCTCTGGTAGTATTATGTCCAATTTTCTGAGGAACCGTCAAACTGATTTCCAGAGTGGTTGTACCAGCTTGCAATCCCACCAACAATGAAGGAGTGTTCCTCTTTCTCCACATCCTCGCCAGCATCTGCTGTCACCTGAATTTTTGATCTTAGCTATTCTGACTGGTGTGAGGTGGAATCTCAGGGTTGTTTTGAGTTGCATTTCCCTGATGATTAAGGATGTTGAACATTTTTTCAGGTGCTTCTCTGCCATTCGGTATTCCTCAGGTGAGAATTCTTTGTTCAGTTCTGAGCCCCATTTTTTAACGGGGTTATTTGATTTTCTGGAGTCCACCTTCTTGAGTTCCTTATATATATTGGATATTAGTCCCCTATCTGATTTAGGATAGGTAAAGATCCTTTCCCAATCTGTTGGTGGTCTTTTTGTCTTATTGGTGGTTAAATGGATATTTCGTTAGGAGGAAGAGATAGGTTTAAAGAGAGGAGAGAACAATCTTTCAACTTGTTTGATGATTACATTGATGAAGAGGAATCAAACCTATCAGCACATACTGAAAACAATGAAAATGTCTTGCTCATTTGACACAGAAGATGAACAGATAAAAACAAACTAGACAAACTCAGACCAACAACGTGCCATCGGAGATCACTGCTGACAAAGCAATGACCTTAGTTAAAAATCATCTATTCAAAATCTTGATGAACAGTAATGTAATATTAGACACTGTAGGAAATTTTTATATGACTTGAAATGTAAAGTTAACCATGAGGGGAAGAGGATGGAAAATTCTTTATACGACAGTAATCCTAAATATTTTGCACCTCATTTCTGGTAGTGGGTTGTGAAACAAAAAGCAACTTGTAGCTATCAATGGTTAGAATAATATATATGCATTATTACAACAAATTTGGTGGCTTCACACAACACAAATGCATTCTCCTGCAGTTCTGAAGGACAGAAGTCCAAGATGAGTTTTGAGGAACTAAAATCAGGGTGTCAGTAAGCCCGTGCTGTGTCAGGGTCTAGCTAGAGGCCATTCCTTTGTCTTATTTCCTGTCATCAGGAGTGGCCCGCATTCTTTAGTTCCTAACCTTCCACTATTATAACTTTTACTCCATCATCACAGACCCTTTCCTGGTGCTAACTGTCCTAGTTTCCTGAGATTACATTGGGCTTGTCAGAAGAATTTGAGATACTTTCCCCATATCAACATCTTTAATTTAATTGTATGAGAATGTGCAGGTTCTTGCAAACGTTAGGGTCTGCAGAGGAACAACCCATGAAAGGCAAGGAGGGAATCTGGTTCTGCATGACTTAGCAGGTTTTGCATGACTTAGCAGGTGCTGGTTCAGACTTCTAGAGTCTGACCCAAGCAGTTTATTGTAAGCATATTTAAGCACAGTACAATTTGGAAAAAAGTTTCCTGATGCAAGACAATCTCCTGTGGACAAAGAGGCACAAGTACATCAAAACTCAACTCAAAGTACAAGTTACTTCTTCAAAGAAGATGGTTCTAGAGATTGGCTACATGTGTTCTCTTAGGGGCCTAG
Organism: Mus caroli; assembly: GCF_978045245.1. Lineage (NCBI taxonomy): Eukaryota > Metazoa > Chordata > Mammalia > Rodentia > Muridae > Mus > Mus caroli. Next base: position 158,969,813 of record NW_028227256.1, read on the forward strand.
TGAAGGATCTGGTGTGGCTTCAGTCATGTGGATAATATAAAGGTCACTTGGCAGCCTACCATATACATGTTATAGCCTCACCTTCTGTCTAGGGTGAGTTATTTATGTGTGTCAGGTGTGAAGCAGAGTGGTGTGAAGGATACTGGTTTGGAGTTGTCACACTGGCGAGTGACAGAGCTGTTTCTAGGTAGCTGTGAAGTCCTGGAAAAAGCATTTTAACTCTCTAGGCCTGCTGATTCTCATATTTTATATAACTCTGATACTCTTCTGAAAATATGAAGGGAATTAGGCCTGAAAAAACCCCTGCTCTGCCACCACAACCAGGACCTCATGGGCTATAATCCACACACCACCTTTTAGATTTATAACTGTTGCTTTATTTAAAACTTGTCCTCTTACAACCAAGCCTATGTTGATTTCCAGAAAGAGCTAGCTTGATGTTCCCATAAGCAGAGAGCATAGCCGTTACTCCTCTTATTTACTCCTGGGGCCACACATTAGAAACAGAATCTCTTAAAAGTAAGTTTCAAACAGACATGACCAGAAATGTGAAGCATGTTGCTGAGGGTACATGCAAAACCTTAAATACATGTAGCTGGGGCCATGGAAAAAAGGTTGTGTGACAGAATGTGAACCTTATTATTCTTGAAGGGGTGTCATATACAAAGCAAACAGCTGCACTTGAGTTCCTCACCGGGATCAAAGTTAGGTGCTAGACCAGAAAAACCTCAACTAGTCAAACAATCATACTGTTTATGACATATGATTTCTGGAAGGCATTATGAAAAATGAAAGAGCAATTTTTTTTTATTAAATCAGTGACACCCAATAAGCGTCTGCCTGGATGTGCTTGACTCTCAACTCTATTTTTGGGTTGTAAGATTTTCCATAGAGAAGATTTAATCTTTTCTTCTCATTTTAATAGCTTTTCTCGTCAAGGTGGAACTTGGGGTTGCTTCATATCGTAACCACAAGCCAGAAAAGATATATATTTTTTTCTTTTCAAGATCTGAGCTCCTCTTGAAATTCTTGGCACAGACAGTAACATGCAGTGCCCTACCACTGGATGCCTCAATTTGAAAGGCTGGGCATCTTTCTTTTACACTGAGCATCTTCCATCACAGAAGCCTGTCTCATTTTTTTTTCCTTAAAAAAATGCACAGAGCTAAATTATTTTATTTGCCTTTAAACTTGACGATCAAAGTGCTTTGGTTGATAAGTTGTGATGCTTGTTTTCTTTGGTCAGTACAGTGATAAGTATCAATTTTGAACGGAAATATCTTTAGTCAAGTAGATGTCCACCAGCCCAATAACCATCACCCCCTCCTCCGGTCTCACACTCTACATCACCACAGAGCTGAGTTCACTGCCAGACTTTTAGGCTTGGGAACTGTTACTTTGTAGCAGGTCTTATGCAGAGTCTATCTCTGAGACAGTGGAGTTGTTTCTATGCCCCAGGTCACACAACATGGGTATCCAGCAACCACACTCACCATGTTACAAAGTAAGAGCGGAGATTTTGTTTATGGTTTTTGTTAGTTTGTGGTGGGTCAAAGAAAGGAGCACTTCACTCTTTTATACGCTGACTTTCTCAAATGTAGGAAGAGTGAGGCACGGTGTATGCGGAGTTGAGAGGAAAATGGGTCAAGAGTGAGGAACCTCTTTGGGGGTGGCTCAGTGGTTAAGAGCACTTGCTACTCTTTCAGAAAATCTGAACTTGGTTCCCAGAACCCAAGTTAGATTGGTCATAACCAGCTGTAACTCTAGCTCCAAACTGAAGTAGGTAAGATGACAGATTATGATTTAAGAAGCTTTTCTATTCTATTTTTTTCTTCCTAGCATCTACTTACTATGTAAAATAATGGTTTTTATTAAGGTGGTTTCTCATGTGCATCTCACGTACCTCAATCATGTTCACCTCCCCCGCTTTCTTCCATGTTACCTTCTTCCTCTGAGTCCCATTCCTCTTCCCTGATAATCTCTGGGTACTTGCATGTCTTTCATTAGACATTTGGATTGCAGCTCTTAATTCATTTAAAACGTATTTCTTTAGTTCTGAAGCCTGCAAGCTATGTTTCTGACAAACATTCTAAAAGGTAGGAAAAAATTTAAATGTTGACTAGGTTCACTATTTAAAAAAACATTAAAACATTTATTTGACAATTTCATGCATTATGGCATGTATTTTGATCACCTTCATCTCCCTTTGCCTGTTCTTGTCTAATCAGTTCTTCCTGATAAGCCCTCATCCTCCTTTCATGTCCACATGAGATATCTCCATCTCATCTGTCGTTTGGGTTCAGAGATCCACATGGGAGATGGTGTGGAGAGATTATAAGAGATAGAAGTGGTGGATGATGTAAAGAAGACAGCATCTTCCAGATACAAGGGGGTGCGGGGGCAGAGACACATATAAATTACAGAGACTGTGACAGATACATAAGACCTACACAAGCTCAAATCGGACAAAATCCCAGTGTGGGGGAGGGGAAGTGAGCACAAAGTCCCATCCCTAGCTGGCCAAGAAGATATTCACAAATAATAGGTGCTTGGGGAGGGAAAAATAAGTTTTCTTTATTGGAGTGTCACCAAGTATATCAACCACTCTCCTTAGCAGGCCCCATGCTCAAGAAAAGTTGGCTAACACAAATTTGATCCATGCTATTAGTGGGTTTTTTTCTCTCTTCTTTTTTTCTGTTCCTTTTATGGGAGAGAAAGACTGTGAAGCTGGGTAGGGAGGCAGGGCGCAGGGGGAAGATCTGGGAAGAGTTGGGAAGTGGGAAAGAATATGATAAAAATATACTGTATGAAAATTTCAAAGAGTAAACAAACAAACAAACAAACAAAAATTGTTTGCATGAGCATGGGCAGAAGATTATTTATCGGAGTGTGGACATCTTGTTAGTGGCACCTCCTCTCCCAGAAACCATTAACTGTCAATAGATGGTCAAGGGAGTAATGCCTCAGGATCCCCTCCCCATCCTGATGGGATGCTGATGGGTCCAGTCTTAGAGGATAACTCCAGCTGCTGTGGGCTCATGAGTGCAGCCTGGCTGTCACGTTCAGAGAAGTGCTTCATGGCACTCTCCCCTGTTCTCAGGCTTTGCCTTTGTCTTCAAGCGGTTGATATAGATGCCTTGTGTAGTGTTCAGCCCTCACAACTCATTTATTCGGGCTGGAGAGATGGCTCAGTGGTTAAGAGCACTGACTGCTCTTCCAGAGGTCCTGAGTTCAATTCCCTGCAATCACATGTTTTCTTTATTGAAAATCAATAAAGCTCACAACCATCTTTAACGGGATCCGATTTCCTCTTCTGGTGTGTCTGAAGACAGCGACAGTGTACTCATATACATGAAATAAATAAATCTTAAAAAAAGGCAGTGAGAACCCAATACTCACGACCAGATGAGGACATGTCCATGACATATGATCATCAAGATGACAAAATTACAAAGGAAGAAGCTGTAAGGGAAAAGCATCAAATTATCTACAAACCCAACCCAGCAGAACAACATCTTATCGCTCACCACCAGCTCTAGATGTTGGGAAGACGTGAAATGATATGTATCAAGCCCAGAAGATATATATCTTCCAACCAAGATGGCGGTTTCCAGAAATCTATCTATCTATCTATCTATCTATCTATCTATCTATCTATCTATCTATCTATCTATCTAATCTATCTATCATTCATTATCCTCCCTCCCTCCGTCCCTCCCTCTGTCCCTCCCTCCCTCCCTCCCTTCCTTCCTTCCTTCCTTCCTTCCTTCCTTCCTTCCTTCCTTCCTTCCTTCCTTCCTTCCTTCCTTCCTTCCTTCTTCCTTCTTGTAGCCCTGGCTGTCCTAGAACTTGCTCTGTAGACCAGCCTGGCCTTGATCTCAGAGATCTACTGCTTGTCTCCTGAGTACTGGGATTAAAGGCATGTGTCACCACTGCTCAGAAGTCTATCTTTTAAAACTGAGGGCCTCTCATCCTCCTACCTCTAAAGGTTGCCTGCTTCCATTCTTTCTGCTGGCCCTCAGGGCTTCAGTTCTTCCTCCCCCCCGCCCCCCAGACCCAATATCTGATCATGTTCCCCTCTTACCCTCCCTGTCTCCTTTCCCACCCAGGTCCCTCCCTCTCTCCCCGCTCCTGTGATTGCTTTCATCTCTCTCCCAGTGGGACTGAGTGGCATCCTTACTTTGGCCCTTCAGTTTGTTAACTTTTTTGAGATTTGTAGATTGTATCCTGAATATTCTGTATTTTTTTGGTTAATATCTACTTATTAGTGAGTACATGCCATTAAGAGAACAGATAGTGACTGGAATGTAAAAAAATACAAGTAATAAAAAAAAAAAGAAAAAGCTATGATAGCTATAATTTTGTCATCAAGTTGCATCAATACTCTAATGCTTAAGCGTAGAGAGGAACAGAGAGTGGAAGGAAAATGTCTCCGTCTATGTACCGACATCTTAGTTATGTTGGAGAAGAAAATCCAATGGAGAAATAACTTCACTGACTTCACAAAATTGTTTTGCATTTTCACAGGTCATAAGATTGTTTCCCCCAGAAACATACAGGTTTCTAATACTGAGTTTCACTTTCAAATGTCGAAAAGTTTACTCCCTGGTATCTTTAATGGTACACTAATAACTCAAAAGTGATTTGGATAGTTTCTATAGTTTATCTTCTGTTGGTTTCCAGTGTCATTCCACCATGTAATGATAAAATAGAAATTATTTTCATTTTTTTGTATCTGCTAAAATTTCTTTGTTGAACCAAGCATGGTAGGCCACACCTTTAATTTGAGCAGATCTCTGTGAGTTTGAGGCCAGCCTGGTTTACAAAGCAAGCCCAGGACAACCAGGGCTATGACTCAGAGAAACCCTATCTTGAAAAACAAAACCAGAAACAAACAAACAAGAACAAAAATCAACAACAAAAAATTCTTTACTAGAATGTGATTTATGTTAGAAATGGCTTTATAGAGAATATGAGAATATGTACTATCTGTCAAATACAATAATAATAGATATCCATTAAGTCCTTTTAACCTACAGTGTAGTTCAACTGCAGGATCTTTGTTGTTTTTTTTTTCAATTTGATGACCTACCTAAAGACGATAGCAGGAAGTTGAAGCCACCCACTTGTGTTGTATCATGACCTGTCTGAGCTGCTGTGCCTATTTGTTTTCGTGTTAAGAGAATGGGAGCTCTAACAGTCAATGCACGTGTAATTGCCATTGCTATATCTTCTTAATAAGCATTCCCTATATTAATATGCAACATGCCTGCTTATCTCTTCTAGCTAACTTTGTTTTGAATTCTACTCCATCAAATAATAGAATAACTATATAACTAACAAAGCAGCTTGGTTTGGGCTTCTGTTTTCTTGATAACCTAGCTTCTATCCTTTGACCTACACTCTGTGGGCGTCTGTTCTAGTTAGCTGAGTTTTCTGGAACAAGTAGACAATTGGATTCTGCCTTTGAAGCCAGACAGTCATGTAGGACATGTGTCTTTATAGATAAGCTGGAGCCATTTACTTTTAAAGGGATTATTGAGAAAGGCTTACTGATTCCTGTCATCTTGCTGGTGGTTTTTATGGTTACTTAGATCATATTTGTTGTTTTTCTCTCCTCTACCATGTATTGGTGTTTTCCTCATTCACTGTGTTCGATGTGATAGACTCTTTTCCAGCTCTTGTTTGTTAATCTATTCCTTTCATCAGATTTCACTGCTTCCTTTGCTCTTATGAATGAAACTGTGCTGCTTCCTTCTCTGAATACAGAATCCCTTTGAGCCTCTTCTGTAGTGCTGGCGTGAACTAACTTGGTTTGTGCTTGTAGTAAACTGCTCTCTAAATATTTTATTGATACCCATAGATCTGTGGCACTCTACCCATGTCAGAGAAACTTCTTTTTGCAGTGTGAAGAAGTCGATTAGAGAATCACAAGTAGTAAAAAAAATAAAAAATGCTAAGAAGAATTGATTGTGAGTGCTTAGCCCTGAAGGGACACTTGACACACACACACACACACACACACACACACACACACACACACACACAGCCAAAGCTGTAGGATTGGAGTTGCTGTGAGATGCTTTCTGCTGGACATGACATGAGTCATGAAATGTCTTAGTCTGTGTTTGAAATGTTCTTACTTCTCCATCAGTGTTCAGTTTTCCTTTGGACAGCCTTCACATCTTGTAGTAGTCAGCCAACACAAAATAGATTCTGTGCATGCTCTTTATTATTTTCTGAGAGACAGAGAGAGAGAGAAAGAGAGAGAGAGAGAGAGAGAGAGAGAGAGAAGAGAGCCGAGAAAGATATATATCATGAAGTTGGGTGGGTAGGGAGGGAGTTTGGGAGGAGTTGTGAGACATAATATAATCAAAATATACTGTATGAAAAATTTAAAAAATAAAAAATTAAAACTTAAAAAGATTTTCTGGATACAGTAATCTTGTTTGTAGTTATTTACTTTCTAGGTTTGAAACACGTTATTCCTCTCTTTTCTTGTCTTCTACGTCTGATGATTTGTTTGTTGTTGTAGGTGAATTGGTATTTTTTCCCCTTTACAGCTTTTTTTTTTTAAAGATTTATTTATTTATTTTCTGTATGTGAGTGCACTGTAGCTCTACGGATGGTTGTGAGCCTTCATGTGGTTGTTGGGAATTGAATTTCTAGGACCTCTGCTTGCTCAGGTCAATCCTGCTCGCTCCAGTCAGCCCCCGCTCCAGCCCAAAGATTTATTTATTATTATACATAAGTACACTGTAGCTGTCTTCTAACACACCAGAAGAGGGCATCAGATCTCATTATGGGTCGTTGCTGGGATTTGAACTCAGGACCTTTGGAAGAGCAGTCAATGCTCTTACTGAGCCATCTCGATAGCCTCCCTTTACAGCTTTTAATATTGCTCTTGTGCTTCTTGTTTTTGACATCTTAACTATAACACATCATGGAGATGTTCTTCTCCAGTGATGTGTATTGCAGAGTTCTAAATACTCCTTGTGTTTTGAAATCCATTTTTCTCTTAATTTGAAAAAAATGTTTTATTGAATAGTTTTGTTATACCTTTAGTTTTTATACATTTCCTACTAACTGAGAATTTTTATAGTTGATCTCTTGATTGTATTTCAAACATTTTCATCATGTTTGTATACATGTATATGTATGTCTAGGAAATACTACAATCAAACATTAGTAAAGAAATGTATGTGTGCCTGTGTGTGTGTGTGCATGTGTTTGTGTATGTGTGTATGTGTATGTCTGCATCTATGTGTGTGTGTGCCTGTCTATGTGTATGTGTGCCTGAGTGTATGCATGTATATGTGTGTGCATGTGTGTACATGTGTACATTTGAATCTGTATGTGTGCATGTGTGTATATGTGTGTGTGTGGGTATGTATGTGTGTCTGTGTCTATGTGTGTGCATCTGTGTGAGTGTCTGTCTGCATCTATGTGTCTGTCTGCATCTATGTGTCTGTGTGTTAGTGTGTGTGAGTGAGTGTGTGTGTGTGTGTGTCTGTGTGTGTGTGTCTGTGTGTTTCCTTCAGACAGTGTCTTGCTTTGTAGCCCAGGATGGTCTGAAACTCAAGTTTTGGCCTTTCCTCCACTGTTCTGGAATTACTACGTGGATTTATACTACACCCAGATAAGAAAGTTGTTTTTAAGGAAGTGAATGTTTTTGACATTCAAAACTGCTGTTTGGGGTTTTGATGTGGTTTGCAGTGGTGCCCTGGTATGATTTGCTGCTTTACTGTTGTGGTGTCTAGGACACAGAAAGTCAGAGTCAGTGCATGAAATGAATCGGACTTTTAGTCAGTCTCCTGGCTGGGATGATTTCCTTTCTAAAGTCTGTTTTATATAAGCTACTCACCTTTTCACTTCCCTCTCGATGTTATCTGATACTGGTGTTCAGTTTTGTTATTGATTGACCACAAAAACCTGGTTCTTTCTTGTAATCATATTGAATCAGAAAGTCAAATAGTGAAGCGCTTCTGGAGAGATAACTCAGTGGTTAGGAGCACGCACCGCTCTTACAGAAGACCTGAGTCTGGTTCTTGGTACCATGTTCCATGGCTCATGGCTGTAGCTCTGGCTTTAGGGAATTCAACAGCTTGAGATTCCTAGGGCACTCAAATTCATGTGCATATACTCATATGCACACAGGTACATAGTTAAAAATAAAATAGTTCTTTAAAAAATTTTATTTTTAATTTAGACATACTTAAACCTACAATCATCAGTTATCACTGGGCAATAAAGAACGCCAAAATTAAAGCATGCTATGTTCTGCACTTTAATTACTCTAAGTATGGAAATAATAAATGAGATGAAGAAGGTAAGGAAAGAGGAAAAATGGAAGAAAAACAGGTTTAATGAACAAAAAGAAAAGGAACAACAACAACAAAACCCCAACATGGTAGGGAATAGAAAAGATCAAGAGGTCAGAAAAAAATTAAAAAAAGAAAACACAGAATCCCCCCAGTGCCAAGAAAAGATTGAGATCAAAATTAGACAAATGCCAGATAAGTAAAATATAAATCATGAGTTGTAAGATCAAGATACAATTATAGTTAAATATAGCGAGTATAAAGGAGAAAGGCAGTCTTAAAAGAAAAAGAAGAGAATAAGAGGTTGCACTCTAATGAAGAATAATGTGGGGATAAAATTAAGTGACTATGCTATGTGTATGAAGGGAATAAGAAATCAAATATAAACTTTTTTAAATACAACAAAGTAAAAATTCTACCAAACTTTTAGGGAAAGTTAAAAAAAAAAAAGAATCATGAAGTGGAAAAACAAACACATACGAAGAAAGAACGAAGAATGGGAAATAAAAAGATGGCGTGTTGTTTCAGGTCCTTGAAACCCGGAGTCTGGCTGCTACAGTCTCCGATGGGAGTGTAGTGGGTAGGCTGAATGCATCCACACTTGTTTTCCCTGTAGTTTCTGCTGGAGTCGTCCCTTCTTTGGGTAAGTATCCGCAATGGCCTCCCCAGCTGCCTTCACTTTAGTGGCTTTCCTGATGTGTGCACTTAGGGCCTGTGATGGTTACATTCAGTTCTTTACTTTGTGTGTCGGGCAGGTTCTCTTCCTTCTTATACTCCCCAGAGAAAAATTAATGAAAAATGTGTGAGACTATAGTTAAGTTAGTACGAATATTAGTGTTTAATAAACTCACACAATAATATATTAAAACTTTTTTATTAGTGTCAATTATTAATTAAAATTTAGTACTGACATTTAGGGATATGAAATGAAAATTATTTTTTTTATGTATATGAGTCTTTTTTGCCTGTACATACACTCACAGAGGTCAGAAGAAGGTATTGGATCCCCTGGAATCTGTAACTGGAGTTACAGATAGTTGTTAACCATTACATGGGTGTTGGGGACTGAACTCCAGTCTTCTAGGAGAGCAGCATGTACCCTTAACTACTAAGCCAATTCTCTAGCCCTGATATCTTTTGCTTTAGAGATAGGATTTTGATTTGTAGCCAAAGCTGGTCTGAATTTCACTCTGTAGCCCAGGCTGGCCTTGGCCCTTAGTAATCCTTTTGCCTCAGGCTCACTACTTCAGGGGATATAGTCACAAGACACCATCTTAGTCATTTTCCTGTTGCTTACACATTTTTCTGCTTCCTGTTGATAAAATACTATAACCAATTTGGGGGAGTAAAGGGTTTATATTAATTTATACTTTACAGCCCATCATCAAGGGAAGTTACCCCAGAAGCTCAAGGCAAGAACCTGGAGGCAAGAACCAAAGCAGAGACTACAGAGGAATGCTCCTTCCTGATGGCTCTCAGAAGCAGACTTACAACTAAGACTTATAATTTCATTTACACAGAGATGGTGAAGTGTCACAGGATCTTCCCTGTCCAATTACATTAGTACAGCAGGAGGCCTGTGATTGGACAAGGAAAAGGAGGCAGAGCAAAGAGTTGAAGAGACAGGGAACATCTCAAGGGAGAGGGAAGAGGCCAAAATGCAGGCAGATGTGAAGGAGAGTGGCTTTAACCAGCCACAGGTAGTATGTTATCATAAGGTTAGAATAACTGGGAGGGAAAAGCGAGCCAGAGCTGGGAACACAGCGATCCGACGCTGTGGGGGAATAACTGGAGAGAACTACAGGTGGCAGGAGCGCAGGAAGCCTGCTGGTCCAGCCCTGACTGGGAGATGGCAGGCTGAGAGAAGCAGGAGCATAGAGAGCTGGCTGGTTCATTTTTTATTATTTCCCAGAACAGTGCAGGGCACTGGGGGCAGTAGCATTGTCTTTTCAAAAATTACAGCTATATACTCATATGAAAAAGTGACAATTGACTACTATCTCCCATCATATACAGATACTAACCCCCAGAAGACTATTGATATAAGAGTGAAAAGCCTAGTAATAAAGATTCTAGATGATGAATTAGGAAACTATCTTCAAGATGCATGTAGAGGAAGGGTTCTTAATGAGACATGCATGCCTGTGTACAGAAAGGGGTGGTGAGAGAGGAAGAGGTGGAGTGGAGGGAGAGAAAAAGAAAGGACTAACCATTTGATAATTTAGTCTACATTCAAAGAACTTCTGCTTAGTTAAAAATTCATTAAACAACAGTAAAAGGTCAATAGCAGGTATCTGTGATATAAATAACACACAATGAGCTCATATCCAGTAGACAGAGACTTCACATTTCCCCCCAAAGGCAGAGTAATTAAAAATGCACAAGAGAGTTGAGCAGCACATTTAATTCAAGAGAATCTCCAAAGTTCAGAAACATACAATGTGCGGTCAAATTGAACTCAAATCGAGAACACAGTTAAGTGACATTTTATACTCATTAGAACAACTGAAGTTGAAGATATGAACAGTTCTTTCTCGGGAAGAATGGGGCACCATGAACAATATCAACCACAACCCATCAGAGTGTACAGCAGAGACTGGCACGTGGCTGTCTTCTGAAACAGAGCATGTGGTAGCTGGTGCTGAACACTTGTCAACCTGGGAGTTTATTTTGTATAAATTTGAGTTCTTATGTCTCAAGGAATATAAAAAAAGACTGCTCATGACACATGATAATCCCAAACAGCAGAAAACATTCAAATATTCATCATTGCTAGAATGGATAAGTACGATTTGGTATGCTAAAGCATTGACTGTAAGCAACAATCAACGGGAGCGAATGAATGTTATTTCTAACAACATGGGTGCAGGGTTAGGCAGAATAAATCTAGAAGGGGAAGGTGTCATGAAAACCAAACGTGTTTTGACATTTGACGTCTAGTGATAATCAGATTTTGTTGAAACACAGGATTCAATAACAGTAAACTAATGTTCCCATCTCCTGGGTCCAATCAGAGACAACTTCTCCATCTTGGTCCTAAAACCTGTGGACTTTGTTCTTCTCTGCTTATTGAGATTTAGTCTCCTACACAAACAGCATGGAAGCAGCTTACTGTGGAATTTAGTAGTGAAATAAAAGCAAGTCATTTCAAAGAGACTTTTAAAGTCTGCTTATCTGATATTGAGTTAACCAATCTTCTTGTCTTTAACTGTTGTTATTCCAGCTTTTAGGGTTCACCCATGGAGACAATTCATAAAAAAATTTTAGCCCAGGTGGCTTCTATATTTGCTCCTACTTTTTTATGCTACAAAGAGACAATATAGATAGATAAAAAGAATAAGGGATGTGTTAATGAACAGAATCTTAGCTGTTATCGCTAAGCCTTGTTTTCTTTTTAATAAAATGGGTGCCATCATACATACTTTCAGGTTTATAAAGAATATGAGATATAATTTCAGTCTTACAGAGGAGTTCATGTACCTTGCTCTGGTTCCCCCTTCCCTCCATCCCTCTCTCTCTCCCTTCCTCCCTTCATCCTTTCCTCCCTCTCTCTTCTTCTATTTTCTCACATCTCTCTCTGTGTGTGTTTATGTATTTCCTGAGCCATTTGAAAGTCTTAGGAATCGTGCCATTTTAGACTTAAATATTTTATATTTCTTATGAGCAAATTGTACTCTTCTATATGGCTGCTATATGTTATTAAACTGAAAGTTTTAACATGGGTTTATTTATATTTTCCATAGTAGAATTTTGTTCACAATCCAAGATCCAGTGCATATTTGTACATTGCACTTATTCAAATCATCTCATAAGTTTTGAAACAGTCTCTCAGCTTTTCATGGCACCCATGACATTGACATTGGGAAAATATAAGCCAGTCATTTTGGATGATGTCCCCGAACCTGGGATTGACTGCTGTTCCCCCATGATTAGATTCAGCTTATGCTTTAGCAAGTGTTGTAAGTTACTTGCCAGTATTGTGAGGCAAAAATAAGGAATGAGTTGATTTAACAACAAAAGCATAAAGTCCTCATATTTCATTTATAAAAGTGTTTGTCGAAAGTTGATGATAAAACCGGAACAGAAGCAAATTTGCTTATTAAGACTGATCATTTTAAGAAGAAATTAACGAGTTGTGTTCTGAAATTCAATGAGGATGTTTCTGAGTCATTCAGACAGTTTCTGGTCTTCTCTCTGGAGCTGGAGGGATGTGTAGCCTGGAATTTGCCTCAGACCTCTAAATTCCAAGGGTGACACTCAGTGGCCTGACACCTGCTGATCGAGCAGAATGAAGGAAGGTGGCTCTGTAGGAATCCATCATGACTTCTAGTATTTGGTGAAATGGTTGCTTGAATTTACCTGTGCTCCTGAAGGTCCAAAAGGAGGAAACTGTGCTTTGTTTTGTTTTGTTTGGGGGGGGGGCACAGATCATAAGATAGGGGAAGTTGGAAGTGGTCGTCTGGAGAGACTGGAAGCAAGAGATACCTAGTGATAGAAGTCATCTTTGAAGAAACAAACAAACAAACAAACAACACAAAATTACTCCAGAAAAAAACCCAAAAAACCAAAAAACAAAAAAGAACAGACATTTAGAACATCTATTGAAGAGAAGATACCTACACCAGAGTGTATGTGCTGAGGAGAATGGCTTTATTCACTTATCTTTCTTTGCCTGGGTCAGTCATTGGAAGGTTCCAGTGCACCAGACAGGGAGTGAGGGAAGAGGTGGATCAGGATAGACATGGCCTTTTATCACCCTTGCTGTTTCCAATTTTATGCTAATTTCAATTTAATGAGAATAATTTTAATTACTATACTTGACTATAGTCTTTAATACTCACAGAAAGAGATCACCAGATTTCACCTAGCACTATTTTATAAGATGTGTCATCTTATGTCATAAAAAACAAAAACCAGCCTACTACTTATGATTGTAAGATGTCATTGGGGCTTAGATTTTGAAGAGTATGTGTTAAAACAGAAAAACAATTTCACCTCAGAACAGCTGATATTTCTCTTTTCTTTTTTTTTTCTTTTCTTCTCTTTTCCTTTCTTCTCTTTTCTTTTCTTTATCAGAGAACAATTGGAAAAATAGTAAGATTTGTCTGAAATTTCCTCCGGGGAGAGTAAATAAATTAATACACATGCTTTAAAGGACCACAGTGACCGTAAAAATAGGACTGGTTCCTACTGGTATCTTATGATGACCACATTCGATAAATTGAGTAAGAAATGTAATCCTACAGTCAGATGAATAAGTAGTGGGAGCCAAACCTGCCTTTTTAAAATGTCTGGACAGAAAGAAAAGAGAGAAGCTGTCTGAGGGCTCATTTGAGGGTTCCCCTTCTCCAATGCACTTGCATCCAAGTTATTCAGAAAGGCCGAATACAAGATTTTCTTGGAAAGAAGCAAAAATTGGGATAAGAGAAATACTGAAATATTTAGGGATATCCACAATTTATGATGACTAATAGATAAAGTTTTTTCCCCCAAATTGTGATTCTCCCCATGTCACAGGATTTACCCTGTCCAATTACATTAGTGCAGAGGAGGCCTGTGATTGGACAGGGAAAAGAGGCAGAGCTGAGAGTTGCAGAGAGAGGGAGCGTCTCAGGGTAGAGGAGAAGGAAGACGGCTGTGGGCATGAACCCATGTGACTTTTACCAACCACAAGTAGTTAGGATTTCACAAGGTTAGAAATAATGGGATAAAACTTTTTATATTATCAATTGGCTCTAAAATTATTGTATTGACATCTTGTAATTCATGATATTATTGATACATAATTCTGATTGCTTAATTAAGCTTTAAGAGTCTTGATTTTACTGAATTACTGGGTATTGTGATATGTAACCACGAGGTGGGTGGTTCTATTTAGTTACTGAAATGTGGGATCACCAACAACATGGACTTATGGCTGTGGAAGTACTAGAGGTACCAGGGACAAGTGAAGGAGAGTTAACTCCACAGAGCTGGTGGTGGTGGTGGTGGTGGTGGAGCGCGGGAGTGGGGTCCTACCCTGTGGAGAGTTGGAGTGTTCCTTTTTTTAATATTTCCCACAACATTCCCCTTCCAATTCTCCTTGAATTTTGTATATCTCTTGCCCTCATTAGCATGCTTGATAGCATGTGTAAGTAGCAATATACCAAAAATCCCACCTGGCTTCTCTGCCTTTCAGAGAGCAGACCTCCCAGTTCTGTGCCCCATGCATCTCTGAAGAGCTCCTCTCCTCATTGCCTTCATGAGGTTTTGCAACGATATATCTCACAGAACTTCATGAGGCTTTCTGTTCTGTATGCATCAATGTGGACTTAAAACTAGACCCTTATGCCCATAGGGTTAGTGAGGTGGCTCAGCAAGGAAAGGTGCTTGCATTTGAAACTCTGTTGCACCATTGTACCGGACAGTTGCCATGGTGGAAGGAGAAAACTAAGTCTCACAGGTTGTCTCCTGACCTCCACATGTGCACACAGCCTGAGTGACCCTACCCAATAAATGAGCACACTTTAAAATGTGCTCATGAATGTGCCTGTTCAAGGTATGATGGCACTTAGCATTTTTCCCTTTGAGTGTGGCATGGACCAAGTGGATTACTTCTGTCTACTAAAAATAATATGGTGGAAGTAATAACGCGTGGCTTCTGAGACTAGGTTAGGAGAGGTGTGGCTTCCTCCTTACCCTTCTTCCTCCAATGTTGTTCGCTGTGAGAAACTAGTTTCCATGTCATGAGAACATTCAAGTCTGTGTAAGGAGCTGAGAACCTTGTTAGCAGCCATGAACCAAAGTCATTTTAGTGAACAGAATTGGACTTTTGTTGCTTTGGGGCAAAGAACATTTTAGAAGGAAGGATATTGGTATTTATACTCTGCCAGCAATGGTGAAGGCTCCAGGTAATGCTCCCCGAATGATACTGACTATTTAAAGAACTTTCTCTTCATGAGCAAGTAGAATTTTTTGCTCTGAATTTCCCTCTTTCTAAACCAGCGCGTTTTTCCTGTACTATTTATCTGATCATGTTTTCAATCAGTTAAAAGAAATTAATACACACTCTACCCATTCCCACTGCCTCCAGAATAACACCAGAACTCCTTTATCCAGTCTACAGCTTGGGTACTTCTTAAATGTAACCTCAAATGTTTGTATGCTGGAAGTTTAGCTCCCAGTCTGGCACTGTGGGAATCGTTAGGAGGTGTGACTGACTGGGAAGTAGTAGTGAAGGGTCATTGCCCTGGGTTAAGACAAGTTTATCAGGATGGGCTTGTTTGGAGAAAATCAGCTTTTAGACCCTTTTGCACATGGCTTTTTCCCCTTTCCTCAGGACTCTGTGTTGTGATACAGTCAGAAGATCCTTGTCAGATACCAAGTTATTGGGAATTTACAACCACCAGAATTGTAAACCCTCCTTACATAGTATCTGGCCTTAGAAATTTTGACAAAATATGGATTAATTATTAATAAATCCTAGCAAAGCCATGATGTGCGATTGTGGTCATTTTTTTATGCCTACACGTTGCGGGAAATATTAAAAAAAAAGTCTCATTCCTGCACTTGTGCCTCTGCCCTGGTGGCCTGGCTGTCCATCTACTTGTGGTCAATGGCTGACCTCTTTTTATCTCGTGGAGACTCTGACTCAGAGCTCCATGATCTTTCTATCCAGCTTGCTAGGTTCCCACTGGTGGGCCATTACCATGTTAGCCCCAAGCTTCAAATCCCCCATGGCCTTTGTGGTACACCTCAGGCAAACCCACACTTTTGCCACTGTACCTTTCTCTCTTGAACCCGTACGAGATGCCGCATGAAGGAAAAAACAACACAAACTTAGTTCAGAAACATTGGTAACTCAATTGCTGGGTGCAGCAACTAAAATCCTAACTTGTAAGCCTTATTAAATCTAAATCCTCTGGTGGCAAATCCTGACGGATCTGCCACTGAAACTGGGAGACACTTGTAGCGACATCTTGTCCTCACGCTATCCCCATCCAAAACGACCTAACTCTCTCCTGCTTCCTCTCTTCCTCTGTCCAACCCGGAAGTCCCTCCTACTCGCCCAGTGATTGACTTTTTATTTGTTTGTTTTGAGACAGGGTTTCTCTGTGTAGCCCTGGCTGTCCTGGAACTCATTCTGTAGACCAGGCTGGCCTTGAACTCAGAAATCTGCCTACCTCTGCTTCCCAAGTGCCAGGATTAAAGGCTTGTGCCATCACCACCTGGTGTGATTGACTTTTTTACTCATTAGGGGATTGGTTCACAATAACAGCACCAGGTCCATCCACAACAGCTACAGAACAATATTTACTTTGAATCTCATGCAATATTTTACCTGTCACAAGAATCTTTACCTGGAAATTTTGTTCTAGAAATGACTATTTTATGATTGTCTCACACACATAGAATTAGTGGACTCAGAGGCCAAAGCCTCTGAGATAGAAAGAAATGGCTGTTTTTACAGCTGGAGACTTGGAGTCATGTTACTCCTGTAGGAAGGTGAAACTGGACAGAAAAGTAAAAAGCTATTAATGGGGTGACATGAATCCATTGTGAAATGTTACTCTTTAAAAAGTTATTTGAAGCCGGGCGTGGTGGCGCACGCCTTTAATCCCAGCACTCCGGAGGCAGAGGCAGGCGGATTTCTGAGTTCGAGGCCAGCCTGGTCTACAAAGTGAGCTCCAGGACAGCCAGGGCTATACAGAGAAACCCTGTCTCGAAAAAACAACAAAAACAAAAACAAAAACAAAACAAAACAAACAAACAAACAAACAAACAAAAAAAGTTATTTGATATAGCCACTCTGTGGCTGTTGAAAAGAAAAATTTTGCTCTAAATTATTACCCATGAGTACTTGTAGGAAACAAAATGGCTAGACAACATGGTGTACGAGATGATCGTGTGCCTTTGAAGATGGTTTCAAGATGTGGCTAAATCCCTACATCAGATCTCCCATCCTTCCAGAACAATTTGAGAGTCCCCCAAGAAGATGGAAGGAAATGTATTACTTTAATGTACTTGGTTTATGTGATTCTGGATCTTTATAAATAGTGTTATAGTTTTTAAACTCTAAGAGGTTATGTTTCATACTTGAATTGTATTTATTTATTTTATGTGTGTGTCTGTGTGTGTATGTATGTACATATGTATGTACGTATGTATGTGAATGAGTGAAGGTGTGTGCACATCATGCCATCCTTGTAGAGCCAGAGAACAATTTTCAGGATTGGTTATTCCCTTCCACCTTGTGGAAGCATTTCTCTTGTCTCTGTTGCTTATGCCAGGATAGTTGGTCTGAGAGTGTCTGGATGATTCTTCTGCATCCACCTCCTTCCTAGTCATACAAGAGTGGAGATTATAGATGTATGCTACCACCCAGCTTTTTACTCAAGCTTCTAGGAACTCAAACTTGGGTGTCAGGCTTGTCAGTGAAGAAATAGATAGTATCCCACAAGCTCTTCTCTTCCACGAAGGTGATCGTCACTCTGATCATCTTTGGCACTTCCGTATGTGTATGTAAAATTTTACTTAAATGAGTTCATTGGGGTTGGGGGAAGTGTAGAAAAATGCTTGTGATTAATTTTTGTCAATGCCATAGCACCAGGAGATCAGTGGTCAATAAGGAGTAGGTCCATTTGGATAGTGAGAGAGTTAGTGGGCTCCCAAAAGATCAAAGATGAAACCGTAACAGAGACTCTTAGGGGAAATCCCTAAACGTAGAAACTTCCTTTATGACAACAAAGTGCCCCAGGGACCTCCGAGATTCTATGAACCGATAAAGTGCAATCTGAGCATCAATGGCAGATACCATCTTTCATGCTTTCTCCGAATGACTAAGGATTTCTGTGTCTGATATCCTCTCCTCTTCCTCAAAGACAATCCTGGCTGGAAAACCCCCCAGCATGGGTAGGCTGAATATAACAGCTTTTGAGGCTTCTGGGATATTCTCCCAGGGAGTTTGAAGACCAACTTCAGCCTCAATTCACTGTCTTGTCCTCCCTCTCTTCCTGCCTCCCTCCATCCCTCTTTCCTTCCCTCCTTCCTGGAAAGATGACTCAGAAGTTGAGAGTGTTTGCTGTACAATCATGAGGAGTATCACACACGTGCTTGTAACTCCACCTCTCAGGGATTAGATGCCTTTTCTGGTCTCCATATGCAGATTGCCACAAATACCCCTGTTCTGCATTATCTCAGAAAGAAGTCTAAATCACTGGCTCCTAAATCAAGTAGTCAACATGAGAAGCACATATGGGTCACTTGATATGGACCTTTTGATAAAGCAGTACAGATTTGAACTTTGCTATTCTACAGCAGCAGAGAAATATCTTGAAGAAAAATACAGGAATTTCAGTTCTCCAAAGTTATGGGTAATATTAAAATTTTTCAATAATCTAATTTGTTGGCATTTTCTTTCTTTCTTTTTTTTTCTTTAAATTTTTTCTTTGGACCACCAACCCAGTGTTAAAAAAAACCAACCAACCAAACAAGATCAAGGTCACCTAGAGTTCATAACTAAAATATTGGTGATATGCTATTTTCTGTGCCTCGAATTTATTCTCTATCCCAGCTCTTTCTCAGTTCCCCTTCCTGCACTGTAGACCTCTTACGAGGTTCTGTGATCTCACTTTGGTTCTCTGAATCTTGTCTTTAAAGGTAGCTCATATACACTGCCATGTCCAGATGGCCAGGAGCCACAGACTGGATAGTTCAGAGACCAAGGGTAGAAGGAAACATGATTGGAAGAAAATCAGTGAAATGATTCCTGTCCTATCCAGTCATCATCAAAGATCAGAGAGGCTTTCTCCAGCAGCAGATGGAAGCCTTCACAGAGACCTAGAGCCAGACATTGTAAGGAGATAGTCTAACCTGGAGGTCTCATGTCCCTCTCCTCATAGACTGGGAACCCCACTGAAGAGGGGGAGGAAAGATGGCATGAGTTGCAGGGGATGGAGGACAACAGGGGAACATGACCCAGTGAATCAACTAAGCAGGGCTCACATGGGCTCACAGAGACTGAAGTGAGCAAGCATGGAAGCAGGCAAGCATGGGGCCTGCATGGGTCTGCACAAGCTCCTCTGCAGATATAATATGCTGTTAGCTTGGTGTTTTTGTGGGACTCCTGACAGTAGGAGTGGGTGTATCTCTGACCCTTTTGCCTGTTCTTGAGATGTTTTTCCTCCTATTGGGTTGGTTATCCAGCCTTGGTATGAGGCTCTTGTTTTGTCTTGTATCTTGCTTTGTCCTGTTTGGCTGAAGTCTCTTGGAGGACTCCCTTTTTCTGAAGAGGAAACTGAAGGGGAGTAGATCTGGGGAAAGAGGGTTTGGGAGACAAAGCTAGGAGAAGGTGGGGGAAACTTTGCAATGTATTGTATGAAAGGAAACTTTATTTACCATAAACAAACAAACAAACAAACACATAAATGCAACTCAGGTACCTGTCTCATTGTTTCTGCTTATCTTGGTAGGGTACCATTGGAAAAATCAGTATAGAGTCCAGGTTTTTGTGCAGGGGAGAACCACACCTGTGAGAAAATGAAGGCAGTTGAGTTGGTGGATGGAACAGGTGAGATTAGAAACAGTAACTGTAAGGGCATCTTAAGATCTGATAGGTGCTTCTTTAGACTCTTCCCACTTCATGGAAAAGGAACCATGCCTTTCTTCCTCAACCAGTGGTCATAGGATCCAGGTTAGTTCTGGGAGGGAGACATGTCTTTGTGGATTTCCTAAGCTGAGGGAGGGAAGTTTTTAGACTATAGCTCAACTCAAGTGTGCTAGCTGCAGTTAGTATCCCAAAAGTTCAGGGTGAGATAATGTGTGCTCATTGGAATGCAGGGATCTGGGTGACATGCTGCAGCATCCATGACAACACTCAACAAGTATTATTAAGGAAATGACAACAGAGGCCAGATATTTCTTCTAATATCTGTGTCTCTTTTTAAAAATTCCTCATATAGGAGTGGGATATTTTAACAAAGGAAGGCTAGGTCATGCACAGCTGCTAGTTTAGAAGCATCAATTTTAGGTGTTTACATAGCTACTAGATTTCTGCATGAGTATATGCTGCATATGCTCTGTATTTATCCATGTGATCTGCTTTTGAGTTAAAGACCTCTCTAGGTCATTACAGAAGGTTTCCTTCTCATATTATCCTCTATACATTAGTGACAATGACATTTTAAACAGCTCTTTCCAGGGCGTCACTAACAAAAGATGTCTGTCAAAGCCTTTTTAAAAAGCCAGACTGGAGAAGCTCTAGCTGTGGTTAGCTACAGTGATTTGCTTCCAGACTTGAAGGTAGGGCAGAGCAAACATGGATGGCACACACCGAAGGAATGGGGCAGGGGATTGCCAAAGCAAGAGTGGGTGTGAACGGTGGAATTATCCTCCAGTTCCAAGAGCTGCTTCTGCTTCACCGCTACTAGCAGGGTCCACTTGACCAAGGCAAATTAAAGATGAAACAGATGAAGTATAAAAGAGGCAGGCAAATAAAATTATACACACCAAGAAAACCATTCTTTCTCTGGGTCAGTCCTTCCCACAGGTAAAGAGAAGCCATGCCATCTGGAGGAAAGGAGAACCAACAGTATTTACACATCTTAGATTTGTCATCTTCCCGGTACTACCGTGACTCATTTGAAAGCAAGCAGTGTTATTTTTAAGTATCTCCTTGTTTGCTCTCTCTTTTTGTTGTGGTTGTGGTTGCTTCCAGCTCATCTTTATTCCTGGGCTGTATCAGTGGTCTCTGTCCCTGTTCTGAGTAGAAGTTAGTACGCTCTAGGCCAGTGTAGAGCTGGTGTGGATTTCCCCAGACCCTATGTGCTATATCAGAAAGGTTTCCTTGGAGTGCTCAGCCTCTTCCAGTTTGATGCCATAACCTTTGTTTTGATTAGAAAACTGGAGAAAATCTCATGTCAGCCTCAGGGCAGTGTAATGGGATGACTTCCTCTGAGTTGGAGACATTTGGCAGTTGGCTTCCACTGAGATTAAATTTCTCCTGTCCGAGGGGGTTTCTGCTCTATGCTTACCCATAGTCCTTTATTAATTATTCTTCTGTCTGAAACTCACGTACACTCTGTCATCCATCTATCCACCTGTCTCCAAATATTCTGGCAAAGAAGCCCACGTTTTATGATCTTCTTTGCAGCCTTCCTGTATGGGACACATATCTAGACAGGTCTACCCTTAACTTTAGTACTTGCTCCTTGGAGCCACACTTTCTGCCCCACCCCATACTTGACCTCCACCTATCTCTGAGATGTTTGTTTGAGGTCATTCCAGTAAACCAGGAGAACAGATGGATTTCAAGTCTGATTCATGCTTTCTGTTATTTCAAAATGTGTAGATTGTGTGATTTTAGCATCCACACCCTTGTCAACAGCACATCAATATTATCATAAGGGACACAGTGGTTAGGAAATCTGACTGTGCTTGAACCCTGACAAACTAGCCTCTGTACCAATGATTTATATTCTTTGTAGCTGGGCCACTGACTCCTTATTGCTCCTAAGATCTCTTAAAGTAATCAATAATAGCATGTTACTAGATGGTATGTGAATATAATGGAAACATTTTGTTTATGGATATGATCTGAGCTTCCACAAGCAGGCTGGGAAGCCTTCTTGTGCTTTTTAGCATCATATTAAACCCTCCACCCTGTATCTTCTGGGTTGTTTTCTTCTAACAGATATCACAAAGACTAGACTTCTCTTGCTCATTGTTGTTTCTTTACAACCTGGAACATAGAAATGTTAATACATATCCATTCTCTAACTAAGATATATATATATATATATATATATATATATATATATATATATATATATATATTTATGTCCATGAATATACACTGTAGCTGTCTTCAGACACACCAGAAGAGGGCATTGGATTCCATTACAGATGGTTGCAAGCCACCATGTGCTTACTGGGAATTGAACTCAGGTCCACTGGAAGAGCAGTACATGCTCTTAACCACTGAGCCATTTCTCCAGCCCGAGTAAGGCATTTTTTTTATTGGGTATTTATTTCATTTACATTTTCAATGCTATCCCAAAAATCCCCCACACGCTCCCCCACCCACTCCCCCACCCACCCACTCCCACTTCTTGGCCCTGTCATTTCCCTGTACTGAGGCATATAAAGTTTGCACGACCAATGGGCCTCTCTTTCCACTGATGGCCCACTAGGCCATCTTCTGATTCATATGCAGCTAGAGACACGAGCTCCAGGGGGGTACTGGTTAGTTCATATTGTTGTTCCACCTATAGGGTTGCAGATCCCTTTAGCTCCTTGGGTACTTTCTCTAGCTCTTCCATTGGGGGCCCTGTGTTCCGTCCAATAGCCGACTGTGAGCATCCACTTCTGTGTTTGCTAGGCCCTGGCCTAGTCTCACAAGAGACAGCTCTATCTGGGTCCTTTCAGCAAAATCTTGCTAGTGTATGCAATGGTGTCAGCATTTGGAAGCTGATTATGGGATGGATCCCCGGATATGGCAGTCTCTAGATGGTCCATCCTTTCGTCTCAGCTCCAAACTTTGTCTCTGTAACTCCTTCCATGGGTGTTTTGTTCCCAATTCTAAGAAGGGGCAAAGTGTCCACACTTTGGTCTTCGTTCTTCTTGAGTTTCATGCATTTAGCAAATTGTATCTTATATCTTGGGTATCCTAAGGTTCTGGGCTAATATCCACTTATCAGTGAGTACATATTGTGTGAGTTCCTTTGTGATTGGGTTACCTTACTCAGGATGATGCCCTCCAGGTCCATCCATTTGCCTAGGAATTTCATGAATTCATTCTTTTTAATAGCTGAGTAGTACTCCATTGTGTAAATGTACCACATTTTCTGTATCCATTCCTCTGTTGAGGGGCATCTGGGTTCTTTCCAGCTTCTGGCTATTATAAATAAGGCTGCTATGAACATAGTGGAGCATGTGTCCTTCTTACCGGTTGGGACATCTTCTGGATATATGCCCAGGAGAGGTATTGCTGGATCCTCTGGTAGTACTATGTCCAATTTTCTGAGGAACCACCACACTGATTTCCAGAGTGGTTGTACAAGCTTGCAATCCCACCAACAATGGAGGAGTGTTCCTCTTTCTCCACATCCTCACCAGCATCTGCTGTCACCTGAATTTTTTTTTTAAAGATTTATTTATTTTATGTATATTGAGTACACTGTAGCTGTGCAAATGGTTGTGAGCCATCATGTGGCCGCTGGGAACTGAATTCAGAACCCCTGTTCGCTCTGGCCCAAAGATTTATTATTTTTTTTTAAAGATTTATTTATTGATTATATGTAAGTACACTGTAGCTGTCTTCAGACATACCAGAAGAGGGAGTCAGATCTGCTTACGGATGGTTGTGAGCCACCATGTGGTTGCTGGGATTTGAACTCCGGACCTTCGGAAGAGCAGTCGGGTGCTCTTACCCACTGAGCCATCTCACCAGCCCGTCACCTGAATTTTTGATCTTAGCCATTCTGACTGGTGTGAGGTGGAATCTCAGGGTTGTTTTGAGTTGCATTTCCCTGATGATTAAGGATGTTGAACATTTTTTCAGGTGCTTCTCAGCCATTCGGTATTCCTCAGGTGAGAATTCTTTGTTCAGCTCTGAGCCCCATTTTTAATGGGGTTTTTAGATTTTCTGGAGTCCACCTTCTTCAGTTCTTTATATATATTGGATATTAGTCCCCTATCTTATTTAGGATAGGTAAAGATCCTTTCCCAATCTGTTGGTGGTCTTTTTGTCTTATTGACGGTGTCTTTTGCCTTGCAGAAGCTTTGCAACTTTATGAGGTCTCATTTGTCGATTCTCGATCTTACAGCACAAGCCATTGCTGTTCTATTCAGGAATTTTTCCCCTGTACCCATATCTTCGAGGCTTTTCCCTACTTTCTCCTCTATAAGTTTCAGTGTCTCTGGTTTTATGTGGAGTTCCTTAATCCACTTAGATTTGACCTTAGTACAAAGAGATAAGAATGGATCAATGGATCAATTCGCATTCTTCTACATGATAACCACCAGTTGTGCCATATATGTTAATACATATCCATTCTCTAACTAAGCTTTGAGAAGTAGAAATATCCCCTCACAAATCTTCTGGGAAGAAAGGGAAGTATTAAGACCAGCTTTGGGGAGCACCATTTACCCAGGATTCAGTATCTCATTGAGATGCAGTACTGAAGGTAAGTGGGCCATTCAATATTTGACTCTCTGCTACTTTGATTCATCCGCACCATCCTTCTTGTTCTGAAATCATGTTAGGCAATGTTTTCTCCCACAGGACAGATAAAGTTGATGATAGTCAAGAATGATTCTCTCCTGTACTATATCTTACCAGTTAACAGATCTGTCATACTTTATATAACTTACATGACAATTACTGCACTAGTGTGTAGTTCACAAGGCTTTTAAGGTTGATTTGGACCACTGTAAAACTCAGTGTTTGTGTGTATGTGCATGTGTGCATGCACATGCAAGTCTGTGTCTCTCTTTGTTACACTCTATCTCTGTAACCCAGTGCGAGCTCCTAGAAGATGATGACATGCTCAATTGACGTCTTTTATCTCTGACTCTAGTACTTACAACATAATTCTGTCTACCGCAGGAATTTCATAGTGGTCTAGTAGATCAAAACTCATATAATCAGATATTCAGGGTAGGATAGTTGAATGAGCTTGTCACTGTCACTCCCTGTCGCCAAGATGTTACAATTCTCTCCAAGTATGTTGGCTTCCCAGCTCTGTGTGGTTGACTTTCACTTACCCCGGAATCCCTAAAAGGCTCCCCAGGGTAATGCAAATATGGGCTTGTTACTCACAGCAGCCTTTACTTCCTTTTATCATCACCACAGTGTAATGCAGTCTTATCATATTCTGATTGCTTGTGTAAAATGTGGGAATAGGGTAGTCATCTGTACCTTCTCTTGTGATTAGTCTTACTGAACTTGGGAGTGCTATTGTTTTGTGATGGTTGAAATACTCTATCCTGCCCTGTTCATTGAGGCAATCTCAAGCCCGGTGTGGTTACTGAACACTTGAAATGTAGTTACTATGAAAGAGGAACCATATTAACTGCATTTGATTTTAACTAGCCTGTATTTCAATGTAAAAATCACACATGACATATAGCTACAGTACTGAATAGTGAGTGCATTGTTAGAAGTCTTTCCATAAAACAAACTTGGTTTTATTGATATTCTGTGTCTTCTTCTATTTAAATATGTTCCTTTATTACTTCTTTTATTTCAAATTCTTTCTTGCCTTGACTTGTTTGTCCTCTCAATATTCAACATTGCTTCTAAGCTGAAGGTTTCAGCAGCTCATCAATACTCTCTAGCTCAGTCTTCTTTTCAGATAACCACGTTTTACTGTCTTTGAAGGCTACTTGGGTAGGTGTAGAAAAGTTTAACTTGTCCATGTCTTTTGGTTTTAGGTCAGGAGCCAGCAAACCTATTTTGATGAAGTAACAGAGTGACTATTATCTCTGTCATAATTAATTTTGCTGTTGTAGAGTTAGTAGGTAAAGAAATGGCATTTCTATATTCTAATAAAGTAAAAATAAAAATAAAATAAAAAAACAGTAAGCCTAGTTCAACCTCCAGGTTATTGTTTCTTGGCAGTTATAAGTAATTCTCTTATAAATAGCACATGATTTATCCTCTTATAATACAAAATGGTCAATGAAAAATTTAAGTCTCATAAGAAAGACTAAGGGAGACATCACAAGACAGAAGACTTCCCATGCTCATGGATGGGAACAATTGATATGATTGAAATGTCTGCCCTACCGAAATTAATTTACAGATACAACACAATTTCAATGAAAATCCCCATGGCATTCATCACGGAAATAGAAAAAAATACGAAAATTCATATGGAATCATAAAATACCCCAGACAGCCAAGGTAATGCTGAATGAAAAGAACAGTGCTGGAAAGATTCCCATTTCAGATTTCAAGCTGTTTTACAGAGCTATAGTTAAAAAGAAACAAAACACAACAATCAGACAAACCAACATGGTACTGACCCTGAATGAACTTGTAGATCAACGGGCCAAATAGAAGATCCAAATATGAGTACATGTGGTTACAGTCATCTGATGTCTTGACAAAGATGCCAAAGATACACACCAGAATACAGATAGCATCCTCAAACAGACTGGGAAAACTGAATGTCCACATGGAAAAGAATCTAATTAGATCCATATTTATCATTCTGCACAAAAATCAGCTCCGGATTTCAGTGTGAAACTTGAAGCATTGAAGCTACTGTAAGAAAACATAGGCAAAGCCCTGATATGGGTACATACATGATATGGGTACATACAGTGACTGTTGGTAGGGGGTAGGGGTTCATACACTCAGGAATTAAGGCCGACAGTTGACAAAGAGGACCTCATAAAACTAAACTTTTCTACAGCAAAGTAAACAGTCAGCTGGGGGAAGAGGAACTCCACAGAATGGGAGAGAATCTTTGCCAGCTCCATGTCTGATAGAAGATTAAAATCCAGAATATAATGAGAACTCTTCCCCTTCCAAAACAAAAGACCCAGTTGGTGATGAAGCTGGAGAAATAGCTGAGTAGTTAAGAACACTTGATGCTCTTAAAAGAGGACCTGAATTCAATTCCTAGCACCCACAAGCTCACAGCCAACATAAGTGGAGAGAAACATAAAACACAGGAGGCCATCAGAATACTTCTTCAGCTGATAAGCACCTTCATCAAAGTATCAGGATACAAAATTAACAAGCAAAAACAAAACAAAACAACAAAAAAAAAAACCAGTGACCTTCCTATATCCAAATGAAGAACTACTAATAAAGGAACCAGGGAACCAATACCTTTTATGTAGCCTCAACAACATCAAAAAATCTTGTGATAACTCTAACCCAGCAAGTAAAAGACTTCTAGATAAAAACTTTAAGACATTGAAGAATATACTATAAGATGAAAAGATATCCCATGCTTATAGGTAGGATTACTATTGTGAAAATGGGAGTGGGAAAGTCTGGTAGGGTAGGGGGGTGGGGGCACGGGGACATCTTCATGGAGATGGGGCAGGAGGAGGTCTGGGATGTGCAACAGTTAGAGCACCCTCTAGACCAGGAGGGAGATAAAATCTGAAGGGTAAAAAAAAAAAGATTAAATTAAATAATAAAAAAAGTAAAAGAAAGAAAGGAAAAAAATGTGCATCCCACCAAAAGCAATGTAGCACCTACAGGGTACCTCACAACCATCTGTAACTCTAGTTCCAGGGGATCTGGCTTCCTCTTTTTGGCCTCAATGGGCACTGTATACATATGATACACGGACATACATATAAGCAAACCACCTAACCATATTTAAAAAGGAGGTGGTAGCAGGAGCAGGCTATGAATCTGAACAGAGTATTCTCAAAAGAAGGAATAAAAGTGTCTAAGAAGTATATAAAAAAGTTGTCAGCATCCTTAGCAGCTAAAGAAATGTGGATTAATACTACATTGGGATTTCATCCTACCCCAGTTAGAATGACCAAGATCGAGAAAACAACTGGCAACAAATGCTGGCAAGGTTATAGGGAAATTCCTGTTAGTGGGACTGCAAACTTGTAAAATCACCCTGGAAATCAGTGTGGAACATTGCAAGAAAGCTAAGAACAAATCTACCACATGATCCGGCTACACCATTAGTTGGCATATGCCCAAAGGTATAAACATTCTAATCTACACATACTTGCTCAACCCAGCTTATTGCCACTGTATTCACAAGAGCTAGGAACAACCCAATTTTCTCCTATCAATGACTGGCTAGTGAAAAGGTGGTGCATTTCTAGCTGTAAAAAAAAAAAGAAAAAAAAATCACTATAGTTGCTGTGTTGTGGGGTGGGAAGAAGGGGCAATAGAGAGGCAGAGAGTAGGACACAGGTGTTAGGATGAGGAAAATGCAGAGCATGTGGGGGACTCTATCTGGAGAGGGGAGATGGGGGGGAGGGGAGAAGGAGGGGGAGGGGGAGAAGAGAAACACTGAGGATGGAGGAGGGGAAAGAATAGTAATGGTAATTGAAAAGCAATAGGGAAACACTATTTTATATTTACTTAAAATACATATAAAAATACACATGTATACATAATAAAATACACATGTATAAATAATTTAAGGGAAGTTATGACACTTCCCCCAAAAGCCATATACTACATAAGCCATAGGAAAGCTCTTTGAGCTTTAGGTCAAGGGAGTCCAAGAGACCCCTCAAATAATGTACAGTACCGCTGTTACCCTTGGCTGCTTCCCTGAACTTGAAGGTAGGAATCTATCGCTGAGAACACTACGTATTTGGACACAAATCTTGGAGGAATCACGCTGGGATTGGCCTGGAAAACTTCTGAGGATTTACTCTCATAGCTACTCAAGCTATTCAAGCTGCCAAGGAAGATGTGCAATCTGTAGTGTTACTCAGCTGTGAAGTCTATAAACCACAACAGTGCTTGTACCAGAAAGATATCCACAATGGTGAGATAGTTGCATTTGCAGCTTGAGGTAGTCAAAACTATCTAATTGGACTTAAGGCCCAGTCATCAGGAGGGAGTTCATGCTAACTACAGTGGTAAGTTGTCCCAGGCAACTACATATGGCTGGAGAAGTTACAGACACAAGGTGGGAACTTGGTTATTTTCCTAATCCAATATAATTTCTAGCTGTATTCTGAACGTTTAGCCTTATGCTCACTGATAAGTGTTTCTCTTGCCCCTAGCCAAGGAAGCTTCTTTTTGCAACCAATGGAGACTACGCTGGATTTACAACTGGCCCAAGTGCAGAGAATAAAGGAGGTGCCTGGGAGCCAATGGATACATCTGCACTGCAACTACTGTACACAGGCTCGAGGGAAACCAAAAAAAGAGAGGACAGAAAAGATGTGAGAGCTAGAAGACTGGATAAAAGCTGCACCCATGAACTATGAACAATAATGTTCCTTGAACAAGACCAGCACCTTTACAACACCAGTTGACAGGCCAGTGTGGGTGGGAAATTCTACATGATTCCACCCCTAGAGGAAGACTTACAACTGGTCAGTGCCTTCTGAGAGTGAGAGAATCCATCAGTCTCCTCCAGGGACAGACTTCCATGTTGATCGACTTGTTCAGTGCCAAGTGATCAGCCCTGAACACACATGTATGTATGGACAAAGCTAACTGGATAGGCTACATATACACATGTGCTCATGAGTGTGCATCTCTCTCTCTCTCTCTCTCTCTCTCTCTCTCTCTCTGTGTAACAATAATGATGAAAGAAGAGATCATGGATTTTGGAGAGGGGATCTGGGAGGAGTTGGAGGAGAGAGGGGGAGGGTCAGGAGCACTATAAATGCAGTGCTCATATAAGAAGTTCTAAAAACTTATTAAACCAAAAAACCATTTAAATGTTGCTGGCTTTTATGCTTCGTGAATTAAAAGTGTTACTCTGTGTATGGACATTTTTCTTCTCATTTCATGTTCTCTTTGTATTTGTTCCACTTTTCAGGTCATTCCATATCTATTGACTGTTTCTTTTATTTCATTATATTTATTAAACATTGTCATGAACAGTAAAAGTATTTGGAATATTTTAATTCTATGTAGTTTCAAAATATAGCTCTCAGGAACATACTGTTATTGTCATACTTTCACTCCAAACTTATTGATTTATTTTTAGCGTTAATTGCTTTTCTTAGAAATAAACCATGCTAATTGCCTTTCGTACTCACTGGCTCCCCTACTCAACGTCCCGGGCCATGTCCTTACTGTCTGAAGTAATTTTTGACTTAACTGGAGTGAATTTTAGTTTTGATGTATGTAATTACAGTTTTGGCAATTAGTTCTCAACTTGTTTGAGTTATTTCTGTTGGGAAATGAGCTATCATTTTAATCTAATTGTTATTCTTTTGCAGATTATCTGCTTTCCCCCTCTATCTTATACCACCCTCCCCCATTCCTTCAATGATCACACCATTTACTTCTAAGGTCCTATTCTCCACACTTACCTGCATTTTGTTAGATAGATTTATACTACTTACTTATTTGTTATTACAGCATTTTGGAAAAGGCATTTCATATAAATTCTACGTTATATTATCAGCTATTTCCAGAATTTTAAGTAATTTGTAATTTTGTTCACTAAATTTTTAGGTTTTCAAATCAATTGGGGTACTTTTTGGTTTCTAGGAAATGTAGCATTTTCTTTTGGAGTTCCCACTTGGTGGAGATTATTTTTTGAGCATCTCGAGGCCACAGACAAGAGCTTCTAGAGATGATTTCCACTTTCTTACTTTAGCAAGCAGGTAATTCATACCAAACTTGTGGTATTTTCACATTCTTCTATGTTTTTGGTTTACTGTAGGAATGTAGGGGGCTGGAGAGATGGCTCAGTGGTTAAGAGCACTGACTGCTCTTCCAGAGGTCCTGAGTTCAATTTCCAGCAAGCACATGGTGGCTCATAACCATCTATAATGGGATCGGATGCCCTCTTCTGGTGTGTCTGAAGACAGCTACAGTGTACTCACATACATAAAATGGACAAATCGTAAAAAAAAAGAAAAAAAAAAGGAATGTCCAATTTAGATGAACTATCTTGTTTGGTGTTTAGTTTCCCAAAACTGATCAGAACCATGTGTAGATGATCATGTCTTTTTCTTGTTATTTAATGACTTACATGATTTAATGATTTCTAATCACCTTTTCAGAGGAATAAGGATGAATGCCAGGTTTATTGGTTGGAACCTTCATAAATGTACTAGAAATACATGTAAAAATCTGGTTTATCCAGAGCCTGGATAATGTATAGTGAAGGGTCCTCCAGAGTATAATTTTGTAATCAGAAGTAGAAAGTTACGGAAGCCATGCTTGTGTGAATCTGGTGCCCATCAAAAGTATCTTTTGAATGAATAATTAACACTTAATAGAGGCAAAGAAAGTGCCGTCATTATAGTTGCCCATAGATCAGGTACAGATTTATTTCGGAAACATGCTTTTTTTTTTTTTTTTTTAATATGCTGTGAGCCTAGGTTGGGCAGATCTACCACTACATTACCATTTTCCCCATGTAAGAGACCCCTTATGACTTGCCGTTTCTCCAGGCCAGGTGCTTCTTCTCCACTGTCCTTCTTCCTCCGCCTCTGTCATCCTCTCTCTCTCTCTCTCTCTCTCTCTCTCTCTCTCTCTCTCTCTCTCTCTCTCTCTCTCTCTCCTTTTCTCCCAAAGTCTTCACCTTCCCCCTTTTCTCCACCCAATCACCAGCTCTAGTTTTTATTTATAAATTAAGGTGGGAAGAAGGTTTACAGGAAATCACCTGAGTGCTGACTCATTCCTTGTTCACAACCCCTCACAGGAGAACAGAATTAACCTCAAATACAATTAGCCTCAGGACTATCTGCAACACTTCCCCTTTCTGTCCAATTAAAACACCATTTTTATCTCAGATATAACTGAACACAACTATTACTATTTTGTAATATATAAAGTACAAGAGACCTAACACCCAGTCCATCATCTTTGTTAATTAGATATCACATCCTTTCTCCAAGGACTCAGGAAATACTGTGAAGGAGTAGGTGGAGAGGCCATAGAGAGGGGCACTATGAGACTGTCTTTGGGATATGGTTGAACTGTTGGCCTAGTAAACAGCTGTGGTTGCTTCCATTAGACTTTTACAAGATCAAGGCTATTAATATTCCAGTATAAGTGAGGGGAGCTCATGAGCACTTATTCTTAGAGGAGGAGATACTGAGATTTGATGGCTGGCTACTGGGGGAAGAAGAGAGAGTTTTTTTTAGATGTGAGCCTCCTCGTAGGTTGTCTAAGCTCCAGTGGGTGGCTCCCAAAACTTGTGCACATAACCATTGCAAGCTAGATTCAGTGGGTTATAAACAAGCAGAAGGAAGAGAGGAGAAAAACAAAAAGGAGGAGAAGCAGCAGCAGGAACAGGAATAATGGAAGGACAGATGTGGTCAAAATATATTATATGCATTTATGAAATGCCCAGGGCAAATAAAAATATTATATTTCAAAAAAGATTACTACTTACCATTTACACTTAAGTATAACTTACTATAGAAATACAACTGAAGAGTAACTGCATTTACCAGCTGAAAACATCCTTTAATAAAGTTTAATGATTTTTTTTAGAGATTTTATTATTTATTACATGTAAGTACACTGTAGCTGTCTTCAGACACTCCAGAAGAGGGCGTCAGGTCTCATTAAAGATGGTTGTGAGCCACTATGTGGTTGCTGGGATTTGAGCTCAGGACCTTCAGAAGAACAGTCAGTGCTCTTAGCTGCTGAGCCATCTCTCCAGCTTCCAAGTTTAATGATTTTTATTGCACATATTCAATACATATTATTTATAACTTAATAGTATAAATGCCTGGCCTCCATTCTTAAAGCAGACTCTAGACTCACAAAAGCAGACTGAGATTTTGATAAGGAGATTTTGCTGTAGGGGAGCATGAGAAGATCTGGGTCAGATACACCTGGGGTGTTATTATTTAATGATGCATACCTTACTTTACTTTCTTTGACATAGGGGTAATTTTAATACCCCTCTAACAATATTGTATTAAATAAGATAATGTTCACAAACCATATAAATATCTTCTGTATAATGGATTTGGTAAATATTGACTATAAATACTAGTGCTACCCCATTTTGCTAGCTGCAGCATGAACAGCACAGAGGAGAGCCATACATGCACACAGTGATCCCCAGACTGTTGTGTGTACATCTGGAGCCTTCCACATATTGGAAACACATCATGCAAAACACATTTTCTTATTTTTCAAGACTTCACATTGATTCTATGCTTCAACTTCCAAAGCTTCCCCTTTGGTCTTCTCTGAAAGACAGCATATTGAAGATCTCCAAGTAGTTTAACATGGCAATGGAGTTGTACACAAGTAAGTAGGGTTTCTTATATGAGAACCAAAATGGTAAAAAAAATTCATGTCTAGTGACTCAGATGAGAGATTACTAAAATTAGGCCAGGACATCAACTTTTGAGTCATGATTTTCAAAATCATCCAGATGCCAGTCAGTGAGATCTGAGTCTAATATCAGTGAAGAAGAACTGGAAGATGATATTCAGAACAGAGAACAGAATCACTGAATCATGCCAGTCTCTGTACAGAAAGGTGTTGGAAGCACAGGAGCAAGAAGACATGAGGAATACTGAAAAAGTGAGAGTCTGAGAAAGAGATGATAGTGGTTCACCAGTCCTATCTCAGGGGAAATAGGAACCAATTATGAAGAAATGATTTGTTCTCAAGACTCATAAGGATGGCTTAGATTGAGTCACTTTTGAGACTATTTTGTTTTGACTTTATCTTATCCATCTATCCATCATCCATCCATCCATCCATCCATCCATCCATCCATCCATCCATCCATTCATCCATCCATGCATCCATCTATCCATATGACAGACATTGAATCCTTACTCTTTGATAAACACTAGTTAGAGATGGGCACATGGAAACTCAGGACTCAGATCTCAAATATTAACTTCAAGGAACTTATAATATAAAGGAGGAGAAAGTCAAGTAATTAACACTCCGAAAGGAGTATGAACTATTCTTAAAGTAATTGGTAAAGCGGTTTAAAGGGGAGTAGTATTTAGTCTCCCTTGACGGGCCAGAGAGGAGTAGAAATGGGAAAAGGTGGTGTTTAGGTTACAGTGAGGGAAGTCATAGATGGATTATGTATGTGGAAAGATGTGGCCAGTTTAAATTTAGAAGAACAGGAAGAAGTTTGGTATGCAGATATGAGTTATAATAGGGTTCCCTGGTTAAGACTTGGGTGTAAAAAGGATTTCAGAATGAAAAGCAAGGTATTTTCTAAGCAGTACAAGGAGATTGGTAAGAGTTAACACAAAGGTGTGTAGGAGGCCTTCCATACATAGGAGAATGTTTTGTAACTTATCCTAAATAAATGAAAAAAAATAAATATTTTTGAATGTGATATCTTGGATTTTTTAAATAAAAGATGCATTATTGGCATTACACAGAATAGAATCCAGGGAGTGAACTTTGAAAAAAAATTGGATCCCTGGAAAAGTTATTAGTGGTGATGGAAAACTAGGAGGACACAGAATGAAAATACTTAAGAGTATAGAAGTTCTGTGCTTAGTGGCTAATTTGTTGGAATGTAGGCATTTAGGATGATTGACAAGATTCTGATCTGGATGATTGTGTGCCTGGTGCCATTTTTATAACCACTGCTAGGAAACATATAGGGACAGACAGAATAAAGCTACTGGGAGTTCAGTCTTAGACCAATTGTATTCGAATTGCCTGTTGATTCTTCCTTGGAATCAAAATGTCCAGAGTTACTGGATATAAAGCTGGAGCTCATGAGATAGATGGGGTTACCCATTTAAATTTGGGTTTTAATAACATATGATAGAATTGAAGCCACAGGTAAATAAGAAGACCCATGATAGAATCATGAGTATCATGAAGGCTGAAGGGAAAAAAAAAAAGCATGAAGGAAACTGAGTATCCAAAAGACTAAAACCAGAAGCAAAGACTCAAACTAAGAGAAGTGAACAGTGGCATTAACTGTCATGGAGACAGAGATAGATATCAGACCCATGCGATCTTACAAAGTGAAAGCGTCCTTGCATCTCATTATATCCTCATACAGATCCCAAGTTGTGACCGAAGCTACTGTTTACTATGGGAACTACTTGGCTAACATTCAAGTTGGCAGTCAGGAAGGAGGAAGGGTCTCTGGGCTGTAGCACCTGATGCTTGCTAGAGGAAGAAGACTGTTACTATTTCTTAAGGACTATATTCATTTTTCTCGGAAGTTTCTTTGGGATTTCTTGGCAGGCAGGCAGCTTGATCCACTTTCATGCAATCACGGTTGTCTCTTACACGCAAATGACTTTTCAGTGCAACTTTTGCCTTGCTGTCCCCTTTAACTCTTAAGATCCTTATCTTAACATGGTATCAACTTACTATGAGACTATTTCTGCTAGCTGGAATATGCATCCTGGGACTCTCATCCTCTTGTTCTGTCTGCCATGACCCTACCCTTCTGATTAGAATTGAAGTGGCATTTTCTTGAAAGGATGGCTTCTCTTTGCTAATGGAATTGTTTTTATGCTGACTGTGATCTGCTGTTGTATTTGATTTTTTAAGATATCCAGTGTGTGGGGCTGGAGAGATGGCTCAGCGGTTAAGAGCACTGACTGCTCTTCCAGAGGTCCTGAGTTCAATTCCCAGCAACCACATTGTGGCTCACAACCATCTATAATGGGATCTGATGCCCTCTTCTGGTGTGTCTGAAGACAGCTGCAGTGTACTCATATAAATAATAAATAAATAAACCTTTAAAAGAAAAAAGATATACAGTGTGGCTTTTTTTTTTTTTTTTTTTTTGGAGACAGGGTTTCTCTGTGTAGCCCTGGCTGTCCTGGAACTCACTTTGTAGACCAGGCTGGCCTCGAACTCAGAAATCCGCCTGCCTCTGCCTCCCGAGTGCTGGGATTAAAGGCGTGCGCCACCACACCCGGCTCCAGTGTGGCTTTTTGAGGACTTTGTCCTTCCAATGAAAGTTTCACTGAGCTCTGCTTACAGATGCAAAGCTTTTCCCTGCTGTTTCTCGAAATGGTGTACATAAGTAATGGCGGGAAATTCATGCTGTTGAAGGAGTCCATCTCTTCTGGAAAAGGAAACAAAGTAGGGTTATGGGAAGAAATATTTCTTGCCTGCCTTAGGGAGGTGAAATATAAGCAGAAATGTATCATTTAAAAGGATCAGAGGATGATTATAAGTAGATAAAGTTATTCATTGAAGAGTGAATTGAATATTTATTTTGTGACGAGTATTATGCAGGATTATACCAATGTAATAGCTGATGTGATAGACAAGATCTCTAGATGCATATATAGAAGCATTTTCTTAACATTAGAGTTGTCTGGGAAAGCTAGAGAAAATCAAAATGACAACAGGAGTCTTCAATACCTCAGACTCCTGGCTTTCAGGATTTACCCCCTAGTTTTTTGGAGGGGACATACATCAGTAGCTGGTTGAACAGAACTGATGCCACAGTGGTCGCACTCATGAAAGATGCCAAGTGCCTCAAATTTCCCCATGGTCTTCACCCCAGATAGGTTTCTGTCTCTCACCCATGGAAGGTGGCAGATGAGTACCATGAAACCATGTATAGTTTTCTTTTTACCACAGGCAGAGTTTCACTCTAGTTGAACAAGTTCAAAGAAGGTTTCGCCCTGATGGTTTTACAGAAACCTGGAACCTTTAAGGCATCATTTTAGCAGGCATGTTCTGAAAAACTAGGGTGCTTCTTATTTTAGGCACTTTAATTGTGACTTTTATCATTGGTCCATTTTAGAGTCAGGGTATCTCATTCACTTGCTTTGGCTGGCACCAAACTCCTGGGTTCAATTTATCACCCTGCCACTGGAATAGCCAGGATTATAAGTGTGTGTTATGAATCAAACTATAATCATGTGTCCTTGTAAGAGTGAGGTATGCTGCCATTGGATGCACGGTTTAATCACAGTGCTACTCTTTGATGTTATAGTTAGCTACAGCAGGGGAAAAAAACATCAATATTGACCTCACTGTTGGGGATTGAAATGTAGATTCTTGGATTGAAAGGGGGAAGTGACATAAAATTCTTGACTTGATGTCTTAGGGTTTCCATTGTTATGAAGATATACCATGACCAAGTCAACTCTTAAATAGTTTCAGAGGTTTAGTCTATTATCATTATCACAGGAAGCCTGGCAGTATGCAGGCAGACATGGTGCTGGAGAAGGAGCTAAGAATTCTACATCTTGATTCTGCAGGAGAGGACTGTCATCCTCAGGCAGTTAGGAAGACGCTCTCTTCTGTGAATGGGTAGAGCCCAAGCATGGGAGAAGACCTCCAAAGCCCACCCACACCTCCTAAGGCCATTAACACACCTCTTAACAGTACCATTCCATATGGGGCAAGCGTTTTCAAACCACACACATTTCCACTGGCCTAGTTTGATCTCTTTTCTTAGAAATTTGATATATGGTAATTTTTCTCAACCAAATTCAATTAAATCTGTAAATTTGAAGTATAAAATAGAAAATGTCCACCAAGCTTGAGTCCATAAATCAAGGATGATCAGAAGATCCTGCGAGAGGTGGTGGAGGGTCACATAGAGCTCCTTTACCGTGACCTTAGTCTCCCATATCAGTGACTGCTCCTGCCTCTGCTAGTCTCATCTGTTGCTTCTTGGCAGGAGTCATCATGGGACAAGCTAATGACTAGCAGGTGATTGTCCTGAGATGGCCTGCTTCAGATTATTATATAATCCGCAACAGTTTTACCCTTATTTAGCAAGACTGTAAGGGATTCATTTTAGGAAAGATTCCTGCTATTAATATGCTTTTCCTGTTGTTATTAAACCTATATAACAGTCACTAAGAAATAGCACACCCCTTTGGAGCAGATCTCTGCAGATCCAAAAAGATATGTGTTTCCTTTTCTTCCTGCGACTTCAGACTAGCAGGCTGAAAGTTAGAGCCGAGCAGTTCCTGCTGAGGTAGTACAATAGTCATGTTATATAATTCTCCCCTGTTTAGACTATAGGTGTTAATCACCTAAGCCAGCAGCTTTCTTCCCTCGGAAAGAGCAAGAAAGTTTTTTAGGATTTTTTTTTTAATAAGCTATCATGAGTATTTTCAGTATAGTTAGAGAGCTAGGAAGTCTGGACCCTCAGACTTTAAAGCCATCACCAGAGTCTTACTCTGTGCCCTGGTCACTACTCTCTACGGACTGGGAGGCTCCTGGCAGCTTCTGGACAAGACTTGTCCACTTCCACCTTGATATGTTTTTCATTTGGACAAGTTGATGAGTGATTGGATTGACACAGTGTCCAGGAGTTGTTCCCAATTCTGGGAAGTTGGAAGTAACTGACTGCTGTGAAGGTCCTCATGGTTGCCAAGCAACTGGAAGGAAAAACAGAACACTTGACTGGGGCCTGCAGCTTGCTGATTATCTTCCTATGGATATATTTCATTCACTGAAAAGACAGTTACAAAAGTTGGGTGGATTTTTATTACTCTTTCAAAAGAATTGTATTGAGAAGTCAGTGCAGGCTTGGTGGCACGTGCCTATAATTCCAATGCCCATGAAGCTGATGCAGGAGGTTTGAGAGCTCAAGGCTAGGTTGAGCTTGTCTTAAAACAGGAAACAAAATAAAGAAGCCAGCAACAATAGTCACAAAACCATTACCACCACCAACATGAATCAAAGCATGCCACCAACCTTCTGTTACTTGTCTCTTTGGCATCGTGTTCTGAAGCTGTTTACTCCATAGCTGGGGAAGTCACAGAGCCATGGGAGAAGCAAAGGAGAAGGCCTTTTTGCATGTTAAACAGGTGTATGCTTGTTACCTTCTAAACATTTATGTTTGTGCTTTTATAAGACTGCCTGTTATTTGCCTTAGAAGGAACCCTGGTCATCCTAGGTGCTTAGAAGCCATTGAATCATTACTGGGCAAGTTTCTGGAAATAGTGGCCATTGCTATGGCACAGTGGCCCAATGTTCAGGGTGGGGAGTTCTGAAGATGCAGGTCTCATGAGCTGTCACTTATGCTTGAGTGGAGTTTTTTGTGATATACATCCTTGAGTCACCCTGTGAGAAGTAACCCCAATAAACTCACTATGGTAGACTTGGTTGGGCTGTGGTGGGTGCCTTATTTAGGGTGAATCAAGTTTTATTCACTTCTCTCCAGGAAAAGCTCTGAAATACATAGATTTAACATAGTTTTCCTTATCTTCGTTCATAGGTTTGGTATTTATTGTTAGCTTGAAATTACTTTTTTTTTTCCATGTTAAGGAAACATGTATTATGACTGTTTAAAGAGTTCTTTTAAATCAAGTTTTAAAATTCTTCTTCCTTTGACAACCAGTTAAAACACTTTCATTGTTTTTCTTAGTATAATGCTATTAGTACCAACCACACTGCTGTGACACTTCAATGGGCTGGATATAGTGTTAGGCATTATTATAATTGATGTAGAATGAGATCCTAATAAGTGAGAGGTGATGAGCCCTAGAATTGAGCCCACAAGTCACCGCCAATTTATGCCTAGGACAGATATATTTTCCAGTAGAAATGGTTCCTCCACAATGGTGAACATCTTTTCTCCAAATTTTATGTTTCATCTGGATTATAGTTCTCATATGAAAACAAGACTTTAACTTGATCCTTTCTGAGAAAAACAAAACAAAACAAAACCCCAAAACCAAACCAAACCAAAATACAAAACCAGCTGTCTTGTCACTCCAGTAGGAATAGTTACTATCAAAAGACCACAAGTGCTGGTTAGATAGTTAGAAAGGGGAATACTTCCTCACTACAGATGGGACTGTAAATGAGTCATTGAAGAAAACAGTATGATAGCATTCTCAAAAAGTTAGAAGTAAGAGTTTGTATGGTGCAGCAGTCCTACTACCAGGTCCGAATCCAGAGGAAAGTAAATGTGTGTTGAAGAAGTTCGTGTCCTACTGTGTTTATCACAGCCCTGGTCACAGGGATAACAAATATGAAGAACCTAAGGGTTCGCCGGATGACTAGGTAAAAATAGTGTGGTGCATAGATATTATCAATATTGTTAAAATAAAAAATGTTTAAAAAGTGTGCCACTTGGAGAAAAGATTAGAAAAAGAGTGATCAACAACAGGTGCTAAGATGAGAGAAATGCATTGCAATATTTACTGACCAGTATGCAAGTATAGTGACGATAATCTACTAAGTGTTTCCAAAAACAGAGCCAGAAAGAAGGGTTTAGAATATTTGTACACTAAGAAATGGTAAGTATTTGAAATTGTGACTATTTGATCCTTAGCCTCATTTGAGAATCACACAATCTACCCCTGTATCAAAACTTTACCCTCTAGAAGCATGTAAAATTCTTATTAGTTAACTACTTATTCTAACGGTGTCCTAAAAATAAATACAAACAAGTAATCACACTTAAATACTTCACTTAATCTTAATATTTTCATATACTCTCTTCCAAATGTTGATGTTTCGGGTTAAGCAGGAGAGGCTATTTATAGAGAACGTCTTCCCTGGAACTGAATGAACACAGCTGGCCATCATTTTGAAACCATAAGTCAAATCAAGCATGCTTCTGACATTACTCTTTTCCACTTAACAAAAAAAGACATGTCAATACCCGGGCCTGTAATAACCAGCTCACTTCTGAGGTACACATCTCAGAAAGAGTCAGAATGGGACTCAGACCACAGCCACCGACTTATTGCTAAATACAGAAGGGCTGCCTCCAGGATCTATTCTAAGGCAAGTTTGTGATCACGTAACTCTCCAGAGTCTCCTGTATTTGGCAGCATTCATGGTGGAAAGAAAAACTGATAAAGTTGTTAAGTGAAAAAAAAAAGTTGGGATGAAAAAGAACATTCCTGCAACCTACTGTGCTTTTAATGGGGGAAAATGGGAAACAAAGGCGGGTCTAAAAGAAATCAGTTCCATTGCTTACCACAGACTTTTAAATGGTCCCTTTGTTCTGCACTTCCCAAATGTTTACACTCCACAGAAAGCATTACAGTAACATTCAGAATGGGTGAGAGGTTTGACTGCATTGTACACAAAAGAAAAGGAGGCTGAGAAAGAAATCCAGACTAGTCCCAGACCCAGGTGACGAAACATTACAGGTTAATCTTAAGGAAGAGAAATCATTTGAAAGTTGAGTGTCCAAAAAAGTCTGTCATGAACAGTCCTGGGACTTCCCCCAGAGAAGGCCTGGTTTGTCTTCTGAGGAAGGGTACCTGCATAAATCAGGAAGGATAATTAGCTGTGTTCTACAGAACCTACAGGAGTTAGGCACATAAGGGAAGTCTTGACAAGCTGTGTTTTATGATCACAGTTGAGACAGGAGATAAGGGCCTTGAATAAGGTGTTTGCATAAATGCATAAATGTTCTGGTCCCTTCCAAAGTCATTGCCACACACAAGCATATGTGATCTTATCTTCTCTCCACCTGAATTACTTCGGCCATGCCAACTATGCAAAGGCTTTCAGTTCCCCAAGTACAGCAAAAATCCATCCATGTGGCTTCATTATCTCTGGCTTTTCACTTCCAGTCATCTGGGAATGAGATGATTTCCCACTAAATTTTCCAACTGGCTGGCTTTGTTCCAATTCAATATTTTAATTTGGTCCCTAGTGACATCCTTCTACTGTCTCTTCTCACTTCCTCTACTCCGTTTCTCCTGTCACAAATTGGCAAACCTAACCATCAAACATCCTTCCTCTGAAGGTTAACTCTTCATTGCCTTGAGCAGAATAGAAAAGCAGCTTAGGCTTCCTGGCCTCCCTCTGCTTTCTAACAGTTCTGGCTTTCTCTCTCCTGGGTTCACTGCTCCTCTCATATTCTCTGTTTCTAACTGAACTGTTTCTATGCTGGCTCTGTAGCCACCCATGTCTCCAGGGCCTTTGCACGCACTTCTGTTCTTCCTCCCAGTAAACTTTCCATTCCACATTTGAAATGTAAATAAATAAAATAACCAATAAAAATGGAAAAAATAAATAACTAATTCTTTTGAGCAGGTTATGTAGTTGTCATGTTTTCACTTTCAACAAAATTAAGGAGTATCAAACTGAGTTTTCAGGTGATAGATGTTAAAAGGAATTTCTGATGATATTCAGTTTAATGTATGAAATTTAAAATAGGAATAAAATTCATGATGAAGCTTGTCTCATTTTACTATAAAGTATTATTCACCAATAACTAAATGAAGCACATTTAAAAGACTTCTAGATACCTGCTTTAGTTACCTTTCTCACTGCAGTGACCAAAATATATGACAGAAGGGAAGCTTTTTTTATGTTCACAGTGTAAGGAAATACAGTCCATCCTGGCAGAATACATGTTGTCAGGAATGTGAAGCAGGTGGCTACATTGTATCTACAGACAGGAAGCCCAGGGGATGAATACTGTTGCTTAACAGGCTACATTGTATCCACAGACAGGAAGCACAAGGAAATGAAGATGTTCATTGGGATTTCTCCTTTTTATTCAGGTTAGGACCCTGGCCCCTGGTATTTTGCCTTTAACATTTAACGTGGGCCTTTCCTCCTCAGTTAAACTTCTCTGGAAACACCCTCACAGACACACAAAGAAGCATGCTTAGGTGTCTATTAATTCCATCAAGTAGACAATCCAAATCAATCATTACACTATCTATACTATTGTGCAATTACAATATAAATATATTTTAATGTATTATTCAATGGATTGCAATCTGTACTGGCTGGTTTTGTGTGTCAACATGACACAAGCTGGCGTTATCACAGAGAAAGGAGCCTCCCTTGAGGAAACACCTCCATGAGATCCAGCTGTAAGGCATTTTCTTAGTGATCAAGGGTAGGAGGGCCCATTGTGGGTGATACCATCCCTTGGCTGGAAGTCCTGGGTTTTATAAGAAAGCAAGCTGAGCAAGCCAGGGGAAGCAAGCAGCACTCCTCCATGGCCTCTGCATCAGCTCCTGCCTCCAAGTTCCTGCCCTGTGTGAGTTCCTGTTCAACTTCCTCTGGTAATAAACAGCAATGTGGAAGTGTAAGCTGAATAAACCCTTTCCTCCTCAACTTGCTTCTTGGTCATGATGATTTGTGCAGGAATACAAACCCTGACTAAGACATAATCCAAATTAATCACACCATTGAAGTTGCATAATTACAATAAAAATTTTATATATTTCTCATGAGTTAAATGCTACTAAAAATTATACTTCAATCCAGAACAGATTTATTTTAAAAGATTTATTTTATTTTTAAGTATGTATATGAACGTGTTTCTTTATATGAGAACGTGTGTATGAGTGCAGGAGCCCAGAGAGCCCAGGGGAGGGTTCAGACCACTCAGACAGAGCAGGAGTTACATACCAGTTGTAAACCACCTGGCTTGGGATTTAGAAATCAAACCTGGGCCATCTGCAAGAATAGTAAATGCTCCTCGCTGCAGAGCCATTTCTCCAGTCTTATGATCCAGAACAAATATAAGAACTATCTAGAGTCCTGTAGTTACAGGAAATAAAATAGAAAAGATATTGTAGTCAGCATGGAAAGAAAATATGAGTAGGTAAAAACCAAAAGTGTTTTAGATATAAAAAGCATTAGAAAAAAACTTTAGGGGAAATTGAAATGGAAATATGCTTTCAAGGAGAAAAAGAAATGATGTAAAATTTCCAATCATAGATCAAATACTCATATATTTTAAACAGTGGGTGATAGTAAAAGTAAACTTAACAGGTTTCTGACCCAACCATTAAACAAGAGCAAGAGTTGAAGTTCTAGTTTAAAAGTCAATAATTATAATGCAGTTGCATTTTTATAATTCCAATTGTCTTATCTGACTGTCAACTGGACAGAGCCTAGGATCACCTGAGAGAGGAATCTCAATTGAGGTATTGCCTAGATAAGATTACTCTATAAGCATGTTTGTGGGGAATTATTTTTGTCATTAGCTGATGTAGGAAGGCCTCACTTACTGTGGACAACAACATTTCCTGAGAAGGTATGTACCTAGTTTTTGGCAACTTTGTGAGTGCTTTATTCCGCCATTCTCCAACTCTCTTTCATCCATTCAACCCTTAACACTAGATAGAGAAAAAATAATAGATGGGAAAGGGGCAATGCTATTGTTAGACTACCTCCTGATGATTAGGGGCATTTAGTTCCTGTGGCAAGTTTGAACTTTGCCATTAGGATATCTAATTTCTTCCTCTTCCTTCTTTGCCTATGACTACTTAAACTGTGACCACTACCAACCAACAGCCACCAACCAACAACCAACAACTTACCCCAACTCTCGGGGCTCTAGCATTTATGTATCCTCTGAAAAGTCACCAGAATTCCAATTGTCACACACTGATAGACACTATCTGCTGCTGGCAAAATTATGCCCCTGCTAGAGCATGGGACAAATCATAGTCAGCTGCTGTGAACAATCTGATGCAGCCCCATATCCCACACCTGGGATTAAAACAAAAAACATATTCCCATAATATTTCTATGTTGTTGTTGTTGTTTTTTAAAGAAACAAAAATGCCAAAATTGTCACTACATCGGTGGTCTTGGTCAGTATAAGAAAACTAGCTAAGTAGGTGCCAGTGAACCATCAAGTGGCTTCCCTACATGAATTCCTTGGTTAGAGTGAATGTGTGGAGTAGTAAGTAAGCCTGATTTCAATTTCCTGCCCTGACTTCTCTCAGTGATCGATGGTGACCTGAGTGTAAGCCAAATCTTTTTTTTCTCCCAGTTGTTTTTGGTTGGAGTGTTTTATAACTGCAACAGAAATGAAACTAGATCGACATTTATTAAACAGGAGGAAAGCTTCAATTATACACTTAAATATTTTTGACAAGAGATTTTTTTTTTCTATTTCTCTTAAAGGACCAAACAAATAACAGTTGGTAACCACTGTCCCAGCTAGGGATGCTTGCCACATTCTACAGAAAACTTGTAATCGCCTAAATTTCATT
Source organism: Mus caroli (assembly GCF_978045245.1). Classification (NCBI taxonomy): domain Eukaryota; kingdom Metazoa; phylum Chordata; class Mammalia; order Rodentia; family Muridae; genus Mus; species Mus caroli. Next base: position 159,014,632 of record NW_028227256.1, read on the forward strand.
CTAGTGTGTGTAATTAGACATATATTTCAAAATCTTTTTTATTATTTATTTTACATCCTGACTGCAGTTTTCCCTCCCTTCTCTCTACCTAGTCCCTGCTCCCTGCCTACCCCATCATCTTTTCAGAAAAGGGCATACCCTCCATGGATATCAACCAGCCATGGCATATCAAGTTGCAGTAAGACTAGGCATCTCCTCTCCGATTAAGGGTAGATGAAACAACCTAGTAGGAAGATAGGGTCTCAAAGACAGGCAAAGGAGTTAGAGAAAACCCATACTCCCACTGTTAGGAGTCTCACAAAAACACCAAGCAACACAACTGAACATATGTACAGAGGACCTCGGTCAGTCCCATGCAGGCTCCCTGGTTGGTGGTTCAGTCTCTGGGAGCCCCTATGACTCCAGGTTAGTTGATTCTGTGGATTTTCTTGTAGCATCCTTGACTCTTCTGATTCCTACAATCCTTCTTTCCCATCTTTAGCAGGATTCCCCAAGATCTGCCTAATGATTGGCTATGGGTCTCTGCATCTGTTTCCATCAGTTGCTGGGGGAAGCTTCTCTGATGACAACTGGGCTAGGCACCAATCTATGGGCATAGGAGAGTAGCATTAGAAATCATTTCATTGACTTTTTTTTTTTGCCATTCCTATGTAGTTCTATCCTAGGTCTCTGGGTTATCTAGCCTTTGGTTTCTGGCCCTCCAAGTGGTGTTGGGGGTTGGTTCCCTCTAATGGTATAAGTCGCAAGCTGGATCAATTATTTGTTGGCCACTCCCACAATTTCTGCCACTACCTTCACCCCAGCAGATCTTGTAGGTAGGACAAATTGTAGGTCAAAACTTTTGTGGCTAGTTTGGTGTCCTAATCCCTCCATTGGAAGTCTTGCTTGGTTACAGAAGATGGTTGCTTCAGGCTCTGTATCCCCATTTCTAGGAGTCTTAGCTAGGATCACCCTCATAGATTCCTGGGTGTTTCCATTGCACTAGGTTCTAGCTCATTTCAGAGATGTTTCCCAATCCCACTTGTCTCTCCTAATACTATTTCCCTTGACCCTTCCCCTACCTTATACCTCCTGTTGCCATTCCCACCCCTACCCATCCAGACTCCTCCACCCTCTCCACCTCTACATCTTGACGAATTTTTTTTTTAACCCATATAGTATCTGAGGAAAGGAAAAGGATTCCTTTCTTATAATTTTGTCTCAGCAAAGGGTCAAATGTGATAGGAGAAATAGGTAAAGAAAATAATCCAGGGAGGGAAAAGTAACACAAAATTCCTTTCAAAAAAGTTGCATGAAAATCTACTACTGCGGAAGGATGTACACATATTATATGTACATATGTATTACACACACATATACATTTAAAACTAAAGCTACAGTTCTTATTCTTGTTTAATGGTTGGGTCAGAGACTCAGTAAGTTTACTTTTACTATCACTCACTGTTTAAAATATACGAGCATTTGCTCTATGATTGGAAATTTTACGTCATTTCTTTTCCTCCTTAAAAGCACATTTCCATTCAATTTCCCCTAAAGTGTTTTTCTAATGCTTTTTGTATCTAAAACACTTTTGGGTTTTACCTTTTCATATTTCCTTTCTGATATATATGAAATGGGTTATGGTTTTTAGAGTTGTTGGTCAGTGAGGTCCTATAGATCTTACAATAGTACAGGCTATTGCCAATGCTCTTAGTAACCTTTTAGAACTTTGTGGTAAGACCCTATCTGAAGACATTATATGCTTGAGTCATGGAACATAGAGATATCAAGCTGATACTGACCTGAAGCCTTCAATCCTAATACTTCTGTTCTCTCCCTATGGGATTGACATTGCTTTCAGTGTAACTTTTATCTGGGCTCAGGTAGCAATGTCTGGTCATCAGACTTCTGAGTACTAATGTAATAAAAATAAGGAAGCAACCTATGTACTCTAAAAAATAGATATCCCTTCTGTGATGAAGGAATGTTCTTGCAAGTGGCATCTCCTCCAGTCAATAAATACCCTGAGTGTATATTGGTTTCCTTTGGATTTTGATGTTATGTGATCCTCATTTGGTTGGGTTACTCCCATGCTTTTAATCACCCTTACTATTTAAAAACTGCCAGTTTTGAATGAAGAACAAAACAAAACCAAGCGCTGTAAAAATTTAGGAGCTGTAGATGTTTTGTCACATGGCTTGTCTGGAGTAGCAGATCCAGTGGGACTTGTTCCATCAGTGACAGGTTCAAATTCTGTCCAAGTCCTTGTGGATAGATTACATCCCACATGCTGGGGATTTTGGAGCAAGACTCTAACTCTATCTCCAGACAATGGCCTTCAAGATAGGTCTTGGCTTTAAATCAGGCCTCAGAAGAAACTAGTGATTAACTGCAGATCACCAAGTGACCATGGGACCCAAGTTTCCCATCATGAACTCTTATTAGCCCTGCTAAACCATAAAGGTTGGCTACCAGGATTAAGCAGCTCAAACGTCCATGGCCTCTAGCATTACAATATTTCTCTTCCTCTTTTACTGTGGTGTCATAGGGGAATTCCCCCTGATGAGTAAGAAAACACTTGTTCTGTTTTACAGACACTGCCTTCATGTGGATTGTGCTTGTGTTACAACCCATTTGAGGGGTATCTCTGAAGGATAACTGTGAAAGGAAATCTCAGTAGGCATAAGTTTGAGCAGTGCAGCTTCTTGCTTACTTTATTTTGGAGAACATATTCTGCAGCTCCAAGGTTAATTTAGCCTTGTTGCTTTAAAGAATTTCTACGCACTTCAGTGTAAGTAGCCCTCAAAGTTGTAGGTTCTATATGGTGAAGATTCTGATGCTAATCTTGTTCTGTTTTATCTACTCCCATTCTCAGCATTGTTCTGGTTTTGGACACACACAGTATCTGAGCCAGACAAGGGAGTCCAGACCACTTGGTGGGTTGTAGCTGATAGTGTCACTGGGAGGGAGTCAAGTATAATGAATAGGATGAAATACTTGCAAAATTAAGAGTGCAAGTAGGCTTTTATGAACGTGGAAAAACATGAAAATATTTGTCTCCTATGAATGTTCACCAAAGGGTTACTTCAGCAGATGAGAACTTAGCAATTAAGTATATGGGAAGAGTCATTCTTTTGGGTACCAGTTAGTCTTTTCCCACAATAACTCTTTGCTGTTGCCCATTGATCTCATGAGCAAAGTGGTCCTCATAGCAGAGTAGAGATTACTCATGAACTCAGCAACCTGACTTCTGCTCACCAAGGTTGACTCAGTCGTGACTGTTGCTGTATAGTCACTTTTGTCAGCAGCTGAGACAAATGAGCTGTTCTGAGGTTTGTTTTATTGGGCCTCTTCTATCAAGAAAGATGTAGCATTTCTTCCTTGCTGGAATAGCCACTGAATACATCCGATGAGAGCTTGTCTTCTCTGTGTACAATGTTTCTGTCTTGGAATTTCCTGAGTAATTAAGACAGTGACTTTGTGATAATGGAATGACTCGCAGTGGGACATTTGGTAGTGAGCACGAGTGAAATGACCCAGGATATGGATCTGGTCACTCAGAAAAGCCAACCATATCATTAGAGAGATTGAGGCTTCGAGCCATGGTGATATTGGCCTGACTTCTGTAAAGCAATAGAGGAAGTTGGGATCAAACATGTGGGCAGGATACTATTCCTACCAGTGATGCCCATGAAATGAAATTATAATAAAACTCTGGAGCATGGCACATGGGTGGGCTTCACTAATTGCTACTTCTCTGCATGCTGCCACACACTATAGGGGAAATAAGGACAGGAGTGTTGAGGAGAGGACAGCAGAGGCTTCAAATACCAAACTCTCCCAGAGCTTGCCTTGTGCAATTCTCTAATTGTTTTTTAAGCCTGTAATAATTAACATAGTGACATGAAGTAGTTTAGTAAATTATTAAACCAGTAGAGGTGGTAAGAAACTTGCCTCCTTAGGTGGGGCATGGTGGCACCTTTAATTCCAGTACTCTGGAGGCAGAAGCAGGCAGATCTCTGTGATTTTAAGGACTACAGAGCTAGTTCTAGGACTGCTAGAGTTATGCAAAAAATTCTGTCTCAAAACAACACAAAAACAAAGAAACAAATACACAAAAAAGAAACCTGGCTCCCTGATAGTGGATAGTTGGAGTAAGGCTGGTCTTTGGAGATGACCCCTGCACTGGCAGCCGGTGCCTGAAGAGCTGTGTTTTAATCTGAGAACTTTGGCTCAGCCCAGAGTAATTGATGCCCAGCTAATTCTGTTTAATCATATCCGTGAAGTGACATCTAAATCCTTTTCCTTTCTGTTCAGATGCTGTGTTTGTTCAAAGCCACAGTGATGCTGAGAATGGAAGTAGGTAAACCAGAACAAGATTAACATCAGGATCCTCACCACATAGAACCTAGAACTTTGAGGACCACTTATGCTGAAGTGCGTAGGCATTCTTTAAAGTGATGAAGCTACATTGACCTTGGAGTTGCAGAATTTCTTCCTGAGGTTTTTGAAGTAGAGATGTTGGATAGTGTCTCTTCAAACAAGATTAGACTTTACATAGTCGGCCCAGCCATGTGAGCAACGAGTTTAACCATAGAAAAATATCAGGACTCTAGGAACATTCTATTCCTTTTGCTAAACCACCAAGAACTTTAATGTGACACAGTTATTTCTTTGGAATCTGTCAATATATTTAAGTCATATGGAAACTCTTTTTTGTATGGTTATAAGCTCTAGAGGAAGGAATGTGTTCAAGTGTTTGAGAGCTGTGTTTGAGGTAAGTGTGTGGCTAAAAGATGGAGCAGGAGTGACCTGGCTGCCTTAAAGCTCTTCTGCAATAGGTTGTGTTTTGGTTGTTGAGTCATACTTCCAAGATAAAGTAAGAGGATAGCACAGTAAGTGGAAACTGAAAGTCTTATTCTGGTTTATTTTTTATCCAAATTTACTCTTGTTTCCTAGGGCTTAGACTAGACTACACAGGCTTCTCAATTTGACCCTCTCTTTTATAGTTGGAATAGATTGAGTTGTATTTCTCCACTCTCAACAAAATTCACAAACCAAAGTCCTAACTCTCAGTGTGATGGGAACTGGGAGTATTCTGAGATGGGTCCTTTGGGAGAAAATTAGATTTAGATGAAGAGTTAAAGATGCCGCCCTTATAATGGGATTGGTGTTTTCATGACACAACAAATATTTCCTCTGCTGTGCTGGGACACAGCAAGAAGGTTGCCATAGCACTCCGGTGGAGTCAGCCTGTCAGGCAGAAATGCCTAAAAGCTGTTCATGAGGAAAAGAATTTCAAGGAGGCTCTCCTCCTGGGGTCTGACGAAAGCCAGCTCTCCAGTTGGGTCAGTTTGACAGGCGAAAGCCTGGAAGCTGCCCATGAGGAAAAAGAGTTCCACGGAAATTCCCTCCTGGGGTTTGGCATTTCCCCTAACCCATAAAATTAATTTTCCGCTCCAGCATTAGTCTAGTGTATGGATCCATGTGCTCTCTATTTAGTATTACCTTATTGTTAATGCCTTTTAAGATTGTATTCTGAATTAGCTAAAGCCTCTCCCAGTGTTCCAAGATCCCAGATAGCAGCAAGGAGTTTAACCTATTCAGTAACTAATTAAGTGTCACAATAAATCAGAGCCATTATCTGCAGTAAGAGCCTGGGAGTCTCACTGAGATAGAAATCTTTTACTACAGGCTACATTCCATGTCAAGAGTAAGTTAATATACTATCCTGATAAATGGGAATTCTCCAGACATAGATAGGAATTAACAAGGCCTAGAGAATTTCGGGGTCAGTGACACTACATTACTCTTGAGGCCTGTCAAGAGTTAAACCCCCTGGAGCAATTAACACTTAAGTATAAAACTCTTGCCTGGCGCAGGGCTGATCCGAGGCAGGTGCTAATCTCTAGTGTAAACATATTCCTTTTGAAGTCACTCCTCTTGCATCTGGAGGGATACTAATCTCTAAACATTTATCTGGTTCCTACAAATTCTTTTTGAAGTCACTCCTCTTGCACCTGGAAAACTTCAATGTGCCATATCTGTTATGATTTGCAACTTTTGATATTCGCTGTAATATAATTAGTCTAAGCTTGACCAGAAAATTACATTCAGATTCAACACCTCTCTTGTGTGTGTGTCTCTGTTTGTCACTCCACCTAAGCTTTGCCCACCTACTCTAGAGACCCATTTCTACGCAGGCATAGGGGCCCAGAGGGTCTGTGGCAGAAGGTAAGTCTGGAAGAGGACTCAGGATGGAAACTAGATAATTAAGTGGCACTTTGAACTTGGATTTCCCAGTTTCTGGAACTGATAAATTAAATTTCTGATTTTTTTTTTTTGGTTTGGTTGGGGCTTTTTTGTTTGTTTTCTTTTTGATAAAGTCTTATATTGTACCGGAGTTGTTCTGGAATTAGGTATCACAAGCTGGCCTCAGACTTGTAGTGATACTCACACCCAGGGCTCTGCAGTATTGAAATTACATGTGTGAGCCACTATACCAAGTCAAATTTCTGTTCTTAAGCCATTGGTACTTCATTTCAGAATCTCAGACAGACGAAAGTCTGGCTAATGCTATTTTGGTCAGAATCTGGTGAATCACTTACTAATAGTTTAGGTTGATGTATTTGTCTGTTTTTGGAAGGGGGAACAGAAGTGATAACCCCAAAAGCTTCCAAGATGCAAAGTTTCTCTCTCTCTCTCTCTCTCTCTCTCTCTCTCTCTCTCTCTCTAAGACATAGAAAGAAGAATTTTTCTTCCTCAAAGCAGAATAGAGAAACCAGCAATCCCATTCCCCCAAACTATGACACAGTTTTGCTCCCACCTTCCTGTAGAAGAATTAGTCATCAAGAAAATTTCAGAGCTGCCTTGTGGGATTGTACATCATGTGTCTCCCACATTCCCCAAATGACCTTGCCCTATACCCAGAAGAAAGAAATGCTTCAGAAAGAAGTCATGAAGAATTGAAACAGAGAAGACTTGCCTTCCACATGTTTTGATTAGATCATTTCCCTTTGTCCAGCCATCTTATATTTCTACATGTTTGTCTGTACCTCATTAACCTGTTCATAAGGTAGGCAGTTAACTTTATGAACAGGTTAATGAGATATGGACAAACATGATTTATATAGCCTGGTTCCATAAGCTTTCAACCTGTATTTTCTTTATATCAAGTAAAACTATAATTGAATTAATTTGCTATGATTTTCTCTTATTAACCTGCCTTTTGTAACTGAGACACTAGCTATACCACCCATCATGAATGCAGAGAAGGGGTCTCCCAACCAAAACAATCCCAGAACCAGAGGGATTTAGTGCAGAATTCTGCCAGACATTCAAAAAAGAGCTAATACTAACACTCCTCAAAACCATTCCACAAAATAGAAACAGAAGGAACACTACCTAATTCATTCTATGAAGCCAAAATTACTCTGATACCTAAACCACACAAAGAAAGAAAGAGAACTTCAGACCAATTTCACTTAAGAACATTGACCCAAAAAATTTCAACAAAATTCTTGCAAACCAAATCCAAGAACACATCAAAAATATCATTCATCATGACCAAGTAGGTTTCATCCTAGGGATGCAAAGATGGATTAATATATTTGAAAACCTATCAACATAATCCACTATATAAACAAACTGAAAGACAAAAATCACATGATCACCTCATTAGATGCTGAAAAAGCCTTTGACAAAATACAAGACCTCTTCATGTTAAAAGTCTTGGAGAAATCATGGATTCAAGGCACATACCTAAACATAATAAAAGCAGTATACTGCAATCCAATAGCCAACATCAAATTAAATTGAGAGAAACTTAAAGTAATACCACTAAAACCAGGGCTAAGACAAGGCTGCCCACTCTCTCCCTATCTATTCAATATAGTACTTGAAGCTCTAGCTAGAAGAATAAGACGAGAAAAGGAGATCAAGGAAATACAAAATGGAAAGAAAGAAGTCAAGTTATCACAATTCATGGATGATATGATAGTATACATAAGCGACCCCCAAAATTCTACCTGAGAACTCCTATAGCTGATAAACAACATCAGTGAAGTAGCTGGATATAAAATTAATTCAAAGATATCAGTAGCTCTCCTTTATACAAAGGATAAAGTGGTAGAGAAAGAAATTAGAGAAAGAACACTCTTCACAATAGCCACAAATAATATAAAATATCTTAGTGTAACTCTAACCAAGAAAGTAAAAGATATGTATGACAAGAACTTCAAGTCCCTGAAGAAAGAAATAGAAGACAGATCTCCCATGCTTATGGACTGGTAGGATTAACATAGTGAAAATCGCCATCTTGCCAAAAGCAATCTACAGATTTAATGCAATCCCCATCAAAATTCCAACACAATTTTTTAATAGACCGTGAACGAACAATTCTCAACTTCATATTGAAAAACAAAAAACCCAGAATAGCCAAAACAATCTTGACCAATAAAAGATCCTCTGGAGGAGGGCCACAGGCCACATCCGGCCGGATCAGCGCCGGGGTAGCGGGAGCGCAGGGTTGCCTGACACCCGCCAGCTACCCACGACCCCCGCCGCAGGATTTTGGGACTGCTGGTGAGTGGAACACAGCTTCTGCTCCAATCCAATTGCGCGGGACCTGAGACTGCATTAGTTAGGGAAGCAGAAACCGGCCTGAGTAGGGCCACAGGCCTCATCCGGCCAGATCAGCGCCGGGGTAGCGGGAGCACAGGGTTGCCTCACACCCGCCAGCTACCCACGACCCCCGCCGCAGGATTTTGGGACTGCTGGTGAGTGGAACACAGCTTCTGCTCCAGTCCAATCACGCGGGACCTGAGACTGCTCTGGTTGGGGAGAGAGAAATCCGGCCTACATAGGGCCACAACCCTCTTCCGGTCAGAAAAGCACCAGGGCAGCTGGGGCGCAGGGTCTGCTGACACTCGCCAGCTACCCACAACACCCGCCACAGGATCTTAAGACTTCTGGTGAGTGGAGCACAGCTTCTGCTCCAATCCAATTGCGCGGGACCTGAGACTGCATTAGTTAGGGAAGCAGAAACTGGCCTGAGTAGGGCCACAGGCCACATCCGGCCGGATCAGCGCCAGGGTAGCGGGAGCGCAGGGTTGCCTGACACCCGCCAGCTACCCACGACCCCCGCCGCAGGATTTTGGGACTGCTGGTGAGTGGAACACAGCTTCTGCTCCAATCCAATTGCGCGGGACCTGAGACTGCATTAGTTAGGGAAGCAGAAACCGGCCTGAGTAGGGCCACAGGCCTCATCCGGCCAGATCAGCGCAGGGGTAGCGGGAGCACAGGGTTGCCTCACACCCGCCAGCTACCCACGACCCCCGCCGCAGGATTTTGGGACTGCTGGTGAGTGGAACACAGCTTCTGTTCCAGTCCAATCACGCGGGACCTGAGACTGCTCTGGTTGGGGAGAGAGAAATCCGGCCTACATAGGGCCACAACCCTCTTCCGGTCAGAAAAGCACCGGAGCAGCTGGGGCGCAGGGTCGGCTGACACTCACCAGCTACCCACAACACCCACCACAGGATCTTAAGACTTCTGGAGAGTGGAACACAGCTTCTGCTCCAATCCAATTGCACACGGGACCAGAGACTGCATTAGTTAGGGAAGCAGAAAAACGGCCTGTGTAGGACCACAGGCCTCTTCCGGCTGGACCAGCACCGGGGTACCGTCAGCTACCCACGACCCCCGCCGCAGGATTTAGAGACTGCTGGTGAGTGGAACACAGCTTCTGCTCCAATCTTTAAACAGTGACAACGATAACAACTAACCCCAGAGATTACCAGATGGCGAAAGGTAAACGTAATAATCTTACTAACAGAAACCAAGACCACTCACCATCATCAGAACCCAGCACCCCCACTTCGCCCAGACAGGGCACCCCAACACACCGGAAAAGCTAGACACGGATTTAAAAGCATATCTCCTGATGATGATAGAGAACTTCAAGAAGGACTTTAATAACACACTTAAAGAAATGCAGGAGAACACTGCTAAACAGGCAGAAGACAATAAAGAGAAAGCACAAAAATCCCTTAAAGAATTGCAGGAGAACACTGCTAAAGAGTTACAAATCCTTAAAGAAAAACACGATAACATAATCAAACAGGTAGAAATCCTTACAGAAAAACAGGAAAACACATCCAAACAGATGATGGAAATGAACAAAACCATACTAGACCTAAAAAGGGAAGTAGACACAATAAAGAAAACCCAAAATGAGGCAACACTGGAGATAGAAATCCTAGGAAAGAAATCTGGAACCATAGATACCAGCATCAGCAACAGAATACAAGAGATGGAAGAGAGAATCTCAGGTGCAGAAGATTCCATAGAGAACATCGGCACAACAATCAAGGAAAATGTAAAATGCAAAAAGATCCTAACTCAAAACATCCAAGAAATACAGGACGCAATGAGAAGACCAAACCTACGGATAATAGGAGTGGATGAGAATGAAGATTTTCAACTCAAAGGACCAGCAAACATCTTCAACAAAATTATAGAAGAAAACTTCCCAAATCTAAAGAAAGAGATGCCCATGAACATACAAGAAGCCTACAGAACTCCAAATAGACTGGACCAGAAAAGAAATACCTCCCGACACATAATAATCAGAGCAACAAATGCTCTAAATAAAGATAGAATACTAAAAGCAGTAAGAGAAAAAGGCCAAGTAACATATAAAGGCAAGCCTATCAGAATTACACCAGATTTTTCACCAGAGACTATGAAAGCCAGAAGATCCTGGACGGATGTTATACAGACACTAAAAGAACACAAATTCCAGCCCAGGCTACTATACCCAGCCAAACTCTCAATTAACATAGATGGAGAAACCAAAGTATTCCACGACAAAACCAAATTCACACATTATCTCTCCACGAATCCAGCCCTTCAAAGGATAATAACAGAAAAAAAACAATACAAGGACAGGAACCACGCCCTAGAAACAACAAGAAGGTAATCCCTCAACAAACCTAAAAGAAGACAGCCACAAGAACAAAATGCCAACTTTAACAACAAAAATAACAGGAAACAACAATTACTTTTCCTTAATATCTCTTAATATCAATGGACTCAACTCCCCGATAAAAAGACATAGACTAACAAACTGGCTACACAAACAAGACCCAACATTTTGCTGCTTACAGGAAACTCATCTCAGAGAAAAGGATAGACACTACCTCAGAATGAAAGGCTGGAAAACAATTTTCCAAGCAAATGGCATGAAGAAACAAGCTGGAGTAGCCATTCTAATATCTGATAAGATTGACTTCCAACCCAAAGTCATTAAAAAAGACAGGGAGGGACACTTCATACTCATCAAAGGTAAAATCCTCCAAGAGGAACTATCAATCCTGAATATCTATGCTCCAAATACAAAGGCAGCCACATTCATTAAAGAAACTTTAGTAAATCTCAAAGCACACATTGCACCTCATACAATAATAGTGGGAGACTTCAACACACCACTTTCACCAATGGACAGATCATGGAAACAGAAACTAAACAGGGACACAGTGAAACTAAGAGAAATTATGAATCAAATGGATCTGGCAGATATCTACAGAACATTCTATCCTAAAACAAAAGGATATACCTTCTTCTCAGCACCTCATGGTACCTTCTCCAAAATTGACCACATAATTGGTCACAAAGCAGGCCTCAACAGATATAAAAATATTGAAATTGTCCCATGCATCCTATCAGATCACCATGGCCTAAGGCTGATCTTCAATAACAAAATAAATAATAGAAAGCCAACCTTCACGTGGAAACTGAACAACACTCTTCTCAATGATACCTTGGTCAAGGAAGGAATAAAGAAAGAAATTAAGGACTTTTTAGAGTTCAATGAAAATGAAGCCACAACATACCCAAACTTATGGGACGCAATGAAAGCATTTCTAAGAGGAAAACTCATAGCTCTGAGTGCCTCCAAAAGGAAACTAGAGAGAGCACACATTAGCAGCTTGACAACACACCTAAAAGCACTAGAACAAAAGGAAGCAAATTCACCCAAGAGGAGTAGACGGCAGGAAATAATTAAACTCAGGGGTGAAATCAACCAAGTGGAAACAAGAAAAACTATTCAAAGAATCAACCAATCAAGGAGCTGGTTCTTTGAGAAAATCAACAAGATAGATAAACCCTTAGCCAGACTCACTAGAGGGCACAGGGAAAGCATCCTAATTAACAAAATCAGAAATGAAAAAGGAGACATAACAACAGATCCTGAAGACATCCAAAACACCATCAGATCCTTCTACCAAAGGCTATACTCAACAAAACTGGAGAACCTGGATGAAATGGAGAAGTTCCTAGACAGATACCAGGTACCAAAGTTGAATCAAGATCAGGTTAATGATCTAAACAGCCCTATATCCCCCAAAGAAATAGAAGCAGTCATTAATAGTCTCCCAACTAAAAAAAGCCCAGGACCAGATGGGTTTAGTGCAGAGTTCTATCAGACCTTCAAAGAAGATCTAATCCCAGTTCTTCACAAACTATTCCACAAAATAGAAACAGAAGGTACTCTACCCAACTCATTCTATGAAGCCACAATTACTCTGATACCTAAACCACAAAAAGACCCAACAAAGATAGAAAACTTCAGACCAATATCCCTTATGAATATTGATGCAAAAATCCTCAATAAAGTTCTTGCTAACCGAATCCAAGAACACATCAAAACAATCATCCATCCTGACCAAGTAGGTTTCATCCCAGGGATGCAGGGATGGTTCAATATACGGAAATCCATCAACGTAATCCAGTATATAAACAAACTCAAAGACAAAAACCACTTGGTCATCTCGTTAGATGCGGAAAAAGCATTTGACAAGATCCAACACCCATTCATGATAAAAGTCTTGGAAAGATCAGGAATTCAAGGCCCATACCTAAACATGATAAAAGCAATCTACAGCAAACCAGTAGCCAACATCAAAGTAAATGGTGAGAAGCTTGAAGCAATCCCTCTAAAATCAGGGACTAGACAAGGCTGTCCACTTTCTCCATACCTATTCAACATTGTACTTGAAGTCCTAGCCAGAGCAATTCGACAACAAAAGGAGATCAAAGGGATACAAATTGGAAAAGATGAAGTCAAAATATCACTTTTTGCAGATGATATGATAGTATATATAAGTGACCCTAAAAATTCCACCAGAGAACTCCTAAGCCTGATAAACAGCTTCGGTGAAGTAGCTGGATATAAAATTAACTCAAACAAATCAATGGCCTTTCTCTACACAAAGAATAAACAGGCTGAGAAAGAAATTAGGGAAACAACACCCTTCTCAATAGTCACAAATAATATAAAATATCTTGGCGTGACTCTAACTAAGGAAGTGAAAGATCTGTATAATAAAAACTTCAAGTCTCTGAAGAAAGAAATTATAGAAGATCTCAGAAGATGGAAAGATCTCCCATGCTCATGGATTGGCAGGATCAACATTGTAAAAATGGCTATCTTGCCAAAAGCAATCTACAGATTCAATGCAATCCCCATCAAAATTCCAAATCAATTCTTCAACGAATTAGAAAGTGCAATCTGCAAATTCATCTGGAATAACAAAAAACCTAGGATAGCAAAAACTCTTCTCAAGGATAAAAGAACCTCTGGTGGAATCACCATGCCGGACCTAAAGCTCTACTACAGAGCAATTGTGATAAAAACTGCATGGTACTGGTATAGTGACAGACAAATAGACCAATGGAATAGAATTGAAGACCCAGAAATGAACCCACACACCTATGGTCACTTGATCTTCGACAAGGGAGCTAAAAACATCCAGTGGAAGAAAGACAGCATTTTCAACAAATGGTGCTGGCACAACTGGTTGTTAACATGTAGAAGAATGCGAATCGATCCATTCCTATCTCCTTGTACTAAGGTCAAGTCTAAGTGGATCAAGGAACTTCACATAAAACCAGAGACCCTGAAACTTATAGAGGAGAAAGTGGGGAAAAGCCTTGAAGATATGGGCACAGGGGAAAAATTCCTGAATAGAACAGTAATGGCTTGTGCTGTAAGATCGAGAATTGACAAGTGGGACCTCATGAAACTACAAAGCTTCTGCAAGGCTAAAGACACCATCAATAAGACAAAAAAACCACCAACAGATTGGGAAAGGATCTTCACCTATCCTAAATCAGATAAGGGACTAATATCCAATATATATAAAGAACTCAAGAAGGTGGACTCCAGAAAGTCAAATAACCCCATTAAAAAATGGGGCTCAGAACTGAACAAAGAATTCTCACCTGAGGAATACCGAATGGCAGAGAAGCACCTGAAAAAATGTTCAACATCCTTAATCATCAGGGAAATGCAAATCAAAACAACCCTGAGATTCCACCTCACACCAGTCAGAATGGCTAAGATCAAAAATTCAGGTGACAGCAGATGCTGGCGAGGATGTGGAGAAAGAGGAACACTCCTCCATTGTTGGTGGGATTGCAAGCTTGTACAACCACTCTGGAAATCAGTCTGGCGGTTCCTCAGAAAATTGGACATAGTACTACCGGAGGATCCAGCAATACCTCTCCTGGGCATATATCCAGAAGATGTCCCAACCGGTAAAAAGGACACATGCTCCACTATGTTCATAGCAGCCCTATTTATAATAGCCAGAAGCTGGAAAGAACCCAGATGTCCCTCAACAGAGGAATGGATACAGAAATTATGGTACATTTACACAATGGAGTACTACTCAGCTATTAAAAAGAATGAATTTATGAAATTCCTAGCCAAATGGATGGACCTGGAGGGCATCATCTTGAGTGAAGTAACACAATCACAAAAGAACTCACACAATATATATTCATTGATAAGTGGATATTAGCCCAAAACTTAAGATACCCAAGATATAAGATACAATTTGATAAACGCATGAAACTCAAGAAGAATGAAGACCAAAGTGTGGACACTGTGCACCTTCTTAGAATTGGGAACAAAACACCCAGGGAAGGAGTTACAGAGACAAAGTTCGTAGCTGTGATGAAAGGATGGACCATTTAGAGACTGCTGTATCCAGGGATCCGTCCCATAATCAGCTTCTAAACGCTGACACCATTGCATACACTAGCAAGATTTTGCTGAAAGGACCCAAGTATAGCTGTCTCTTGTGAGACAATGCCGGGGCCTAGCAAACACAGGAGTGGATGTTCACAGTCAGCTATTGGATGTATCACAGGGCTCCCAATGGAGAAGCTAGAGAAAGTACCCAAGGAGCTAAAGGGATCTGCAACCCTATTGTTGGAACAACATAATGTACTAACCAGAACCCTGGAGCTCTTGTCTCTAGCTGCATATGTATCGAAAGATGGCCTAGTCGGCCATCAATGGAAAGAGAGGCCCATTGGACTTGCAAACTTTATATGCCCCAATATAGGGGAATGCCAGGGCCAAAAGAATGGGAATGGGTGGGTAGGGAAGTGGGGGGCGCTATGGGGGACTTTTGGGATAGTATTGGAAATGTAATTGAGGAAAATATGTAGTAAAAAAAAAAAAAAAAGATCCTCTGGAGGATCCCTGACATCAAGCTGTATTTCAGAGCAATAGTGATAAAAACTGCATAGTATTGCTACAGAAAGAGACAGGTTGATCAAGGGACTCAAACTGAAGACCAAGAAGTAAGCCCACATACCTATAGACATTTGATTTTTGACAAAGAAGCCAAAACCATACAATGGGTAAAAGAAAACATCTTCAGTAAATGGTGCTGGACTAACTGGATGTATGCATGTAGAAAAATGCAAATAGATCAATATTTATCACCCTGCACAAAACTCAACTCCAAGTGGCTCAATGACCTCAACATAAAACCCAATACACTAAACCAAATTGAAGAGAAAGTGGGAAAGAGCCTTGAACACATTGGCACAGGTGGCAAGTTCCTGAAAAGAACTCCAATGGCTCAGGCCCTAAGATCAACAATTGATAATGGGACCTCATGAAAAGGAAAGGCTTCTGTAAGGCAAAGGACATTATCAACAGGACAAAAAGGCAGCCTAAAGACTGGGAAAAGATCTTCTCTAATGCTACACCTGACAGAGGGCTAATATCCAAAATATATGAACTCAAGAAATTAGACTCCAAAAAAGCCAAATAACCCAATTAAAAAATGTGGCACAGAGCTAAACAGAGAATTCTCAATAGAGGAATCTCGAATGGCAGAGAAGCACTTAAAGAAATGTTCAACATCCTTAGTCATCAGGGAAATGCAAATCAAAATGATCCTGAGATTCCACCTCACACCAATCAGAATGGCTAAGATTGAAAAGTCAAGGGATGGCAGATGCTGGTGAGGATGTAGAGAAAGGGGAACACTCCTCCATTGCTGGTAGGACTGTGAACTTGTACAACTACTCTGGAAATCAATCTGGCAGATTCTTTGAAAATTGGTAATAGTTCTATCTGACAATCCAGCTATACCAATCCTAGGCATATACCCAAAAGATGCCTCACCGTACCCCAAGAACAGGTGCTCCACTATGTTCATAACAGCCTTACTTATAATAGTCATAAACTGGCAACAACCCAGATGTCCCTCAACCAAAGAACAGATACAGAAAATGTGGTTCATATACACAATGGAATACTATTCAGCTATTAAAAACAAGGACATCATGAATTTTGCAGGCAAATAGATTGATCTAAAATATCATCCTGAGGTAACTCAGACCCAAAAGGACATGTATGTTATATACTCACTGATAACTGGATATTAGCCATATAGTACAGAATACCCACCACATAACTCACAGACCCAAAGAAGTTAAACAAGAAGGAAGGCATAAGGAAGGGCGCTTGAATAAAACTTAGAAAATAGTAGTTTTAAATCCATTTGAGAGTCTATGAAGTCATTCTATCAAAATAGTTGTTAATATATAGATTGTATAACTATACATACTACAAAGTATTTCTCCTGGGGAAACAATCTACAGTTGTCTTAGCATAAAGGAATGAGACTATCTATGCAGAAATAAAAGAAGAGATTCAATAATAAAAAAAAAGGAAGGACGCTTGAACACATATAGAAGGGGAAACAAAATAATCATAGGAGACAGAGGGAGGTTGGGAAATGGGTGAGAGAGGGGAGGGGGCAGGGAATGGGGAGGTAAGAGGATCAGGCATGGTGAAGAGACAGGAGAAAGGCATGGGATAGGGGAGGCTCCCAGGAGTCAATGTGGGTCAGACCTCTTGGAGATGCCTAACAGTGGGGACTTGGAACCTGAAGAGGTCACCTCCTGTTGTCAGGCAGGTGCCCCACTGGTGGGATAAAGATACCAATTAAAAGAAAAAAAATTATCATGTCTATAAGAAATGCAGGGATGGAGCAGAGATGGAAAGAAAGGCCAACCAATAACAGACCCAACTCAAAAACCCATCCCATGGACAAGCACTAATCCCTGACACTATTAATGATACTGTTTTGCTTGCAGACAGGAGTCTAGCATAACTGTCCTCTGAGAGGATTCACCCAGCAGCTGTCTAAAACAGATACAGAGACCCATAGCCAAACATTAAATGGAGGTCGGGAACACTTACGGAAGAGATTGGAGAAGGATGGAAGTCCTGAAGTAGGTGGGATCTTCCGGAAGATCAAACGAGTCAACAAACTTTGGCCCCTAAGAGCTTTTAGTCTGAGCCACCAACCAAAGGAGATAGGGGCTGGAACGAGGTCCTCTACGCATATGTAGCAGTCAGGCAGCTCAGTCTTCATGGCAGCCTGGTCAGGCCTCAGTGGGATAGGATGCACCTAATCAGGCTGAGACTTGATGTGCCAGGGTAAGAGATAGCCAGGGGAGGCCCTACCCTCTCAGAGGAAAAGGGGAGGGGAGTAGAGAGGAGGAACTCTGTGAGGGAGGAACCAGGAGGGGGGCAGCATTTGATAAACAAATAAACATAAATAGATAGATAGATAAAAATGGGGTGGGGAAATGGAATGGGTAGAAGGAGGCTTAAGTGCCTCCTAGAGGCTATCAGCAATAACATTTCTACACATTAAGTTTATATTATAAACCAGTGTTTCCCAAGTTCCTAATTCTGTCACAGTTTCTCCTCGTGGTGACCCTGACCATAAAATTATTTTCATTGCTACTTCATAACTATAATTTTGCTATTCTATGGACCATAATGTAAATATCTGATATGCAGGATATCTGATATACTACCCCTGTGAAAGGGTCCTTCAAGCCTCCAATAGTATCGTGACCCACAGATTGAGAAACGCTATTATAAAGTAATTTTTGTAAATAATTTTCCATCTCAAATTGTCCTGCCAAAGTTTATTGACCACTTTGAGGAGCATTAAAAGAATTTGGGAAATCAAAAGGAAAGTGTTAGCAGACAACAGAGTTTAGAGAAGGAAGGCATAAGGTAGCACTGTAATAATATGTGGATGCCAATCCTATGGTCCTGCTGACTTTGATTGTCAACTTGACTTAGAAATGACTATACTGGTTGCATGAAAAAGATGTAAGATGAGTTCCTTTTGGGAGGGGGCATATTCGACTGTTTCTGTTGTTGTTGTTGTAGTTTTGGTTTGTCTGAAATTCACTATGTAGCTCAGGTTAGCTTCAAACTCTCAGAAATCCTCCTGCCACAGTATCCCTACTGCAGATCACATGTGTGAGGTACCACAATTGCCTGGTGCCTGTCTTTCTGAATGAATTCATTCATTGATGTTTCAGGGTCCTTGCTCTTGATCTCCTAAACAAGTGGGGTTTGGAGATGAGCTCTTAAGGTCAGAATGGAGATGACTGCAATGCAAGTATAGATTCTGAAGAAGAGATTGAAGAAAGAAAGAAAGAAACAAACAAACAACAATGACCAATGGCTGATATGGCTGTGGAGGAAGGTAACGTAAGACATTGAGCAAAATTGAGGAGTTGGCAAGACAAGACAAGATAAGACAGGACAGGACAGTACAGATAGATTTCAGAGAAAAAAAGAAAACAAACAAAAACTTGAAACACTCCTAAATGTGTGGAAGTAGAGGGAGGGAATCTTTCATAGCTGCCCACAGCTGAGTCAATGGGCAGAAGGAATACAAGTGTTTGGGGCTCTTCTGGAACGTGTCCCACTGGAAGCTTGCAGACATTTCATTTGCGGCTTCTCAGACGTAATGAATGGGAAGTATCTGTCAAGATTTGATGACTCTATGGGGTTCTGTGAAATGTCTCCTGATTTTTTTCTCCCTGAAGGGGGCAGGGTCAAGCCCAGGGCTTGCGCATGCTAGACATGTGGTCTACCCCAGCCTGCTGCAGGTTCTTTTCAGTTCAGCTGTTTTCGCTCGGGGTTTGGTGAAGATGGCTTACAGTGATCAAGCTGCAGCAAGAGCTTTGTTTGGAAGAGCTCCATTCCTAACTGGGGCCCCTGGTATCTTGTAGGAGATTGAAGATAGAGCCCAAGGCCATCCAAAGAAGTATCCCCCCATCCAGACAAGGCAACAGCAAGCAGCCACTTAATACCTTATTCCAAAGAAGAAGAAAATCAGAGACTCAACTATGAGAGGGCTCTGTAATTACCCGTGGTAATCTCAATAAAAAAAATTATACAACAATTTCAACAATTATAAAATTTGAATTTCTGCCCAGGTTTCACCTAAGTAACAATGTATGAAGATATGTTGATTCTGAAATGAAACTGTTAAGACTCAATCCAGCTCTTCTCTAACTACTGGCTTTAATCACTTGAGACAAAGTAACTTGAGGAAGATTCTGCCTCTGCTACCTTCCTGTTTTTCTATTATAAGAATTAAGAACTGAAGTTGTCACAGAGTGGAAACTGGACACATCAGTATTTTGCAGAGTTAAACATAAAACATTGGGCCTTGTTAGTGGAGCAAGAATTTCAGTGAGGGACAGACAGTTCAGTTCCTTCTCTCACAGTGGTGTGCTTTATAAGACATCTTTCTAAGACAGATTGGATGATATCAAGGCCTTAAACACTACATCCTCCAAAGTGGTACCGCTGTAATAGCACACAGATGACATGATCCTGGCACTCTGCCTTGACTTTTCCATATATTTCTCTTGTAATCCACAGAGTACTTCTGTTGCATAGAAACTGTTACCAAGGAAAATGAAATTTAGACGAGAGTAGCTGGTGCAAGGTGACACTGCCATGTCTGAAGCCGGAGCTCAAACCAGATCTTATCATCACTCAGATCCAATTGCTAGAGGGACTACCCGATTGAGCCCTTCCAGTCATTCAGCGAAACGGTATTTAGTACCGTCAATGGAAAGGAAGGAGTTCAAGAAAACACAAAATCATCCTCCACCTTCAAGAACTTAAATAGATCAATTCAAGTTCCCCTACTTTGTTCTGTAACAAAATCCTTTCAGATCTTTGTTGGGCAACCTGCAAATGGAACTTGTGATGTGCACAGGGAACCGCACAGTGAAATGGTGAGAACTGTCTCAGGGGAATACAGAATTCTGAGAGCAAAGTTGCTCCACATGTGCCTAACTTGTGATGTCTTAAATACTCCATGTCTCTATGAGTCTCTAGGCTTACATTATGCTCCCCTCCCCAAAGGTGTTCAGAGCACAGGTGTGTCAGGACCAGCCGTGGAGCTATGATGTTTACCACCAGTTTCTGAAGGGATCGTGGATGGAACTTCAGAATTTATGCATCTAACATCTTCCCAGGTTATCTAGACAGTATCAGTGTAGGGACTGTATGTCAAGGACTTTGTCAGGTCACCTGTACAAGCCTTCCTGGTTATGAAGTGGTTCTTTCTGGTGGAATCCTTAGTAAACTTAATCTATTTAGAGTTTTTTTGTTTTTTGGTTTTTTTAAATCTTAAAGCCCAAGATCTACTTGCTCACTTTCTGTTCTTCCAAAAATATTTTTTGAGATCTTTGTTAAGAAACTGTAGATATTAAAATGAGTGGCCTTATGCTTGGAAAAATTTCTGCTCTTAACTGCTACTTCATATTATCCATATAATTTAATAATTTTAAAAAACTATAATGCTCTAAATTTATTTCAGGATGATGGGTTAAATTATACCTTAAAAATTCATCTAGATTTTATTAATGTTTTATGATGATAAACCTAAATAAAACCTTTCAATCAGCAGACAGAAATGAAATCTTAATTGATCTGCTTGACGTCATACAGAGAGTAGTTACGGACTGTCCATATATGGTTGCATGGATACATGGTATTAGCCATTTATGGATGTGCTGGTCAACTTTTAAATGTTTAGACTATGATGGATGCTCAGGATTCAGCTTTGGGGAATATATATGAGTATCTGATTACTTAAGAGTTTTGGAATCATATTGTGGTTATGAATTATCAGTGTGACTTTTAACATAGCATCATTACCAGTGCCTATTGGGCTTGCTAAGCAGGAAGTACTGTGGCTATTGTGACTCGTGCCTTATCTTTTACTTCTCCAATTTTCTAAGGCTTTGAGATGACTGAATACTAAAGCATTAGTGTTGAGTGGTGGTGTCATGGTCATGGTGAAGGGCAGAAAGCTTTGGTGTCACAGTGTATATATAAACTTGTGCTTCGGGGGAGGGGATGTGCTTTCAAATGAGTGGGCAGGCTCAGGCCACATCCTAGTGGTCACATGTGTTCTGCTCAAGTTCTCCCACTGACTTTATGTGCCCTCCCACACACTAGTATGCTGGATGTGGCATACTACAACAATGACA
Organism: Mus caroli; assembly: GCF_978045245.1. Classification (NCBI taxonomy): domain Eukaryota; kingdom Metazoa; phylum Chordata; class Mammalia; order Rodentia; family Muridae; genus Mus; species Mus caroli. The sequence continues at coordinate 159,036,313 of NW_028227256.1, forward strand.
CCACAAGGAACAGGACACATAGTACAACTAAAGTCACCAAGAGCACAGTGTCCCAAAAGCATGGGAGGCTTTGGAGGGAGGAAAGGGAAGGGGGGAATGATAAAATTATAATGTAATCTTAAAGAATAAAAGAAATAATTAAAGATATTTTGTTGAAATCGAATGGATATTTTATCTATCAACATTTCCCCCAACCTCCTGTTTTAATAAAAGGAAATTAACCAAGACCTGTTTCTTGATATCTAAATCAGATTATTATATCCACATTCTTATTGCCTAACCTGAACTTGATGTGTTCCTACTCTGCAAACATGCTCAACCCTTTTGTAACCACGCTGCAGAAAAATCAGTGAAGGGGCTGGCTCAGTGGGTAAGAGCACTGACTGCTCTTCCAGAAGTCCTGAGTTCAATTCCCAGCAACCACATGGTGGCTCACAACCATCTGTAATGGGATCTGATGCCCTCTTCTGGTGTGTCTGAAGACAGCGACAGTATTTAAATAATACTAAAAAAAAAAAAAAAGGAAAAGCAGTAAAGAACTGATACAGCAAAGTGAAAGTGTTAGACTTATTACTCTCACTCCACTCACAGTGAAGCTCTGAACTCATCACAAAATGCTTAAAGAGAACTAAATTGAAGAAAGAAACCCACAGGCCAGTCCCGGCAAACCCCACTTTGTAGAATGTTACATTGTGCCAAAACGCCTTAAAAGGACCAGGAACAACCACCTGCAACATAGTGGCAAGTAATCGTGATTCAAACAAGGTGAAAATCAAACTTAATGAAAAATTCAGCAACTCTATAGGATTAGCATCACCATGGAAAAACCAACATGAATAGATAAATGACATTTTAGAAATTTTTGCTTAAGCACTAGACAGTAGACCTGAAGCATTTCTGAACTTTTAACTTTAGACCCCTATTATAGCAAGAGATACAAACTCCTCATTTTTTTTAGTGATGTTTGAAAAAGTTAAAGCAGTTAATGTCTGAAAATGCATATAAGGAGGTCCAAGCTTCTAGTGTGCTTTGTGAGGAGTCAGTCCCTCTGAAGTCTGGATGCAGGGAGAAATGACAAGATTCCTGATTCCACTGAGCTGCCTTTCTGTTCACACTTCTCTCTGTGTCCACAGTTACAGCAGTCTCTCCTTGGGATACCTTTTTTAAATAAAGTGTTAAATTCTTTCCTGTCTTAATACCATTGAAGTGATATCTAATACAAGCCAACCTTTATACTTGCTTAGTATTTTAACCAGTCCCAAGTGTGTTCACTCTCCCGCCCCCATTTTCCTTCTTTCTTTGCAGAGAGGGCAACTGACTCTAGAAATATCATCTCAATTCTCAACTTTCTCTTTCCAGGCCTCAACATTTAGAATATAGATTCTGGGATAAGGAGGTGTTCTGGCTAGTTTTATGTCAGCTTGACACAAGCTAGAGTCATTTGGGAGGAGGGAACCTCAACTGATAAAGTGTTCCCCAAAAGCAACCCTTGGGCAAGCCTGTGGTGCATTTTCCTGAGTGATGACCTATGTGGGAGAGCCCAGCCTGATGTGGGAGGTGCTACTCCTGGGATGGTGGTCATGGGTGTTCTCAGAAAGCCAGTAAGCAGCACTCCTCCATGGCTTCTGATCAGTTCCTGCCTCCAGGTTCCTGGCCTGTTTGCGTTCTTGTCCTGATTTCTGTTGGTGATGGACGGTTTGTTACCTGAAAGCATAAGGTGAAATCAAAGCTTTCAAAGCTGCTATCGGTCATGGTGTTTTATCACAGCATAGAAACTCTAAGACAGGAAGGTGGCTCAGTGCTTAGAAAACAGATTTCTGAGGCCCAACTCATTGCAGTGTAAGGCCTACCAAGAAAGAAGGAAACAGAGTGAAACCTGTACCAAAGCATCAGCTGCCATGGGAAGAATGTCAAGGTTTGCTCTCTGGGGCCAGTACAAAGAGCTGCAGAGAAAGCCAAGGCTATCTGCCATCATGGTCTATAATTGCCTGATCATGCAAGTACTAGAAAAATGTCAAGGACCCAGTCCCAGTCTCCCTCTTTCAGCACTTGTTAAAAGTTCTTAGTGTAACGGCTTAAGATCCTTCTAGGGCAAACAAGAGGATTCCTGGAGGAAAGGCGCTTTGCCAGGCCAGCCGGACACTCTGAGTTTCATCGCCTGACTCAGATAAAGGTGGAGGAAGCTTACCAACGCTTCCACAGTAAATGCATAAAGGGGAAGCATTCGAGTCAGACCAAGTATGAAACGATGCATGTGTGATCTTAATATATTTAATTTAAAATAAGAAAAAGGTGGGCACCATGTTTAAACCACTAGCTTTGATTAAAGTTGGGACAGAACCTTCTAGATCTGTGCACTTAATCACTCTTCTGTTTCTCTGCAGAAGCAAAGAGTTCTTTCAAGTTCTGTTTGAACAATAGTGCTGTGGTCCGACCTATATTAGTCACCATATGGACGGAGGTAAGATCATATCATCTCTATTTTAGCCTATCACAATTCTTCTAGAGTAATACAGACCAGGAAACCCCCCCCCCCCCCCAGGAACAGAACAAAGAAGCACCACAGACTATAAATATGTTACCTCTCTGGACACATGCATATGACATTTATATTGCCGCAGAACTCTGTATCATATCCTCTATAGTTCTGTATCATATCTCTACAGCATTCTGTATTCCACAGTGTGAAATAACTTGCAGTGTGCACAGGTCCACAAGACACCTGGAAGTTGGAGTCACCTGGTCCCTTGTGAAAGTCCTAGGTGCTCCTTGGGAGTGTTACCGAATCTGGAGCTTGTTTGCCTCAGAGCTCTTGCTTCTGTATGCGTAACAGCGTTTGTGAACTGTGGCACCATCTAGCCAACACTTCTGACTATGCCATACCAGACACATGACTCAGTCCTAAGATGCAATCAGGAGTACATTTCATTTAGAATGTTTTGTCGGTGTCTAGTATCACAGCTGCTGAAAGGGCAGACAGTTTTCTTCTGCCAATGCATTGCTTTCATACTTGGATTGATTTAAATGTTTCCCTTTAACTATGTAAACATGAGTTCAGAGGAAGAAGTGACTTTTACAGGGAGACAAAAAAAAAAATGTTATTTAGATCATTCGCTCCCAGAGTTACGTTAGTGTAGTGAAGTAACGTGGAAGTTCCAAGTGGCTGCGACCACTTCTGGACGACACTTCCTTCTGTTTATCCAGACTCACTCTACTGAGCTTACCCTCAGTGACAGGACTAAAGCTGTTGTGAAGAGAAGCCAGAGAGCACAAGACCAAAAACAGAGACAGAGGAAGGTGAGAGGAAGAGAACAAGACCAAAGGTGAAAACCAGGGACAGGGAAAGAGTGGGAAGGTCTTGATGTGTCCTGGGTTGTGGAGTCAACAGAGAGAGATCCACCACTGTTAGTTGGTTCTCAGGTGTGAGGAAGCAGTGAGAGGGCAGTGATTGGAGGGGGAGGTCCCATGGACAAGGAAACACTTTCATTAGGAGGAAGCTGTGATTTGCTTTCCATGGTTTGATTTGGGGTAGATGTAGATGCATACTTAGTTTGGAGCTGCCAAAATGAGGAATTTACCATAGACCCAGTGGCCCAAAAGAACACAATGGAAAAAACTTTGCCTTGAGTCCCACTGGGCTGAATCAAGGCACGTGAAGGACATCTTTCCTTCTAGAGACTCGACCCAGAATTGTGCATTTTAACTTCTTAGGGTGACCCAATTTCATTGTCTCCTGCCTCTTCCTCCATCTTCAAACCCAGCAACACCACCTCTCTCCCTCTCTTTACACTCTTCTGTGGTTATAGTCCCACATGGACTGCTGCTTACCTTTGAAGACTGGTGTTATTCATTTCACTAAGAGAATTCTGTTCCCTATTTCCTTGTGAAGGAATTCATTGTCAAGCAATACTCAACTATTGTTTACATGTCTTCTGCCCTGTCTAAAGAGAGGAGTCTAAGGACAGGCTCAGTTTCTTGGAGTTTAGAGGCAGATGAAAATGCAGGAGCAACTGGAGTTAAAAATGTATACCCTGGTGATCATTCCAGAATGAGATGAGAATTTTGGACACTTTAATTTTTACATCAGTGAAAACATTAGCTCTGTAGTGCTATCCTGTCACAACAATCTTGAATGGTACATTCCACCCCCTGCCCCGATTTAACAACTATTTGCTGCAGAATCATGTTTCAGTCAACAACAGATTGGACATCTGACAGTGGCCCAATGGTATTATATCAATGGTGACATCATAGCAATCATAGCTTATAGTTTATGATAGGCAGACAAGAATAAAGTAGTCCAAAGACATTTCTCAGGAGGCATCTTCATCATTAAGCAGTGTCTGGATTTACAGTCAAACAAGCAAAGAACAGCAAAGGAGAATCATTGTTTTGACTATTTTTCTCTCTTTTTTTTTAAAGAGACTTTAAAATTATATGTATGTGAGCATTTTGCCTGCATGTATGTATGCACACTGTGCTCATGTAGTGCACATGGGGAACTGGAATTATAGAAAGTTGTGAGCTGCCATGCTGATGCTCTTAATTGCTGAGCTAGGCACCCCCCCCAGCCTCAGAGCAGAAGCTTATTGTAAAACGGTGAGCATGATATCAAGTAAAACAACATTTAAAGCATAGCTTGGACATCCTTGAGCCTCACACCAAGTGGCAGCATTGAAGCTGGAATGTGCCCGATGCTGCAGCTCATTATATTGCCCTATATTTCCATGAGATCTTACAGATCTAGTCATCTTCATCTTCTCAGACACACTATTTTTTTTTAGCTGCTCTTTGATTGCTGTGAAAAGACACCATGGCCAAAGCAACTTACAGAAGAAATTATTTAATTGGGGCCTTGCTCACAGTTTCAGAGGGATAGTTCAAAATCAGGACAGGGAGTCTGGCAGCAGGAATGGTGCTGGAGAAGTACAGAGAGAGAAAGAGTAAGCTTGAGCCTTGTAACTTTATTTCAAAACCTACTTTTACACTTGGTCTTAGCCAAAAGGCTGAGAAGGGATTCAAAGCCTACTCTTAAAGATGTCTCTTAAACACTTTAACCTCCTTTCTAGCCCACAACCCACCAGAGGTAGTGGAAAAGAAAAGGATATGGGGAAGTAGACCTGTTTAGAAATGGCTCTTTGGAGAAAATCCCATGTACATTGTCAGGAAATCAGCAGTTCAGCGCATAGGTCAGCAGCAGCAGCTTGATCAGCTGGCAAACACTTCACAGATACACCAGCAGTCCAGTTTTGTAGAGTTGGGATAGCAAACACGAATCAGCAGCAGTGGCACTGACTAGCAGAGGCAGCATGGTCTCAACTCAATTGGCAGGAGTCAGTAGGAGGAATGTGGACCAGCAGGGACGACAGGAGAAGTTCTTGACTGTGCCTTTCTTAGCAAAATGAAGATCATCAAAAGCTGGAGACCAACAAGTATTTATCTACACAAGCAAGCCAAGCCTCCATCACTGTCCGTTGAGTCTTATTTATACTCCCCCCAAATGTCTTGCCTGAGCATTCGAGTCTGACTTAGCATAACTCCACATGAGTCTGTATCAGCTGACATCACTCTGCCAATCAGCCCGAGTCTGAGAAAGCGGCAAGAAGCTGTGACACACCACTAGAAGATTTTTGGTGAGTTTCTCTCTATGGAGTCCTGACAAATGGAGCTCAACTATGCAATGTAAGGCAGATCAATACATGTGTACTGTTAGTAAAGAATCCTTTATCATAGGTCCTTTCATGTGCTTGCTTTAGCAGAATATCCTTTCACCTGTGCCTGCTTCAGTGAAACAGTCCTTCACTAGTCTGCCTTAGCAAAACATTCTTTCACTTGTGTTCGCTTTAGGAAAACACTCTTTCACATGTTTGCTTCAGCAAAACACCATCCAACACAACTGACTTTCCAAAAGACCCTTAAGTTTACACTTCATGGCCAAGCTTAGGCTTTTGAAACCCCAAAGCTCACGCTCAGTGGCACACCTTCTCCAACGAGGCCATACCTCCTCATCCTTCCCAAGCAGTTCTACTCAGCTGGGAACCAAGCATTCAAACATATTAGCCCACAGGGGGCCATTCTCCATTCACACCACCATATTTTGCATTTTTGGATGAAGATACTGAAGTTGTCTTTCTCCTACTTCATATATTGTGTTATTGCAAAGTTGGGACTGGAATTGGAGTGCATGAAATCCTATTCTCTGTCTCTCTCTGTCCCTGTCTCTCTGTCTGTCTCTGTCTCTCTGTCTCTGTCTCTGTCTCTGTCCCTGTCTCTCTGTCTCTGTCTCTGTCTCTCGCTGTCTTTCTAAATTAGACTATAACGAATCTATCCATGGTCCAAATGACCATTAAAAGATATTTTTTCCTTTAATATACCTTTTAGTGTCCATTTTTATAGTCTTTCAAGTCTCCTTTCATCAGGACAGCCCACAGTATTCTTTGGTCTTGGAAATACCAGTATTTGCATAGAGAGATATTCAGAAAGAACTCATGACTGGGAGTTTCTAGGCCATCACAATCTACAAAAATTAAAGGACCAAGAGCTAGAGACTGTATTTGAAGCACTGTAAGGATGTTTCTTACAGAATAATCGACAGATAGAGTGGTTCTCCCAGAAAATGATGAGTCTTGGCTGTTAGGTTTATGGAAGGTGAGACTCAGAGTTCACTTGGCATCATGAACAGTCAAAAGTGATGAAACATATATGGGGCTGGGAAAGGATGTTGGCCAAGCAATCAATTCTATACGGATTAGATCCAATTTTAAATCTAATTAAGCTGCATAGGCAAGGCATTGCTCTTCATTAGAAATATAAATATATCAACAGTGCTCGAAAGTCTCGTTAAGCCATTCTGTATTTTATGTGAATTAAGGTACTGTTATACACTGGATTCTATTGTGTTAAAAGAGATATAAAAATGTCCATCTCATTCTCCATTTGCTCTTATCCCGTGATCTTCTTTTGGGCTGATATGACAGCTTAATTACCATGTAAAAAGTCTGGTGACTTTTCTTATCAGAAAGAGTAGATGACATATAAATTTCTGGGAAGAAGAAATTGCTCTTAACCAGAGGAAGAAGTGTGGGAGGAGAGCATGGGGAAGAGGATGTGGGTCTGAAATAAATCATGCTCTGTACATAAGGAAGGTTACACAGAGAGGCCAAGGGGAGAGCTGCAAAAGAACCAAAACAGAAACTTTCATAACCAGGTTTTGGTGGGAACAGAGATGGAATAAAAATGGCTTCATTCATTAAAAGAGGTTGGCTATCGGGCGTGGTGGCGCACACCTTTAATCCCAGCACTCAGGAGGCAGAGGCAGAGGCAGAGGCAGAGGCAGAGGCAGAGGCAGAGGCAGAGGCAGAGGCAGAGGCAGAGGCAGAGGCAGAGGCAGAGGCAGAGGCAGAGGCAGAGGCAGAGGCAGAGGCAGAGGCAGAGGCAGAGGCAGAGGCAGAGGCAGAGGCAGAGGCAGAGGCAGAGGCAGAGGCAGAGGCAGAGGCAGAGGCAGAGGCAGAGGCAGAGGCAGAGGCAGAGGCAGAGGCAGAGGCAGGCAGATTTCTGAGTTCGAGGTCAGCCTGGTCTACAAAGTGAGTTCTAGGACAGCCAGGGCCCTGTCTCGAAAAACTAAAAAAAAAAAAAAAAAAAAAAAAAAGTTGGCTTACAGAAAGGTGAGTGATAAGTTTGCTGTCTATCTGGAAGCTAGCTATTGGACTTTCAGATTTGCTGCCGATTAAGCCTATAATAGATGTATTTGGCTTAAGCAGATCTATCCTGAAGCCATCGGGTGATGTCATGAGTATGAATTGGCTCTTTGTGGTAGAATGGTAGGATTGATAGGTGATAATGGAGCCTACTGGAACATATCATAGAATGAAGTTCTTTCTCAACCTGCAGTGACATGACTCTGATTCCACAAGTATAAATTAAAAAGTAAAGGACCTCTAACATCCTTGTTCTTGTTAATGAGACAAGGAATACGTCATTCTACTCTTGGCACTCTTTTATATAAATAAGTATTACGTTATGGGCTGGGGAGATGGCTCAGGTCTTGAAGTACCTACTGTGTAAGCATGAGGACCCGAGTTTAGATTCCCAGAAGCCATGAAAAATCTAGGCCATGCATCAGCAACCTCAGTGCCATTGGGGAGTGACAGAGGAAGACACATGATGCCAATTCCTGATGTGCACATGCATGTGCATAAGGTACCTTCATGCACACATGTACACACCCATATGAATGTGCATGTACAACAGACACACATGTTATAGTTTATATGCAGAATGTCTCCACAGGCTCTTGTGTTACAACACTTAATCTCCAGCTGGTGATACTGTTTTGAGACATTGTGAAATCTTTAGGGAGTGAGGCTTAGCTAAAGGGAGTGGGTAGCTGGAGGCAGGTCTGGAGGTTTATACACACTCTCCCCTTGAGCTTTCTTTCTTCTTTCCTAAGATATGAGCAAGCTACCATCCTGCTACCATGGACAGGTACTCACTCCCATGAATGCTGCTTTGCCTTCCCCATCATTAAACTGAGCTAGCATACATCCTTCCTTGTTCAAGTTGCCTCTGGCAAGAATTTGCTCACAGCAATGAGAAAATATAAATAATACAGAAAATTGGTACAGAGAGGTGGGCCTGTTGCAATGATAAATCTGGCCACATGGCTTTGAGGCCTTCTAAACTGGTTTGTGGGAGAAAGATAAGGAGTTTGGAGCTACAAGCTGAAGACTCTGCAGAATGCTCTAACCAGAGCTGAATGGGCAGTTCTGGTGGGAGTCCAGGAGACCAGGGTGTCAGCTGAAATGTAGACAGTAAGAGCCGTGCTTGTGAGGTTCCCAGGTACAACAATGACTCTGGAGCTGGACTATGGGCTATCCATCTTATATTTTTGGGAAAAAAATCTGGTTCTGCCCATGTCTTGATCATTAAAAGGCAGCTGGGTTCCAAAGCAACCGACTCATTTGTCTGGGGAGGAAATTTCAGCACAGAATTCAGGCTGTGGTATTCTCACTGCCTTTCCAGATTCACAGTGGAAGAGAACAGGAGGAGGAGCAGAGAGCGGTGGAAATGTGGAGTTTTTCAAGGAAAGGATCACAAAGCCAGTTAACATCAGGGACCTGCAACTGCTAAATCTACTGATACTTATCAGTAGGTGCAAACAAGGTGTTTGGAATTGTTAAAGTGGTCAGTGTCCTCAAAAAGAAAGCATTTATTTCCCACATGATGAGTAGATGATTCCTGGAAGGTAAGACCCTTCCCATGAAAGGCTCCACGCTGTAAAACTGAAAACCTATTAGAAAAAATTACAAAATTTAAGGGGAGAATGCCTGAGAAGATACAGCTTCCAGTGTGCTTTGCTGGAAGTGCACATAGTTCATAAATACAGAAGGCAGGAGTTATGGGGTTATAGAGACTTGCAAGAAGATGCCAGAAAGCAGCTGAGGCCAGGCAATGCATCTGTATGAGTGAGTAAAGCTTAAGTGTTGGTGGAAGTACCAGGATATCGTAAATACCAGGATTGGGAAACATTGTGACCAAAGCCAGAGGTACTGACACTGGACTTGAGCTCACTCAAGGGGCCAAGATTCAATCGCCGCAGCGCTGAGTGCAGTGTGCCAAGACAGAACTCAGGCTTTAGGCATCAGCACTGCAGTGAGCTGGAACCAAAGTGATGCCACTACAAGTCCCTCATGCTTGGACATGGAGCAGCCTGGCTTGGATATTTTACCCTGCTGGGTGTTGGTTTTGTTTCCATCCTTTCTTTGCTTTGTCCCGATTCATCTCCTTTGGCACAAAAATGTATATTCCATGCCATTGTGTTAGAAGCACGTAGCTTTTATTTTATTTTGTAGCAGCTCTCAATTAGGTGACAGATTCATAACTAAGAGGTTATAAGGACTCAAAGTTGGGCTAAGGGCATTTTAGTTTATAAGATTAGCTATTAGCTAGGAGCAGCACACTTTGGTTTGAGTGTAAAATGTTCACAGCTCACTTGTCTGAACACTTAGTCCTCAGCTGGTAGCGCTGTTTTAGGGGTTTATGGAACCTTTAGGAGGTGGAGTCTAGCTGCAAGTAGTGGGTCACTGGGTCAGGGAGGGAATAGGCCTTGGAATTTGTAGCTTGGCCCAAGTTCTGCTCTGCTTGCTGTGTTGTGAACGAGCCACCTCACCCTTCCACTGTTGTGGACAGGAGCAACTCCTGCCCTCATGGATGCTGTCATGCCCTCTCCACCATGAAATTATGACCTAAAAGTAATTCTTCCCTAAGTTGTTTCTGTCAGGCATTTGGTTATAGAAATATGAAGAAAAGCTTGCACAAGGAAGTTGCTGGGAAAATGAATTTTTGCCACCAAAGAATAAGTCTCAAAGGTACAAGAGGTAAGACAATTTCTATTTATTTATTTTGCTAAAAGATTCATTTTATTTTTAACTTTGTGTGTGTGGAGGGGAGAGAGGGTATGTGAGTGTGTCTCTGTGGAAGGTCAGAAGAGGATGGCATATCTCCTGGAATTAAGAGTTACAGAAATTGTGAGGTACCTATTGGTGGTCCTGGGAATCAAAATCAGGACCTATGGGTGAGGAGTAACACTCCTAACCCCTGAGCCATCTTTCTAGTGTCCATAGAACACATTCTTTTGCCACACATAAATTTAAATGTTGAGATTCCTATCACTGAGATACTTCTACAAGCATTCTATATACACTACTCTGAAAGTTTTCTTCTCTTCAGACCATAAGCCTTTGGAGCTTTATTTTCTAGACTACTGTCTTAAGTAACTAGGGACACAAATTTGGTTTTGCTGAAGATTATTTGAGCTTTTAAAAGATCTCTACCTACAGTCTGTTCTACAGAAATGTATTTGAACATTATAGAAATTCTAGAGGCATTCTAGAAAGACACAAGCTTGCATGCCACAGACTTGATTATACATCCTAGATCTATTGCTTACTTGCTGTTTCTCTCAGAAATACTTGATTGTTGAGGTTTGGTCTGTTGCTATGTACTGTAATGCTAAATATTGGTCCCCTAAGGTCTGGTTGCCCCCAGGGACAAGGAGATCCTCATGTACATCATATGATGCTATGTAACCTTGCTCCTTAATTTAAAACTAGAAGTTGAATAAAGATGCCTACAGCCTATAGCAGGGCAGAAGAGAGGTAGGTGGAGTTTTGGCTCCTGGGCATGAGGTCTGAGGCAGGACCACTGGAGGAAAGAGAGAGAGAGAGAGAGAGAGAGAGAGAGAGAGAGAGAGAGAGAGAGAGAGAGAGAGAGAGAGAGAGAGAGAGAGAGAGAGAAAGTGGAGAGGGAAGAAGACACCATGGGCTATGGGATTGTGAGAACTGGCCATGAGGGCTGTCCAGTCAGAGTAAGAGCAGCCCAGGTGGAACATGGCAAGGCATATCTCAGGGTTATTGGCAGGGAAGTAGACAAAACAGCTTAGAGGGTCGACATCTGCCCAGCTCTAGTGCTACCTGAGGCCTGTTACAAATATAAAAGTGTGTCTTTTACCTGGGAAATAAATGATCTATGGCAGGTAGAAACCCTCGATTGATATTAATTATTACCACAACACTCAATGCTCTAAATTTCCATATTACCCAGGCCTCTGTTTACTCACTCCCTAGCTCCTCCCTCTTGTATTTGGATTTTTTTATAGCTCTTATAATTATCTGTTACATTATTTGTTCAAAAGTTGAATTTTGAGTAGTCTTTTTCTATTTGTTACTGTATTAAAATGAAGCCAGTATAGGGTCAATAAAATGCCTTAGTAGGTAAAGGAATTTGCCACCAGGCCTGATGATTCTTGGAACCTAAAAGATGAAAGGATAGAACTAACGCCACTGATCTCTCTCTCTCTCTCTCTCTCATACACACACACACACACACACACACACACACACACACACACCACATGTATATGTCTTCCAAATAAATAAACAAATAAATATGAAACAAGAGTGATACTTGGTATGAAGCAGGTATTAAATTATTAAATGAATGACTTAGTCTTAGTAAATTCCCTTGAGGTTATTTTCCCCCACTAATAAAAAGTCATTTTTTCCACCAAATATTTCAGTAATGACAGAAGAGCATCTTTTCTATGTACATCCAGCACAGTGCAGGCCATATCAAATGTATTTAGGACCTGTGCTGATTGCCCTCTTGCCTCCTGCAACTCATTCCTCTGCTGGCTATCAAGGTTGTAGACATCCCAACACACCCCCATGCTCTTGCTGCCTCACTAGTCTCTTGGAGCTAGCAGCTAGATGGCTCAGTAGGTAGACACCTGCTGCCTAGCCTGCCGACCTGAACTTATTCTCTGGGACCCACTTGACAGAAGGAGAGCATTGACTCACCAGTTGCCCATGGAAGGGTGAATAAGTAAAATAAAATCTAATTTAAAAACTGTAGTCACTAAGTTATGTTTTGTCAAATGGACTTTTTATTTGCCAAGGTGAACATGAAAAAGTTATGGGTCATGGTGCATCACAAAAGCCAAGCACATGATGCGTTACTTTAAAATATGTTATAGTTTTATTAGAAATGGAATTGATTTTAGATATAATTTCTCATAGTTGCTCCTCTACCTAAGACAAAACTGCATTCCATCCAGTAAGCCCATCACAAACAGGAAACACTGTGAGTCAAAATGTATGCCGTACACCTAACCTGCTAAGGACGTGTCCATGACAGTGTGTGGGGGGAGGTGCTGATTCCCTAATTGGTTTTTGATTTGGTCAATAAAGAAGGTGGAAGCCAATTGCTGGATGAAGGGTAAAGGTGGGACTTCTGGGTCCCAGGAGGAAGAAAAGATGCGAGGAAAGAGAAAAGGTTTTTCAGCCAGGCTTTGGAATGAGAAGCATGCCACAACCATGTAAGGTCTTGGGGTAGCTAGAACCTGTGGCCTCCGCCACCAGAGGATGGCTGATATAGACTAGCTGATAAGGTTAGGGCAGAAGGTTCTGTGCCCAACAATTGTGTTATCTGGCAGGTTCTAAGATAATAGAGCTGTCGGTGTTTTTCTTCCATGGAGCAAAGATGGGCAGAGATAGAGAGAAGCCAAGGCAATACTGGCAGCTTGGCGAAGCTAGCAGGGAGGGGCTGGCGTGCAATCACAGCTCCCAGGAAAGGCAGTAGCTGCCCATTGACTGAGCTAAGCTGGGAGGGACAGGCAAGTCAGGAGTGGGATTGACAGGACTGATGGGACTGACGGGACTGACGGCTAAGCCCTGGGCAAAGGAGGAAACAACAACAGAAGGTATTTGTCCCTGGACCCTTCTTTTCTGGCTGCTTGGTGACAGGAGGGGACAAGCCCTTCTCTGTCATAGCTTCTGTCATGATGCTTCTGCTTTGCTGCAGTCCTAAATGCACCTGGATCAGCTGACTGTGGACTTACCCTTCTGAAAGTATGAGGTTCGCTTTGTAAAATGACGTCATTGGGGGCAAGGCACAGCCTAAAGGCCAGTTCCATACAACATAGACTAACTTAGGGGAGGGCACAGCTGATAACTACAATTTGGTGGATTACTTTCTTTGCCAAGTAGAAGCTTTCTACGGAGATTCAGGGAGTAATTTATAATTTTTTTTTCTATTTTCAATGAAGTTCTCATTCCACTACTAACTTATGAAAAAAAGTGGTATTTAGATGTCAAAAAGAGTAAGAAAAGGACATGTGTTTGCACCTGAAACAGCGACTTCTGTTTCTTATCGCAGATTCCTCTTTCAGTGTGAGGCTGGAGGGAGGAGACCTCTATATCAATATAACCACTGGCATTTAGCTAACCTTTCACCACAAGTCCTTCACTTCCCAGTTGCTATGGATAAGAAAGATAGGAAAAAAAAAAAACCACTGTTCAGAAAGTTGCTCACTGTTCCTATGCAAAGAGACATCACAGTGAGAACAGACAGAAAACAGAGTGGTTCTATTAAAGCCCAGTGGCAGACAGGAGGGCTAAGATATAGACCGGAAGAGAGGAGCAGGGGATGGTAGGAGGAATGAGTCACTTAATTGCAAAATGGTGCCAAAGAATCTGGTGGACAGGGAGCTTAGTTGGTGGTGGAGACAGGCCTGGCTAGAGCCAAGGTTTGGGTGGGGAAACTGTCTTCTGGTCAGACTCTGTCTCTACCTGCTGCTGTACCATACAGTAAGCACGCCATGCAGTCTCAGGACTCTCCATTGCCACCTGTGTGGGACAACAGAAGCTTTGTAGCTAGGGAGAACCCGAGTTTGACTTTTGGCCACACGAATCTCCGTGTGACTCTAAAGATGTCATCTAGCTTTTGTGAACCTGTGTCCTCATTGTTTTGATGCTCCTGATGACTCAGTGAGCTTCTATATGCAAAGTATTCAGTGGGGATTTCAAGGAACTCAATAAGAATAGCTCTCACCACTAAGATCTACCCATGAGTGGATGAGTGTTGGGACCAGGGTGGTAGCAAGAGTTTTAAAAAGATGAAATGGGGGATTGGAGAGACGAATCAATAGTTCATCCTTCTGCTCTCCCAGAGGAACTGCATTTGATTTCCAGTACCCATATTAGTTGACTCATGACTGCCTGTAGCTTCAGCTCCAGGTGAACGGACATCTCTGCCCTTCAACAGTACTCACAGGTCCACACCCTCCCATGGTGCTTCCACACCCAATAAAGAAAAAAATAAGATAAAGTCCTAAAACATGATGACGTCTTTAGCTTCAGAGGCTTCTGAATTTATTTTTCATCTATATCATGTCCTTCCTGATTTTCAGTTCAAAGGAAATCACCCTGGGGTTTGGGCTAGGTCATATCCTTGCAGTCTCTGCTAAGTTGATGGGCATCCCCCTCAGGCAAGCCCCTCTTTCATGTCCTCTTCCTCTGCTGAGGCATTGTGGGATCAACTGGTCTGCTTTTTTGTGCTGGCTCCCACAATTTCTTCCCCATCCCCCAGGGGGCGTATTTTTTCCCTGGACACTTGCTGAAGCAAGATGCACTTACAGTAGAGTTCCCCTCTCCTTTTCTGTTTCCTGCCAATACATGGGGTTTCCCTGGTTGTTTACATCTTTAGGAGATTTTTGCAAAGAGAAGAAAAAAATATATATATAAGAGGAAACCACAATGAGACATGATCCTGAGCCTCACACTTGAATTATGCTACGGTTGGTTTCTCTTAGCCAACCCTCTCCATTATCGTCTTTCCAAGTGATTTTCTGAATTCACCTTTACACACTCCCCTCCCATAAAATAACTTTTATCATTTTCTTTAGTTTTTTTTTTTCACACAAATGCTCAGTGTATTTTTCTAGACTAATAGTAAGCAATAGAAACGGGATGAATTGTAACCAAGTTCTCAATGAGATTTAAAAAAAAATTTATTTTATTATTTTGAGTGTATGGGTGTTTGCCTGCATGTGTATTGCCTTAGTGTTTCTTCTGATGTGTTAAAACATCATGACCAATGTAGGGAGTTTATTTGACTTACATATCTTAAATCACAGTCAATTGATGAAATCCAAGGCAAGAACTCAAGCAGGGTTGGAAGCTACAGGCAGGAGCTGATGCAGAGACCATGGAGGGATGCTGCTTACTGGCTTGCTCTTCGTGGCTTGCTCAGCCTGCTTTTTTATAGGACCCAGGACCATCATAACAGGAATAGCACCACCCTTAATGGACTGGGCCCTTGCACATTAATCACTAATTAAGAAAATATCCTACAGGTTTGCCTACAGCCTGATCTTATGGAGGAATTTTCTCAATTGAAACTTCCTCCTCTCCAGTAACTCTACATGTGTCAACTTGATAGTAGACTAGCCAGCACACGTGCGTATGACATGGATGCAGTGCCCGAAGAGGCCAGAAGAGGGCATCACATTCCGGAGGCTGTAGTTATGGACAATTGTGAGCAGCCGTGTGGGTGCAAGGACCAAGATCCTCTGGTGACACAGACAACACTCTTAACTGCTGAGTTACCTTTCCATCGTTGTGTGTGTGTGTGTTTATTTTTGTTTTTCTTTTCTTTTTTTTTTAAAGGTTTATTCCCATTAAAAAGGAAACCCTGTTCCAGTGAGACTGAAACTCCAGATGGTAATATGACAAGTCTGCTTATTAAAAGCCATGTATCAGGTACTCACAGGTGCCATGTTACTGTCACCTCTTGCAACTCTGAGAGGTTAGGGAGAAAGTGAACTTGTCCCCCATCTCTCTCTCTCTCTCTCTCTCTCTCTCTCTCTCTCTCTCTCTCTCTCTCTCTCCCTCTCAGAAAGTAATTTTCTTCTAGATCTGGAGGAAAGAGGAACAAGACCAAAGTGCTCCTGGAAACTCTTTCTTGGTTTGCAAGTGTCACATAGCTTCTTCACATAGCTTTTCCGATGGACACAAAAAAGGGGGCGGGTGTGGGGAGTCATCATACTCTTTACCACATTCACTAATGAGACATTTTTAGAAGGTTAAGTTTTTTACCCAGTTCCTCCAACGATTCTTCCATTATGGCTGAAAAGCTACAGCTAGCCAAGATTCAAAGGCAATCCTATTGTGTTAGTGTCCCTCATAGACTGAGGGGACCAGAGACATCATCTGATGGAACCTTGCTGAGACTAGCATGATATCTGCTGTGGAAAAGGTCTTAAATTTCCAAAACACAGCATGACAGCTCAGCACATGCGTGTATCTACATAGTCTTGCCTTTACCCCACTTTTTCTGATACTTTCCAATGTCAGCTGTTTGTCGTTCTTTCATTTTGATGACAGTGTCTCATGCAGTCCAGGCTAGCCCTCAACTCACTATGTAAATAAGGCTAGCTTTGAACTCTACCAGGTCAGGCTTTTGTTTTCCATGTGCTTTTTAATCATTATACTCTTATCTGAACTTTAAAAGTCAATGGCTTTGATGACTAACTGTGTTGAGGGCTCGCTGTCCTTAACTGGTTTTGCCAAAGAATGTATCACAATGGAGAAGAACTAGTGTATGTGGCTTCCGTATGTTAGGATGCACTGTGGTATGATGAAGGAGGTTGCTGTACCTGTGTGGGCTCAGGGAAAGTTTTCCTTTTTCTTTTTGGATTTCCAGTTTCAAGATTCTTATGACAGGCCATGATGAGTGATGGCTGTAGTGCATGTGGCTTTTTTCACTGATGCAACTAACTTCTGATTACAGTTGGGACTTTTCCTCGTTTGTCATTGCAGACCTATGTGGTGGAGTTTTCCTATCTTGTCGTTTGCTTTTTATGTCTCCTTTGCTTAGTCAGACTTTTATTTCAGGTTTCAATCAGTACCTACCCGGAGAGAACGCTCATCACAGGTACTCAGACTCTCATATTGATCTTCAGTCATAACAATGAGAAAGGAGAACAGGACCAAAGGCTAAGGTCGACTGGATGGAGAAAACACATCTAGGTTTTGTTTAGAGTGATTATAGAATAATAATGTTGTTATAATCTTAACTTTGGGCATGAACTGCTGGGATGCTAATACCTTCAAACTTGTTGACAGTTTTGGATGTATGTGTGTGTGTGTGTGTTTGTATGTATGTATGTTATTTTCACCTTCCTTCCATTTTCCTTTCTCATCTCCTTTCTCCTGCCAAGTCCCTTCTCCTCCCTAGATGGCTCTCCTATTTTCATGTCTTTTGTTTCTCTTGTGACCACAGAGTTTAATTAGAGTTGCTTGAGTAAACTTGGCCTGGGCTTATTTAAAAGAGTGGAGACTGCATAACAATAGTCCCGCAAACTGAAGCAAACATCTCCCCTTCCCCAGCAATCATTAACTGCCAACAGCACCCCAGGGAGCCTGCGGTGGCTCAGGAGCCCCTCCCCTATTTACAATGGAAAGTTCACAGGCCTCATCTTGTGCAAGTAACCACAGCTGCTGAATATTCACGAACTTCTCTTGAGCATTTATTATATCCTTCCTCTCTTTTGCATGCTGCTTAGGTAGTAGTTCCACTTAACTTTCATACAAACCCTGAACAACAGCAGCAGCAGCAACAGCAGCAGCAGCAACAACAACAACATGTTCAATTTCAAAAAGAGAGAAATTCGGGCTCAGACAAAATAGGGGGAAAGGCCATACAGCCAATACAGTGTCTGGGATTAGAATTCAGTGATCCAAATCACTGAATATCGCATAAGTGGAGTGTGCCAGTAACCCCAGCCAAATTACACACACTCTTGGCTTTTGTTTCCTCGCCTAAAGAGAGCAGTTCTTGGAAAGTGTGGTGTGCTTAAACGAGGAGGTGCGTACAACTGAGCTCTGGGCTTGCAAATTACATCTCCTCTGTGCAGTCTAATCGTGGCTTGTGGTAGCCGTTCACAGTTATTCTGCCCGGATGAATTAGAAATCTCCCTGCTTCCTTCACCTTTCTCATGGAGCCCAGTTGATCTTGTTCAGGTTCCGCCTGCGGTCGTCTGTGTCCTCTTTTGTCATATCCCAGAACTCAAGGCCTTTCACATCTTGCCTGAATTATGACGGATTCCGCACTCATCTTTGTTTGAACCCCTGTCTTTCTGGGATTCTCTGTCTCACACAAGCTGGACAGCTGGCTTAGCAAAGCTGAAATCTGATGCCAACTCTCCTTTGAAGTCAGCCCCTAGTTGAAAGTTCCCAGTGACTTTCCACTAGCTATGTGATAAACAGGCTTTCCCCAGCCTGGATGTGGACTTCACCTCCTGATGTCACATTCATCTTTTACCTTTACTGTGTACGGTCATTTTCTTTTCTCCAGGCATCTCCCCCCACCTTTTTTAAATTGAAAATAAATTCTTTTTTCCCTACAGTATATCTTGATTACAGTTTCCCCTCCCTCTACTCCTCCCAGTTCCTTCCCACTGCCTCTCCCAACCAGATCCAATCCCCTTCTGTCTCTCATTAGAAAAGAATAAGTTTCTAAGTTATAACAACAAAACATAACAAAATAAAATATAATAAGACAAAACCATCACATTGAAGTTAGACAAGGCAAAGCAACAGCAAGAGCCCAAGAGAAGGCACAGAGACCCTTTTGTTCTCACTCTCAGGAGTCCCGTAAAAATATTAAGCAGAAAGCTATAGTACATACACATAGGACCTGGTACAGACCCACGGAGGCCCGTGCTTGCTGCTTGAGTCTCTGTGAGCTTTGTTCAGTTGATTGAGAGGGCCTGTGGGTTTTTTGTTTGTTTGCTTGCTTTTGTTTTGTGTGTGTGTGTGTGTGTGTGTGTGTGTGTATGTGTGATCCTCTGTCCATTCTGCCTCTTACACTCTTTTCTGCCTCCTCTTCGTCATGGTTCCTTGAGAACTGGGGGATAGGATTTGATGGAGACATCCCATTTAAAGCAGTGTGTTCCAAGGTTTCTGTCTCTGCTTAATGTCTGGCTGTGAGTCTCTGTCTTTGTTGCTGTCTGCTACAGGAGGAAGACTCTCTGATCATGGCTGAATAAGTCATTGATCTATAAGCATAGCAGAATATCATTTGGAGTCATTGTATTGGTCCTTTTTTTGACCAGTATTATTTAGTTTTATCCTGGATTTCTGGGCTATCTAGTTTCTGGTTCTTAGTCCTCCAAGCCATGTCAGGTATGGTATCCATCTCACAGAGGAGCCTGAAGTCAAATCAGACATTGGTTGGTTACTTGCATGGGCTTTGTGCCACCATTGCCCTGGCATATTTTCAGGCAGGGCAGACTGTAGATAAGAGTTTTTGTGGCTGTGTGTTGGTGGGAACATTTCTCTTTTGGTAGCTTGAAGAGTGCCTTCCTAAACCAAAGGCACTAGAACATGGGGGTGAAGGTTCTATGTAGGCACCAGCGTGACTTCTCCACGTTCAGGGAGTTGTAAAGGTGTTGTCTTCAGCAATGGAGCCTTATTGTCTGTGGAGAGAAATCTATAGTCTTGGAAACACCTGGGTTGTTCGGGGATCCCCAGGGGACCACTTTGGCCAACAACTCAATTGGATGTAATCTATTCCTGTTACTGGAAACTTCATTTGGTGACAAGAGAGGGCCGTTGGGATTCTGTCTCCCTCATTATTTGGAGACTTCATTAGGATAGCCTTCACATATTTTAGGAAGTTTCCACTACACTGGGTTTTCCTACCACCCCTCCATTCTAGGTGTCTCACCCTACATTTGTCATTCACCTCATCTCTTCCCCCTCTCTACCTCATCCTCCTGTTCCTGTCCCCCTATACCCCTAGTCTACCCATAAAATCTGTTCTATTTTCTCCTTCCAGGGAGACCTATGTGTCTCCCCTAGTCCCTTCCTCTATGCCTGTCCTCTCTGGGTCTTTGGATTGCAGCTTGGTTATCATTTATTTAATGGTTAATATTGACATACAAGTGAATACACACCATATTTATCTTTCTGGGTTTGGGTTACCTTCCACAGGATGATTTTTTTTTCTAGTTCCATCACTTACCTGAAAATTTTATGATGTCATTTTTTTTTTTTTAGCAGCTGAGTAATACTCCTTTGTATCAATGTACCACAGATTCTTTTCCATTCTTCTGATGAGGGACATCTAGGTTGTTTCCAGTTTCTGGCTATGATGAATAGAGCAACAGTGAACATGGTTGAGCAAATGTCCTTGTGGTAGGATGAAGTATCCTTAGGGTACATGAGGGTATATGACCCAGAGTGACATATGTGGACCTGAAGCATCTCATACTTATTTTTTGTCTTGGGCTTCTCAGACTTACTAGTACAATTGCATAGAATGTACTTCCCCTATTTCTTTCTTTAGCTGGTGTATGCAAAGCCTTTGTTAAACTCTCATCTCTTTGGCTAGGCCTTTAATGACATAATGACCAAAATCATGCTGTCTCCTCTTATCACTACCTACATTAATATTCTGTGCTATTTGTGTGTGTGTGTGTATGTGCTTGTGCGCATGTGATTAATTGCTAACCTACATGTCTTAGCTTAGGCTGCACTGACAGAATACTATAGTATATAGATAAGGTAGAGTTAACAAATATTTACTTCTATAGTTTTGAAACCAAAAAGAGTAAGTCCAAAACATCAGAAGATTTGATATCTGGTGAGGGTCTCTGTTCCTAATTTGTAAATGGACACCTTCTTGGTGTCACATGGGTGGGAAATATCTATCTCTCTCTTCTTATAATGACACAGGAATCTTACCTGAAGGTGCACTCTCTTGATCCCTTACTAAAGGCTCAACCTCAAAATACCATTACACTAAGGATTATGGCTTCAAGGTATAAATTTCGGGGGAACAAGAATATTTATTCAGTCTGTACAGGTCAGAGTGAGGACCACAGAGGCAGACAGCTTCTGGGACAGGTGGGAGACACAGAGCCGCTGAGGCAGCACCCTTTTGGGGCCGCAGACTTCCGGCACCCTCCCAGCCAGAGGACAGTGACCTGCCCTGCAGAGAGCGCCATCTTGGCTCCGGGACTCCGCCGAACTTAGTCTGTACAGGTTAGAGTGAGGACCACAGAGGCAGACAGCTTCTGGGACAGGCGGGAGCCACAGAGCTGCTGAGGCAGCACCCTTTTGGGGCCGCAGACATCCGGCACCCTTCCAGCCGGAGGACAGTGACCTGCCCTGCAGGGAGCGCCATCTTGGCTCCGGGACTCCGCCGAACTTAGTCTGTACAGGTTAGAGTGAGGACCACAGAGGCAGACAGCTTCTGGGACAGGCGGGAGCCACAGAGCCGCTGAGGCAGCACCCTTTTGGGGCCACAGACTTCCGGCACCCTCCCAGTCAGAGGACAGTGACCTGCCCTGCAGGGAGCGCCATCTTGGCTCCGGGACTCCGCCGAACTTAGTCTGTACAGGTTAGAGTGAGGACCACAGAGGCAGACAGCTTCTGGGACAGGCGGGAGCCACAGAGCCGCTGAGGCAGCACCCTTTTGGGGCCACAGACATCCGGCACCCTCCTAGCTGGAAGACAGTGGTCTGCCCTGCACAGGAGCCCTCTGCCTCAAGAGCAGGGAGCACATCTTGGATCCAGGACTCCACTGAACTTAGGAACTTAGTCTGCACAGCTGAGAGTGTGCACCACAGAAGCCTACAGCTTCTGTGACCTGCCAAAGCAACACAGCATCTGGGAAAGGTCCTGTTTTCCGCCTTCTTCTTCGGCCAGGAGGAGGTCCAAACGCCAGATATCTGTACACCTTCCCTTTAAGAGGAAAGCTTGTCAGCAGGGAGTGCTCTAACCACTGAAACTCAGAGGAGAGAGCCTGTCTCCCAGGTCTGCTGACAGAGGATACTCAGAATCACCAGAAGAACAACCTCTGAAAAGAGACAACTATAACAACTCCAGAGATTACCAGATGGCGAGAGGTAAAGGTAAGAATCTTACTAACAGAAACCAAGACCACTCACCATCATCAGGACCCAGCACTCCCACTTCGCCCAGTCCAGAGCACCCCAACACACCTGAAAAACTAGACCTGGATTTAAAAGCATATCTCATGATGATGGTAGAGGACATCAAGAAGGACTTTAAAGAACTACAGGAGAACATGGCTAAAGAGTTACAAGTCCTTAAAGAAAAACAGGAAAACACAACCAAACTGGTAGAAGTCCTTAAAGAGAAACAGGAAAACACATCCAATCAGATGATGGAAATGAACAAAACCATACTAGACCTAAAAAGGGAAGTAGACACAATAAAGAAAACCCAAAATGAGGCAACACTGGAGATAGAAACCCTAGGAAAGAAATCTGGAACCATAGATGCAAGCATCAGCAACAGAATACAAGAGATGGAAGAGAGAATCTCAGGTGCAGAAGATTCCATAGAGAACATCGGCACAACAATCAAGGAAAATGGAAAATGCAAAAAGATCCTAACTCAAAACATCCAAGAAATACAGGACACAATGAGAAGACCAAACCTACGGATAATAGGAGTGGATGAAAATGAAGATTTTCAACTCAAAGGACCAGCAAACATCTTCAACAAAATTATAGAAGAAAACTTCCCAAATCTAAAGAAAGAGATGCCCATGAACATACAAGAAGCCTACAGAACTCCAAATAGGCTGGACCAGAAAAGAAATACCTCCCGACACATAATAATCAGAACAACAAAAGCACTAAATAAAGATAGAATACTAAAAGCAGTAAGAGAAAAAGGCCAAGTAACATATAAAGGCAAGCCTATCAGAATTACACCAGATTTTTCACCAGAGACTATGAAAGCCAGAAGATCCTGGACAGATGTTATACAGACATTAAAAGAACACAAATTCCAGCCCAGGCTACTATACCCAGCCAAACTCTCAATTAACATAGATGGAGAAACCAAAGTATTCCACGACAAAACCAAATTCACACATTATCTCTCCACGAATCCAGCCCTTCAAAGGATAATAACAGAAAAAAACCAATACAAGGACAGGAACCACGCCCTAGAAACAACAAGAAGGTAATCCCTCAACAAACCGAAAAGAAGACAGCCACAAGAACAGAATGCCAACTTTAACAACAAAAATAACAGGAAACAACAATTACTTTTCCTTAATATCTCTTAATATCAATGGACTCAACTCCCCGATAAAAAGACATAGACTAACAAACTGGCTACACAATCAAGACCCAACATTTTGCTGCTTACAAGAAACTCATCTCAGAGAAAAAGATAGACACTACCTCAGAATGAAAGGCTGGAAAACAATTTTCCAAGCAAATGGTCTAAAGAAACAAGCTGGAGTAGCCATTCTAATATCAGATAAGATTGACTTCCAACCCAAAGTCATCAAAAAAGACAGGGAGGGGCACTTCATACTCATCAAAGGTAAAATCCTCCAAGAGGAACTATCAATCCTGAATATCTATGCTCCAAATAAAAAGGCAGCCTCATTCATTAAAGAAACTTTAGTAAATCTCAAAGCACACATTGCACCTCATACAATAATAGTGGGAGACTTCAACACACCACTTTCACCAATGGACAGATCATGGAAACAGAAACTAAACAGGGACACAGTGAAACTAACAGAAGTTATGGATCAAATGGATCTGGCAGATATCTACAGAACATTTTACCCTAAAACAAAAGGATACACCTTCTTCTCAGCACCTCATGGTACCTTCTCCAAAATTGACCACGTAATTGGGCACAAAACAGGACTCAACAGATACAAAAACATTGAAATTGTCCCATGCATCCTATCAGATCACCATGGACTAAGGCTGATCATCAATAACAAAATAAATAATAGAAAACCAACATTCACGTGGAAACTGAACAACACTCTTCTCAATGATACCTTGGTCAAGGAAGGAATAAAGAAAGAAATCAAGGACTTTTTAGAGTTCAATGAAAATGAAGCCACAACATACCCAAACTTATGGGACGCAATGAAAGCATTTCTAAGAGGAAAACTCATAGCTCTGAGTGCCTCCAAAAAGAAACTAGAAAGAGCACACATTAGCAGCTTGACAACACACCTAAAAGCACTAGAACAAAAGGAAGCAAATTCACCCAAGAGGAGTAGACGGCAGGAAATAATCAAACTCAGGGGCGAAATCAATCAAGTGGAAACAAGAAGAACTATTCAAAGAATCAACCAATCAAGGAGCTGGTTCTTTGAGAAAATCAACAAGATAGATAAACCCTTAGCCAGACTAACTAGAGGGCACAGGGAAAGTATTCTAATTAACAAAATCAGAAATGAAAAAGGAGACATAACAACAGA
Organism: Mus caroli; assembly: GCF_978045245.1. NCBI lineage: Eukaryota > Metazoa > Chordata > Mammalia > Rodentia > Muridae > Mus > Mus caroli. The sequence continues at coordinate 159,060,928 of NW_028227256.1, forward strand.
TCCTGAAGACATCCAAAACACCATCAGATCCTTCTACCAAAGGCTATACTCAACAAAACTGGAGAACCTGGATGAAATGGAGAAGTTCCTAGACAGATACCAGGTACCAAAGTTGAACCAAGATCAGGTTAATGATCTAAACAACCCTATATCCCCCAAAGAAATAGAAGCAGTCATTAATAGTCTCCCAACCAAAAAAAGCCCAGGACCAGATGGGTTTAGTGCAGAGTTCTATCAGACCTTCAAAGAAGATCTAATCCCAGTTCTTCACAAACTATTCCACAAAATAGAAACAGAAGGTACTCTACCCAACTCATTCTATGAAGCCACAATTACTCTGATACCTAAACCACAAAAAGACCCAACAAAGATAGAAAACTTCAGACCAATATCCCTTATGAATATTGATGCAAAAATCCTCAATAAAGTTCTTGCTAACCGAATCCAAGAACACATCAAAACAATCATCCATCCTGACCAAGTAGGTTTCATCCCAGGGATGCAGGGATGGTTCAATATACGGAAATCCATCAACGTAATCCAGTATATAAACAAACTCAAAGACAAAAACCACATGGTCATCTCGTTAGATGCGGAAAAAGCATTTGACAAGATCCAACACCCATTCATGATAAAAGTCTTGGAAAGATCAGGAATTCAAGGCCCATACCTAAACATGATAAAAGCAATCTACAGCAAACCAGTAGCCAACATCAAAGTAAATGGTGAGAAGCTTGAAGCAATCCCTCTAAAATCAGGGACTAGACAAGGCTGTCCACTTTCTCCATACCTATTCAACATTGTACTTGAAGTCCTAGCCAGAGCAATTCGACAACAAAAGGAGATCAAAGGGATACAAATTGGAAAAGATGAAGTCAAAATATCACTCTTTGCAGATGATATGATAGTATATATAAGTGACCCTAAAAATTCCACCAGAGAACTCCTAAGCCTGATAAACAGCTTCGGTGAAGTAGCTGGATATAAAATTAACTCAAACAAATCAATGGCCTTTCTCTACACAAAGAATAAACAGGTTGAGAAAGAAATTAGGGAAACAACACTCTTCTCAATAGTCACAAATAATATAAAATATCTTGGCGTGACTCTAACTAAGGAAGTGAAAGATCTGTATAATAAAAACTTCAAGTCTCTGAAGAAAGAAATTATAGAAGATCTCAGAAGATGGAAAGATCTCCCATGCTCACGGATTGGCAGGATCAACATTGTAAAAATGGCTATCTTGCCAAAAGCAATCTACAGATTCAATGCAATCCCCATCAAAATTCCAAATCAATTCTTCAACGAATTAGAAAGTGCAATCTGCAAATTCATCTGGAATAACAAAAAACCTAGGATAGCAAAAACTCTTCTCAAGGATAAAAGAACCTCTGGTGGAATCACCATGCCGGACCTAAAGCTCTACTACAGAGCAATTGTGATAAAAACTGCATGGTACTGGTATAGTGACAGACAAATAGACCAATGGAATAGAATTGAAGACCCAGAAATGAACCCACACACCTACGGTCACTTGATCTTCGACAAGGGAGCTAAAAACATCCAGTGGAAGAAAGACAGCATTTTCAACAAATGGTGCTGGCACAACTGGTTGTTAACATGTAGAAGAATGCGAATCGATCCATTCCTATCTCCTTGTACTAAGGTCAAGTCTAAGTGGATCAAGGAACTTCACATAAAACCAGAGACCCTGAAACTTATAGAGGAGAAAGTGGGGAAAAGCCTTGAAGATATGGGCACAGGGGAAAAATTCCTGAATAGAACAGTAATGGCTTGTGCTGTAAGATGAGAATTGACAAGTGGGACCTCATGAAACTACAAAGCTTCTGCAAGGCTAAAGACACCATCAATAAGACAAAAAAACCACCAACAGATTGGGAAAGGATCTTCACCTATCCTAAATCAGACAAGGGACTAATATCCAATATATATAAAGAACTCAAGAAGGTGGACTCCAGAAAGTCAAATAACCCCATTAAAAAATGGGGCTCAGAACTGAACAAAGAATTCTCACCTGAGGAATACCGAATGGCAGAGAAGCACCTGAAAAAATGTTCAACATCCTTAATCATCAGGGAAATGCAAATCAAAACAACCCTGAGATTCCACCTCACACCAGTCAGAATGGCTAAGATCAAAAATTCAGGTGACAGCAGATGCTGGCGAGGATGTGGAGAAAGAGGAACACTTCTCCATTGTTGGTGGGATTGCAAGCTTGTACAACCACTCTGGAAATCAGTCTGGCGGTTCCTCAGAAAATTGGACATAGTACTACCGGAGGATCCAGCAATACCTCTTCTGGGCATATATCCAGAAGATGTCCCAACCGGTAAGAAGGACACATGCTCCACTATGTTCATAGCAGCCCTATTTATAATAGCCAGAAGCTGGAAAGAACCCAGATGTCCCTCAACAGAGGAATGGATACAGAAATTATGGTACATTTACACAATGGAGTACTACTCAGCTATTAAAAAGAATGAATTTATGAAATTCCTAGCCAAATGGATGGACCTGGAGGGCATCATCTTGAGTGAGGTAACACAATCACAAAGGAACTCACACAATATGTATTCACTGATAAGTGGATATTAGCCCAAAACTTAGGATACCCAAGATATAAGATACAATTTGCTAAACGCATGAAACTCAAGAAGAATGAAGACCAAACTGTGGACACTGTGCCCCTTCTTAGAATTGGGAACAAAACACCCAGGGAAGGAGTTACAGAGACAAAGTTCGGAGCTGTGATGAAAGGATGGACCATCTAGAGACTGCCGTATCCAGGGATCCATCCCATAATCAGCTTCTAAATGCTGACACCATTGCATACACTAGCACTGAAAGGACCCAAAGATAGCTGTCTCTTGTGAGACTATGCAGGGGCCTAGCAAACACAGGAGTGGATGCTCACAGTCAGCTATTGGATGGATCACAGGGCTCCCAATGGAGAAGCTAGACAAAGTACCCAAGGAGCTAAAGGGATCTGCAACCCTATAGTTGGAACAACATGATGAACTAACCAGTACCCCGGAGCTCTTGTCTCTAGCTGCATATGTATCGAAAGATGGCCTAGTCGGCCATCACTGGAAAGAGAGGCCCATTGGACTTGCAAACTTTATATGCCCCAATATAGGGGAATGCCAGGGCCAAAAGAATGGGAATGGGAGGGTAGGGAAATGGGGGGCGGTATGGGGGACTTTTGGGATAGCATTGGAAATGTAATTGAGGAAAATATGTAATAAAAAAAAAACAGTGAAAAAAAAAAAGAATATTTATTCGCCAGCACTAAAATTACTTAATGTATGTGTACAAATGTTTTTCAGTCTGTTTTCTCTGGCAATATGAGTTCTAAGAAGGTAGGAATTGTATTCTTTAGGAGAAACTATTAAGAATGGATGGGAAAAAATAGGGCTAGAGAGATAGCTAAGTCAGTGAAGTATAGGTCATGGCAGCATGAGGACTGAGTGTTATGGCTGAGTATGGTGGCGCACGCCTTTAACCCAGCACTTGGGAGGCAGAGGCAGGCGAATTTCTGAGTTCGAGGCCAGCCTGGTCTCCAGAGTGAGTTCCAGGACAGCCAGGGCTATACAGAGAAACCCTGTCTCGAAAAAAAAACCAAAAAACAAAAACAAAAACCCCCCAAAAAACGAGTGTGATGTCTAGAACCAATGTAAAAGATAAAAGCCAGGGTGTTGACCAAGTTTGTAATCCAAACACGGGGAGGCTGAAATAGGTGGCTCCCTGGAGCCTATTAGCCCAGCCCAGTCAGTGAGTCTCAGGCTAGTGAGAGACTCTGGCTGGCAAGGGGCTCCTGGTTGGCTTGCCAGAGAAAGCTTTAGCAGTAAATCCTTTACCTAATTCCCCACTGCTAAATGGCACGTGTTCATTACCAAAAGCCAGTAGTTTTCAGCTACAGAACAAGCATGAGAGTGTTAAGTTTCCAGAAGCCATTAGCTTCTAGCCTTCACTACAGTTAGAGTTACAAGGTCTTTGACTAAATCTTTGTTTCACTGTTCCCCTAAGGCTGAGCAGGCCCCTGGCAGTAGAGACCCAGAAGAGAGAGACACAGAGAGAAACACAGATACACACACACACACACACACACACACACACACACACACACACGGGGGGGGGGAGAGAGAGAGAGAGAGAGAGAGAGAATGAAAAAGACTCACAGCTTGTATATGGAACCTATCATATGTCTAAAGCAGGCTAACGTCTCTGTCTTATTTGATCCTCAAGTTTTGCAAGAAGTAACATTTTAAGTAGTCAGGTCCAGTCTAGGAAAAAGGGGTTTTATCTGAGTGCCCAGTGTATTGGAAGAGATCTCACTACATTTTCACCCTCCTGCACTAAGAAAGCAGTACATAAAACCTTTTAGCAGTTTCTACCACAAATAATGATTTTTGAACCAAACTCTTTTGCTTAGGGAATTTGAACCAGATGATATCGAAACAAGAATAATCATTCATTTCCTTGAGGAGAACCAGGTTTTAAAAATGCTCTAAAAGACAAATATTAGGGGCTAGAAAAATAGCTCGGCATTTAAGAGCATTGGGTGTTCTCCCAGAGGGCCTGGGTTTGATGCTCAGCATCCACATGCTGGCTCACAACCATCAGTAACTCCAGTTTTAATGCATATGATCCTATTATCTGACCTCCATGGGCACACCCCCCCACACACACACACATGGTACACAAATATACTTGCAGGCAAATCACCCATATACATAAATTTAAATAAGAATATAAAAGGAAATATTTCTTTATGGCCTCTGGGTTTTACTTACATCCCTATCACAAGTACCTTTTGCAGTGATAGAAGAGGTGGGTGGGCATGTTGTACCTGACAATCAGCTCCCATCCTCTGCCTAGCTCTTTCCTCCAACAGAGAGGTTGCAGCTTAGATTCTTTTGTTTTTGTAGAAGGTGATGCGATGTCAGAAATGGTCTAGTTAATAATCCCTGGGCCACTCTACAGCTTAGATTGTAGTCTATTTGGACTGTTAAATGCTTCTTGCTGCTGACATTGTAGCACAAATCCCTTTCCTCCTTACATACTAAAACAAATCAGCTAACTTTTACCCCCTTCTTCTTCACTCACCGGTAAGTTCATGGGTGAAATAGTATTGGAAAATGACCAAAATGATATATTCGGTGCTAACTTCATAAAATTCAATCCTCACTCTTTAGCCTTACTGAGCAGTCATTTCCAGTCACTGTGGGAGGAGGGACCTAATTCACAACAAACAGAAACAAAGAAATAGATCAGTGTGGAACATCAAGGCAGTTAGACCATGCAAGCGCCTGAGGACTCAACAAGAGCCCAGAGAAAAACCTGTGGCACGGATGGTCAGCATCATCCTCGACTGTTATTCAGAACTCAGGGGCCCTCTCTGCAATTCCCAGAAATACCCAAAGACTACACTACCCTGAGGATGATGGAAGCATTCTATTTTGTGGGTTGGAACAAAACTATCGAATACAAATATTACAATGTGGTTAAAAAATTTTAACAGTCACACAAAAAAGTGAAATTAATTTAATAATGTTATGTTTACCTTAATTGACCCCCCCCCCCCCAAATCTTAACATTTTGATATGTGGAAACTGGTCATGTGCTGATGAGTCAGCTCTCTGGAAAAAAAATTCATATTTGTGCCTTTGCTGATTTCCATGATATAAACATACTCACCATAGCCAACTTCAAGCTAAGATAATGATAGAAGGATAATAAATGCAATTATTGAATTCTAATAAGTAGATGACTATATTTGTATCTATGTCTCTATTCTTCTCTTCCTCTCTTTTTCCTTCCTTCCTTCCTTCCTTCCTTCCTTCCTTCCTTCCTTCCTTCCTTCCTTCCTTCCTTCTTCCCTTATTTCCTTCCTTCTTTTTATAGCACATAACAAAAGTCAACTCACTTGCCCAATGAGAAGCTGTGAAACCGATTTGCATACAGATCTTCTGACTTTTGCCCAGTATCAAGATAAAGGGCTGACAAAGGGCTGGTAGCCATGGTGCTGAGAGTGCAGAGCCCAGAACATAGAAGCTCTGAATAGACAAGAATGAAACTGTAGCCTGTGATAGAATCTAATGATGTTCAAATACTGAGCTTTGCCATGGATGGGTACTGTGGGTATGCAAGGGAGTATGAGGATGGATGGAGCTTAGAGCTTCTCTAGCAAGGGGAGACAGCCATATAGCACTGACACACAGCAGATAGGTCTGTGCTGAAAGAAAGGCCTCAGGTATCTCTCCCAGACTGAGCCTACAGAAGAAGAAAGGGACTATGATGGGAAAGGAGCAGAACATGCGCAAGGACATGGGGAACCTGGAGCATGGCTGATACTTAGCAGGGTATTCTTCAGGACTTCTAGGTCAGTGGAGTGAAATCTTTCCCAAGTTTTACCTTGGGATGAGATTTTAGGACAAGTTGGGACTTGAGTCAATATAGGAAGGTTACGAAAGCACAAAGGATGATAGCATAAAGTAGAAAGGAAAGGCCCATAGCAATCCCCTCAGCAGACTGGCATAAAACAGTGGGGTATTTGTGTGTGTGTGTGTGTGTGTGTGTGTGTGTGTGTGTGTGTGTGTGTGTGTGAGAGAGAGAGAGAGAGAGAGAGAGAGAGAGAGAGAGAGAGAGAGAGACTTTTGCAGATAAATTATATTCCAAAGACTTTTAGGACCAGCTTAAGGAGACAGAAATGAATGTGTTGAGTGGGAGATAAGCAGTATTATTTTCAAAGAGAAGGAACAGCCTCTATTTCCTTTTATCCACACTCAGTCTCTGAGCCAATGTGTCATTCCATGCTGTTCTTGGTAATCTAGGTCAACATCTTAAAGCTGGTAATTAACATCCCTCCTACTGTTTCCTTTACCTCTAGGTTGCAATTAGCTGATCTCTGGAAGAAACAAAGTGCAAGCAAAAACCAAAAACCAAAAACCAAAAAAAAACAAAACAAAAACAAAAAACAAACCACCCCCCCAAAAAAAAAACAAGAACCACAAACAAACAAAAAACAAAAACCTCAAAACAAGAAAACAAAGCAAAACAACAACAACAACAACAACAACACAAATCCAAAGGAATGATTCACCCAATTTTTTAGTTTAAAAGCCTCAGACAGGGAGAGGGGCACAGAAAACCTTTGATGAGGGGCAGAGAAGACAGCTTAGTGACTAAAGGTCTTACCAGATACGTTTGAAGACCTGATTTCATACCCTAGAGCCAACAAAGGGCAGATGGGGTAGTGCAGGTGTCTGCAATCCCAGCACTCTTGTGGTGAGGTGGAGGATAGAGTCAGGAGAATCCCCAGAGACTCATGGGCCTAGCAGGCACAGTTGCGTCTAACAGCTGTGTCTCAAGCAAGTAGAAGGGAGGACCAACAACCAATGGTGTCCTCTGACCTCCTCATGTGCCTTAGAAACACATGCACCTGGAATCATTCCCATGATTCCCATGATTCCCATGAACACACACACATGCACACAAGCATGCATATAGGCACATGCATCACACACACACACACACACACACACACACACACACACACACACACACACGAGTGATTTAAAAAAAGAAAGGGAATGTTGGGTGAGTAAGAGCAAGGTTTTCTGGCCACTCAGAGAACGTTAAGATGCCTAGATAAAGGTAGATTCCCAAGGAAGTGGGGAGCCATGGCCCTAACGATGAGGGTGGATGTGCAGTTTTGTCAAACCCAAAGTGTGTTGTAAGATGTATGATTTTGTTCTGGGGGTTTCTAGCAGCCTGTTAGGGATTTGCCTTAGTCTTCACATATTTCTGTCTGCCTCTCCCCTCCCCCCATGTCAGTCAGTCAGTCAGTCAGTCAGTCAGTCAGTCAGTTAGTCTGTCTGTCTGCCTGCTTTAGGTTAGTGCTTTTAAAATTCCTTATAGGTATACTTCTTTTGAAGCACAGACTCTGGGATCCTGCATTTTCAGACAAGTCCAGGGTGAGATTGAACTTGTTATATACTCCAAGTGCAAGGCACCATCCTTGGCACATGTCAATTCTACAGCATTTCAGAAGAAAATCCCAGTCTCCGTTGTAAAAGTGGGGGAACTAAAAGTGGTCAAGGTGTATTGTCTGATGCAATGATTTGCATAAAGATAGCAGTGATTGGAGGCTGGACCCAAAGAAAACTTCTTAAGATAATTAGTGTGCAGGTAGTTAACACTGACATGGCCTTCAAGGCCAAAACACAGAAGCCTGCACAACACTGCTATAATTGCCTGATCTATTCAGATGTGTTGCTTGGTTTATTATGTAGGTTATGTCATCCTATCCTCAAAACAAGAGCAATATTTAAGAAAATAATTTTTTTGACAAAGAAATTGAAGCTGACAGGATAAAGCTCTTGTGATCATAGAGTGGACATATCTGAAGGCATAGTCAAGACCTCATGTTGTTTTGGTACAATTTTGTATAATCCAGATGTCAGTGTCTTTGTGGTGCTGTATGGATATCACAAAATGTGTGTAGTTGTCAAGGTGAGAGCCGAAGCATGCTCACTGTGATCATGGTCTCTCCCTGCGTCTTGCAGGGCTTCCACACAATGTCCCCATGTGCTGGAGAGAAACACTTTTCGGGTAGTTTCTTACAAGGCAGCAAACCCCATCAGACTGGGGTCCTGCTCTTGTTATCTGATTGCTTCTTCAAATCTCACCTTGAACCACAACCACACTAGAGGCGGGTGCTTCCATGAGGCACACTTAGCTGTCGAGTGGTTTGGAACGACTAAGCCAACAAGCCCTCATTACTTAGTTGAAATTCCAGGACTCTTGCGGTTAAGTTCCTCTGAGAGTCCCGTTCTTTGTGTTAACCGTATAGCTTTTAATAACCATGTAGTGTTCCTGAGAGGACTGAGTGAAATAAAACATCCGTGCCTGGCACCTAGAAGAGGCAGCATAGGTGTGAGGAGCATTTTCATGCACTACACATTTTAGGGAAAGTCAATGACTAAAGTAACAGGAAGCTGTTTGATTCTATTGTGTGTGGTGAGCAACCTGGGCGGATGGGTAGAGGGTTTCTCGTGGTGAGTGTATATCATTGACTGGGGCCAGGGTGCTGGGAATGCTTCGTTTGCATGAAGAGGAATTCCAGGTACTTGCTAGAATTGCTTGCTTGTCTTTATAGGGTGGTAGGATGTTAAACCTGTCATCTGGCCACCAGGCTATATGATTACCTCAAGGGTGGTAGAACTGGGGGTTGTAAAGCTTATGTGTACTGGGACATGCCGGCCAGAGTAAGGAGGAAACAGTTCAGCTCCTGCTGGTCTCAGAACCAGATTTCCAGGGTCAGACACTTCTCACCCTTACTCTTGCTCCGGAATAGCTCTTCCAGTCGCACGACTGTTTGGTACCACTGAGTTTTATAATGTATCACCATACCCTAAAATAGCTGCCCGTGGTCGATTCAGGCTGGAAAAAGAAGCATCAAGTAATGTGAAGAATGAAAAGGAAAATTGGCCCCTGAAGAAAAGGGGCTGGCAGTTCTGAAACCCACGTGGAACATCGTTCAGTGTGTTCACATTTGTATTTGGACTGATGCTCTACAACAGGTTTCAATGAGCAATATACATCGCAAGCGTATTAACCTCAAATCTAAGCTCTACATACAGCAACCAGGAGACTTCTGTATTTAACGGTGACACTTTCAGTACTGCTCTCTCTGCTCCCATAAGTACTGTACTTCAGATCTGTAAGCAACGAACTCAAATTAATTTGGCAAATCTTTATAGAAAGCTTATCCTGGTCTTGTGGGAATTCAGTAGAGTACTCCTACCTCAGGAATATACAGCATCACGGGGAAGACAGAAATAATTTCAGGAAGTTGTAAGAGAAACGAGAGTGCAATCAAAGCTCTCTGCACAGGCAAAATCATTTGCATTCTCTTTGGGGCCCCAGAGGAAAGTTCTTATCACAGAGGGGTAAGGTCGGAGGAGGCTGATCTTACTTATAGGGAGACTCTCTGGGCTGGCTCTGAGGAAATCTTTCAGACATATTGTTTACCATACCCTGCTCCAGGTGTGCTGGGTCAGAATTGTAAGAAGGAATGGGGGATTTGAATCTTTCCAAAGCTCTTCTAATGACTCTGATGATCAATAGCTTTGGGAACTATGCATACTACCAACCCTCTACTCAAACCTAAACTTTCTTCCACAGTATTCTTCCAAAGTTTTTGTTTGCAAGATTTATTATATTTTTAATTGTGAGTATGTGTGGGGTTATGTGTTCTTGAATTCGGGTATCCTTGGAGACCAGAAGGGGGCGCTGGATTCTCTGGAGCTGAAGTTATAAGCACTGTCAGCCACCTGAAGTGTTCTGGGAGCTAAACTTGAGTCCTCTAGAAAAATAGGAAGTGCTCTTTCCAATATTATAGAAAAATACTGCAGAACTCTCTCTAGCCCCTTCTTCTAAGGTTTTTGTTTAGCTCATTCTTAAAGGGCCTTGCCTCACTAGGCATCCTTCTTGGGGTTTGGTGGGAAGAGATGAGAGACAAAGGTACTTGAGGCAAAGCAGATTATCAGAAATAGTCAGAAAAAGAAGGAGATAAGTTTAGAGAGGTTATTTAGATTGACTAAATTTGAAGGTAGAGAATTTCAGCTCTTAGGTTTTAAAATTTTGGTGCATGTGGGGTGTGTGTGTGTGTGTGTTTGAACTCAGGTCATCAGGCTTGGCAGCAAGTTCTTTTATTTGCTGAGTCATCTCCCAGCCCAAAGACTTTCAACTCTTCATAGGATTATGATTTTACCGACTGTAAGAAACACACGGTTTTGGAATCAGCAAGTACGAGAGCAGAGGAGGAGTTCAGCGGAGAAGGAATATGGGTTTGGGTCAAAAGAAGTAGGAATAGAAAGAGTAAGAAAACATGAACCCAGGAGCCATACCTTGGGGACATAGAGCTCTGCAAAGTTTGCCTGATCAAGGCTAAAGAAAAGCCAGTGCTAATTCTGAAACTTAGAGCTTTCTGGGCAGCCAAATCAGGGCACCCTGGATCCACAGCAGGTTGAAAATAGAGAGGGCAGGGCTGGAGAGATGGCTCAGTAGTTAAGAGCATGGACTGCTCTTCCAGAGGTCCTGAGTTCAACTTCCAGCAACCACATGGTGGCTCACAACCATCTGTAATGGGATCCAATGCCCTCTTCTGGTGTGTCTGAAGACAGCTACAGTGTACTCACATACAATAAAACAAATAAATCTTAAAAAAAGAAAAAAAAAAAGAAAATAGAGAGGACAGTCTGAGAATTTGAAGAATCCAGCTTGACTCTGTCATTTCTCGCTGCCCTTTGACTGGCTTAAACACTTCCTTATAACTCTCAGTGCATGAAGAATCACTGTAAGTATCTCTGCATTCACTTTCTTCTTCATCTAGTTTATAATCTTATTATCTCTCATTTAAAGAATTGCAAGCCCAAGGGCAGCTCTAGCTAACACTGCTGTCTTTGTGTGAACTGGAACAAGGTACTCTTTTCAATTAGAGAGCTAGAAAAAAGCAGCCTTAACCTGCGTAGACGTAGCCCTTCAGTGTTGGGGAAACAGGATTGCCCATTGTAGGAAGGCAGTGAGGGGCTTGGAGAGCTGAACAGAGCAGAGGCCGTATGGTAGAGCATGGTTACATTTTCAGTTGGCACAGAACACTCCAAAAATTTCTCCCAGGTGGTCTCCTTAATCGCACCATTTCCATTGGTCCTTAAAACCAAAACAAACTAAAGTGTAATCACGTCACCTTTTTCTTCAAACCTGTCAGGGCTTCCCTAGTTCCTTATTGCAGGAAAACTTTCCCAGGCACTCAGCAGCTACCATCCATCTTCCCAGCTGTACTTCCCAGAGTGCCCAAGGCACAAGCATGATTGACCCAGAGTGGAGTGCCTGCTCCTGCCCACTGTCTGTCTCTCTTCCTTAGATAGCCAGACTTCCCCAACTCGTGTTATGGAAGCTACCCCTTTAAAAAAGTTCAGTTCAGAGTGTCACCCTCCCTCTGCATCCTTCCTGGTGTTGATACCTCAGCGCCATCATCTTCCAAGCTGTGGCTGTCCTGTCTGTCCAGCTGTGACTCTTCCGAAGATGTGCTTCATTCTTGTGGTTTTCCCCAGCCCCAGGATTCAGGCACCTGGTTGAGGCTTACAGAGTACAAGAAGATGACATATGTAGATATTTCAAATGGACAAACAAACAAATAAAAAACCCCAAATACCAAAACCCCCAAAACAACAACAAAATCCCCCAAACCGAAAAAGCCCCCAAAAGTTTTGCTATTCTCTGAACATGAGATTCAGAACATTCTCTGTCAGCTTTTGAAGTATTTTTGTGTTCCATACTTCTCTATCGCTTCGGCTGTTCTTGTGAGGCTAATGTCTAGGAGACGTAACCATTTTGGTTTGCTTTACTTTCTGGTTTACCATGCAAAACTAGTTTTTTCTGGCACATATATTTATTTTTGTAAGGTATTTTAAAACACACTGCCCACCATAGTTGGTAATTCACTCGAGTTCTTTACAAACATCTCAACCATATTTTATTAAAAAACACGTTCAAGATGGAGGTCCCTGCCCATCTGCCCAGAACTGAAATACCAGTGATGTCAGACAGTGATTTCTATCAGTGGTGTTCAAATGCTGGAGCAGCCTGGTGATGAGATTTGAGACATTTACACAGTCTATCACACACAAAAAAAATCTCACCTAGAATTTCCATCTTATTTTCTAATTCTTCCTCCCTGGTGAGTGTGTGTGTGTGTGTGTGTGTGTGTATTCTCCTTTCTACAAGGGCTATGAGAGAATGCAGTTCAAAAAAATGAAAAAAAAAAAAAGAAACAAGTTTAAGAGATCATTTAAAGTTCAGTAAAAATCACAGGAGGCAAAGCGCTGCAGTAGGGTGTCGAGAGGGAGAAGCACAGCACAGCATGACTCAGGGCCAGCCCAGTTGCCTCTGCTTCCTTGGCACGAGATAACAAATGCTCTACCATTCCTACTGTATGTAAGGAAAAAGATTATTTCTCCAGAGATGCATGATGCTACAGATAAGGAAAGCTTGTGCTGCACACTGTTTGTGTTCATAGGTGTTTGTTATGTTTTGTCCTTTTGGCTCTCGTGGGGGAAGTGGTTCAGTCAGGAAAACCCTTGCCATGCCACCCACCATGAGGTTCTGAGTTTGAGCTACAGCCAGTCCATGTAAAAGCTGGCTTCAGTGATGCATGCTTACAGCCCCAGCACTATGGAAGCTGAAACGGGAGGATTCTCGGGACTCATGCTTGCTGGTTTAGTAAAACTGCAAGTTCCTGCTTCACTGAGAGACATTTCCTCCAAACTAAGCTGGAGAGTAACTGAAGAAGACCTGATAGGTCCCTGATAGGGACCTCCAGTCAGTACATGCACACACATGCAGATACCCACACCCACCACACACATCTAGCCAGTCAGACTGTTCCCTGTGATTTCTCAACATGAATCTGCTTTATCCTTTTTTTTTTTTTTTTTTTTGCTTATCTCTAGTTTGTATTAGAGTTTTGGGCTTTTACCTATTGTCTCTTTCAGTCTTTTTAAAATTATTATTAATCATTGTATTCATTTACATTTCAAATGTTATCCCCCTTCCTGGATTCCCCTCCACAACCCTCTATCCCATTCCCCCTCCACCCACCCACCCACTTATTCCTGCCTCACCACTCTAGCATCCCCCTCCACTGGGGCATGGAGCCCCCATAGGACCAAGGGCCTCCCCTCCCACAGGAGCGCTGGGTGGTCTGGTTAGTAAAAGTGACTGGTTACAACTGTTACATATTATGCAAGTGGGGAGTTTACGTACTGATTTTTCTTCCCTCTCTCTTCACACCCTGCTTTGCTGAGGACATCATTGCTGCAGAGTAGCCTATGTGAAACTGAGTCCGACTCTTACTCAAAGACCCATACCTTAGCTCACCCAATGGTCTCCAAATGCAAAGCCTCATTATAATGTAGGCATCAACTGATTTAAATAGTTGACTACTGTGGCAAAGTACCTTCCTTGTCCTGCAACTCGATGCTCTTTTTAATATGCCTCATATCCGTGATATTTTTAATTGTGGCACATTTGTGAGTTTCATGTACCTTCTTACACTCTGGCTCTCAGAATATTTTTTTCTCTCACTTCCTTCTTTATCTGTTGACAGCTCCATGATAAACCATGAGACTTTCCCATAAAGTTGAGAGAGAATTATGTTCAGCATCCCTATGCTATTTATATAGCGTTGACTTCATAGTACATATTCAATAAACATTTTGCCATTTTGGACTTGACATTAAAACTTCACATTCATTTAGTTTCACTGTGCATTTCAGTGACAACGGCTAAGCGGTGAGCAGTTGGTTATTGGAAGAATCTATTTTTAAAGTTTTGTTTTGTTTTGTTTTGAATGTAAGGGTTTTATGCCTGCATGTGTGCACCACTTGCATGCTTGGTGCCTACGGAGGTTAGAAAAAAGGCATCAGGTCTTCTAGAATTAAGAATTACAATGGTTTTGAGCCACCACGTAGAGGGAGAGAATTGAACCCCAGTCTTCTGGAGCAGCAGCCAGATCTCTTAACCACTGGGTCATTTCTCCAACCCTGGGAAGATATATTTATTTAGCAGGCTCTGAGTCCAGCCAACATTTCAAAGAGAGTAACAACCCTCAAATGTTACTTGAATTACTCATGCAAAAGTTATGTGTGGGGAAAATATATAGGGGAGGGAAGGCGGAGGGTGGGGTGGGGAATGACAGAATTTTCTTCTGCTTCTTTTTTGATATTCTGAAAATTAATCATGTATTTGCTGAATTTCCCTGAAATGAGAAAGTATGACAGTTGCAAGGTCGTTTAACACAGTGTCTGACACATAGCAGCTGCTCAATAAATATTAGTTTATTTGGCTTAATGTGATGCATTATGTAACTATAAGACCCCTTCTTTATGTCTATATGCATAATCCACCTTTCTATTTTCCTCTTTGTCCTTTTCATCTCAAGGATAACCTGTATGCATTTGATTCTGAAACTGTGAAATGGGCCAGGAGATTAATTGCACAATAGAAGCAGGGATGTCTGGCAAGCATTGTTCCTCAAATCTCTTCTATGGTTTAAGACCTCTTGAGGGATTGGTAAGTAAGCTGCTTTAAAAAAAAAAAAAAAAAAAAAAAAAGGTGATCTTTATCTATCTTTACCGGTGCAATAAAAAACTTCAGAGCACATGTTTGTGACTGTCATTTCGAAGTCACTCAATTCATAACTGGGATGCCACAAAAACAACTCCCTGTTAGCCCGGAGGGAAAAAAAAAAGAAAGAAAGTAAAGGGGAAATTCAGATTAGTCACATAGAAGTTCCCCCGCCTGCAAAACCTGCAGCGTTAAAACGGAGAGACTCTGCTCTGCTCCTTCAATTGCCTTTTGTCTCCTGTTCTGGGACCTTTATCTTCTGACCCGCAGGCTTGACTTTGCCCTTATTGGCTCCTTTGTGGTGAAGAGCAGTCTTCCTCAGGTTCCCCGCTACAGCTGTATCTCCTCTGCACCCCGACTGCAGAGATGGAAGGGGAAGGGGTTCAACCCCTGGATGAGAATCTGGAAAACGGATCAAGGCCAAGATTCAAGTGGAAGAAGACGCTAAGGCTGGTGGTCTCTGGGATCAAGGGAGCAGGGATGCTTCTGTGCTTCATCTATGTCTGCCTGCAACTCTCTTCCTCTCCGGTAAGATGCACCAGTGCGCGCTGCTTTTCCTCCAGCTCTGGCTGAGCGCCAACTGCAACAGCTGCAGCCACCTGTAAAGGATCTAATGGTAAAACTGTTCAGCTCCTGCCCCCTGCCACCCAGAGATTGTAAAGTGCGGTCAAATATCCTTTGGTGTCTCCTTTCCTTCCTATTTTAACAGTAGCAGTGCTAGGGTGAAGTAAAGGGCAGAGGGGCCCTGCTTCTAGTGGTTTTTGTTTGTTTGTTTTGCAAGGCAAAACCCCTGGTGTATCTTAATGAGCTGTCACCCTGAAGCTTTGGGCTACTGATATTTCTCTATCCATCCTGGTAGCAATGTGTCTGATCGAGGAATCCATATAAAAGAAAGACAAATAACGGACCCGTTTTACTTCCCACCGCGTTCATGAGTCTGCAGATATTCAAGGCGATCTGGTTCTTAAAGTTTGTTTTTGAAGGTTTCAGGATTGAGTTCTTGCTATCACCGACCTGCAGCAATGTGTGCGCACATTTGTTGGCTCAGACGTTTACATCAATCACTTAATCTCATAGTTTTGTTTGCTCGTATGTTCTTTAAGTGTTCACTGCAGGTCTCCCCAGAATTCCATGTTGGATCTGGCCTCATAATTCTTGTTTCCCCAGTGGTTGCTTTATGTCAGCAAATCATTCCATGGTGGATGACAGACAGAATGGAATGTCTTTTTCATGGCCATATCAGAGACACAGCTACGTCAAATTAAACCAGGATACGACGAGCAGTCCGGGCAAAGGCCTGGGCATGTCTCTGTGTACAGGAAGTGCGGTTTTGATAACTAGAAGCTGTCGGGAGCGTATGTGTTCACGAGGGCTGAACCTTGTATTGTGCTTGTCCCTTGGGCCGGCAAACTGGTGCGGGGCTCAAGCCTGCTTGGCCAATTAGAGCAGCATCATCCCGGTCCTCTTCTCTCCACTCCACATAGCTCTCTGTGTAGGGCGTTGGATGGATATTCTGTAGGCACTTTGGGGGAGAAGGTGCTAGGGTAGAGTAATTTGTTCACGGTAGGATGTCTAAGACACAGACCGGAATCAGGCTTTTTAAAGAAAGCAAACAGAGTAACCAAAAATAGACCAGCTGCGAGCCTTGAATAGGTCTGGGAGTCTTGAGACTTTTCAAACAACCACAGGGCCAGAGTGTTTCCTCACTCGGTGGTATGAGAAGGACTTAGGACCCCAGTCTAGGGTAACAAGGCACACAGAGTATCAGGCAGAGGCAGCAGAGAGCAAAAAGTGAACCGCTGGTGTCTGGGACCTCCGTGGACATTCTCCCCCAGGCATGGTAAGAATTCGTGTCCTTTCTTCAAGTCATCCAGAAACTGCGGCAGATGTGGGAAGTAAAGCCAAAGGCACTCTTTGAGGTAAGAGCAGTCTATGAGGGAATTTGTTTTCTGTGGTCTTGGCTCGAAGTGGAATCAAAAGCAGGAGATATGAATTGGACATTGAAACTGATTCCTCATGAAATAAGCCACCTGGTTGCTCTTGATAGAGAAGATTTGGGAGCTTGTGTAACTCAGAGTTTTACATTGTTCTCAGACCTGGGCAGCGCAATGGACCAGTATACTTAATCTCACGTATTAGGGGGGATCGATAGATAGATAGTATGTATTTTTTCCCTGGAACTTGGTCTAATTGAATGGATAGGGAAAAGACCAGAAGGAGGAAGATAATTTCTTTGACAAAGGAACTGGTAACCTTTAAAACATGAATGTTTGGCGTTATGGTTGGGGGGTGGACCAGGTGGTGAGGTTGGTGCAAGGAGACCTGTCCTGGGAGACATATGTTGAAGTGAGGTGTCAGGGGAAATGAACTGCGATGCTTATAAGGCCTATACCCAGCTAGGTTTTTCCTGTTGTAGGGAAAAGGTATTTTGAAGAGAATCTCATCACTTTCCTTTCTCCTTATTTCTTAGCTTTACTTTTTTAGCTTTGATTTCCTACATTCAAGGTTCCAGCTTCTAAACTCTACCAGGCAGTCACATTTTCCTTGAAGTTTATGTAGCAACAATAATGAGTGAGTTAGATTTTATTGACATAAGGGAGAAACAGCTTTGTTTTTGCAGTTTGCCCCTCCCCCACTTCCCTGCCCAAAGACAGCCTGTACCCACCTCTTCTGCAGTTCATGTGTTTCTTTGGGACTTGGTTTTCTCATCAGTAACAGGGGATGTGTTGTAGGAAATGGACATTGAGAGCTCTTTCTGCTCATCAGCTAATGAGCATGCCATCTAAAAGAACAGGCTTGGGGGGGGGGCGGAGCTGAAGGAACAGAAATGTACGTTAGCAGATTTTTGTGCCTATAGGTGCCGATTTCTTGGCTCTTAAGACTGGCCTGGAAGAATCATATTTTCATGAGTATTCTTTGGATACTTAATTTGTTCTCCTTGTAGTTCATGAAGTACCTTGCTTAGAATGAGGAAGAGACGGGGCTGGAGAGATGGCTCAGCGGTTAGGAGCACTGACTGCTCTTCCAGAGGTCCTGAGTTCAATTCCCAGCAACCACATGGTGGCTCACAACCATTTGTAATGGGATCTGATGCCCTCTTCTTGAGTGTCTAAAGACAGCTACAGTGTGCACTCATATACATAAGATAAATAAATCTTAAAGAAAAAGAACGAGGAAAGACACAAACACTCTAGAATATCACTGGTTCGAATTATAAAATGGAATTCTGCTGCTGCTGCTGCCTCATTGTGCATCAGACATTACCCTGGGGTACCATGTAAAGTGCTAGGCTTCTAGTCTTACCTGGGACTTTAACTGGGAAGCAGTAGGCAGAGGGGAAGCTGGTCTAGGAGCTGAGAAGGAGCTCCTTGTTTTTATTATTTTGAATGTGGCATTTGTGGGTGTGCATATGTTTATGTGTAGGAACTTGCTTTTGTGTACATGGCTGCATGTGTATGTGCAATTGTGTGTGGAGGCCTGAGAGCAACCTCTAATGTCATCCTCAGCAATGCCTCACCCTCTCTTTAAGATGACATTGCTCATTGGTCTAGGGTGCACCAATGAGGCTAGACTGTCTGGTGATTGAGATCCAGAGATCCTCCCGTCTCTGCCTTCACTGGACCAGGGTCTCTAGCACACACTCTTATGTCTGGCATCTTAACGAGGGTCCTGGGAGCTCATTTTAGGATATCATATTTTCTATGCAAATACTTTATCATCTGAGCTATCTCCCCAGCTGTAAGTTATATGTCTGTGTCCCTGTGCTGTTGAAGTCTTCCAAGCTCCATGTCACCTTGACCATGACCTTATATAGTTAAGGACTTTTTCCTTAGCAAACCCTAACTTCTTGTCTCTTGTCTCTGTTAGGAAAAGCAGATGTGGTCTGTGTCAAGAGTTAGAATTCAGTCTCTTGGTGATGTTTTGTATTATAAAATGCCAACTTTTGTTGTTGTTGTCATTGTTAAATGCTGGAAATAGGGATTTGGCCAGGCAGTGGTGGTGCACACTTTTAATCCCAGCACTCGGGAGGCAGAGGCAGATGCATTTCTGAGTTCAAGGCCAGCCTGGTCTACAGAATGAGTTCCAGGACAGCCAGGGCTACACAGAGAAACCATGTCTCAAAAAACAAACAAACAAACAAACAGACAGACAGACAGACAGACAAACAGACAGACAGACAGACAGACAGACAGACAGACAGAGACAGACCCCCCCCCCAAAAAAAAAAGAAAGAGGAATTTGCCTTGAATCTTGGTTTACAATTAACTTAAATGTCTACATGTGATCTACCATGTCTTTTTCTTATTAATTATTCAATCATATACATAAAATAAATTCAAATTTGAGTAGAATTTACTTTCTCTGAGCAAGTCTTTGAGATTTAAAAAAGGAACACTTGGACTGTTGGACTAATTCATCGTGAAGGTTCTGGAGGCTCTCATGGTGGATGTTAATGAAATGTTCCATAGACCCTAGGCTGCTGAGCAGATATTAGATACAGTATTTTATGAGAAAACAAAAACCCAAAGATGGTAGGTAAATTGCTCATGATCACCTACCTACTTAATTAACCAGGTGATTTTGACTTTTGCACTCCATCTTATCAGTTAAAACAACCTTACATTCGTTCTGAATGCTTCTTTTGTATAGGGTATTGTTTGAAGCTTCAGAATAAAAACTGCACTGGAGGTTTTAAAAAAAACTCTTTAAATTAATGGTCAAGAGTTGAGATGAGGCAAAAAGATAACAGATGTGGGGGGGGGTTGGTTCTCAGGGGACAGTGGAAAGAGGAATGGAGGGAGAAGGGGTTGCCTAAGATGTCTGAGCATATTTGTGGAGAGTCAAGGGGCTGATGTAAGAGATATGATATTCAGCTGATGTTAAAGTTGAGAGTGGAATTTCCTCCACAGACAGGAGGGATGGAGATGGGGATGGGTAGGCAGAATAGCAAATCATCCAACATGGTTGAAACTGAGTGTTCAGAAAGAAGGGGGGGCTAGGAGATGAAGATCTGGGCAGGCAGAAATGGCAAAAGATCTTGTGAACCATCCTGGGTAACTTGATTTATTCTATTCTATGCCAAAGGCAGCAGTTACCAACAAGGATGCTTCTCCACATTTTCTTTCTTGCATGGGATCTAAAGATGGGCAGTACAGAAATCAACCTAATTTCACCTGGCACTAGGGGGCACCACTGTAAAACTAACCGTCCTCTTATATCTTAAGGCAGCTTGCCCACATTCTCCTTAACTGAATTCATGTAGTAACCTCTTTTGATCTAAAAGGAAATCAATTTCTCATAGGGAATCAAGTGCTCATTCACGCAGATGAGGACGAGCACTATTTGGCAATATTAATCTTCTTCACACAGGGATGGTATTTTCTAAACGAGCAACTTAGGTATATGTATATTCTGACTGGATAGCATACTGTGGATGGAATTATGTTTAAAAACATTACATACAAATATACATATAAACACAAATATACACCTGACCTATGGATATGATCTCCCTATTTATCTTTGTTGAGTGTTGCCCCCAGCTATTAGCACTGAGCAGACCCAGTCTTGCCAAGGGGCTAGCAACCCTGCCTTGATTATTCTTTTCCTTTTGGTGACAATTACCTCTGTGCCCTACACTGTCCAAGAACATGCCATTTTCTTCCCACTTCATGGGTTTTGTGTTCATGGAAAATGAGCATTAATTCTTTGTGATCATGTGAGTCAAAGGAGTCTCGGGGAGTGTTATGATTTAACACATGAAAACACAATGACAACATACAGCATGCTTCCCTCTCTATAGTCACTGGTGAGAAAAACAGAAGAATTACTGTGAAATTGGAATCCCTAACATCCCATGCTTTGCTGGTTTTGATACTTTTCAAAATAAAGGAGTGAAAATACTTCATTATATAGAAATACAGAAAATCATCTTAGACTTTGGGGCCAGGCATTAAAGTACAAATACACAGGGAACCAGGAACCAGAAGTCCAGCTGTTCTTAGGCTATTAGCTTCATGTTACTGAGTAAATTCACTGTGTGTTGGGTTTTTGAAGTTGGAACTTGTTGGGGAGGTTCACACACGTGAGTACTGAGTTTTGTAAAAGCTAAAGTTATTATTGCTATTCATGGGCATATTTTCATAACCACACAGAGGCATCACTTTTACTTTGTTTTGTGTGTGTGTGTGTGTGTGTGTGTGCATAAATGCTGACAATCAACTATACCTCTTAACTCAGCAGGCATAATATGTAAGGTCTATGGCTTCATAGACTTGATTTCTATACTGGAAATTTGGGAATTAAAATAATCCACCCTAAAAATAGTTCTGTTTTTAATTTTTTAAAAACACAGGTTTCTAATTAAGAGTTGTTTATGGCTATAGTAGAGAATAAAAGAAGACAGAAGGGGAGACTTTATGAAGTCATGAAGTGTTATTAGGTTCAGTGTCTGGTTAAAATGGTTCAAAAAAAATCTAGAATTCAAGGTTGGAGAGATGGCTTAGTGGATAAGAGTGCTTATCAACATATTGAGGACCTCATTTGGTTCCCACCCATATCAAGTGGCTCTCAGTCACTGTAATTCAGGTTTCAAGGGATCTGACACCTTCCTCTGGCCTCTGTAGGCACATGCACACAACTCAGGCAGACACATCCCTTTAAATGAACAAATAAGTTAATATTTTTAAAACTATTAAAGTTACAGGATTAAAATACACAGACCAGGCCATTTCTATTGACCTGTAGTCACGTCTTCCACTTCTCCAGAGACTTGGCTGTCAGACAGCAGAGAACCATATCTGTGAGGAGCATATGGGTTCCGACTCACACTATTGGAAACATAGGTAACCTGAGTCACTGATTTCTTTTTAGGATAGCCTTTATTCTGAAATGGCTCATAGGTGGAGTAATTTGTATGTATTTATTTGACTTTGATAACATTTTAAAGTCTCTCCATGGACTAACAAATATAGAAATAGAGACCCCCATACTTTAATTATTTCCATACTGTTTAATAAGCATTATGGATCAAAGCCCTCATTACAAAGTATAGCATTGTGTTGGTGGGAAATTGAGGGCTCTGGTAAGTTTAAGTGATGTACACTGAAGGCTAGGCTTCCCTGCAGACAGCAACAACATGAGCCTGGAATCCAGGATAAATAGTCAGACAAGGTTTCTAATATTATAAATTTTAGGTTAATATTATAAATGAAAAAGAAACATCAATATAGTCAGCATGGGAGGGAAATAATGCCTTTCTGCACTGTAAAATAAATTGCAAAACGTGTCTTACAGTTTAGCAATAAGGTAATTCAGAATTATTTGTGTGTTAGGTACTTCATGCTTGCAGATTCTAAGACCCCTGAAGATATTATCGTGTGAGGTACAATAAAGACTGGGAAAATCAGTGTTCTTGAGATCAGTGTGGACACAGGGAGGGGGCGTTGAGTGATGTCACCTGTGACAATGTCCCTCAATTTGGCCTATATTTTCCCTTACTTCTGGCTTTTCTTCTTTACTGTGTCCTTGGAGGTAGGTAGAAATGACATGGTTGTGCTATTAAATGCTTGGGAAATCTGAAGCAAGTGGCTTGTCAAGGTTTGCACAGAGAGATCAGGGCTGGGAATGAAGGTCAAAATCCCAATCTTGCCTCTTTCTGCTACACTTGTCCGTGATCTCAGAACTCGGAACTTTTAAGGATGCTCCTGACTGATTTAAAACTGTACTTTTCTGTCTGACATTAGTTGCCTTTGAAGGAAGATTGGAGGATTTATGCTCTGTCACAGAAGAAAGACTTACAGCTACGTACACAAAAATAGATAACGTGGTTAATGCAGCTTTAACAATTACGTAATACCTTACAGGATCCTTTCAGAAAACACACCATTGCCTGCCTGACATGCTCTGATAGAGAGAGAAGCTGATCTGCACCCGTTTTTCCAGTCCTCCTCTTTCTCCTCCTCTTTTTCTTTTTAAACAGGAAGGAGACTGGGCTATATAATTGTTTAGGTCTTTTCAGTTCTATTAGCCACCAATTCAAGTAGTTAATGAGATGCTATGTTGTGTGTTTCTACACTACCTGCAAGTACATTCTATTGTTCCGTGGTTTGCCATCTGTAGCTAATTATCACAATCTGGGTGGCTTAACACAACAGGAATTGATTCTCACAGCTCTGACACCAGAGGTACTGGAAAGGTCATGCTCTCAGAGAATGCTTTAAACAAGAACCCTTCCCGATTCCTCTCATTTTGTTTCTACACTACCTGCAAGTACATTCTATTGTTCCGTGGTTTGCCATCTGTAGCTAATTATCACAATCTGGGTGGCTTAACACAACAGGAATTGATTCTCACAGCTCTGACACCAGAGGTACTGGAAAGGTCATGCTCTCAGAGAATGCTTTAAACAAGAACCCTTCCCGATTCCTCTCATTTTGGGTGGTTCCTTAAAATCCACATGTTCTTTGGTTTCACATTATCTTCCCTCATTATCACATGGCAACCTTCTCCTCTCTGTGGAGCCTCTCTTTTTCTTTGAAGGGTACCAGTCATATTGGATTTAGGACCCACCCTAATCCTGTCGATGTCATTTTGACTATTCATATTTGTGAAAACTCTGCAGATCTATTTCCAAATAAGGGCATATTCTCAGCTTTATGCATTTGAAGAGCATGCTATTCAACCCAAGTGATATCATTCATTCATTCATTTTTTTTTTTTTTAGTGTTCATGGAGCATGGGTTTCCTGTCAGGCATTTAGGGGAAAATGGTGAACAAGACAGATATGGCCCTCCTGTTCTGATACTGCTTGTAACCAGTAAGATGAAGTTAAAGGAGAATAGTAGGGCATATGACAAGCATGGCAGACATTAATAAGGAATTACAGATGCCTTACTGTCAGTTGGGTTTTGAAAAGTGTAGAGGAGGGCTGGCAAGATGGCTCAGCGGGTAAGAGCACTGACTGCTCTTCTGAAGGTCCTGAGTCCAAATCCCAGTAACCATATAGTGGCTCACAACCACCTGTAATGAGATCTGACACCCTCTTCTAGTGTGTCTAAAGACAGCTATACTCTACTTACATGTAATAATAAATAAAAAAAAAAGAAAAAAAAAAGAAAAGAAAAGTGCGGAGGAACCTTTCCTTTTGCCTTACACAATTGTCTTCTATTAATTGGCTGAAAAGTTTTAGTTGAAAATCCATTGTCCACCAGCATTTTCCCAGTGCTGTAATCTGACGATTGCACCCTTCACCAATCTCATTTTCCCTTGGAGCAAGTGCTGGGAGATCAGCCTCATGCAAATGAGCCTAGGAGTCTTGCTGAACCAGGCACAACCTTGAGTGTCCCTCAATTAGTAGAGGAAACTCTCCTGCTGGGGAGGAAAAGGCCTGCTGCTGCTTTTCTCACATCAGAGGGGTCTGTGTAAAGATCTGGGTCCAGAAGGTCTTCTTGTCACATAATGCTTGTAGATTACTCTTTGGTGATGTGATTTGATGAACTTCTGCAATGGAGTTGTCATTAGGCACTGCAGCACCGTCATTTTAATTGAAGTTGGACATCAAGATGAGGATAGTAAAAGTCCAGAAAGGGAAAAAGCTTGTTCTAGACTCAGTAAAGAAACCAGGAAGTGCTACTGCTAGTCTGACGCCCAGTCCACTCTACTAGATTGCCTTTTAAGGCAGTAGTTGTAGTCTGTGTTACTACTTTGTGAGTTCTTCTTTCTTCCACCCCTTCAATCCCCTAACATTAGTTAGGAGAGAAAAAAGAAAAGAAAGGGGTTGACATTATCATTAGACTACCTCCTGCTGATTAGGGACATCAAGTTCCTTGGGACAAGTTTGATCTCTGGTGTTAGGATATCTAATTTCTTCTTGATACATGGCTACTTAACAAGCCACGGGCGACAACAACAAAAAACAACCAACAACCCACACAACCAACCAACAACCCACCCTGCCACTCAAGGCCCTAATTTTTATATCCTCTGAAAAGTCCCCAGAGTTCTCAACATCACACAATTGCAGAAACTATGGGCCACTGGCAAAATCATGCCCTTGCTAAAGCACAGGGAAAATCATAATCACCTGCTGTGGACCATCTAAAGCACAAACCCCCAAACCCGGGATTAACATGAAAATATAGTCTTATAATATTTCTGTGTTTTTTTTTTAAAGAAAGCAAAATTCCAAAATTGTCACTACAAGTGGTCCCTTCTTCTTATGTAGTAAATGAGCCTAGAAGTGGGTAACTTCCTGTAGAAGACACCAGTGGTAGGACTTCCAGTGCTTTCCTTACACTCAAAAATGACCAAGACAATTTAACAACCATGATTGGACCCAGGCCAGCAGCTATATAACAGCTGACACTGTCACTGTGCATTGCCCATGATTGTTGAAATTGGCTCTCTTGGTCAGCAAATATTTGATTACTGAGTGCCATTATGTTTGAGAACTGATAGAAATATGGTGACATGGTGGGTACATTGTCAACTTACTCTTTCAGTTGCTTAGACACTAAACTAGTGCAAGAATATTTTTAGTGAATACCTTCTCAATCACTGAGGGGAGGAAGGGAGAAATGTTTCAGTAGATCCCTTTGTCGGTATTATTCAAGGAATTCTGTAGTTAACTTGGAGTGGGAAATTCTAGTACAAGAACATCCTGCCTTTGAAGATATTTAAAGAATTAGTGTGTTAGATGAGTCATATACTTTTTTTAATGCTTTTTATTGTTCAGGTGGAATGTATATCTCTGGCTGTTTTTGTTGTTTAGTTGAAAAATCTGAGATTACTCTTAGAAACCTGAGACAATGAAACCACAGTCCATGTTCTCTGGGATAGAAATTGGTGAGTTTCTCTATGGAGCCACATACAACCACCACTAAGTAGCTTTACAAGAAGACAGGAAATGGTTAAAAGAAAGGCCACTAGATTATCAGCAGGCAGTGTAGTGGGGAAGAAGGCAAAACTGAGTTTAAGAGAGGTTACACTAAAAATGTGCTGACACAATGTATTCAGGGTGAGCATGTTTTGGATAAGAATTAATGTAGCTTCTCTTTGGGTTCACAAAAGTCACTCAACTTTTTTTTAAATTAAGGTTTTCAAAGCCACTGCCTTTGTCTCTACGAGAATATAGCTAGGGACACATTTTTATGAACATTGAAGATGGCCAAGTTTTTGCCTTATTCCTATTCCCAATCCTTTCCCTCAACAAGGTTCTGAGCTTTTTTTTCGTCAGAAGCAGAATCCACCGTTTGCAAGATGCCGCTTCCATGAACTACACACTGAGTCCTTAAGTAAAGAAATCTAGTCTCCCAGTCCACTGTATTGTGGAAGTGTGAAAAAATCCCACTTTTCTGCTTTGAGACCCAGCCTAAGAATTTATTAGGTGGTGCTTTCATGACTTCTCAGATCTCAACGGTAAACTCAAGATGGGGACATCAACTCTGTCACAGTGGAGGTGGCATGGTGCACTAAGGGAACACTGTCACAGAGTTTTCCCAATCTCCTCAAGTGACTCACAACTCATTCATATGCTCCCTCGAGATCTTCAAATTGTGCCCTGGTGTTGAGTGAGGAATAGCAAGCTCCATATATGACTGCAGAGCCTACTTCCTGGTTTCATATTTGATGAGTAACATTTGCTCCTGGTACAGATAGCCCTCTTCCAGACAAATGCCAGATGACTATAAGGTCAACAGCATTATGTCACATTCTACTGAGTCAGAACCAGAAGCTGACACTGTCCAAAGATGATCTCTTAAAACATCATCACCCTCTTGGGGGACATGGTATGAACAGCTGGAGAAGTTTTTTAATGAACTTTTTATTTTTTTAAGGAATCCTGGAGGCAAGAGAAGAGTGACTACTGTAACTCTGAACATAGTACCTTTTACTCTCTAACAAGTTCTAAACCTCACTGACTCTAATTTTCCTATTTCTAATTTCTACAGGTAATTGTTGCATGATGATTTTAAGTGGGGTTGGGGGATAGGGGAGTAATCAATTGCAACAAGATTACCTCAGTGCTTGGTACTATTAGAATTTCCCAGTTCTTTGTTTCCCCTGTCTTAAATACACAGAGAATGGCCTTATTTGTAGGTCATTCTTTTGGCGAATTATAGACCTTTTGCTGTTCTGTGTCTTCCCTCTTTCAAAACCTAGATCCAGGTACTTTCTCTTATGCTACCAAGCCATGAGATAGTTTTTATTTTCATTGTCTGGGACTCTATGAAGCACACTGCTTGTTGATAGTTCCTAAAGGCTTCATGTGGAGAGATCACTTTTATGAATGATACACAAGTTTGCCAAAACTAAGGAGTGTATATATTCTAACTTTGTGTTCACTTTGTGAGTTGAGTATAATGACTGTCTCATAGAAATGTTCAGTTTAGTTTTAAAGTATTTTTATTCTTTTTATCAGTTTGTTTTAGTTAACATGCAAGCAAAGAGTTTCACTGAAGCATTTAAAAGTTTATTATTTATTTATATATTTATTCACTTGTTCATCTTACATCCCACTTACTGCCCCCTCTTGGTCACCCCCCTCCTATAATCCTTCCCCCATCTTCCCTCCTCTTCTCATTTGAGCCGGTGGGGACCTCCTCTTAGTATCCCCCCATCCTGGCACTTCAAGTATTTGCGAGGCTAGGCACTTCCTCTCCCACTGAGGCCAAACAAGGCAGCCCAGCTAGAAGAACATATCCCAAGGCAGGCAACAGCCCCCACTCCAGTTGCTCAGGACCCACATGAAGACCAAGCTTCACATCTCGGGGAGGCCTAAGTCCAGCCCGTGTATATTCTTTGGTTGGTGGTTTAGTCTCTGAGAGCTATAAGGGTCCAGGTTAGCTGATTCTGTTAGAATGATTTATTTATTTATTTATTTATTTATTTATTTATTTATTTATTTATATGTTCATTGGTGTTTTGCTTGCATGTATGTTTGTCTCTGTGAGGCTGTTAGATCCCCTGGAACTGAGTAATAGGTCATCGTGAGCTGCCATGTGGGTGCTGGGAATTGAACTCAGGACCTTTGGGAGAGCAGTCAGTGCTCTTAATTGCTGAGTCATCTCTCCAGCCCCTCATTGCAGTATATATATGTATCATTATACTCTGTTCTTATTGACCCTGCTCACTGACCTTTACTGTCAACCATCTCCATGCTTTTCTAGTCCTGTTCCTACCCCCAAATGGTCCCTTCCACTCTGATGTCACATATTTATTCCTTTAACCTTTTATGTTCTCCTTCCCCCTCTTTTAGACTCTCCTTAACCTCTCACAGTCATTTTTCTATTTTTATGAGTTACACATAAATATAGATTCCACATTATTAGAGAAAACATGCAGAATTTGTGTCTGTGGACCTGGCTTACTTTATTTAACTCAATGACAGGTGAATAGTTTAAGAAAATGGTACATGTATAGAATGGAATTTTATTCAGGTTTAAAGAAAAGCAAAATGATGCTATTTTCAGAACAGATATGACCTGACATTATCTATCAAGTAATACCTAATAACTTGCTACTGCTTCTATCCAAACTACCAAATAATATGGTAATCATATCATTCTTCAACTATTGAATAGCATCCAGTGAACAGCAAGCATTTCTTGAGTACCATTATTTTTCCCTATAGGGTTTACTGAGAAATCTTCAGACATTGACAGGTTAGTAAGATGATTTTCAAACTGGGAAACCTGGATTCTTCTTTATTTCTGACTCCACCCACACTTTTCATTTTTTTCTTTGGGACAGGGACTCACTATGTAGGTAGGTCCTGACTGGCTTGGAAATGGCCACATATACCAGGCTGATCTGGAACTCACAGAGATCCACCTGCCTTTGCCTCTCTGCTGCTACTAAAGACATTTACTACTGTGCTTGGCGATTCAGACCTTTAGATCCAGGGGCTTTGGGACTAAGTCAAGAATCTCTATTTTTATTTTTCATAACTTTCCCAGGAGATTCGAATGCATCTCAGCATTAGATGCATCTTCTTGTAGTGTTATCATCTATCTCCAGGCACTACATATACACATGACATAATCAGTTGTCAAATTCCTTGTGTTTGCTACCTCGGTACTCAGTTGTTCCTGTGTTCACTTGCCTTCCTCCTTCCCTCCCTACATCCCTCCCTACATCTCTCCGTCTGTTCCTCCCTCCTCCTTCCCTATCCTTCCTTCCTTCCTTCCTTCCTTCCTTCCTTCCTTCCTTCCTTCCTTCCTTCCTTCCTTCCTTCCTTCCTCCCTCTCTCCCTTCCTTATTTTCTTCATCTGTAGCATATTTGACACCCAGAGGTGAAAGCATGAATTCTGGGTTTTCCCTGGATGCCATTATGATGAGGTCATTTTCAATCTGCTGTGTGGCAACTATTTTTTTTTTCTCCAAGGCTGGTGCTGAAGTGGATACAAGAACATAGGAGTGGAATATTAATACAATCTGCAAGGCAGTTTCCCTTCCTTCTATATTTGTATGTGCAGGAATATTGTTGCTAGGTTTGGAGACATTGAGCTATAGTCTCCAGTTAAGAGGCTGATATAGGAGGATCAAGAGTTCAAGGGCATCATGTGATAGAAAATAAGCTTAAGGCCAGACTGGACAAGTTAGTGAGACCCTCTCTTAAAATAAAAAAGAAAGAGCAGGGTTACAGCCCAGTGGAAGAGTATCTGCCTTATATGGGCAAGGCCTTCGATTCAGTCCTTAGCAACCTAAACAAAGTATTTTGAACTTTGCTCTTCACTTATGATGAGAGACCTTCACACTTTGTAGAATAAAGAAACTCTGTTCTGTAAGCTATGGTTATGTGGAGACCCTTTGTTTCTTTGACATCTCCCAGTTTCCTTAGCATCTGGAGATGTTCTAGGGGATTTACTTTTCTTTATATTCAGACACGGTGTTTACTATGTGGAGGTAGACCAGATGTCTTTGGATTGTTTTCTCATTAGGACCAGGTCCTCTCTGGGTTACAGATAGAGAACTTGATTCAAGGACTTTGGTAGTTTTGATATGTTCTTTAATTTATTATTCCTTTTTTAAAAAATTATTTTTTATTTTTCTTTTTTCACATATAGAACACAGTATTATGTGGGATAAATTATAAAACTCACATGGATTTTGTTTTCTGTGTATCAAAGAATAATGGCTGATATTTGTTGACTCCTTAAATTTTTCATGTCAGGTGCTAACCATTCACACATATTATCTCAACCAACCTCACACCAGTCTTCTGAGAAAATAGATTCTTTTCTATCTCCACGTCATAGATAAGAAATTGAAAATCAGCAAGTTATACGTCAGTTAAGAACAAGGAAATAAGCCGGGCATGGTGGCACATGCCTTTAATCCCAGCACTCGGGAGGCAGAGACAGGCAGATTTCTGAGTTCGAGGCCAGCCTGGTCTACAAAGTGAGTTCCAGGACAGCCAGGGCTATACAGAGAAACCCTGTCTCAAAAAACAAATAAACAAAAACCAAAAATACAAAACAAAAAGAACAAGGAAATAATTAAATTAGCAAGTTAATATAATTTTCTAATGATCACATAAAAATATTCTAATATCATAGACATTGAAGATATCCATCAAGAGTGATTTTGTTTTATTATGGGGTTCACTTTTGATATTGCATTTTCTATATTTTGTGGGGTTGACTAATGTATAATGATGTATATCCCCACATTATAGCTTCACTATGCTCAAACATCTCCTGTGTTGCCCCTGCTCAGCCCTCTCCAGCTATTTTAGTGCAGCTTTGCTACAACCAGAATGTTTTACAACTGGAGTCACACAGAGTGTAGCCTTCACTGGTGGTTCTTTTACACAGATATACAAAGTGAAATTTCCTCCACAGCTTTTTATGGCCACTTCTTTTTTTTTAATTTTTAATATTTTTTATTACATATTTTCCTCAATTACATTTCCAATGCTATCCCAAAAGTCCCCCATAGCGCCCCCCACTTCCCTACCCACCCATTCCCATTCTTTTGGCCCTGGCATTCCCCTATATTGGGGCATATAAAGTTTGCAAGTCCAATGGGCCTCTCTTTCCATTGATGGCCGACTAGGCCATCTTTCGATACATATGCAGCTAGAGACAAGAGCTCCGGGGTACTGGCTAGTTCATCATGTTGTTCCCCCTATAGGGTTGCATATCCCTTTAACTCCTTGGGTACTTTCTCTAGCTTCTCCATTGGGAGCCCTGTGATACATCCAATAGCTGACTGTGAGCATCCACTTCTGTGTTTGCCAGGCCCCGGCATAGTCTCACAAGAGACAGCTATATCAGGGTCCTTTCAGCAAAATCTTGCTAGTGTATGCAATGGTGTCAGCGTTTAGAAGCTGATTATGGGATGGATCCCTGGATACGGCAGTCTCTAGATGGTCCATCTTTTCACCACAGCTTATGGCCACTTCTTGTTAGCACTGAAAATAATGGTCACCTTGTGGCTGCTCCACAGTTTCACCTTCTCCAGAACCTTTGGTAGTATCCAAGTATTGCCAGTTAGGACCACAGCTTCTATCAGTTTTTGTATGAACAGAGTGACTTAAAGTTATTTGGTATGGAGAAACAGCAATCAAGAATCAAGGATTTGATTTCGGCCTGGGGTTGTGATTCTGATGGGCAAAAACAGATAAGTAGAAATAGAGTAGAGAGTAACCAAGCATTTCTGAGCAATTGCCATGTGTTGGCAAACTGCTACTTTCCTTAAACTACAGTTAGCTCTTGGGGGGCATACCAGTTATAGTGTAACTGGATCATTGTGCATGTGTGTGTACAGTGTGTGTATGCATATGTGTATGTGTTTATGAAAGTGAATGCCAAGAAAAGGTTTATGTCTTTTCCAAATTCGCAAAGCCAGAGAAGTCACAATTTGAAACAAACCCGAGGCCATCAAATCTGCTCTCTGTCTTGCCCTATCAGATTCTTCATCTAAGGAGAAGGGGATTAGAGAAATGAGTTGGTTTAATCATAAGTCACAAAAAAGATATGTGTGAAGTGTGAGTATGAAGTTGTAGCCAGATCAAGCATGAGATTGGCTTTGGAATTGTGAGGATCTCTGAACTACATGGAATGTCTCTGAGCAGTGTCTCTGGATATTATAGAGTATCTCTGGGAGATGTGGGAATGTCTCTGTCCAGGGATGGGGTGACTCTGGGAGGTGTAGGGATTCTTCTGGGCAGTTGGGTAGCAGATGCTGGGTATCAGGTGCCCACAATGAGAGCAGAAAAAGTTAAGGGAGCAGGAAGTATCATCTTTTTCCAGTACACAAAATTACCTGAATCCACTAAATGGTTGTTTCTAAGAGGTTTCTGAGGATATGCTAATTTCCACTCTAGGTGACCTTTGGGAGAAGGAACAGGATGTTAGGGGTTGCAGATCAAACCAGTGGAGGAAGTCACATGTGCTTCCCTCTCTGCCTCTTGACATTTCAGTCCCAGAAGATGCCTTTTGGTCATAGTTCCTCCTACAACATCAGGACAACAAAAAGATAAAATACAAACACACACACACACACATGCACACTCACATGCACACAGGAACCTTTTAGAGTCTTTCACAAAGTCAGACTGTAGAAATAATCAAACCACGTGCCCAGGGAATTTAATGTTAACAAGACATTGTCATAATCACAAGGTTTTTAGGATGCCTGGAGGTGTGGTTGGTGGTAGGCGGGCTGGTGAAGTGGTTTTTTTTAGAATGTGAAAGGCCCTAGGTTCAATCCCCAGCACCAGGGGGAGAGGGGAAGAAATTAAGAAAGAAAGAAAGAAAGAAAGAAAGAAAGAAAGAAAGAAAGGAAGGAAGAAATAAATAAATAAATAAATAAAGAAAGAAAGAAAGAAAGAAAGAAAGAAAGAAAGTGAGAGAGAGAGAGGGAGGAAGAAGGAAGGAAGGAAGGAAGGAAGGAAGGCAGGAAGGAAGGAAGGAAGGAAGGAAGGAAAAAATCAAGTCACAAGCCTTTTGAGATCAGAGAGCTTGAAGTAAATCTGTGAATGGGGAAACTTCCTCTTGTCTTCACTTTCAATTAACTCATTAACTCCGGGTTGCCAACTTTGTTTTGTTTCTGTGTTTTGAGACACAATCTGAGCTTGCTATGTAGACCAGGGTAAGATCCACCTGCCTCTGCCTCCTTTGTTGGAATTAAAGGTGTGTGCCACCTCACTGACTAGTTTTGTTTTGCCTGTTCGTTTATGTATTTATTGCTCTTTGGGGAGTAGTTTAAGTATAGATGTCACGGGATGGATCCTGCATGGGACGCTGATCCTGACATGGATACCCACAGTGTTGTAGTGATTATTAGAGGACAATCTGGTGCCCAGGGAGATTGTGATACTTAATCTAAGCTCACCCAGTACTTGCTTGGCTGGTATCAGAACCCAAGAGCTGTGTGCTGTGCTGAGCGCTATGCCACTCTATAGATGACTTCCGATGAGTCCCAGAGCACAGGGCAGTTTATTTGTCTAGGTGAAGGGGGTAATAGGCCTCTTGAGAGGCCTTCTAGAATACTCCCTAAAACGCAAAGAAACAGCATACAAAGGGCTGGGAGCCAAGACTTGGATTCCTACCCAAGGCAACCTTTCTCTCACACACTCACCACTTCGAATTTTTATTTTCTTCAGTCTAGGGGCCCTGGAGTGGGGGAGGGGGCGTTCAGGGAAAGCCCTCTCTCCTCCCTATGCAGCCTGTTGATTTTAGCCTAGGAAGGCCTGTGATCCTGTTTAAAAGAGAAGTAGGGGATTCCTCATTGGTATGGGGAGTCCCCAGTGGAATCCTCTTGACTGCAGCTAACTAGTCTGCCAGGAGAGTGGGAAGCAGGGTTTTTACTGCCCAGGGAAGGAAAACAATTTGCTCCCAAGCCTCCCATCAGGATCTTCTGCCAAAAATAGCCTTGTGGCTGTTGTTCTTGGCCAGAAAGTGGGCATTTCTCTCTCTCTCTCTCTCTCTCTCTCTCTCTCTCTCTCTCTCTCTCTCTCTCTCTCTCTCTCTCTCTCTTTCTCTCTCTCTCTCATTAGTAGGGAATACACCATATAACTCCCCTCTAAAATTGTAGAAAGGGTCCCTAGTACTTGTGACCTCAGGCTGCTAATTATTTTTCCAGAGACAGCATCTGTAACTGGCTTCTTGGTGCATTCTTTGAGAGATAACTCAGTGT
Source organism: Mus caroli (assembly GCF_978045245.1). Taxonomy (NCBI): domain Eukaryota; kingdom Metazoa; phylum Chordata; class Mammalia; order Rodentia; family Muridae; genus Mus; species Mus caroli. The sequence continues at coordinate 159,095,287 of NW_028227256.1, forward strand.
GTACAAGGACATTTCTGCTTTTAACAGACACGAATATGCTTTTCATAGGGTTCTGCCCTTTTGTTATGACTTGGCTCCATCTTGAGTTTCTTGGCCTTTTAGCTGCTAAGTCCTGTGAGCTTCTATCAAGCTCCTTACTGTTTGACTTCTTGCTGCCATGCACTGACTTGACTCATGTTAGGTTTCTCAAGCTGTTGAAGAGAAGGGAAAGATCCAAGGCTTAAAAACAGCTAATTTGGCTGGTGAGATGGCTCAGTGGGTAAAGGCACTGGCCCCAATCCTGACAACCAGAGTCTGAACCCCTGAAACTATGTAAAGGTAGAAGGAGAACACTGATTCTACCCAATTGTCCTCTGAAATGCACACATGTTCCATGGCAAGTGCAAACACACACACACAGACACAAACACACTCATGTACAAAATAAATTAATGCAAAAAAAATTAAAGCCAGTTGAAACACTCTGTTCTGACAGGTTAGAGCAGGTTGTATTGACCCTTGAAAAGAGGGTATGCTTACTCCTGAGATGCAGTGGAAGAGAAAGCACGCAAAAAGCATCCACAATTTTCTCCTAGTTTGTTCTGAGAGTCTGTGAGGTTGTTTTTCTTTTTGTTTGTTTGTTTTGTTTTTTGCTGTTGTTGTTGTTTTTGTTTTGGGACCTATTAAGTGTGTTTGTATCTAATGTAGAACTGGGGCTCTGTGAACCAACAAAATAAACCAAAAAGGAGTTTGGCAGAAATGATGACAGAGTTCAGATGCTTGCATGGTAGAGCAGAGTGATCCTCCCCTATTAGAAGAGACGTGCAGTAATAAGAAAGCAAAGGGCATGTGGCTAGTCCTGGTCAAATCCTCACAGAAAAGCTATGTCTTTCATCGGGTATTGTGCCTGTGGGCTGCAGTATCCATCTCTCTTTTCTTTTTCTCTAAATATCCATCTTTTCCCTTCCTTAGGCAAAGGACCCTCCAATCCAAAGACTCAGAGGAGCAGTTACCAGTAAGTATTACTGAAAGTTTAGTTGATCTTTATGTGCCTATTGTGTGTATCTGTGTGATACATGTGTGTGTGTGTGTGTGTGTGTGTGTGTGTGTGTGTGTGCATGTGGAGGCCAGGGGTTGACACTGGGTATCTTCCCACATGCTCTTCACATTATATTTTGAGACAAGGTCTCTTACCATACCTGAGGCTCACTGGTTTAGCCGAGTAGGCTGGCCAGTGAACTCCAGGGATCCACTTGTCTTTACCTCCTCTAAGCCTGGCTTTGTGTATGTGTGTGTATGTGCATGTGTGTGTATGTGTGTGTGTGTGTGTGTGTGTGTGTGTGAGAGAGAGAGAGAGAGAGAGAGAGAGAGAGAGAGAGAGAGAGAGAGAGAGAGAAACTGAGCCCAGGGTCTTATCTTCAGTGACAAACACATTTCCATAACCTTGTACCCATGTCTTTAATAGGCTCTTGTCTGTAGTCCTAATTTTCTTCAGAATATAGGATCTGTCATTTCCCATAGAAAAGTGTTGCATCTCCAAATTGTTGGAGTCTGATCATCATCATCATCATCATCATCATCATCATCATCATCATCCCCCAAAGGGGAATAGTAACCAAAGAAGTGCCTATCTCTGTACTAGCCTTTCTTAACCCCCCCCCCAGAAATACTTTTTTGGATAGGAATTTCACTTGGTTTTCATCTATGGATTCTAAATGTGCCTGGGTGTAAGACACCTGCCAGTTCTATTCTGTAGATGGTGATACCTTAAGGAGAGCCTGGAAGGCCATATATGAAAAACACCTGATACTTTGAGCAAAAGAATATCATTTGGGCTTTTGATCACAGCCAACCACCAGAAGTTTCTATATGGGTTTTCAAGGATTTATTAAGCTCTACAAACTAAATGGGAAATACATTTTGCCCTCAATAAGTTATTCTTATTTTTGATTCAAAGGACAGCTCTAGGGCCCTGTACAAAGTAAGCCTTATTGAATTGGGGTCAACACTAGGGGCCTGTTATTTCCTATCAGTAAGGACCATGAGCCAGAGTAGGTGTATACGATGTGGTTGCTTAGTCATTCAAGGTAATACTCAGGCTGATGTCGAACTGTAAGAAACTTGGGCTTTGGGGCTTGCTTCTGGGAAGGCCCGGCACAAACTTTCCAGATGCAGCTGGTCCTCTTTTCCCTCCTCTTCCTCTTTCTCTTTTCCCTTTTCTTCTCTTCCTCTTCCTTTTCTTTCTCAGTGGCAGTGACTCTTCCCAAGTCACCTTCCAGGAAATGCTAGTTATAGGAGGTAGAAGGAAGAAGCCCATGGCTATGTCTTTGACCTCTTTCTTCCTGCTTCCCGGGACTGTGTCCACTTTGATTCCACAAGCATCCTGAGTTTATTGGACTGCTGCCAGTGATGCTATCAGTGAGTCTGATTCCCAGTGGCATGTGGAAAATAGGGATTTCATGGTCAGGTGGAAAGGTGTAGGGAACGGCTAGGCTAGATGTAGTTGCTCTGAGTCAAGATAATCAGGGATGGTCAGGACCAAGGCAATGTAGGCCCTGCTGCCCCACTCCTGCCAACCTTTGTTTTAGTCTATGCACTCAGCTGGAAAGTAAGCATTGAAGATTGAAAAAAAATCAGGGGATATTGGAACCTGACTGTCCTGCCATATGCCTGAGGTGACAATGGCTTTAATCTCTCAGCTCTGACTCCTAAACTTCATCTTACACTTTCTTGAAGACTGACATTGGCTCTGCCTTTCCCCCTACCCCACAGACACAGCTGGTTTGAGACATCAATATACTACAGCACTCTTTTGCTTTCATTTTTTCTAAAGTCTCCCTCCTTGTTACTTTTTCTTCTTCTGTTCTAACCACATTGGAGCGTTCTTACCTCATATTTTGTTAGGGATAATCTTATATTTCAATTCTTTTCAGGATGTGAGAATGGGCAACTATTCATCAGGTCATACGAGAATGAGTATCAAACTATGGAGGTGCAGAACAATTCGGTTGTCATCAAGTGCGATGGGCTTTATATCATCTACCTGAAGGTCTCCTTTTTCCAGGAGGTCAAGATTGACCTTCATTTCCGGGAGGATCATAATCCCATCTCCATTCCAATGTTGAACGATGGTCGAAGGGTTGTCTTCACTGTGGTGGCCTCTTTGGCTTTCAAAGATAAAGTTTACCTGACTGTAAATGCTCCTGATACTCTCTGCGAACACCTCCAGATAAATGATGGGGAGCTGATTGTTGTCCAGCTAACGCCTGGATACTGCGCTCCTGAAGGATCTTTCCACAGCACTGTGAACCAAGTACCACTGTGAATTCCACTCTGAGCATGGACGGGACACAGGTTCTTTCTCGCGAGAGATGAATGCATCCTGTTCATGAGATGTGACTGAATACAGAGCCTACCCTACTTCCTCACTCAGGGATATTTAAATCATGTCTTACATAACAGTTGACCTTTCATTCCCAGGATTGACTTGAGCCTGCTAAGAGCTCTTCTGGGAATCAAAAAAAAAATGTCTCTTCAAGACACATTGCTTCTGTCGGTCAGAAGCTCATTGTAATAAACATCTGCCACTGAAAATGGCGCTTGATTGCTATCTTCTAGAATTTTGATGTTGTCAAAAGAAAGAGCAAAACATGGAAAGGGTGGTATCCACCAGCCAGTAGGAGCTGGAGTGCTCTCTTCAAGGCTAAGGTGATAGAAGTTTACATGTTGCCTAAAACTGTCTCTCATCTCATGGGGGGCTCGGAAAGAAGATTACCCCGTGGAGAGCAGGACCTGAAGATGACTGTTTAAGCAACAGAGTGCACTCTGAGCTTCTTTCATCTCTCTTCTTTCCTGGCCCCTGAATACATAAAAGAAAATGTCCTTCAAAGAACTACCTAGGGACCATGATACCCACCAAAGAACCATGTCAGCGATGTAAGGAAACCAGTAGAGCTTTGTTTATTTTACAGAGTATACGAGGAATTTTTACCCTGAGGGCTATTTTTATTATACAGGATGATGGCAAACTGGATGTCTCAGGATGAAGGCCAGGAAGGATTTTCACAGCCTGAGCAAGACTGTTTTTGTAGGTTCCCCCTTCCAAAACTTTTAGGTAAATTTTTGATAATTTTTAAAGTTTTAGTTATTTTTTTTTGGACCATTTTCAATAGAAGATACAACACATCTCAAAACCTTTCCAGATGGTTTTATATCCCCAAAAGGATTACATTGTGCTACAAATACAGTGAATATCTCTTAAACCTCTGGGAAGTCTGAAGGCTATTAATCTTAATACTAAGTGAATTCAGTTGTATTTGGATTTTTCTGTCTGATAATTTTATATTTTCTCTTATGCATTTATAGTTATATTCTCACTCTGTTTTAATCTGTTATTAAAAGAAGCTGAATAAAAATGCTACATAAATGGGATAACCACGGGTGTTACTACTGGAAAGCCTGCCATGGGCTACACACTAGGCAAGATATTCTGTGATCCCTGCCTTGGTGACCCAGGAGACTGTGTGTGTGTTTGTGTGTGTTACAGTTTTGTTATTGACTATGTTTTGCAAAGTTGTTATTACCTAACAAGTAACAGCTGAAAAAGTAAATGTTTATAACTATGGGCAATATTTAAGAAAATGTGTGTTTTGTTTTTTAAATTTGGACTTATGTCTCTATATTTTATGGATGTGCAATGTGCATGACTAACATAAACATCACTGTTCCATTGGTCATTGCCTTGAGTACCATGGTGTCTGCTCTGGAACCTTACTCCCCTGGAGCACACCTAGCTTGCTACTTTTGTTCTGGCCTCTGGCAGTCACTCAGGGATACTGCTCTGTGTGCCAGCCTCAGTCGTCCCCCTGCCAACGTATGTGGTCTGTGTTTTAGTTCCCTTATCATTTTCTTCAAAGGAATAATTAGCCCTGTATTCTACACGAAGAAGAGATTCCCAGGAAGAGAGCTGAGTGCGAAATTAGGAATCATGAATTCTAAATTGGACTCCAGTTACTATGCAAGTGCTCTTGGACATATGACTTCCTATTTCTGCAATCTGCTTCCCTCTGTAACATCACAGAAACACAAAATATCTAAAAGTTTGGAATATTGTGTTTGAAATGTTAGCTGAGGACCCCACGTGTTAAATGTTCATGTGCTGGGCAACTTTCTCTTTCATTGAATGGAAATTGTTTTTCTGTTCTTTTCTCTGCCCTTGACAAGCTACATATCCTCCCTTAGGCTTCTTTTGGTAACGCCTCGTAAAACAGTTACCCACTGTTATCTAATGACTTTCAGTTATAGGATGCTATAGGAAGTATAGAGTCTTGATGTCAGTCATGATAATGATCTTAAGCTTATCAAGTGGTTTCTTGGTTTTAAGCCATAATTGTATTCAGTGCATTCCTGGCTCTCAGAGAATATAAATATTAATGTTAACTATTATAGATGACAATAGTGTTTGTGTTTACCTTTGAATTCACTGATGGTTAGAGTGTTGATTTCCTTTGTGTTTCTTTTCAATGTGTCCTGATTACCCCCCATAATCCCTCATAAACACAGAGAATGGGACAAACTTTGTGGTTTCCTACCTGCCTCTGTCCGGGGGGTGGCTGAGCTGGCAAAGTTCATTTTTGCTTTTGAGAAGCCTCTGGAGGTCAGTGCTTCTCTCACAGTTCAAGAGATCTGGCTACGCAGAGTCCTTTCACAGACATACTGATCTTCCACGAAGGGTTTTTCTTCTTATATCTAGCCCTGGGTGATCTCTGAGAATTATGTCCCTTTTGACTCATAGCCATTCTTTGCTGTTTCAAAACGAGGTCACAAGTATGAGTGGCGTCGGTGACATCGAATAGACACAGAAATCTTGGTGCCACCTTGATGATATTAATGACTCTCTCTTCTATAAGTGCTTTCTACATTCAGTGTCTTTGGTCTCCCTCCCCCCCACTTCTTTTCCTCCACCCTTCTGTGGGACCGTGAAAAGCCTATTTTCTGGTTGAGCTAAGTTTAAACCCTGGAGACCCAGCAGGTGTTTCTGCAAGGGATGGAAGGTGTTTGCCATGCCCCCAGACCCCAGACCCCAGGCTTCTGATGTGAGGACTCAGCTCTCCATAATTCTGTGGCCAGCAATCACATAAGGCAACACCCCAAGCCCCTGGCATTCTGTCTGTACTCCACCCCTATAGTTACCTGACAACAGACAGGTATGCTCCTCCCTACAGTTACCTGGCAACAGGCAGATAGGCCTGGCCCACTATAAAAGGGGTTGTTTGCCCCCTCCTCCCTCTCTTATGCTTGCCTCTCTCTTTTGCCTTCTTGCTCCTCCTCTCTTCACATTCCCTTCTCCTCTCTCTCCACATGGCCATGGCTGGCCTCCACTTCTCTACTCTCTTCCTCTCTCTGACATTCTCTGCCTCTACTACCCTCTTAACTCCCCTTCCCAGACACTCCTCCCTGCAAAAGCTATTTAACCTCAGACCTGCCCTGAGAAAGTGGGTAAGGTTACATTCATCACAACTTTCTGCCATGATAATAAATTCCTTAAAACCATGGACTGCCTCTTCTCATCGGGACCTGCTGTGGGGAACAATAGAACAGGTCTTCCTCTAAAGAGCTGCATATCCAATCTCCTGCAGAAGCCCTCCCTGTACTCTCAGCCATGGTCACCACCAAGAAACCCACCCGAGCAAGCCAGAGATACTCTCTTCACTGCAGGAACCAGCTGGAGCTCTCTCCCCTTGCCCTTTCCCCTTTGGCCCTGGGCTAGAATCCACCTGCGGGCCCACACTCCGTTCTCAGCTCTTCTGCAGCATCCAGCGTCTGCAGTGTCCAAGAGCTAGAACCTGCCATCCCTGGCCTCCATGTTGCCCCGGGGACCCACGAACCTGCTCCGGGCAGTTCCCCGGGGACCTCAGACTGCAATCCCCACCCCTGGTGTGGGTTCCTGTACCTTCTCATAGTCCTACATTCGCCTGGCAGCTGTCAGGTGCGCACAGTCAAACTTTGTGCATCTGCCTCCATGAGCGGCCCTAATCCTGTGGCAGGCTGGATGCAGGACACCACTTTTAACCCACACCCTCCCCTTTTCTTTCCTTTCCCCCCTTCTCTTCCCTTTGCTTTTTCTCCTTTCTCTCTCCTCCCTACCTTTCTCATTATTTTCCCTCCCCGTTCCTTCTCTCTCTACCTTTCCCTCCCCTCCCCTCCCCTCCCCTCCCCTCCCCTCCCCTCCCCTCCCCTCCCCTCCCCTCCCCTCCCCTCCCCTCCCCTCCCCTCCCCTCCCCTCCCCTCCCCTCCCCTCCCCTCCCCTCCCCTCCCCTCCCTTTCCTTCCTTTCATTTCCCTTCCCCCCCTAAGCTTGCCTTTTCTCTACTCTGCCTTTCTTATTTTTTAACCCTCTTCTCTTTCTCTGTTCACTGTTATGGCCTCAGCCTTCTGCCTCTGCTCCAAAGTTCATAGTTAAGACCTCAACAAACCATGATCTGGCCAATGTATGTGTTATATTTCTTTGTTAGGTTGAATTTAATTTTCAATAATGTAAACACTGAGAAATTTCTCAGTGCTTTGAACAATAAAATAGCAGACAGGTCTTAACTTTGGCATGCTAGTAACCATCTCCTGCAGCGGAACAGTTTCTCTCTTCTGGAATGTTCTTTCTCAGTTTCCCCAAGTCCCACCATCCACTGTCTTTTCAAATATTCTCACACCACCTCTCTATCTGACTAGCCTGAAGGCATTTGCACTGCCATAACTTCTCTGTGTCCTCTTCCAGTGTCACTGCTTATACACCTAGAACATCTAAAGCTGCTTTTTAAAAATCCAGATACTTTCCATTTTAAAGTCACATATGTTGTTATTATTTGCATTAGTAAATTAGTAAAACAAGAACAAACGAACAAGAAACACTCATGTAGTATGTACTTAACCTACTCTAGGCATCGTACTAGCTGTCTTATGAAACTTGTTTAATTCTGTCCTCCCATAACTCTTTCAGGTAGGTTTTACTATAATCCCTATCAGAAGTACAACTTGAGACCCACAGGTAAACTTGCCCAAGGAAATCTCACAAATTCAAGACCAACAATTTTTGACACCAAAGAGCATGTTCCTAACCATTGTACCTCTGGCCCTCACAAGCATAATGGGCACTTCTACACAGCATGTCCACTGTAGAAAAGTCTGACTTCTTGGCTAAGCCATTTCTCCTGGTTCATGGTGTTGACTAAAGGCATCATAATCATATCTGAGTCTATTGTCTTAGCTCCTTCACGCTCTCTTCATTGTCTATGGCTTTACTTAGTCTCCCTATTGTTGAGATTTGGTCTGTTGCTGTGCATTGTAATGATAAGTGCAGGCCCCCAAGACCTGGTTGCCCCAGAGATGAGAGAGTCCACCTATGACTCTAAGTGACTTTGTCCCCAAATTATTTCTGACTGGTGAATAAAGATGCCAACAGCCAATAACTAGGCAGAAGAGACATAGGCATGGTTTAGGGTTCTTGGGCTTGGGGTAGGAGGAGAACCACAAGGGGGAGAAGGGGAGTAGAGGGTTAGATGAGCCATGAAATAATGGCCATGTGGGTTGGCTAATTGGATTTAAGAGCAGCTCAGATGAAACACGACAAATTATATAGTAGGGTTATTGGCTGGGAAATAGACATAATAGCATAGAGGATAGATATCTGCCCAGCTTTTGTGCTGATTACGGCTTATTGTAAATATAAAGATTGTATGTGTCTTACATACAGGAATTAAATTGTTAAAGGTGGAGTAGAATCTCTGGATTGGGATTAAAATTTTCAACAACACCCTATGAATCCTATTTTATACTATAGTAGCAAGTACTAACAAGGTCTACTAGTGATTTTAGTTTGGTGCACATTAGTTCATTGAATGAGCAAAATGTATAAACAAAACAAGGTAGAGGATGGAGAAAGCATGGTGTTGAGAATATACTTTCAAAGACTCTTATTTTCTAGCTGAGTGATTTTGGGCAATTTTTGTGAATCACTCAGAGTCTATTTTCCTTATCAAAGGAAAGTGTTAATACATGTCTTAGTTAAGGTTTTATTGCTGTGAAGAGATACCATGACCATGACAACTCTTATAAAAGAAAGCCTTTAATTGGGGCTGGATTACAGGTTCAGAGGTTTAGTCCACTGTCATCATGGCAGAAAGCATGGTAGCATGCAGGCAGACACAGTACTAGAGGGGTATCTTAGAGTTCTACATCTGGATAGGCCACACTAACTTACCTGGCCAAAGTCACCTAATATGGCCATGAGGAATGAAACCAGGCTTGGGCTGGAGGGCCTACAGCAACACTGAGACTGTGATCATTTTATTGAGAACAATCAGACCTTTTATAGCATCATTAGAAACAGATTGTAATGGAAACTGCCAGGATTAATAGTTGCCAGGACATAATGAAGTTTGCAAGCTATACAGGGTACACAAGATTAACGTCTAAGACCAATTGTCCTGTCAAGCTTTTATGGTTCCTTGACTACAGAGAAACACAAAGCGGCACAAACACTTCATTGACCAAGGGAACATGCCAGTCTCTCAGGTACTGGAAGGCATATTGTGCCCCAGGAGCCACGGACTATTAACTTGAAAAAACCTGTGACGCCTGCCTCTCTAGGCAGCTAGGCCAGGACAACTCCATGGTTCTCCGCAGGCAGGCAGCAGGAAAAGAGAGACCCTGGGTCTGACTTGAGCATTCAAAATCCCAAAAGCTTACTCCCGGTGACACACTTCCTTTAACAAGACTACATATCCCCCAATAAGGTCACCTCCTAATAGTGCCACTCCCTGGTAACCAAACATTCAAATCTGTGAGCCTGTGTGGGGCATTCTTATTCAAATCAGCACAACATGTATTTTATTTCTGTGCCATTGTAAACATTAGAGATAATTTCTGAATAATGACTGAAAATAATTGGTTTCAGTAAATAAGATAAAAAATCATCTGCTCTGTAGGGCTGAAAGTAAAGGCCACATGTATAATATAGCTCTGGGACTTTAAGGACAGAGAAGCGGGAATGACAAGCTTTGCAATGTTTAGGTAAGAGAAGAAGAAAAGAATGTAATGGGAGGATCAGCATGTGTGAGGCACAGAGGCGGGACTTCTCACGGTTGGCTCTAAATACAAGGAGTGTCCACTATGGTCACTGTGTTCACTGTAGTCACCATGTCCACTGTCACTGTGACCACTGTGTCACTGTGTCCTCTATGTCACCATGTCCACTATGTCACTGGGTCCACTGTGTCACTGTGTCCTCTATGTCATTATGTCTACTATGTCACCATGTCCACTATGTCATCATGTCCATTGTGTCACCGTGCCCTCTAAGTCAGTCTTCTATGTCACGATGTCCACTATGTCACTGTGTCCACTATGTCACTGTGTCCACTATGTCACCATATCCTCTATGCCACTGTGTCCTCTATGTCACTGTGTCCACTATGTCACTGTGTTCACTGTGTCACTGTGTTATCTATGTCACTGTGTTCTCTATGTCACTGTGTTCTCTATGTTACTGTGTCCACTGTGTCATTGTGTCTACTATGTCACTGTATCCACTATGCCACTGTGTTTACTATGTCACTGTGTCACTGTGTCCTCTATGTCGCCATGTCATCTATGTCACTGTGTCCTCTATGTCACCATGTCCACTGTGTCACCATGTCCACTGTGTCACTGTGTCCACTGTGTCACCATGTCCACTGTGTTACCATGTCCACTGTGTCACTGTGTCCAATGTGTCACCGTGTCCACTGTGTCATTGTGTCCTCTATGTCACCATGTCCACTATTTCACCATGTCCACTGTGTCACCATGTCCACTGTGTCACCGTGTCCACTATGTCACCGTATCCTCTATGTCACCGTGTCCTCTATGTCACTGTGTCGACTATGTCACTGTGTCCTCTAGGTCACTGTGTCTACTATGTTACTGTGTGGTGAAGCAACAATCTGGACCGGTCTAGCTCACCTGAACCCCTCTGGCTTACATAGCTTCCCTATCTCATTTCTCAGCTTCTCTAAGTCAAGTTCAGGTATGTATAGATTACCAGTTAAAGTATCTAATTTCTTCTGTGAGTCTGCAATGCCTTTAAAGTTAGGAGTTGAAGATGGCTTCTGGCTTGTCTGTGTGGGATCCAGCATTTAATAAAAAGTGAGAATGCTGAAACTAAGCCAAGCAGATTTGGTATATGTGAGGATATGATTCTTCTAAGACTGAAACAAGTATTATAAATGAAAAATGCTAAAAACATTAAACAGACATACCATATACCGATCATGAATGGTCAATACAAAAAGACATGCTGTAGTAAAATTATTGGGCTAAAATATCTGAAGAACATATAGATGATAAAGATATTATCACCCTACTTTCTGAGATTAATACTTTATTAGTTTCTATTTCATTTTGGGACCAAGATTAGGGAGGTTATCCTCACGCTTGCCTAGCAGCCCTGCATTTTATAGTTTCTCCTTTTAATCATTATACCACCTTCATTTCAAATCTGACTCTGACTTACTCTCCCAAGGAAGTCATGACCCTAATGGCCCCTGGATAAATAAAGATAATTTCCCTTCTCATGATCCTTGATGCTTGTGAAATCTCTTTTCTCATATGAGGTAATACTTATAGATCCAGACCTGAACATCTTCAGGGACCATTGTTTCAGCCTACTACAAATACTTTAAATCAGAAAAAAGTAATAAAAGTGAACATACTCAAGAAAATAAAATAGGAGCAAAAAGATTTTATATTCAGCAAATCTGACCTTCACTATAATCAAGACAGAAATTGTTCACATGATTTCTTCCTGAAGAAACCACTAGAAAATGAGCTACAGACAACTAAAGAACTAGATAGGACATTAATTACCTAAGGACAGTGTTGACCATGAAATATCCAGATTTTACTGAACACATTGTAAGAGGAAGAGATTGTAGCACATAATAGATGTACATTCCGACTATATGCTTGTAATACTATTGTGAATATAGGGTAGGGAAGATCACACTAGAAATATTTTTTAAATTATTCTTACCAATTGCATTGATGGTTATCGTATAGCACTGCTCCAGTGAAAGCTTTGTGTATAAGTAGGGATTCATGTGAATACTCATTATTTAGGATCAACCACTTTCAGCTCAACAAGTCTTCAATTGTCTTTCATTCTCCTAGGAAGGACGTTTCTTATGCTAATTACACATGATATAATTTTACGACCATCGGTACTTTCTGTTTTTTTGTATTATAGTGATTTACATTGTCTATGGCACCACAATAATGAGTCTTTGTACACAGGATAGTGCCAGACACAGGAAATTGGCCAATAACTCTATGGCTGTGGATAGATAAATGATTTATTTTAAAGAGACAGCTACTAAAATTCTCATGCAGGGCCTTCATTTGTTCTATGTCCAAATGATGAACATCTGGGGGATGATCATTCTCAATAATAACAACTCATCATTGCATAATAAAATCTCCTTTGTAGATACCCAGATCTTGCCCTCGTAATTATTTTGTTCTTACTAGTAGCATGGAATAGCTCTCCAAGGGCCTGGAAGTTTGAATATTTTTGAAGGTGGTTAGTTCTTGAGGATATATTTGTAATGAGAGCTTCATAAACCATAATTATCTGCCCACAAAGAGAGCAATTACATCATTACTAATTACCTGCTTCAGCCTCTTTACACATAGGATACGATGTCTTATGTAAGATATATGAAAGCTGTCGCATGCATTCTGGGTTGCTCGCCAGCCATAAGCTAACAATTGGAAGACATTGAGTAGCCTTAAGAGTAGACTTAAGCCAGCTTGGTCTTAGACTAGATCAAAAGCAGAATTTCCTATTACTTTGGCAGACTTCCAAACTGGTCTAGTGTTGATTGAAAACATAACTCCTGTGACACTTTATAGGGATTTTTCTGGAAGAGAAAGAAAATCTAGTGGGGCATAAAAAGAAATACTATTCTAAATTAAGTTAAGTCTAGACATTCAGACAACTTGTGTCTAGACCCACATGTCACAAGGAATTCTGGTCAGAACTGACTGTTTTCACCATAGAGTTAAGTCAGGAACCTCGCCAAAGTTATAATAAACCACCCTTTTCAGGAGAATCCTGCCAGATGTTTGCAAGCAAGTAAGTACAGTGTGTACTGTATACACATCAATAAAGTCTTTTTCTCAGTAGGGTTATGCCTGTGAACATGAGGTAAGGAACAAAGAACTGCAATGGAGGGAAGTTCAAAATATACCAGGTATATAAAAGAAATAAAGAAAAAGTTGATGAAAGTGGTTTTAATGAGTACAGATCCACACCAGAACTTTATTAAACTTAAGGTGTGCATTGTGTATGGCTTCCCAAAGACCCATGAGTTAGATACGTAACATTCCCCACAGTGATGCTATTGGTGGAACTTTTGAAGATTGTGGGGTCTCATAGGAGAGTTTGAAGTCATTCATAGTGTGTCAAGTTGGAGGGTGTCTTAGCTAGGGTTTCCATTGCTGTGGTGAAACACCATGACCAAAAGCAAGTTGGGAGGAAAGGGTTTATTCAACTTACATTTATATAGATATCACTAATCATCATCAAAGGAAGTCAGGGCAGGAACCTTGAGACAGGAGCTGGTACAGTGGCCATGGAGGGATGCTGCTCACTGGCTTTCTCTCCCTGGATTGCTCAGTCTGCTTTCTTAAAGAGTTCAGGACAACTAGATTAGGGATGGCTCTACCCACGATGGTGTGAGTTCTCCTCCATCAATCACTAATTAAGAAAATACCTTACAGGTTTGCCTACAACCTGATCTTATAGAAGCTTTTTCTTTCCTTTTTAAAAATATTTTAAAAAATTTACTCTTCTTTCACATATTGCAACCCAAATACAATTTCCCCTGCCCTTCTCTTAATCTCTTCCCTACATCTGTCCTCTGCTCCCCCATCTCACCTCTCATCTACTCCTCCTCCATTTCCCTTCAGAAAAGGGAACTCCTCCCAGGGATATCAACCAAACAAATTAAGTTATAAGATTAGGCACCTTCCCTCACATTAAGGCTAGAATAGACAACCCAGTGGGAGGAAAAGAGCCCCAAAAGCAGGCAGAAGAGTCAGAGACAGCCCTCACTTCAATTAGGAGTTCCACAAGAAGACTAAGCTATATAAACGTATTTGCAGAGGGCCTAAGTCAGATGCATGCAGGCTCCCTGATTGTTGGTTCAGTCTGTGAGGCCCTAGGAGCCCAGGTTACTGGGTTTTCTTGTTGTGTCCTTGACTCCTCTGGCTCCTACAATCCTTTTTACCACTTTTCTGCAGGATACCAAGAGCTCCACCTAATGTCTGACTTTCACTGTATGTTTTGACAAACTTATCCCAACCTGCCTGTAGTCAAGTAGAGGGAAAAGGGTCTATATATCCAAAGACAGAACATTGGAAATCATGCAAAGGAAAGAAGATAAAAATATCGCATTAGAAAAGATTTTCAGATTTATGCTATATCAGTGAGAGACCTATCTTTCTCATTATAGAAATTACAGAAAGTGAATTCACTATGAAATGGACACTAAGCTTATGTAAAAAAAATAATGGGCAAACACATTTTAAGTCTGGAGAAAGAAACGAACATCCAAGCACACGAAGCTCAAGTGTTTTTAATTAAAATCAAATTCAAAGAGGACTTTGCCAAGGCATACTGTAATTAGCTCTCAAAAATCAAAGTCAAAGAGAAAGTCTTACAAGTGATAAGAAAGAAAAAGAAAAAAGTTTCTTCACACAAAGGGAAAATCAACTAAGGTTATAAGCAGTTTTCAGAAAAAACCTTGCAGTCCATGAAAGACTGGGATATTTTGAAAGTGCTAGGAAAAATGTTATTATTCAAAAATAGATACAGTGGTTTTCCCATATACAAAAGCTAAGGTGGCCCATTGACACTAAACATGCCTTCAAGAAAATGCCATAAAGAACTTTTTGAGTTGTTGTAGAAAGACACAAATCTGTAATGTGAAAACATAGAGTGTAGTATGAAATCACAGGCAAAATAAATAGTCATATCCAGAATGCTGTAATATAAATAACATCTGATATAAACTTAAAAAAAAACTATTAATATAACTTAGTATTCAGTTATAAATATGTAATAAAAAAGACGTGACATCAAAAAATGTGTGCGGCAATGGAGAAATAGTGTAGATAGTTCTTGCAGTTTACGTTGCTATCAGCTTAAGCAGGCTGTTAGAACTATGTGACAATGTATGCAATTTTTGTGGTAAACACCAGGTGAAAGACTCTAAGAGGTACCATATGCATACTACAGTAAAAATTATAGGAGATAAGGTGAACAGGATCAAAATGCATATAGGTGTGGAAAAATCACTGCACCATAAGGGAAGACATCAAGAAAGGATAAGTGAAATAAGAGGTCTCTATATCCAGGCTGCAGCTAACCCGATGACACTAGTCAGTCCTTATTTGTTATTAATATCATATAAAGCATATGGATTCAATTCTCAAATCCACAGAGAAAGGCTGAAAGCATAATAAATTATGCCAAACCAATTCATCACAAAAAAGTCATCAGCAAGAGACAAGAGGAGCATCTACTAAACAATATAAGCAAACATTAATTGTATCTAAATGGAGAATGGGACAATCAGACAACAATAGTATAGAACTTTAGTGCCTCCCTTTCTGCAATGAACTCATCATCTAGGCTCAAAACTCAACCAAAAACACTGGACCTGACCTCTACTTTAAAACAGAGAGACAGGGACACACAAGCCATTTTATCTCCAGTGGAAGAATACAAGATAGAGTGTATATTAGCATTAGGCCAGACAACAAGGCTTTCCCAATTTAAGAAGACAGAAATCAGAGAGTGCATACATTCTAATCATAGTGGTATCAAATTGGAAGTGAATTAGCAGTAGGAAAAATGAAAAATAGACAAATGTGTGCAAATTAAAAAAATATGTTTATGAAGATCCAAGTAGATCAAAGAAGAAATCAGAAAATTTAAAAAATCTTGAGGCAAATGAAAATAGAAACACAATATAACAAAGCCTTAAAGGACTTAGCAAAAGCAATCAAGTAATAAGAGATAAATTTGTAGCAATAAATACCTATATTTAAAAGAATGGTCTTAATTGAATAATACCTCCCTCCCCCCCCCAAAAAAAAAAACAACAAGAGAAGATAAGGGAATGATAAATAGCAGAGCAGAAATAACTGAAGCCTAGAGCAGAGGGATAATAATAGAAAGAAACCTCATTCCAGAGAGTGTCCTTTCAGCTGTGATACGGTTGGGAAGGAGCCCCTCGAGAGATGTCAGGCTTTAAGTGGAAGTGGGGAAATGAGGGCTCTTTGTAACTCTGTATCAAGTCCACAGACGAAATTGTGTCTTTCTCGGTCCTGCCCTGATCCCATTAGGTACCTGGTTATACCAAAAATATTCTTCAGGGTGTAATGAGCTATTTCTTTTGGGCCATTTTAGTGTGGAGAGGGTGGCCATGATGGAGCCAGTCATCCAGGACTTAATTTTTCCTTGTGTTATGGTATAGATGCGGTTCTCTTTTCTTTTCTTTTTTTTTCCTTTTTTAAAAAAATATTTTTATTAGGTATTTTCCTCATTTACATTTCCAATGCTATCCCAAAAGTCCCCCATACCCTCCCCCCTACTCCCTTACCCACCCACTCCCACTTTTTGGCCCTGGCGTTCCCCTGTACTGGGGCATTTTTCTTTCCCTTCCCTTCCCTTCCCTTCCCTTCCCTTCCCTTCCCTTCCCTTCCCTTCCCTTCCCTTCCCTTCCCTTCCCTTCCCTTCCCTTCCCTTCCCTTCCCTTCCCTTCCCTTCCCTTCCCTTCCCTTCCCTTCCCTTCCCTTCCCTTCCCTTCCCTTCCCTTCCCTTCCCTTCCCTTCCCTTCCCTTCCCTTCCCTTCCCTTCCCTTCCCTTCCCTTCCCTTCCCTTCCCTTCCCTTCCCTTCCCTTCCCTTCCCTTCCCTTCCCTTCCCTTCCCTTCCCTTCCCTTCCCTTCCCTTCCCTTCCCTTCCCTTCCCTTCCCTTCCCTTCCCTTCCCTTCCCTTCCCTTCCCTTCCCTTCCCTTCCCTTCCCTTCCCTTCCCTTCTTCCCTTCCCTTCCCTTCCCTTCCCTTCCCTTCCCTTCCCTTCCCTTCCCTTCCCTTCCCTCCCCTCCCCTCCCCTCCCCTCCCCTCCCCTCCCCTCCCCTCCCCTCCCCTCCCCTCCCCTCTCCTCTCCTCTCCTCTCCTCTCCTCTCCTCTCCTCTCCTCTCCTCTCCTCTCCTTTCCATGACATACCTTCTGGGATATTCAGCTCTGAGCTGGGCAGATGATTTCAGTCACACTATGACAACACTAGAGATCTAAACTGTTATAGCCTAACCCTGTATTTTTATTTAAAAAGCAGTTTTAAATACAGTTGTTAGATACATTATGGAGTCTTCTATTTTGTGTAGAATTAGCTCCTCCCCTTCAAATGCTATAATGAACAAAACTTAAAACTTGAATAAAATATCAAACCCTCAAAAAATAAGAAAAGAAAAGCTCAATAAAACTGAGTTGGTTTTTCTGAAAAGATTTAAGAAGGAAAATTTTCAAACCTGTAGCTAAACTGATGAAGATTTCGACAAGCAAGATGAGCAGTGAAAGAGGCCCACCCTCAGCACTGAAGCCACAGAAACATCATGATGATGGACATTCACTATGAACAATAGACCTACAACAAGTTGAGTAACAGGGCGAAAACAAATGCTTCAATTCCCAGAACTACTAGGAAGCATGAACATACAAATCCTGAGTTAGGGGACTGACTCATTGATAAGCATGATCTTGTCATAAAGATGTTCAGGCCAGATTTCTTTACTGGTGGATTCTAGTGAGCATTTTAAAAAAGTAACACCAAACATTTATCAACCTTTCAAAAATAAAATGATGGGGAAGGAATACTAAGATTATTGATATCCCATACCAGAGCCTAAGATACTATAAAGAAGATAACTACAGGTCCTTACTCTGGATGAACACATGAAAAAAAATCATCACCAAACAAAGTAGTAAATGAAGGTTAGCAATCCATTAAAAGACATTCATTACAATCAAGAGGCATTTATCCCAGAGATTCAAAGATGGTTCAATATACACAAATTAAAAAAAAATCACATTGTCATAGTGGAAGGCAAAAAAATATATAAACTAGTCAGTAGACAAACAATAAAGAAAATGACAAGCTTAAACATTCCCTTATGATTATTTAAAAAAGAAAAAGACAGATGGGAAGGAAGTAAGGAAGAAAGGAAAGAAGAAAGGAAGGATGAACATAGAGCTAGGAATCCTAGAGATGTCTCAGTAGGAAGACTTAGGCCCTGTCTTCCAAAAGGACTGGGCTCAATTCCAAGCGTCCACATGGTGGCTTACAATTGTCTATAACTCCATCTCCAGGGGATTTGATGCCCTCTTTTGGCCTCTGAAATTAGCAGGCTCATAACTGGTGCACAGGAATATATATAAGCAAACCACTCATACACATAAAATAATAATAATAATGTTTTATATTCTACACAACTAAAGAGTAAGCAAGGAATATATGTACCTCAACACAGTGACATGTGTGTATGCTAAGCCTGCAGCTCTGTAGCTTGATAACTGGCCACTCACCTCTCAACAGTGTCCATATGGTGCGACATAAAAACATTTAGCAGTTGCTCTAAAAATCTATTTCTCCTTCTTTATGAGCAAAACTGTGATATTTTGTTAGGGAAAGCACCCTCATATAGGTAAGAATGTATACTTCCTGAAATTCTTTACAGAAGTCATGGTTGTGTGGCCAAATTCGATTCATGGAGGTAGAAGGCAAAATTTAGAGTGTGATACCTAGCCAAGATCTGTAAAGTGGAGACGAATTTGCAAGAGAGGATTCTGCTGCCCTTGTTCTCATAAGTGCTCGGGAAGGCTTACCCAGTCAACTGGAGACTCAGATTACCTTAGGAGAGAAGAATTAGGAAGAACACTTGCAGTAACAGCAGCAGAAGCTAAAGGCAGGCTGCGAGAGAATGCTGGATACTGTCCAGCATGGAGACAGCTTGAACATCACTTTACCTCAGGGAAAAACGATTATTTTATTTAAATGACTGCTTTGGTGGTTTCCATGTCTACATCATACACAATCTCTAAGTTGTATTTGTGGCTTTCTGGTCTATGTGTGACTGCCTTTCCAGACTCATCTCCCACGACATCTGCCCACCTTTTATCCTCAACCAGTAAAGACCCACACCCCAAGCAGAATAAATGACTTTCAGTTCCCCAATCTTGTCGCCCTGCTCACTCTCTCTGAAGTATTTTAGTCTACTCGTCTTCATAGTTTTACTGTTTATTCCAGGAAGGTTGTCTTTTTGTCCCAAGTCTGAATAATTCCCATAAAACATGTCTGGTATTGATTGCAATTATTAAATCATCTGTCTGGTTCTTCCCCTATGTCCTAGATAGTGCATTTAAAGTTTTACCTCCAATTGTTTAGCAAGAATTTTGGCATGTAGAGTGTTAGGACATGTGCAGTGACTGGAAACAAGTAGATAAGTGAATAGCCCCTCCCCAACACATTATGGTGAAACTGGTGGACTTGTCTTAAT
Source organism: Mus caroli (assembly GCF_978045245.1). Lineage (NCBI taxonomy): Eukaryota > Metazoa > Chordata > Mammalia > Rodentia > Muridae > Mus > Mus caroli. The sequence goes on from NW_028227256.1 coordinate 159,114,918, forward strand.
AAGTTCTGGGCTAATTTACCAAGAGGTCAGAGCATGGCTCCAACCAGCAATTCTGGCCACCCAGCCTCTCCATTCCACAGAAATAGGCAAAGATGACAAATTTCCATTTCTGTGTCTGATTTACCTTTGTGATTTTGCACAGCTCATCTTCCCTCCTCCTGTTCTTCTTACCACAAAGCCCACACACCTCAGCTTAGAGGAAAAGCTAATTGTAGATGGATACTTCTTCAGAGAAAACACCATCTTTAAATCAAATTCTGAGGTGTTAGTCTAGTCCCTTTGAGGTTAAGCAGTGGGCTGGAGGGGTGTGTGCTGTCACATGCTGTGCCAATGACCAACTCGGCACACAGTTGACTTTCCTCCTCCCAGTTTTGCTGTTACTCACGCTTTCATGTCCCCCCTTTTATCTCTTGTAAAGAAGTAGTCATCTGCATAAAGTTGTTTTATTGTGGGGTCTGTGTCTTGAGAAATGAAACCTACCTGAAGATAGTAAACAATGAGTCATGCCTTGTCTCTCACCTTCTACCACGTTCACCATTCAGCCATTATTCACTTAGCAGCTGTCGAGAGGATCAGATCAACTGGGGCCATATTGCAGGCTATGCTCAAGTAACATTTGCTTTATAGCCTCACCTGACTAACTGTAAGGGTTACTGCCTTTTCCCCTCACCATGTGGGCATTGCATCAGACTCCATACCCACAGGATAGATAAAGACAGTGGTTACACATGCCCTCTTCTAGCACTCAGGAGGCAGAGGCAGGCCTAGTCTAGAGAGAGTTCTAGAACAAAAGAGACAGCTATCAGAGCAGTACATAAGACATTTCAAGAGGGAGAGCCTATATATTTATATTTTTCTAGAAGACAGTTACAGTTGTTCTGTTATTAAATATTGTTCCTAGTTGTTCATTGTGCTTTACTTTAAAGTTAGACAATATTAGGCTTGCCATAGAGCAAAATGCCTACCTTCAAAGATGGCGAATAGACTTGTCAACTTTTAAATGTGTGCAAAATTAGTTTTTCATTTCAATGACTTTATATTCTGTCACTGAATGGAATACATTGCCTTGATTTTATTTTTATATGGTATTCAGATAGAGTTCCTAAGCTCTACAGAGGAATTTGAAGACTACGGGGCCAGAAAACTGCAGTTTTGTTGAGCTTTTTAGAAAAAATTCCCCAAACACTCAGTATACTTTCATCTCAGTAATTAACATCCTGACACAACGGAACACAACTAAAATTCATGGTATGTATATCTTAATTCTTTTTAGGAGCGGTAACGAAAGTTTTCAAAGCCACTCAAAAATTTTGAAACTTTTTGTAGACACCTTTGAAGTGGTATGCTGAAAACGAGGCTTTCTTTCTTTCTTTCTTTCTTTTTTTTTTTAACGTATCAGAAATAAACAATGTACTCAAGTCTCACACCCACTGCAAACTTAGAAAGCAGAGAAGATGGTGAGGAGATGTGGAGGCAGGTAGAGTTGGGAAAGAACAGTTTTAGGTGTCCCACAGACTGTCGCCATCTCTTTATTGCGTGGCAAGCAGCACTAATTCATTTAGACGGTCTCTTCCACTCTTTTGCTGTTGTAGCATCTCGAGTCTAATAACCTAGTGTTCTGCATAGACAGTCACACTGATTGGCATTGACAAGATATAGATCTGTCCCTAAAGTATTCAAGGTGGAACTGTTAAAACAAACAGGCAGTGAGCTTTTTCTCCATGATCATGGAGATGGGTTTGTCAGAGGTCCAAACAGCATGCCTGTGTGCCTGGGAGTGGCAATGTGAGTCTGGAGGTAGGATAGTTGTTCCAAGGTGTTGGGAACAAAATAAAAGGGGAGGCCTGGTGGTGGGGGGGTTGGGGAGAAGTGGGATAGGAAAAGATGCCCCCGCCCCCGCCAGAGTTTCCCTATTCTCTGGTCTGTCAGGCGTGGGAGGGCTGCTACCTACCCTATCCACTCATCCCTGGGTGGGCATTCCACCATCCCACTCTTCAGGGTATGGCCAAGGGGCAGCCTGGGACCCCCCCTCCCCAGAGCTACTTTGCTAAAGCCACCAGGGTTGTGGGAGAGAGGGAATAGGGGAAGAAGTTCCCAACACTGACCAGAGTGCACAGTGGAACTTGAAGGAGCAGAGAATATGGTTTAAGAGCTTTATTATAGAAATGCAGGGGAAAGAGAGAAGGTAGAAAGAGAGAGAGAGAGAGAGAGAGAGAGAGAGAGAGAGAGAGAGAGAGAGAGAGAGAGAGAGAGAGAGAGAGAGGAAAGGCTAGAGAGAAAGAGAGAGAAAGAGGAGAGGAAAGAAGAAGACAACGAGGAAGGGAAGAGAAGAGAGAAGTAAGAGGTGAAGGAACAAAGGAGTAAGAGGGTAAGAGAGCTCAGTGGGGCTGAACACCCCTTTTTATAGTCTTCACTGTTGCTAGGTAACTGGGGAGGAGTTTAGCCTGAAGGTCAGAAGCTTGGGCCATTGCTTACATGACTACTGACCATGCTTCTCTTGTAGGGGCTGTGGGGAGGTAATACCTTAGGCAGGGGCCAGAGTTCCAGGAGCATGAGTGAATGCCTACCGTGTCATGAGGGTGAATTATGACCATCAGGGTTTAGACCTCAGCTCGACTGGATACCAGCCTGCAATTCCCCACACCAAGGGATGAGGGATGTAGAGGGAGATGCTGGCTTTGTGCTTCAAGGATGAGCATCATGTGGCTTTCCACTATGGTATGAATGGCATCATCTTCATTTCTGGCTCTGTGATTTTGCACAGGTCAGCATGATGCTCTGAGCTGTTGTATCCTCACCTGCAAAATTCAATGACAGAGTTGTAAGAGTTAAATGATATTACCCAAAGAGCTTTTTAAAAAAAACTTATAAAGTGTTATAGAAACTTAGGATCAAGAGGCTACTGATTTGTAGCCAATACTAAGATATTTGTTACAATGTCTGTGAAATGTTGAGAATTATTGGAAGGCTACAAAGTCATGGGTGTAAGCAGTCCACTAAAATAAAAGACCTAATCACAGGTAGAAAAAAGTAACCGTGAAAGCAGAGGTTGTTGGGACCTCTTAGACCAAAATTCACTAAGACAAGAATTCGAAGAGACCTTAGAACAGTGGTTCTCAACCTTCTTAATGCCGTGACCTTTTAATACAGTTCTTGTTGTGGTGTCTCCCAACCACAAAATTATTTTTGTCATTATATACATTTTTGTCAATTATAACTGTAATTTTGCTACTGTTATGAATGTAATGTAAATATCTGTGTTTTCTGATGGTCTTAGATGACCCCTGTGAAAGGGCCAGCAACCTGTAGTTTGAGAATCATTGTCCCAAAGGCTTCATCAGGGTGATGCATTGAATCTGTGTTTGTGGTAACTAGGGCATTGTACCAGACAGTAAGGACTCACTGTACCATGTGTGGGTATAGATACGCAAGAGGAAGGTTCTGGTGTACATCTAGATCTGCCTCCAGAGAGATCTGAGGCAAGTTAGGTTATCCAGAAGACAGTCTCAAGCCAGGCTACTCAATGCAAAGCTGGACAAACTCCTAAGGAGAAAGAGTATGTCTTTACCATGGTAAAGAGAAGTCAGAGTCAAGAAACAGAACTATTCAATATGGTTAAGAAACTCTACGAAATCTGCATATGAAAGAAGAAACAGATTTCAGAGGAAGGGGACAATTTATTCTAACCCAGACCTAGGTGGGGATGTAAGTCCCAAAGCTATAAGCAAATCAACTACATCACGAGCTATGTGTAGTGCTGATGATGTGGACTCATTCATTACTCATGGTTTTTGCTTTATGGAGTTATCAGAGAGTTGTGAAAATGTTTGGCAGCTGATAACGATTCTAGAATAGACTTCGGAGTGGGTAGAGTTTCTGAAATGAAGGGGTTGTGGGTAAGCACTGTGTTCACACAGCCTTTGGGTAGGCGTCTCATAAATCATTGGAGCAGACTCATCCTGAGAAAGTAACAGACCTTTGATCATATACCCTTGGATTATCTCCTGGATGATTTCTAACCACTGGCTACCCATGACTCCTACATGATGTAGTTGGTACTCACAGAAGATGATTATATATATATATATATATATATTTTCCTGATCATTTGTCATGTTTATTGTGATGTATTAAGTATAAAAAGTAGATCTATGAAAGTGTGAGAAATACTGATGGGTGGATTTCTCTTCCTTTTAGTTCAGCTGCTTTTATAAATAGAATAAATGGCAATCAAGCAACAACCCTATGAAAAGAACCCCAGGGGCAGATGAACAGCAAGGTCATGATTGGCTGCAGTGGTAGAAAAAGGAGAGGCCATCATTGGAATTTTTGAGAAAATTTTATGTATGTGGTGAGCCACCATTAACCTTTAGGGCTTCCAAGTGACAGTAAGGGCTGAAAACATTGTGGCCAGGCCTGCACCTTATAGTCTGTGTGTACTGTGGTCAGGAATACAGATCCTACTGTGAAGGAGTTGCTAAACCCAGCCCTTCCTTATCAAAGTTGGGGTGGGCTGTGGGAATAAGAGGGCACTCCTTTCCTTGGCAACAGTCTGGAAGAGAGATCAGTGTGGGAACCACACTTCTGATTTATCCACTTTGAGTCAGCTGTATTTTGGATTTGGAATGTCCTTCAAATGTCTGTATAGTAAAAGTTTAGTCCACAGCTTGGTGCTGTAGCGAGGTGAGGTGATAGAACTTTTAAAATGTAGAACCTAGGGGGGAGGCCTTATGTCCCTGGGGGTATGTGTTTGAAGAGTGGCTTTTCCTCTGCCTCTTCTTTTGTGGTTGACCATGAAGTGAGCTGCTTTACTTCCTATGAACACTCACCATGACGTGCTTCCAAAATTCTGCAAGCAATAGGGCCAACCAACCAAAGACCCGTAATCTGAGAGCCAAATAAAGTTTTCTCTGGATAAATTGATGACCTCATATATTTCTTCCATTAACAGAAAGCTGAAGAAAGCAGCATCTGCTTTTGGATAAGATGTTGCCGGACCATAGTCTAGTGTCTACCAGTCAGATTCATATATACAATTTTGAGATAGTTAAATGAGGAAAGTGTGAGAGCAGGTGCTGGTGGTGGTGTGGTTCAAGAGTCAATACAGGAATCAGTAAAGTATGAGTTTCAAGAAGCAGACTTGGGAAACCCAGCCATTAGCCTATTTCTGGGGTAGCTAAAGTTGAATGATCAACTCTTGTTTCTTCCAGCTATCAAGAATGGCTCTCTTTTTGTTACTGAAAGGCTTAGCTGACACTCTCTGGGCTGTCAACTTTTTTTTTTTTTTTTTTTTTTTGAGGTCATGGTTTTACATCTTCATCCCATGTATGTCATGTCAATGCAACAGAGTGATCACGCAGAACTCATTACAAAGATAAAACATAAGTTCATTGTCTCCCTCCACCCCTTCACTGTTCATTCAGAAGAGACAATCCCTCCCCATTCCTAGATTAAAAACTCCAGAGGAGTCCAAGACCATGCTATGGAGGACACATAATCATTTTGAGTTAATGAACATATTCAAATCGAAAACAAGAACATTTACTAATGGATTTTAAAGTATAGCAGTGGCACACCCCCATACTTAGATCAGTCTGCTTCCCCCTCCCCCCCGAAGCTTTCTGGGGGGAAGCAGAAAGTTGACTGTCTTTGTCCCCCTAATTTCTTGTGTTCTTTCCAAAACTCAATGGACAAAGAGTGTAAAATGACAGTGGAGGAAAATGTGTCCTGAATGGACCAGATAGGATGTTTAAGTATTGCACATTTTTAAGGCAGAATCCCTCACGAGGTTCTTCAGTGGCTCTTCAGACACAGGATTCCTTAGCCTCTTGGATGTTCATATCTTTGTCCTTTTGTAATCTGGGTGGCTACTTTTCTCTTTCCTGGCAATCTAACAGTCATTTCTAGTCATTTTGTTTTGTTTTGTTTTGTTTTGTTTTAACGGTTTGGAAGGGGTTTATACGAGGAGATTATTCAATGAGACTCTAGTTTTTCCCAAACAGTTTCCCTCTTCCCTCTATGTCCTGATAAACTTAAGCAGTAATGCCTGATTTTGACAATACCTGCACCTGCCTTGCCCCTGCCCTTGGAACAGTCATGTCATATTTTTAATAAAATGTTTTTTTCCTGAATTCAAATCCTATGCCTTACAAGCTATAGTGATCATAATTCAGTCTGCCTCTTGGAAGTTCGCATTTCTACGTGTGAGAGGAGACAGATATTCCTTTTTCAAACCTTAACGTATAGGACAAAAACATGTCTTGAGTTAAAAGAAAAGTGCTTTGAAACCGCAAGGAACCGAACTCAGTTCATGCTAATCGGGAAGTGAGCTAGCCAAAAGGGTGCTTTCTTCCTGCGTAACAGAAATAAAGACACAGATCACCCTATTGGAATGGTGTTGGAAGAGCAGATTCTCACAGAATGTGTGATGACGTGACCCAGGGAAAGTGACCCATAATAATTCCATGGAAGATGCTTGGGTGTATGACTGACAAGAAAACATGGGAAAATTTGAAGCGGAGAGATGATATGTTAGGAATTCGGCCTGTTGAGGTAATTTCTCTTCCAAGGCAGCTTTAGTGTGCGATTTCTTATCTTGAGGAAACACCCCAGGTGATACCTGGAAGTCTCATGGCGCCAAATATTTGCATATCTTGTTGGCTTCCCATGTCTGTAGAAGTTGTTTACTGAGAACACCAGAGAACACTGACAAGACTTTTGTTTCTTTAAACTTTCTTTCAGGGGGAAACTAAAGCTAAGCAGTAGGAATTCTTCTTTGTGAATTTCACATCCCATTCTTCTCCCTGTGTCCCTTTGTGACCCCGTGTCCCCGTGACCCTCTGCCCTTGCAACCTCCACCACGAAAAGAAAACAAAATATAAAGATAGAATTCTTAACGGGCAGGAGTATTTTCTCTGTGAGAAAGCAGGTTGGCCTTCGTTGTGGAAAAGGCCTCTTTGCAAAAGGCTGTTAGCCAGTGAACCAGAAGTGATGCAGCAGGGAGGAAGAGGCCAGAGGTGATGGTGGTAGAAAACCAAGTGGAAATCGTGGAATGGAAGCTGCTTTTGTCAGCAGTGGTTCTGCAACTGAGCGAGGCTAGGGCATCAAAGGAGAAACTGTCTCTGGAGGGAACAGGTTTCTCTGCCGAGGTAACAAATCAAATTGAGGACAATTATAATATAAAGGCAAGCTTACCGTGGGCAGCTCTGGGGTGGGTTCACCGATCTCCCAGGAGGAAGTCAGTCAAGTTGCAAGGTTGAGCTGAGGTAGGGGCTTCTTAAAGGGAAGGGGAGGCAACCGTGACGTGATGGTGAGGTACTGGGTTATAATCTTGTTTGGTGAGTCTTTAGGGCCCTATTATAGGGTGGTCTTAGGTCCAGTGGTCACGTTGGAATCCGAAACTGCCTTTGTCCAGTGTTTTGCGCTGGCTTTTGCGAACATCGGCTCCTGGTCAAAAGAGAAGGGCGGGGACCTCTTGGCCCATGCCACCTTGGCTTTGTCCCAAAACCTCTGGCTTAACAGGAACTAATAAAGAAGTGTCTGAAAAGCCGAAAACTGCTTGGAAAATCAGAACACTAATACAGACTGGGCTGTGCAACAGTTCAGAGCTTCCATCCTGGCTTCTGTACTGGGGCAGCAGAGGTGAAGTGAAGTTGCAAGCACAGTGCAAAATGCGAATACAATCAATACCTTCATTCCGCGCTGGCAGCTGCCTTCAGTCCTTTCGAGTTTGGGGCTTTGGTCCGAGAGAGATGATGCAACCTTCACAGCAAGATGGGACTGGAGAAGAAATCTGTCTCGTGACTCAATAAACTCTCAAAGGACTCTTCCAGAGGCCACCTTGAGCAGGGTCCCTCAAGTTAAGGACCAGAAGGCACACAGCAATCACAAGTTTGGTTTCCAGTGGGCAGCCATCGTTGATCTGGGTGTGAGTAAGGCTACTAAGCCCATCATTTAGCTGAGGGTGTTTTTAAGGGACTGGAGTGGTAGAGGGGCAGAGAGGAGTGAGAAATAGTGCAAAAAGTGCAAATAGGTCATGTGGCTCTCAGAGATTTAGAATGAGACCATCACACAGTGTTATTGGATAACTGACTGGGGATATATATATATATATATATATATATATATATATATATATACACACACACACATACATATACACATATATACACACACACATATGTGTGTGTATGTGTGTATGTATGAACTATTAAAGAAACAATAAATTTGAGAAGGAGCCAAGGGGAACTCATGGGAGCTATTGAAGGGAGGAAAGAGGAGAGAGGTTGGTGTAATTATATTATAATTCCAAATTTAAAAACATTATTGTTTTTGAGGGGGAACCATGGTTGGAGTGAGGAGCTGGCCACTTTCCTCTGCAGCCCCCTCTAGTTTTTCCAGGGGCTTGCATGTTAGTCTGGACCCCAGGTGCTTAGTCACACACAGTCTGACTCATCTGTTGAAGCCATGCTGCCACTCTGAACTCTTAAAAGAGGTCGATTTAAAAGAAAAAAATGTCTCCACTGTAGCCCAATGTTAGGGCTGCAGCAGAGCGCAGAGGTCTTGAGAGAAAGGGAACACAGCAGGGTTGTAAACATTCAGAAACTAGGGAACTCCCAACTGGCTCAGCAGCTTGTGCTGCCTAGGGGTCCCCAGGAAACAAATCCCTGACTTGTTCAACAGTCTCTGAACCTGCCCGGGGAAGCATGCTAGAGCCCTAACTGGTTTGACAACTTGCCTAAAGTTGGAGAAAGCTAAGCAGATTACATTAGCATTCCATTCTCCACCTAGACCAGCAGAGGCATACAAGCCCGAGAACACAGCACTTGTAGTCCCAGTTCTAACCAGAATGTAGATGATGTTCTATTGCTTTGTGGCCTTTTGGCCAAGATAAAGTGGGCAGAAGGCGTTCTATGCTAGGCTTTGTTCTTTTCTGTTCTCTTTCCCATTGTCTCATCTAACTTTAATTTTTTCCTGTATTTTCATATATTTATTTTATTTCTTCTTCATTTCTTTAATTGGATTTTTATCTTGACGTCTTTCCTCTCTCATTTTTCCCTTATTTTTGCATCATTCTTTGTTATTCTTTTCTCTTTTAAAAAAATACCTCTGCAGTATTCTTTGGAAGTCTCTCAGCTTTTGTTTTGATTTCTTACTATTTTAAATACCGTTTTAGCATAAAGCATCTCTTTTTAAAAACTAGGTGCTGTAGTTATAGTTTTTATTATATTTCTGGATTATTTATATATGTAGTGTAGAATGATAAAACTTGATACCTCAGACACACTTGGTGGGTGCTTCTCCACAGAGCTGTTCACCAAGTGTAGTTGAGAAGAATTCCACTCTTGTATAGACCACATCTTTGTTCTGCTGGAAATCTGGCAGATTTTAAGTATCAGACACAATTAGAGTACCCATTGATGACCTGGGCCGGAGTGCACATGGTTAGAGGAAGACTTGTCCTAGTCAAAGCATCCCCATGGCAACCAACAGAGATATATAAACAATTCTTGTAGATACTGCAGCTACAAAAGACGAATGAAATGTGCCTGTATTATTTACTGCTGACAGAGTACCAACAGCAACCACTTGTGATATTCCCCATACACCATAGATGTTCAACATGTTTGCCTTTACTTTCAAAGGGATTGGATAGCCCTAGAGATCTGTAGGGAAAGCTGGTCACTTGGGTTTTAGCATAATGAGGGCAGTAGCAAATGCTACTAACTACAACCCAACAAGCCACCTGAAATGTCACACTGAAGTGGACATGGAATTTAAATTCAACACTACAAAGCTGGCCTACATTCTAGGGCACACCATCAGAAGAAAAGTGCCCCCTACAAAGGCTATCGCATAAAAGTTCAAGAGATTTGTATGCTAACAGGTGTCTTAAAGTGGAATGACAAACAAAAAAACTTTTTTAAACCTCTAAACTTAACAATTCCACAACTGATCCCAATGAGATTGAAGTATATAACATACTATATAAAGAACTCAAAGGAATTATTGGAAAATTGATTAACAAGCTAAAAAAGCAAACCAAAACAAAAATAAACAAGTAGATAAACCCAAATACATAACTGAATGAAATTAGGAAGCCAGGTAGCTGTTCTGGTACACACCTGCACAGCTGTAATTCTTGCTCTTGGGAGGTAAGTTACAGAGAAACTTTTTCTCTGTAACCAAGAGTGAGGGTGAGGGGAAGAACAATTTAAAAGAGAGTGAATGGCTGAAAAATCTCTTAACAGAAATGTTGAAAACAAAAAGTTTAATAAATAAAGCAACATTAATAACAGAAAATTAATTTGAAAGACTTACCAATAAACTAGATAAAGAAGACAATGTAATATCAGGGTTAGAAGAAAAAGTTCACAATTTAGGATATTAGGACAACAATAAAAGAAAAGCAAATGAATGAATGAATGAACAGAGCAAACAAAACCCCTAGGACAGCATTAAAATATACAATGTAAAATGTTCTGTCTAGATAAAGGAGTAGAGGTAGACATTAAAGATATAGAAAATGTTTGGTAAAATGGCAGAAAATTTCACAAGACCTTGGAAAGAGATAGACATTCAGGTGCAGGAGACATTTACAATCCCATGTAATACGATTAGAAACCAACATCTACATGACACAATATGTGTAAACTATGAAACACTGATAGCAGAGAAAGAATATTAACATAGAACAGAATGTCCAGGTTCTTAAAAGGCAAACTCATCAAAATAAGAGCAAGTTTCTCAGTAGAGGCCGTTAATCCTACAGATGGTAGGACAAGGACTCAAATCATCATTGGTAAATTAATTAAACCAAGTTTTTAAACTCATGTACATGGGCTGCTTCCCTGTAAGGCGGGGTTAGAGAGGTCAGCATTGGGTGTGAACAAGGCAAAGCTTTTATAGCTCAGGATTAGGGTGTTTCAAAATGTGGGATTTGATGGTCAAAATAGTTGGAACTATAGGAACAGAACATAAGCGTAGTAAGTTAGTCCCTCCTGCAACAAAGACATGGTAGTCATAACAACATAGTTATAGATTGTCATATAAGCTTTTGAAACAAAGGTAGGCTTGCAAGATGGTTATAAAACACTTTTTGAAACAAAGACATGGTTGCCATTCCTGGAAAAGAGAACACAGAACCACTTACAGTTAGGGTTGCAGTTGGGACTTAGCCCAACTTTTAAAAAACAGAGGTTTAATCATAAACAGAAATGAATCTAGTTTGTCTTTACTATAAGATAGCTTTTAATCTTAAGATGGTGGCAGGCTGCTTTTTCAAGACCCTAAAGACCAGGGGCCACATAAAGACAGATATTAAATTTCGGAAAGAAAATAATGGCCAAACATTTTCACTGAATTCAGAAATTATTACACTTCAAAACCAAGGGGGAAATAGTCTGTTTATAATAGAAAAAAAGCTGAAGAAATAAACATATGGCCTCTAAATCACCATTGCAGAAAATATTAAATAAAATCTTAGACTCAAAGGAAGAAAGAAGACAAACACATTCACAAGCAAATGAGAATGAGGGAAGAAGAAACAATGTTTCAGTACAGCAGCTCTAAGAAGAGTAAAGGGGCTCAGCTGGACAGGTGCAAGTTCCTGAGCCAGAGGGCCAGAGAGAAAAGAAAAGGAAGAAAGTCAGATACACACACACACACACACACACACACACACACACACACACACACACATACACACACACACTGGTCAGGTTGACCACCCGGTTCATCAATTTCACAAGTACAAAAGCATACTTATATACATACAAATACATACACATACACACACACATACATATGTCTATGTCTATTTCTATGGATAGAGATAGAGATAGAGATAGAGATAGAGATAGAGATAGAAATAAGGATAGAGATAGATCGACAGGCAGACATATATACACTTAGTGGAAGGAGAAGAGCCCCAATAACCGCAGTTTAAATTTTCTCTAAGCTTTTTTATACCTTCTTAGACAAAGGTTCTTTATAAAATTACTGCATAGATAAAATGTTACAGAAGAAGGGAGTTATGGAAGGATGTAGATAGTAAGTTCAAAACAGTGTTTCATTATATAAGCTCATTATAAGTTTAAAGCAATAATTTCACTTGACCTTGCTTTATTAAAGTATACATCTGTGACTTCATACTTGGACGTAACCTAGAATGAATGTTTTCCCTTGATCATAAATTTGTCCCAAGACCATTTCTCTTCTTAGTGTAATTTATGAAAGTTCATTGCATTTCTTATTATGCAGCATCTACTTATTATTCTTGGAGGAGGAGGCACATCCTGCTCTTGATCCTAACTTTATTATATCTTTCTGGCAAAACAACTAAAACCATCTCCTTAACTTTCTTCCTAAAATTATTTGAATCACATAATGATTCTATAATTAATTCATCTAAACAGCATTAATTCATGAAAGTTCATCTTTATGTTGATCTACAGTAAAATTTCCCAATAGTGTGGGCTGAAACCCAGGTATCATTAGGCTATGTAATAGTGGCAGGAAAGGCATATCAGCAGCAAGAAGCAATCTTAGGATGAAGTCTTTGGGGCCATGCCTCTGCAGAGTGCACCCATCACAGCCATGAAAAATAGTGAGCCATCTCTAAGAAACTCAGTAGCCTTTCCTAGATGGCTTTTGTCATACCTCAGAAATTTAGATCATTATTAAAGAATCATATTCCAATGAATTTGAGAACTGAAAAAATGGACAAATTTCTAGACATATTTTAAAAATACAAGAACCCCAAGTGTATTTAAAAGTAAACATCTTAAATCAAAAAGTACAGAATGAGGTAGAAGTATTAATCAAAAGCCTTCCTACATAGAAAAGCCTAAGATTTTTGATGGACTCATTGTTAAATTTTAGCAGATTTTAAAAGAAGAACCAATACCATTGTTTAAATAATTCCATAAAATATAAACAAAAGGAAGCCTTCCAAGTTCATTCTACACAGCTAGTATATTCTATACTATACAGTCAAAAGAGAAGTTAGAAAATTATAGATTCATTCCCTTGATGTACATAGATGCAATAAATAAGTGAATAATCAATATCAATAAATAAAATATATACAAATCAAATTTAACAATACATTTAGCACAAAGCCTCTGAATAGGCACATCAATTTTGAGCAAGAAAGATTTATGCTGACTCGGAAGTTGTAGCCCAGAGAGCCCACTGAGTTGAGATCACCTGGCTGGAGCCATGTGGTATGTGGGTTGCTGACATGGGAAGCCCACAACAAACATTATCTGATATTAGCAGATAAATATCTATTGATCTAGACTAAGAGAACTCAAAAGATTATTCTCTAAAATAAAACTTTTAATTGAGTCAGTCTCCATGGTCTCAAGAACACCTTAAAGACAAGGCCATGTGTACCTACAAACTGCTGAAAAGCCAAAATGAGAATTCTCTTCAAATGCATAAGTAACATACAAACACAAATGGGTGTTTTAACTTCTTAAATAACAAGATAAACTCTATTTATAAATCCACTGATACTTGTAAGCACACTTTACGTTTTGGTTTGTCTCATTTTTCTTTTGAAGTAATACTTGAGACTCAGGGGAATATTTCTCACTCAAATCACGTTTACTAGGGCCAGAAGAGTAAGTAGGACTTTGGGGAAAAAGTCATCAAAACTAACATATAAAAGAAGTATGTTGTCAGAACACCAAGTACACCCTTCCCATCAGTGAGGATACATGCAACAAAATAGAGCAAGTATGAGAAACAGCACAGCGGTACAGGTGATATGCATGTGGCCAATAAAGGCACAGGCATCACACTCATGGCAGGGGTAAGGATTAGAGTTGTAACTTCTTAGGTTTCTGCCTGCTTCCATGCTTAAGAGTATTCCCTTTCTCAATTTATCTCTGCTTCTACAATTATCCACCTGCCATAAAGAATTGGTCTAATTCTTTATGTTGCAATATAAGAAAGTAGAAATCTCACCATGGTCCCTTTGAACTCAGATCCATGCCTATAACATTAAGATGGCAGCTTGGACTCTCATAGACTCTATGGAGTAAATGTGTATAAAGGATAGGGGGTTTTGTTTCACATTTCCTGGGATTTGGAGGTAATTTTTATAAGCAGGGTTTCTGGGTCACTTGGATAGTGCAGGCTTTGTCACGTACTCTCTGTTTCCTGTAGTTTCCCATGTCTCATTCACATTTTAAATCACTATAGGAATGATCTTTTGCCTTTTGGGATTATAGTGAGTCAAAGAGTCACCTTTAGACATCTCAGTGCCTCTGCACCTGCACCGCTGAAGTCAGCTAGCTATAGTCACCTTGGGGGCAGTGATTTATCCATCCATTTTCTTTGCCAAGATGTTTTTCATCAAGTACTAATTCCCTTAGACCTTCTGGACTTTACTCCAATAATTCAAATTTGAAAAATAAGTTTGGAATACTTGGTGGGAAAAAGAAATGCAGGTTGTTACACAGTTTTTCTTCTGCAAACTCTCCCTTAAGGTGCAAGTGCAGGCTAACTATGTTTGGAATGCAAGAAAGAATCTCAGGAATCAAGTGAGAACACACTGATTATCAGCCAATCATCCCTTTTAGGCTTCAAGATTGAGCAAACTTGTGGAGTTTAAGGTTGGGGTGTGGAATGTTCTACTTGAGAAATTTCCCATTCATTGTTGTTAGCACAGGCCAATACCTGGGAAGCCACTTGGGAAAAAAAAAACGCACTGGGGTGTGTTCTGTGTTGATGACTTGTTCTCTTTCATTCACAAAAACTTGGCTGAGCTCTCACCACATCTAGGCAGTGGCTAGTCAGTCTGTAAAAATATGTAAACAGAAGCAGGAAGCTAAAGAAGTAGACTGCAGGAGAAAGAAGATTAACTATTGTAAAGAAGGGAAAGCCAATGAGAAAGGGGTCATGTAGAGAAGACAGCTGGGCCTGTGCATCTGAATCATAGGATGTTAATAGCTAAAGTCCTCAAAATGGGAGATTTCTTAACATGAATGTATACCAAGAATCAAGGCCAAGCTAGTTTTGGGAAAATCAAAATGCAGATTCAAATTTCCATGGTATGCCTCTTAAATATGTTGGGCTGTTCTTTCCCAAAGTGTGCTAACTCCTCCACTTGCTTACATAAGAAGAAATGTAACCATCCTGGCAGGAGTGAAACTATTCTAAAAAGAGACATTCTTAATCTTCCCTTTGGCTACCAGACTATTGAAATTATAGTTCCCAAAGAATGGGAATTTCCCCCAGAGATCTTATGCTGGGAGAAGAGGCAGGATGAAGCCTGGTGCTAGTCAGAGAAGGAACTTGTCTCCCAGGAAGAGATTCACACAGTACGGACAATTTGTGAGACCACCTGCAGGAGAGACAGGAACACAGGCGGACTTGCTAATGGTGGCTTGGCTATAACCTAGAGCAGGATGGCTTAGTTATTTATGGAAACCTCTTGCCTTCTAAGTAAGCCTAAAACTCTTGTCAAGACCCCAGAGGTACACTTGAGTCGCTTATGGCCCGGTAGGAGGGAGAGAGAGGAGAGGAGGCATCACATTAGCATATGAATGAAGCGAGTTCTCAGAAGTTCTGGAAACTCTCTCCACCAGGGAAAAGCCCACAGTCTTTGAATTCAGGAGAAGAAAGGCAACATGAATAACACCAAAAGTGGGTCATGACTCTTATGGATCCATGCACCTCCCCGCACCCTACCTCTGTCTTGCTGGCCTACTACCACCCGTGAAAGTGCTCTCCTATCTGTCTCCATTTCTGCCTTCCTCTTATCTGTCCTGGGTTCCGTTCTTTCTCCCAGAAGCAGAGAATCTTGAAATCGTAGCAGGTGCTGTCATAACTTTGAGCCACACCTGTGAAACGGACCCTCTTTATCTGTTCCTCTTGCAAATGTGATCATACTGAATAACTCTCCTTTCTCTGCTTCTCACAATTATTTTTTTCTAATTGACCTGCTAAGGGTTCAGGTTCTGACCCAGGTCCCATAACAGACACACACACCCCCATCCCGCTCCCCTCAGGACACGGAGTCAGTTAGGGATAATGGGGAAGATTTGAAACACTAGGATTGGTAAATACTCTTCTAATTAGGCACCTTTGGGGCTCAGAAAACCACACTGCATTTTGTACTTTGACATTGAACTGTAAGGGCTCTCTGATCTCCTCCTCTCCAGCTGTATGTTTTTCCTCTGTCCCTCAAAGTACAGGGAGGAATTTTCTCTGTAATTCCTCTATCTGTCTAAAACAGAAATTAATTATCATGTATTCTTCCCCTAGAATGTTACCCACTAGAGTTGACTGCTTTAATGGTTAGGCAACAGCATGACCAGCCTATTTATTGTCCATTTTCATGATGGGGTTTCTGAGAAAGCTCTTGTGATGTACAAGACCCTTTATCTTCATAAAGCTATCCCCTCCCACTACAAATTTGAGTGTTCCTATAATTCTTTGCCATTTCCTCAAAAAACCTCTAAATCCCTATTCTTTAAAAAAATGCATATGTCTATATATGTGAATATATGTATGCCAGAGGATGTCACAGGATCACCTGGAGCTGGAGTTACAAGTGGTTGTCAGCCACTTGACCTAAGACCTAATGACTGAACTCTAGTCTTTTGAAGAGCATTAAGCACTGTTAAATCATTGAGCGATCTTTCTATGCCCAACGTCCCTATTGTTTTCCATAGTCTTAGATGCTTAAAATTCTCAAACATATGATTCTTCCTTGATTCTGCTATTTTGCAGCATAGTATTCATATGCATTGTGGTGGTTTGAGTAAGAATGGTCCCTGTAAGCTCATATTTGAATGCTTAGTTACCAGGAATTGGCACTATTTGAAAGGATTAAAAGGATTAGGAGGTGTGGTCTTGTTGGAGGAAGTGTGTTGTTAGGAGTGGGATTTCGGGGTTTCACAAGCCCACATCAGGCTCAATGCCTCTCTCAGCTACCTGGGGATTAGGATTAGCTCTCATCTACTTCCCCAGCATCATGCCTGTCATACCTGTCATCACAGAACACTAACAGACAGAAATTAGTCCCAGGGATGGGGTGCAACTGTGAAAGACCTGATTATGCTGTTGTTTGAAAAAATATGGAAGACTTTGAGACTTTGTAGTAGAAAAGTGGTAGAACATTGTAAGTGGAGCTTAATGGGCCATCTTAGTAGGACCTAGGAATTCAGTAGTGCTGAGGGCAATGTGCACTATGGTGGTCCAGCTAAAGAAATTTCAGGGGGGAATAATAGTGAAGACTATTTTGGTTATATTAGGCAGAAAATGTGGCTTTTTTGTCCTTGACCTAATTACCTCTGTGTCCTGTGGTGATTAGTGATCACCCTTATACAGATCTATCCTGAGAAGGTACAAGTGGGTGAAGAATAAGTACAAAATGTACAATTTGAAGGGAAAAGATCACTGAGAAAGGTAAGGTTGGTGTCAATTCTTGTGCTCAAAGAGATAAAATACTTAAAGAAAGGCCGAAATACTTAAAGGCTGGATACGACATAGAGTAAATGGAATGGTGCCTTTGGGGAAAGACCTCATCCAGCTAAGCTTCCAACTTATAAAAAGTGATTAAAAGAAAGATCACGCAGCCATAAACCACACAAAGCTTATGCAAATGTAATTCAAGAAGTGGGCCAGGTCCCAGCTCCCGCAAGCAGAAGAACTTGGAAAGCTTCAGCCACGTGGTTCTGGTTTTAGAGTCAAGAATGACACAGGTGAGAAGTGGTAGAATATTCCTCCTTGGTTAAGGAAAGCCAGTGAAGCCAGGACTGTGGCCAGTCACTGCACGGAGGCCCAGGAGGACCACTGGTGTGAAGTTGAAGAATTGCCTTGGAGGTCCTAAGATGTTGGAGGTGTGAGAGCTGAGGGATACCTGCCAAGAAGAGCTGCAGATCCCGTGTGAAACTAGCCAGATATAGAGATGTGTGCTACAAAGCTGGAAGAGTCATCTATGCTCTTAGACAGTAGACATAGAATTTGGGGTTTGCCCTGATGGTTTTGGTCTTGTTTTGTTCTAGTATTTCCTCACAATGTTCCCTCTCTTCCTTTTGGAATGATAAGGTATATTCTGTATCATTGTATCCAGGACAATGCCTCTGCATGGTATTGGTACAGGGACAGACACATGGATCAATGGAATGGAATTGAAGACCCAGAAATAAAACCACACATGTATGGTCACTTGATCTTTGACAAAGACACCAAAAATATACAATAGAAAAAAAGAAAGCATCTTCAATATATGGTGCTGGTCTAACTGGCTGTCTCTATGCAGAAGAATGAAAATAGACCCATATTTGTCACCTTGTACAAAGCTCAAGTCCAAGTGGATCAAGGATCCCAACATAAAACTAGACACACTGAACCTAACAGAAGAGAAAGTGTGAAAGAGCCTTGAATTCACTGACACAGCAGGAAATTTCCTAAACAGAATTCTAATGGTTCATGCTCTAAGGTCAAGAATTGATAAATGGGACCTCATAAAACTGGAAAGCTTCTGTAAGGCAAAGGACATAGTCAATAAGATAAATTGGCAACCTACAGATTGGGGAAAAAATCTTCACTAACCCCACATCCAATAGAGGGCTAATATCCAAAATATATAAAGAATTAAAGAAACTAACCACCAAAAAACCCAAAAAACCCAATCAAAAAATGGAATATAGAACTAAACCAAGATTTCACAACTGGGGAATCTCAAATGGCTAAGAAGCACCTAAAAAATGTTCAAAGTCCTTAGTGATCAGAGAAATGCAAATCAAAATGACCCTGAGATTCCATCTTACACCAATCATAATGGCTAAGATAAAAAAAAAAATCAGGTGACAGCACACATTGGAGAGGATGTGGAGAAAGAGGAACAATCCTGCATTGCTGGTGGTATTGTCAACTAGTACAACCACTCTGGAAATAAATCTGGAGGTTTCTCAGAAAATTGGAAATAGATCTACCTGGAGATACAGCTATACTACTCTTGGGAATATACCCAAAAGATGCCCCACCATGCCATATGGGCATGTGTTCCACTGTGTTCATAGTGACCTTATTTGTGATAGCCAAAAGCTGGAAACAACCCAGATGTCCCACAACAGAAAAATAGATACAGAAAATGTGGTTCATTTACACAATGGAGTACTACTCAGCTATTAAGAACAAGGACATCTTGAGTTTCCAGACAAATGGAAGGAACAAGAAAATATCTTCCTGAGTGAGGCAACTCAGGTTCAAAAGGACATGTACTCACTAATAAGTGGATATCAGCCAAAGAAGAAGAAGAAGAAGAAGAAGAAGAAGAAGAAGAAGAAGAAGAAGAAGAAGAAGAAGAAGAAGAAGAAGAAGAAGAAGAAGAAGAAGAAGAAGGAGATACCAAAGATACAGGCCACAGAACTCAAAAAGGTCAATAAGCTGAAGTGCCCAAATGAGGATGCCTCAGTCCCACTTGGGAAAGAGAAGAAAGCTACACAAATGGGGAGGGAGGGAGAGACCTGGGAGGGAAAGTGGATGGTGGGGTAACTGAAGGGGAGTGGAACCTGATCTGGTATTGGGTGAGGGAAAAGGACTGAAGCCTTGAGAGCCAGCAGAAAGAATGGAAACAGGCAACCTAGGGAGATAGGAGTTTGTGGGGGGGACCCTCCAGAATGCATCAGAGACCTGGGAGGTGAGAGACTCTCAGAACTCAAAGAGAGGGAACATATAGAGTAGGGAGAGGGAACTTATAGAGCCCACCTCCAGCAGGAAGGCAAGATATCCATGAGGTTACCCCAAGATATTTTATATTATTTGTGGCTATTGTGAAGGGAGTTGTTTCCCTAATTTCTTTCTCAGCCTGTTTATCATTTGTATTAAGGAAGGCTACTGATTTATTTGAATTAATTTTATATCCGGCCATTTTGCTGAAGTTGTTAATCAGCTGAAGAAGTTCTCTGGTAGAATTTTTGGAGTAACTTTTGTATACTATCATATCATCTGCAAATAGTGATACCTTTATTTCTTCTTTACTAATTTGTATCCCCTTTATCTCTTTTTGTTGTCTTATTGTTCTTGGTAATACTTCGAGTACTATATTTAATAGATATGGGGAGAGTGGGCATCCTTTTCTTGTTCACAATTTCAGTGGGATTTCTTCAAGTATGTCTCCATTTAATTTCATATTGGCTGTTGGCTTGCAGTAAATTGCTTTTATTATGTTTAGGTATGGGCCTTGAATTCTTGATCTTTCCAAGACTTTTATCATGAAGGGGTGTTGTATTTTATTAAATACTTTTTCTGCATATAAGGAGATGATCATGTAACTTTTTTATTTGATTTTGTTTATATAGTGGATTACGTTAATGGATTTTCATATATTAAACCAACCTTGCATCCCTGGGATGAAGCCTTCTTGTTTATGGTGAATGATGGGTTTTGATGTGTTCTTGGATTCAGTTTGCAAGATTTTTATTTTTATTTTTGTATCAATATTCATAAGCAAGATTTGTCTGAAGTTTTCTTTTTTGGTTGGGTCGTTATGTGGTTTAGGTATCAGAGTAATTGTGGCTTCTTAGAACGAGTTAGGTAGTCTTCCTTCTCTTTCTATTTTATGGAATAGTTTGAGGAAAATTGGTCTTCTTTGAAGGTCTGGTAGAATTTTGTTTTTTTTTTTTTGGTTTTTCGAGACAGGGTTTCTCTGTATAGCCCTGGCTGTCCTGGAACTCACTTTGTAGACCAGGCTGGCCTCGAACTCAGAAATCCGCCTGCCTCTGCCTCCCGAGTGCTGGGATTAAAGGCGTGCGCCACCAAGCCCGGCTAGAATTTTGGACTGGACTTTTTTGTTGTTGTTGTTGAGAGGTATTTAATGACTTCTATTTCCTTGTGTGATATGGGCCTGTTTGGATAGTTTACCTGCTCTTGATTTAACTTTGGTATGTGGCATCTATCTAGAAAACCATTCATTTCATCTAGGTTTTCCAGTTGTGTTGAGTATAGGCTTTTATAGTAGGATCTGTTGATTTTTTTAATTTCCTCCATTTCTGTTGTTATGTCTCCTTTTTCATTTCTAATTTTGTTAATTTGGATACTGCCTCTAGGCCCTTTCCTTAGTTTGGCTAGGGGTTTATCTATCCTATTGATTCTCTTAAAGAACCAGCAAAAACTGGTTGGTTTTGCTGATTCTTTGTGTTGTTTTCTTTGTTTGGTTGATTTCAGCCTTGAGTTTGACTATTTCCAGCTTTCTACTCCTCTTGGGTGAGTTTGCTTCTTTTTGTTCTAGAGCTCTCAGGTGTGCTGTTAAGTTGTTTGTGTGAGATCTCTCCAGTTTCTTTACCAGGGCACTTAGTGCTATGAAGTTTCCTCTTAGCACTGCTTTTATTGTATCCCATAAGTTTGGGTATAACGCATCAACATTTTCATTAAATTTCAGGAAGTCTTTAATTTCTTTCTTTCTTTCTTCCCTGACCAAGTTATCATTGAATAAAGAGTTGTTCAGTTTCCACATATATGTGGGCTTTCTGTAGTTTTTCCTGTTCTTGAAGACCAGTCTTAGGCCATGGTGATCTGATAAGATGCATGGTATTATTTCAATAGTTTTGTATCTGTTGAGGGTTGTTTTGTGACCAATTATATTAGAAGGTACAATGAGGTGCTGAGAAGAAGGTGTATTCTTTTGTTTTAGGGTGAAATGTTCTGTAGATATCTGTCAAATACGTTTCGTTCATAACCTCTCTTGTTTCACTGTGTCTCTGTTTAGTTTCTGTTTCAATAACCTGTCCATCAGTAAGAGTGGGGTGTTGAAATCTCCCATTTTTATTGTGTGAAGTTCAATGTGTGTTTTGAGCTTTTGTAAAGTTTCTTTTATGAATTTGGGTGCTCTTGCATTTGGGGCATAGATGTTAAGAACTGAAAATTTCTCTTGGTGGATTTTCCCCTTGATGAATATAAAGTGTCCTTCTTCATCATGCTTGATAACCTTTGGTTGAAAGTCTGTTTTATTGTATATTAGGATGGCAGTTCTTGCTTGTTTCCTGGGACTATTTGCTTGGAAGACCCTTTTCCATCCTTTTACTCTGAGATAGTGTCTGTCTTTGTTATTGAGGTATATTTCTTGTATGCAGCAAAATGCTGGATCTTATTTGCATATCCAGTCAATTAGCTTATGTCCTTTTTTAAAGGTGAGTTGTGTCCATTAATATTGAGAGATATTAAAGAGAGATGATTGTTGGTTCCTGATAATTTTTTTTTGTAGGTGGTTTTATGTGCTTGTGGCTCTCTCCTTTTTGCTTTATTGTGAGATTCTTAATATTTTGTCCTTTGTTTGGTGCAGATGCCTTCCTTGTGTTAGAGTTTGCCTTCCAGGATCCTATGTACGGATGGGTTGGTAAATAGATACTGTTTGAATTTGGTTTTGTCCTGGAATATTTTTGTTTCTCCATCTATGTTGATTGAGAGTTTTGCTGGCTATAGTAGCATGGGCTGGCATTTGTGTTTTCTTAGAGTCTGCATGACCTTTGACCAGGCTCTTCTGGCTTTCGTAGTCTCTGTTGGGAAGTCTGGTGTAATTCTGATAGGTTTATCTTTGTATGTTACTTAACCTTTTTTCCTTGCAGCTTTTAATATTCTTTCTTTGTTCTGTGCATTTAGGGTTTTGATAATTATGTGACGAGAAGATTTTCTTTTCTGGTTCTATTTATTTGGTGTTCTATAGACTTCTTGTACCTTTATGGTCTTTTCTTTCTCTAAGTCGGGGAAGTTTTCTTCTATGATTTTGTTGAAGACATTTTCAGGTCCTTTGAGCTGGGAATCTTTGTTCTCCTCTATTCTTATATTTGGTCTTCTCATTGTGTCCTGAATTTCCTGGATGCTTTGGGTTAGAAGTTTTTTATGTTTTGAATTTTCTTTGATAGTTGTCTCAATCTCGTCTATTGTATCTTCTATACCTGAGTTTCTCTTTTCTATTTGTTGTATTCTGTTAGTAATACTTACATCTGTAATTCCTGACATCTTTCTCAGGTTTTCCA
Source organism: Mus caroli (assembly GCF_978045245.1). Taxonomy (NCBI): domain Eukaryota; kingdom Metazoa; phylum Chordata; class Mammalia; order Rodentia; family Muridae; genus Mus; species Mus caroli. The sequence continues at coordinate 159,137,915 of NW_028227256.1, forward strand.
TTTTCAGGTTTGCCTCCATTTGTGTTTTCTTTATTGTTTCTACTTCTACTTTAGGTCTTGGATCACTTTATTCAATTCCTTCACCTGTTTACCCATGTTTTCCTGTATTTCTTTCAGTGAGTTATTGATATTTAAGGAGGCTTAAATAACTCTATTATCTTCATGAGATAGGATTTTAAGACAGATTCCTGATTTTCAGTTGTGTTGATATATTCAAGGCTTGCTCTGGTGGGAGAAGTTGGATCTGATGATTCCCACATATTTTGGCTTCTGTTGCTTATGGTATTGCTCTTGCCTTTCACCATCTGGATATCCCTGATGTTTGTTGGGCTGGGTACTGGAGTCTGTTTCTTTTGCCCCTGAGTTGCTTCAAGTCTCCCAGTAGGCCTGCAGCCCTGGCTGTTTCAGACTACCTGTAGGGTCTTCCAACTGGGGGTTCCTCACAGGGGCAGAGAAGTTGCTGATCTCTTGCTCTGGCTGAGGTAGATCTCCTGGTAGGCATTTAGACTGTTGGGTCTGCAGTGGAGCAGTCAAGCTGTTGTCCAACTGCTCTGAGTGCAGTGGGTCCTCTAGGATGGATCAGGATATGGTGTCTTCACAGGAGCAGACCAACTAGGAGTCTTCCTCAGCAGCAAGGACCAGATGGCTCTTCTTTCTTTCTTATTTATTTATTTATTTATTTATTTATTTATTTATTATTCATCTGTCACTGAAATCAGTTCTTTCTTTCTCTCTCTCTTTCTTCTTTCTTTCTTTCTTTCTTTCTTTCTTTCTTTCTTTCTTTCTTTCTTTCTCAGATATCCTTTCTGAAAATGAACTTGCAAATGGTTTTATATATGTTTCTCAGGTGTAGGGATGTGACAGCAGTGCTGATGTAGTTAAACTCAAACATCCTAGGTTGTCAGGAGCCATCATAGGAGACACTAATGATCTTCCTGAGATGAGTCCACATTGGACTAAAATCCATGACAGATTTTCTCTGATAGGTAAGGCCCAGGAGAAATTCATTTTAGGAAAGATTCCTCCTTTTTCTGTTATTAGTAATTACCTAACTATCACTAGGCATTAGCCCACCCTTTATAGCAGGTCTCTACAGAGCAACAAAGATGTACTATCTTGTAGTAATGCTATAGATAATAATTTTATAGAATCCCTGATTTGATTCAAATAATTTTAAGAAGAAAGTTTTTTTTTAGAGATGATCTTAGTTGCCAGAAAGATGTAATAAATTTAGAATCAAGAATAGAATGTGATCACTCCTCATAATAGTAAATAAGGCAGCATAATAAGAAAAACAATGAGCTTTCATAATCACACTAAAAAGAGAAGTAGACTGGGGACAATTTTGTGTTTAAGGAACAGCATTTAGGTTCAAGGCTAAAGTCACAGGTGTGCACTATGAAAAGGCAAGGCCATTAGAAACTGTTGCTTGGACTTTTAATGAGTATATTATAATGAAATACTGCTTTGTACTTAATATCAGCATTCTTTTGTAATACCCATTTTATGCAACATTTTATCTCTGAAGTAATCTTTTAAAGAACTTTTCTGTCTAGGAAGGTATAAAAAGACCAGAGAAAAGAAATAAAGTTGTTGGTATAATGGTTTGGCTTGAGGAGCTTTGCCCCATCCACCCACCCACCCATCTATCTTTCCATCCATCCATCCAAATGTATATGTCTGTTTGAATATATATTTGTGTGTAGGTATATGTGTATATATGTAAGTGTGCATAAATACTTGTGGATTTGATTGTGACAGACAGTCAGGCCCAGCCAGAGTATGGGTATATGAATGTTTGAAGGAATATATGTCTGTGTATATTTGCCTATATACAGCATCTCAATTCTTTTCCTTTCCTTCCTCTCTGGTTCACAAAGAGTTAACCATTTTATCCAGAGAGGTTTCTGGCTGATTCACCAGAGAAAAGAGCAGCAGCAAGAAATCTTTTTACTTAATCTGCTATTTTATGATGAGCTGCTAAACAGTTACTGGCCTCAGAGGAACTCAGTCAGGTCAGCTACCAAGGCAAAGTGACTTAAGGTAGAGAAATGTTTTATTATTATACAGCAATTCTAAATATCTCCTAAGACCAAGTCTTACCCCACCAATGTTCGTCCCCCTCCACTGCCTCAAGAAGAACCAAACAAGAAAGAAGACCCACCGGGGGTTGGCCCTGGCACTAGACATCCTGGTCTCAAGTATAATAGTCTATTTGTTGTATTTAATACTCTTGTTTGAGCAACCACTTGGGAAAAGAATACTGCCTTTGTAGGTAATCTTGATTTATGTTAGTTGGGTGAAAGTTTTGATTCTCGGTCAGAAACATGCACACACACACACACACACACAATCCAGCACACATTACATACACATACACACACATACATATACACACATACACATACATATGCACACACACACACACACACACACCAGCACACATTACACACACATACATACATACATATACACACATAGACATACATATGCACACACACACACACCAGCACACATTACACACACATACATATACACACATACACACACACACACAGTTGATCCTGGGAAGAGGTGCTTTCCCTTTCCAAGTTCTCTTACTTTCCCCTATTTTTCTATCTTATTTCATATTCTGGGAACAGAGTGCAGGGAGAAGTCTGGCTGTTATGGGAGCCTGTTGATAATACAATGTGGAATAAAAGATATTTGCTCATTTGCCTTATTGTTTAGAAGGAAGACTATAAAGGACATCAAGGAGGAATCATGAGAGTCCAGGAAAACTAAATAATGCCTGTGCAGGGCTTATATTACAGTATGCAAAGGCACAAGGCTGTTGCCGTGATGAACAGGAAATTCTTCCTCCTAGAAGCAGGGTGGGGTACAGTATCAGAAGAAATCAATCTTGCTTGTAGGAATGACTATCAAGGGAGGCAAAGAATGGTAACAGGAGTGGAAAGCATTGGTATTCAGGATTAGCAAAGATTTTTAGGGTAGTCTTGAGTTCTGGGAAGGAAGAGGGAGGCCAGAAGCAGCTCTGAGCAGTCTCACACAGTTTGTAGTCACAATGCCTTGCTTTACATCCTCAGATGACTGCAGCCTCAGAGCGTGTGTGGGGTATTCTTTCACAGCTGGGCAGTGTCTGGTGCCACATTGGCAGTGTTGGAATCATCTAGGCCTTTAATTCCAGGTCCAGGAGCCAGACCTCACATCTTCATTTGAGTAATAGGGAGGTGAAGCTTTATCTGGCTACCAAAGGCCCAGGAAGTTGAGGGAATTGAAGGCATGTCAACAAATGTGAGGGGCAACTGGAATTCCTAAACCTCCACAGCAGAAAACTGTCTATCACCATTAGGTCAAAGCTTCCTTCTTTGCTTGGCTGATGGAGCAAGCAGCTGTGGCTCAGGAATGCAGCAAGCCAGGGAACAAGCCAGATGGTTGGTTTCGCTTTTAAAAGCCCCAACTAACAGCATTGGCAGAGAAACTGTCTGAGACAAAATTCCTCTGGGGCTTCCTCTTCTTAGTGATGTAACTGGGGCTGCGATCAACAGTGAGGCAAACAACTTGGGCCAGCCCAGGTGGACAGAACAGTCTGAGGGGAGTTTCTGTCAGTGGCCACAACTGGCATCAGTACTCAGTAGGAGGGGCAAGACCCTTGTATGTTTAAGGTTTTTTTTCAAGTCACATTGGAGAAAGCCCCAGAGAGTAAATTCATGCTTCTGCTTCTATTCACTTAATTGATTTTTAAGGAGGGAAGTGACCCCCACCCTCCACCCTTCACTCTCCACTCCCACCCTCAGAAGGCAGTTTTACCTTAAGTCATGCTAAAGTGATAGGAGGAATACACTTTCGCTTCTTAGAATTCCTGCCCCCAGAGTGGTCACTATAAAGTGCCATGAGATTTGTTGGATCTGTCCACTTTTCTGAAACTCAGAGAAGTCCAGACTTTGTTTTGTCTCTTTCGTTCAGATGCTAGCCAGAACTCAAGGAACTTATTCCAGTACTTCACTGTTCTAGCCCTAAGGTCCCCCTTCCCGTCTGTGGCTGACCTTGGAGCCAGCTTAAGTCCTGTGGTGTGGCTTTCCATTCTCCTCTCCATTTAACTCCTCTGGGCAACTGCTGTGATGCACACTTTGCCTGCCCTAGGAGGTTTTTCTCTTATTCTCTAACAAAACTATCCTTACACTTTTGTTTGAGCCCATTCTTAAATTCTTTTACTAATGAGATTAAAAATCTAAAGAAAGGACCTATGTTTCTCTGGGATCACTGGCTCCACCAAGAACTAGGCACATGCCTTTTGGAACAGTTTTTAAAAAATCTCTCTGTGTGCCATCTTGCAATTGCTGATGCTGAGGACCACTTGGCTAATGTAGACCAGGTGGGATCTGGGTGCTGTAAGATGGCTAATGCTTATTCTTCAGGAACTGGTGACAACGGAGGAGGTAACAACTATGTTCATGGTTTGTGCTCTTTTTTCCCCCTATTTCTAGGTGATCTGAGTGTAAAATGCCAATCACAGGGCTCATATGTCTGAACAGTTGGTCCCTGACTGGTGGTACTACTTTGGAAGTAGGAAATAGAGGGAGTAGGTCACTGAGACCTGCCTTGAGGGCTTGCGGACTGGCCCTGCTTTATGGCTTGATGGTGGACTCAGTGTGGCCAGCCTCCTCATGCCCCTGCCACCATCCTAGACTGTGCCTCTTAAACTGTGAGTCCAAATAATCCCTTCTTCCTTTATGCTCTTTTCTTACTAGGGATTGGTCACAGTCATGTGAAGAAGAACTAATATATCTCTTACAAACGGACTGAAATACTGTCCAGCACTTTTAAAAACACCATAAACTTGGTTGTCTATACTTCCATGGCTGTACACTCTGATCAGCTGTTACTATGACAAAGCCCTACAGCACTCTCTAGAGACAGTGCAAAGATGATCCAATCTTTCCTCTAGCATCGTTGATTAAAATAGACTCCATTTTTTTTTGAAAATAACCTTTAGCATCTATCAATGTCACAGCTGCAATTTCCTGTCCAAGGTTAAAACCTTAGAAGATTCCAACCTTGCCATGCAGGTGTGTCCTTTCTTCCCATTTGTCTCCCATGTCCCCATGGTTTGTTGCTTTTCTTCACCAGCTAAACTAGATCAGTTAAATATTTAGCTTCTAGCATCTTATTTTCCCTGAGTTAGTCTTCAGGATGTGTAGAGGCCATGTAGGCTGAGTCCTGGCTGTCCTCAAAGCAATATCTCATTAGATTCTTCTTAGGGGAAACAAAACAAAACAAAACAAAACAAAACAAAACAAAACAAAACAAAACAAAACAAAATACCAAACACCACCACCACCAATAACAACAAACCCAATAAAACAAAACTACAACAAAACCAAACCACATCAAGAGATGTGTCTAGAAGTCTGATGAGGTCCACTAAGAAGAGCTTCTGCTTAGGGGTGAGGAACATGTATACCTACCAAGGGCCCCAGGACCAATGTGGTCAGCTGGAGCGCCATGCTATCCTTCCTGAGGCTGCATCCTTTCCTGTAGGAGAGTTAGCAGGGCCAAGTGGTTATAAACTAGCCATACCTTTTCAGACCTTATAGACACCTGGGCTTCATTGCTTTCAGGGCTTGTGGGTCTCTTCCTTGTGTCCACCCTTCAAAGGTAAAAAACAATTGTGGTATGTACATTCCCAGGACTCCAAGTAGCCACGCTGCTTGCTGCAGTTTGGAATGAAGTAGGTGGAGGGGCTGTGGACAGAGCTGGGATGTGTAAGTTAGGGTAATATATGTGTATTTACACCGACCTTCCTCAGTATGTGTAAGAAGCTAATGATAGACAGAGAATGGGTATGAGAGTGACAGAGGCTGGCTCTTGTCATGTCATTTTTTATATCAGGTATGAGCATTTTTTAAATATCAGTTGTGAGTGAGTTAAGAATTCTAAATTTATTCCTGGTCTTCCAGATCATTTTGAAGGCTTTGTCAAGTCAGTATGAAACTTGCTTGTTAACTCATGCCCACCTAGATCTGTAGTGTGACAGATCTTTGACAACTCAGAATGCATCTTAAGCTGTTGTGGCAAGGTTCTTCCAATTCTTCAACTGCTCCTATGTTGTCTTTACATTGGGTGGCAGGGTTTCAGTGTATATATTTTAGAAGTACACAGTCATACACATTGTTCTCTTCATTCTCAGTTGTTTTGTGATAGGTAGGGTCATAGGGCTAGTTTCGACCATTGGTGTGTCTAATGAGTTGAATAGTAGAAGTCTAAAATTCATATGTTCGTGTCTTATGACATCCATGAATACAGACAAAGGCAGAGCTGAGAACCAGGCAGACTGTCCTTAGGTCTTTCCTGATATTTGCCCCTTTCTTGGACTTGTTAAAAGTCAACAGAGAAAGCAAAGTTCTCTGCATTTTCTCATCTTTTCTTCAATATACTCTATCCTCAAAACACACACCAGCATGTATCAAGATTTTACAAGATTCTTGTAAAACTGAAGCCTGTTTTATCATGTCTGAGGTTTTCTGAAACTTCCTCATGTTTCACTGTTGTAGGACAAGAGGCACATCTTCTTCTAATGCTGATCACAAATATATCTTTAAAAACGCCCTAAGATTTCTCCAGCTCTTTAGACTTCCAAGCACCATTCATAAACTGCTAAACTAAAATGTGTTTGGGGGGTGATGTTTCACATGCCAAAATATTTTAACACAGGTCTTTTTAATGTTCAGAAAAAAGAAAAATTACTAATGGTTCAAAACACTTTCAATTTCTTTCTCTCTCACAGTGTTTATAATCATTATAACAAAAGACTCAAAAAACTAGTTCAAAAGGGGATTCAACAGTAATTTAATGTGTGTCAACAAACATCAGTTTTGCCATGTGTAGTAGGAAAAGAAAAAAAGAAAGATTATATGTGATAGTTAGACTTTCTATTGATGTGATCAAACACTATGACCAAAAGCCACTTGGAAGGAAAGGGTTTATTTCACTGACACATCCATATCACAGTTCATCAGTGAATGAAGTCAGAGCAGGAGCTTAAAGAAGGCAGGAACCTAGAGGCAGGGGCTGATGCCTAGGCCATGGAAGAATGCTGCTTACTGGCTTACTCACATGGCTTGCTCAGCCTGCTTTCTTGTAGAACCCAGGACCAGGCACTACTCACACTGGGCTGGGTCCTTCCCCTTTAATCACTAATTAAGAAAATACCCTATAGACTTGTCATGGCTTGATATTATAGGCCTACTTTCTCAACTGGAGTTCTCTTTTCTCAGATCACTCCACCTGGGTCAAGTTGACATAAAAGTATCCAGCACATTACAAATGGCATTCATTTCTTGGACACTTATAATAGGTACAAGTCTGATAAATTCTCTGAAAATCACTCACTCTAGAAATAACCAGTACATCACAAGTGTCAGGTACTCTCCTAGGTATGGGGGACATAGCAGAGAGCGCAACAGACATTTTTGACTTTATGGAACTTGCTGTTCCAATGTTTTATAGAAAAAAATATGATTTGATTAAATTCTTTCCAACTTATCTAATCTCAAAATAACTTTCTCAAGAGATCCCCACCATTGTTCCGCAAAAGACTTTCTGAAATACGAATCTACAGTCATCTACACCAGCTTACTAACGAGAAGCTAAAGACAGAAAACACCATGGGCACATATTCCAAATCAGACAGACTGTGTTTTTAAGGATGACTAATGATGAAAAGGCACTGGGAATTGAGATTTTAGCTTTGAGAAGAGTGGAGCATTGTAGCATGTGGTTATGAGAGAATGTGAAGGAAAGCACAGGACACAGGGAGCAAAGAATACAAGGGCAAGTGTGAGGAGGTGACCCAGTTTTCTAGATATTGGCGATTACAAGTTAGTTGACAAATGCCACACAATGGCACAGGGGAGGAGCAGGCCAATGTGCCCTGAAGTAAGATGCTTTTTGAGAAATCTAGGTGCAGAGAATTGAAATTCTCTCTCTTCTTTTTTTCTTTCCTCCTCCTCCTCTCTCTCTCTTTTTTTAAACCAAGTTTCTCTGGGTAGCCCTGTCTGTCCTGGAACTCACTATGCAGACAAGGCTGGCCTCAAATTTAGAAATCTCCTGCCTCTGACTCCTGAGTACTGGGACTAAAGGCATGTGCCACACCACCCAGTGTAAATTCTCTTTCAACTGTGAGATAATTATATAGAATTATAAATATTCTCTGTAGAATATTGCAAAGGAAGATGCCTAAGCATAGGGCACCTTTAGGCATACGCCTTGGTGGAGCTAGCTACAACCATGACTCCGGGCAAATTTATAAATAAGCAATTCTCAGAACAATATCAAAATCAAAAGTCAAGACTCTCTTATTAAGCTCAAATCAATTCTAGTCAAAGGGACAATTCTTCACACCCCTAACCCTTTGCCATGGCTGAAGGATAGGCTCTTGTTTGATCAGCCACCTCTCAGTCAGCATCATGCCTGTAAAATAGCTTGTCTGGGGCTGATTTTCTTCCCTCCTCGCCTCTCACCAGGCTATCCCATCCCTACTCCTCACAGATAAAGACTAAAATTCTCCTTGTCTTTCTTTTCTTCTTCCAGTGAAATATATAACACATACATCAACCATTTAATCTCATCTCAAGTATCAATGACATTAAAAATAGTATGTAGCTATTTCATCACTAGTCCTTATTTCTGCCCAGACTGTTTTCATTAGAATGTTCTTATAATAGAAGGATGTGTTGATAACACCTCCCTAGCCATGTGGAAGATTTGGAGAACCAAGTAAATGAATGCATTTGATTATTCTTCAGATGCCTTTAAAATAACATGCAAATGTTTCTCTGAAATAGGATGAAAATGCAATGAATCCAAATGAGATATTACTATTTATTTCTTCAACACACACATACAAATAAAAATTCTTGTACCCTATAGGGAGAAATTTTTCAAAAGGGAGTCTGACAAAGTTTTGTTCCCTCTCCCTGAAGCACTCATGATTCAGTCAGAGAGTTCTCTGCATAAACTCTGGGTGGCATCATCTTGGGATGTCACAGTGATGAAGGCTCTCCCTGGCAGTACTGTGAAGGCTTCCTTGGGGGGCAATATCTATATGGTGGGTCTGGAAAGGCTCATCATGGAACAACATGAAAAGAATCAATGGGGTGGTAGAAAACATATACATCGTTCCTGGAGAGATGGCTTAGCAGTTTAGACCATGTGCTGTTCTTTCAGAGGACTTGCATTTGGTTCCCAGCACCCACATCACTGCTCATAATGACTTCTAACTCCAATTCTGGGGAATAGAGCATCCTCTTTGGGCATCTGTGGGCACCAGGCATCCATATGGTATATGTATGTACATGCAGATGAAACAGTCTTAAGTATAAAATATAAATAAATAAATCTCTAAAACAGAAAACAACAATTTCTAATGCAAAGAGCTAGCTACTCATGAGCTTTGGGGATTCTTTAGAAAGAAAACCAGAGACAGTGGCAGGGAGAGCAGGCTCATCTTCTCTCTCCAGCCTAGCTACTGATGCTTTCATTCCTCTCTTTCAGCCTCTGTGAGAACTGAATTTTCTACCCATGGCTGGTCATTGACTACAGCCACACCTGGCTCCAGCTCCTTTTTAGAAAAGAAATGAAAACAATAAAAATTAGTCTAACAACAATTAAACCAGAAGGACAAGGGACCACCATGTTCAGAAAGTCAGGTCATAGCACTATTTGAGTTAATCTGGAACTTGCTTCTGGGGCTACAGGCCTCCAGACTATTAACTTGAGGCATTGCAATGGTCTGTCATGCTGCTGAAAATATGCGTGTTTCTTTCTCAATAGTTTCCAGAGTTTTAAACACTAGGGGAGTGGAAGAGGTGAATCCAGCTGTCTGATCAGGGGGTCACTTGGGAACAGTCTCCACAGGAAATGATTAAATTATATTGGGAACAGTCTCCACAGGAAATGATTAGATTATAAACCAGTAAGATAAACTCAGAAAAATATTTCTCACCAACTTTCTCTAAGCAGAGAACCCTCACCAGTGTGCAGATTTAAAGGAGATGGGGTCCTGGCAGTATCTGCTGTACCATAAGTGCTAAGTCCATCGAAAGAGGCCTGATGCCCTGAATTTTTGGAGAAGAAGTTTGACTAAGGAAGCACTCAACTAAAAGTGAAATCTGGGCAGCAAAATGATTTCATTATTAATAGGTCGATCCCAGCATTGATACTTCTTTTTCTCTTTTTTTGTCCTTTGAAGAGGAGTTTGTGCCCTCGAAGCAGAAGATGAGGGCCAGTGAGCAGTTTTTCCTCCTTGCTTCCCTGTCTCTTCTTTCTCCTAGACCAGAGTATCCCAGGACCTCACCTCATGTGGGAACAGAAGAACATCTCTTGGAATAGGTCCCCTTTCTTGTCTCTGTGTTTGGTCTGTTTCATAGATATCTCCTAGGGCATATGGTGGCAGGCAGCTTTGCTTTCAAAGTCATGATCATCCTCCAGTCTCTCTTACCAACTGCATTTCCCCATCCCTCATTGTGTTCTCAAGCAAAGCTCTGATGATTCAGGCTTACAGGTCTACATTATGGTCAGAGAGGCTAAGCCATAAGCACAGACTCACAGGATTCAGTTGTTTGTTCATGTGATTGGGGGTCTCATTCTCTCTCCTTTGTTACTCTCTTCCTGTACCTTCAAGTAGTCCCTTCCCTCAGCCCATTCACTCTCAAGTAAAATTGCTATTTTCTTGCTTCTTAACATGGAGAGGAAATCCACTTTTAAAATACACCCTCACTTCGGCATTAACACTGTCTTGGGTCCATAGTCTTGCCTGGTTCACCTGTGAGTCATATTTCTCTTCAAGGAGATTTCTAGCTACGTTAATGTACTTCAAAATATTAATGACTCTTTACATTTCCATTTTAATGGGTCAACTTCTATCATTTCCTGGAATTTCTTCCCAAAGAGTTGCTAGTTGTGGTGGTTTGAAAGAGAATGGCCCCCAAAGGCCCATATATTTAAATCCCTGACCCCTTGAAAGTCATGGAACTGTTTGGGAAGGATGATGAGGTATGGCCTTGTTAGAAGAGCTGTGTCACTAGGGGTGGGCTTTGAGATTTAAAAAGCCATACCAAGTCCAGTCTCTCTCTGAGCCTTGTGGTTTGTTGTCTCAAGATGTAAACCATCAGTTACTGTGATGGCTATGAACTCTGACCCTTTGGAGCTATGAGTCCCAATTGAATTTTCTAAGTTCCCTTGGTCATGGGGCCTCTTCCCAGCAATGGAAAACTAAACATGGCAGCAGTTATTTTATGTCAAAGGGCAGAGCCTATAATATCATTAGTTAATCTATACCCTCAATTATTAGATAATAAATCAAAGGGCAATACAGGTTTTTTGTTTTGTTTTGTTTTTGTTTTTGTTTTGTTTTGTTTTTGATAGGATCTTGGTTTCTTTGGTACTTGCTGGATAGCCTGGGCTAGCCTCAAACTCACAGCAATGAGGCTCTAGTCTCCAAAGTACTGATACTAATGACACATGTTAGTTGTCAACTTGACTACATCAAGAATGAGCTAAAATCTCAAAATATCTGGGCACATCTGTGAAGAATTTTTGCTCAGTTATCATCTGAAGTGGGAAGATCTGCTTATGATCCAGGTGTTTGAGGTGGGAAGTTATACCTTTAATACTGAACTTCTGAGGTGGGAAGAATTACCATACATTCTTCTGGTGACCTCTGTAAAGGATATAGAAGAAAGAAGCTTCACTCTTTGCCTGCTTGCTCTCACCTCAATAGCAAGTCCATTCCTTCACTGACTTTAGAGCCTACTTCTTCTGGATTCTGGCATATACTGAAGATCAGGTGAGACATTCAGCCACTTGGACTGAACAACAACTAGACTTTTGGACCTTGTTGGATTAGCTGGACTATAGCCTGTAAGTCATTATAATAAATCCCTTTTCTATATTCACAGAGAGGTTCATTCTATGAGTTCTATTACCCTAGGGAATCCAGACTAGTAGATCCAGATTTAAGGGTGATACTTTAAAATCCCAAATTGGGTAGCTGATGCTTGTCTAAAAAGAAACTTGTAGAGTTTATAGATCCAGATTTGGAGCTGGTGACAATCTAGCCTGAGATTTTGGAGCTTCCAGATTGTCCTTCTTGTTTTAGAGTTTGCCATCATCTACTTGAGAAAAAGTTAAGCCAGTAGCTTAGATGTCAGAACCATTTGCATGGAAATCATTGGCAGCATATGTGATGTTCTGGCAGAGAGAGAGAGAGAGAGAGAGAGAGAGAGAGAGAGAGAGAGAGAGAGAGAGAGAGAGAGAGAGAGAGAGAATGAGCAACAATTCCCTAGTGTGCAGCATATGTCTGTGGCAAGGCTTACTCTAGGGTGTTAATGCTTACCAGCCTATGATGGGACATTCTTAGTAGCATCATTATGAGTGGAAGCTGAAAACAAGATCAAGAATGAATGGCCTGTCAACTTTAGAGTGCTTCTTGAGAAACAAAGCCTGAAGAATTGGGTTTGAAAGATTTTATTTCATGAGATCAGGAAAGCAAAGAAGTAATTTTTCTGAGCTGTCTCCCTCCAAGTAGATTCCATCTAATTCAACAAATTCTGGGTTGTAAACATTAATTAACACCAATTGAAGGCTTCCCAATTCTTGTTTTGTTGAGAATCAGAAGATGTAGACAGGCTTTGGTTTGAGGTTCTTTGAATCTCAATATAATGTCCAAGGGGATGGTGATTTCTTTTCTCAGTCATCCTTGCTCCTTGTGTTACTTAGTTCTCATTTGCTAGCAATGTAAGAGAGAAACATTTGATAGTTCTCCTTTAATATTTTATGTCTCAGTATAAATCATACATTATCAAACAAATTCCTTTAGGCTCATTGATTATGTATCATTTCATACTTTATTAGACTCTTTCCATGAGAGTAGATGACCATATCATTCTATCTTCTGGATGGCTCTGTAGAACACATACCTCCCCTTGTTTTCGTAACAGGTGATTTGACTTTTGTCATAGTTTTATAAAATGTGCCCATCTAAAGACATATCCTGAGGGCTCTTTCAGAGCCCTTGAGGGAGCCATCTTGGGTTCTGGGTCCCTCAGAGACCAGTCTGCGCAGGTCAGCTCATGGACTGCGAAGGGTGAGCAAGTGGACTGCAGAAGTGACATAGCTTTCAGGCTCCGGGAGGGCTCAGCCGGAGCAGGTGAGGGAGCCATCTTGGGTCCCGGGTCCCTCAGAGACTAGTCTGCACAGGTGAGAGTGCAGATTACAGAAGCAACACAGCTTCTGGGACAGACCCCGTTTTGGGCTCCAGACATTTGGGCACCTTTCCTGTCAGAGGAGAGGTGGTCTGCCAGGGAGGGCTCTGATCACCAGAGCAGGCAGGAGAGCCATCTTGTGTCCTGTGTCCCTCGGAGACCAGTCTCTGCAGGTGTGCATGCAGACTGCAGAAGCAACACATCTTCTGGTACAGGCCCTGTTTTAGGCCTTCATCTTCAGCCAGGAGGCAGGTCTGAATGCCAGATATCTGTGCACCTTCCCTGCAAGAGGAGAGCTTTTCTGCAGAGAGTACTCTGACTACTGAGACTCAGGAGAGAGCTAGACTCCCAGGTCTGCTTACAGAGGCTAACAGAATCACAGGAGGAACAAGCTCCAACCAGAGACAACTATAACAACTAACTCCAGAAATTACCAGATGGTGAAAGGCAAAAGTAAGAATCTTACTAACAGAAACCAAGACAACTCACCATCATCAGAACCCAGCACTCCCACCTTAGCCAGTTCTGAATACCCTGACATACCCGACAAGTAAGACTCACATTTAAAATCATATCTCATGATGCTGGTAGAGGACATCAAGAAGGGCTTTAATAACTCACTTGAAGATATACAGGAGAACACTGCTAAAGAGGTAGAAGTCCTTAAAAAAATACAGGAAAACACAACCAAACAGGTGATGGAATTGAACAAAACAATACAAGACCTAAAAAGGGAAGTAGAAACAATAAAGAAAGCCCAAAATGAGACAAAACTGGAGACAGAAACCCTAGGAAAGAAATCTTGAATCATAGATGCGAGTATCAGCAACAGAATACAAGAGATGGAAGAGAGAATCTCAGGTGCAGAAGATTCCATAGAGAACATGGGCACAACAATCAAAGAAAATGCAAAATGCTAAAAGATCCTAACTCAAAACATCCAGGAAATCCAGGACAAAATGAGAAGACCAAACCTATGGACAATAGGAGTAGATGAGAACGAAGATTTTCAACTTAAAGGGCCAGCAAATATCTTCAACAAAATTATAGAAGAAAACTTCCCAAACCTAAAGAAAGAGATGTCCATGAACATACAAGAAGCCTACAGAACTCCAAATAGACTGGACCAGAAAAGAAATTCCTCCTGACACATAATAATCAGAACAACAAATGCACTAAATAAAGATAGAATATTAAAAGCAGTAAGGGAAAAAGATCAAGTAACATATAAAGGCAGGCCTATTAGAATTACTCCAGACTTCTCACCAGAGACTATGAATGCAGGAAGATCCTGGACAGATGTTATGCAGACCCTAAGAGAACACAAATGCCACCCAGGCTACTATAACCAGCCTCTCAATTACAATAGATAGAGAAACCAAAGTATTCCAAACTCAAACAAGTCAATGGCCTTTCTCTACACAAAGGATAAACAGGCTGAGAAAGAAATTAGGGAAACAACACCCTTCTCAATAGTCACAAATAATATAAAATACCTTGGTGTAACTCTAAATGAGGAAGTGCAAGATCTGTATGATCAGAACTTCAATATCTGAAGAAAGAAATTAAAGAAGATCTCAGAAGATGGGAATATCTCCCATGCTCATGGATTGGCAGGATCAATATAGTAAAAATGGCTATCTTGCCAAAAGCAATCTACAGATTCAATGCAATCCCCATCGAAATTCCAACTCAATTCTTCAATGAATTAGAAAGGGCAATTTGCAAATTCATATGGGATAATAAAAAACCTAGGATAGCAAAAACTATTCTCAACAATAAAAGAACCTCTGGTGGAATCACCATGCCTGACATTAAGCTGTATTACAGAGCAATTGTGATAAAAACTCATGGTACTGCTACAGTGACAGACAAGTAGATCAATGGAATAGAATTGAAGACCCAGAAATGAATCCACACACCTATGGTCACTTGATCTTTAACAAGGGAACTAAAACCATCCAGTGGAAAAAAGACAGCATTTTCAACAAATGGTGCTGGCACAACTGGCGGTTATCATGTAGAAAAATGTGAATTGATCCATTCTTATCTCCTTGTACAAAGCTCAAGTCTAAGTGGATCAAAGACCTCCACATAAAACCAGAGACACTGAAATTAATAGAGGAGAAATTGGGGAAAACCTTCGAAGATATGGGCACAGGGGAAAAATTACTAAACAGAATGGCAATGGCTTGTACTGTAAGATCAAGAATTGACAAATGGGACCTCATAAAATTGGAAAGCTTCTGTAAGGCAAAAGACACTGTCAATAAGACCAAAAGGCCACCAACAGATTGGGAAAAGATTTTTACCAATCCTAAATCTGATAGGGGACTAATATCCAATAT
Source organism: Mus caroli (assembly GCF_978045245.1). Taxonomy (NCBI): domain Eukaryota; kingdom Metazoa; phylum Chordata; class Mammalia; order Rodentia; family Muridae; genus Mus; species Mus caroli. Next base: position 159,153,528 of record NW_028227256.1, read on the forward strand.
ATACAAAGAGCTCAAGAAGCTGGACTCCAGAAATTCAAACAACCTCATTAAAAAATTGGGTACAGAGCTAAACAAAGAATTCTCAACTGAGGAATATCGAATGGCTGAGAAGCACCTGAAAAAATGTTCAACATCCTTAATCATCAGGGAAATGCAAATCAAAACAACCCTGAGATTCCACCTCACACCAGTTAGAATGGCTAACATCAAAAATTCAGGTGACAGTAGATGCTGGCGAGGATGTGGAGAAAGAGGAACACTCCTCCACTGCTGGTGGGATTGCAAGCTTGTACAACCACTCTGGAAGTCAGTCTGGAGGTTCCTCAGAAAATTGGACATAATACTACTGGAAGATCCATCAATACCTCTCCTGGGCATATACCCAGAAGAAGTTCTAACTGGTAATAAGAACACATGGTCCGCTATGTTCATAGCAGCCTTATTTATAATATTCCGAAGCTGGAAAGAACCTAGATGTCCCTCAACAGAAGAATGGATACAGAAAATGTGGTACATTTATACAATGGAGTACTACTCAGCTATTAAAAACAATGTATTTATGAAATTCTTGGACAAATGGATGTATCTGGAAGATATCGTCCTTAGTGAGGTAACCCAATCACAAAAGAAGTCATTAGATATGCACTCACTGATAAGTGGATATTAGCCCAGAAACATAGAACACCCAAGATACAATTTGCAAAACACAAGAAAATCAAGAAGAGGGAAGACCAATGGCTGGATACTTCGTTCCTTCTTAGAATAGGGAACAAAAATACCCATGAAAGGAGTTACAGAGACAAAGTTTGGAGTTAAGTTGAAAGGATGGACTATCCAGAGACTACTCCACCCATGGATCTATCCCATAGTCAGCCACCAAACCCAGACACTATGGCATATGCCAGCAAGATTTTGATGAAGGGACCCTGGTATAGCTGTTTCCTATGAGGCTATGCCAGTGCCTGGAAAATACAGAAGTGGATGCTCATGGTCATCTATAAGATGGAACACAGGGCCCCCCAATGGAGAAGCTAGTGAACGCTCTCAAGGAGCTGAACGTGTCTGCAACCCTATAGGTGGAACAACAATATGAACTAACCAGTAACCCCAGAGCTCGTGTCTCTAGCTGCATATGTAGCAGAAGATGGCCTAGTTGGCCATCACTGGGAAGAGGCCCCTTGGTCTAGCAAACTTCATATGTCCCAGTACAGGGGAATGCCAGGGCCAAGAAGTGGGAGTAGGTGGGTGGGGGAGCAGGGCGGGGGGGTATAGGGAACTTTCAGGATAGCATTTGAAATTTGAAATGTATATAAAGAAAGTATCTAATAAAAAAAGAAGAAAAAAAAAAGATGTATCCTGTGCTGACGTTTTGTATTGACAAGAGATTAATTCAGACAGAGATTGATCTGAGTAAATTTAAAACACATTAATACCTAAAGAAATACGATATTTAAATGTATTTATACTTCTAATATATTTCTAGGTTAATAAATATATAAAATTATATGTAGATCTTTGAGATACTTAAATACATACAGAGACATATTTGGCTTATTATAGTGAGCTCTCATGAGATAATGAAGAGGGGAATGAGAAAGAGAGAGAGGAGAGGAGAGGAGAGGAGAGGAGAGGAGAGAGAGAGAGAGAGAGAGAGAACAGACAATGATAACTTGTGACTCAAAACATGATAAAAATGATATTGTATATGACTTTCTGGGTTTGGGTTACCTTATTCAATACCATAGAATACACACAAAGTTTATGATTTCATTTTTCTTTACAGTTGAACAATATTTCATAGCATTTATTACCACATTTTCATTATACATTTGTCTGTTGTTGGACATTTTGATTGTTTCCACTTCTTGGTTATTGTGAACAAAGCAGCAAGGACCATGACTGAGCAAGTATCTGTGGAGTTGGATGTCAAGTCCTTTGGGTATATGCCAAAGATACACACACACACACACACACACACACACACACACACACACACACACACTCATATGGTCCAAGGTATAGTATCTGGGTTATACATAGCTTTATTTTTTAGCTTTTTAAGAATTCTCTTTTTAATAGCTGAGTAGTACTCCATTGTGTAAATGTACCATAATTTCTGTATCCATTCCTCTGTTGAGGGACATCTGGGTTCTTTCCAGCTTCTGGCTATTATAAATAGGGCTGCTATGAACATAGTGGAGCATGTGTCCTTTTTACCGGTTGGGACATCTTCTGGATATATGCCCAGGAGAGGTATTGCTGGATCCTCCGGTAGTACTATGTCCAATTTTCTGAGGAACCGCCAGACTGATTTCCAGAGTGGTTGTACAAGCTTGCAATCCCACCAACAATGGAGGAGTGTTCCTCTTTCTCCACATCCTCGCCAGCATCTGCTGTCACCTGAATTTTTGATCTTAGCCATTCTGACTGGTGTGAGGTGGAATCTCAGGGTTGTTTTGATTTGCATTTCCCTGATGATTAAGGATGTTGAACATTTTTTCAGGTGCTTCTCTGCCATTCGGTATTCCTCAGGTGAGAATTCTTTGTTCAGTTCTGAGCCCCATTTTTTAATGGGGTTATTTGACTTTCTGGAGTCCACCTTCTTGAGTTCTTTATATATATTGGATATTAGTCCCTTTGTCTCTTGTGAGATGATGCCGGGGCCTAGCAAACACAGGAGTGGATGTTCACAGACAGCTATTGGATGTATCACAGGGCTCCCAATGGAGAAGCTAGAGAAAGTACCCAAGGAGCTAAAGGGATCTGCAACCCTATTGTTGGAACAACATGATGTACTAACCAGAACCCCGGAGCTCTTGTCTCTAGCTGCATATGTATCGAAAGATGGCCTAGTCGGTCATCAATGGAAAGAGAGGCCCATTGGACTTGCAAACTTTATATGCCCCAATATAGGGGAATGCCAGGGCCAAAAGAATGGGAATGGGTGGGTAGGGAAGTGGGGGGCGCTATGGGGGACTTTTGGGATAGCATTGGAAATGTAATTGAGGAAAATATGTAATAAAAATATTAAAAATTAAAAAAAAAGAATTCTCCACATTGATTTCCATAGTGGCAGCTACTAACAGCTTTCTAGTTGGATTTCAACAACAACACAAAAGAAATGATGGCTAGTACTTGAAACCTAGGCAACTACTCAGAGCTAGTGAAGTCATGGTTACTGGAGAGGCTATTCATTTACAGAAAGAGGAATGTAAAGAGAGGCTGAGGATTTGTACAAATTGAAAATTTGATATTCATCTCAAAGTTCCTTGATTCATCTTGCTGCCAGGCAGAGTGGTCTTACACTATTTCTAAATTTCCTTCATGAAGTAGCAAGTCTCCAAGCTCCCACTCCTTTTTAGGTTTCTTTCGATACTGTGAGAAGCCTATTGTCAAGCTTAGCTGATCTCCTGAAGAAGGATGCCTCCATTTCAAGAGAGTACTGTTTAGTAACCCTCCAGGTAAGTGTTGTGTTTCTAGTTCCTAGAATGTAAGGTTCTTTTCTTTTGAGTTTCACCTCCCTACGAAATGTCAACTCCTTTTCAAAGCCTGCCACTCCATACGATTGGCCAATGCTTACTACTGCAGTGTACCTTTCTGCAGACATCAAGTTGGTCTTACAGAGACATTGGGTCATGTGGCCATCTCTTATGATGCTAGCCACATACCTAATAACAGTAATCCTGCCCTCTGAATGTTAACTCCTCAACACAATTTGAGAGTCAGGAGGATTGTGTGGCTAGCCAAGAAGTATTTAGCAAGCACACATTTCAAACTCCACAATGGTGTGGGAAGTTTATGTGGTGATTGAGGAAGTATAACTCATAAGACCACCATTTCCAGGAAAAGTTTCTGCCATGAATGACTGGTAATTTGGATGAGCAATTGAGCAGACACACTGTCCCATGGCCAAAAAGATTTCAAACATATTTTCTTGGGCAAACATTCACCTCATCCATTACCCACATGACAGTGCCCTTGCGTGAAGGCTCCTATGCTGATGTCTTAAGTAAAACATGTGGTGTTTCTCACTACATTGTCTTAGGGGTGATTATAAGGCACAGTGTTAGTGCATTCAACTTAGATCCCAAGGATTACAGAGAGGATGGAGAGCAGAAATATTGAAGAAAAGGAGCAACGAGCCAGGTGAAAGTTGTGAAGACAATGGTGAAAGCATCTGAACATCTGAAGCCACATAGCTTAATCTAAGATCTAGGGAATCTTAAGTGATCTTAAGGAATATCACTTAAGAACAGGAGGGTAATTTTGTGTTATTATAGAGACTGCTCAAGAGTATGGTAAGGGATGAGAAAAAGTCAGCGTAGTAGCAGCAGATAAGTAGGGACCAAGTCTTATCTGCAGACAGTGAAAATGCAGAGCATTGACTACAGAGTGATATTTCAATGACAACGTCATTCTCCCCTTCCTCCTTTCCTCGTTTCACCTCTATTTCTCTCTGTCATCATCTCTTTTTCAGAAGATCATGGTGGCTATAGTCTCTGGAGAATGCAGAGGTAAGAGCAAGGGTGGAAGTCATTGTAGCAATTTAGGCAAGGTCATTAAAACCAGAAATCAATGTAACCACAAGATTTATTTAAGACTGTAATGCAGAAGGAAAAGAAGCAGTCTGTAAGAAGGAGGAATAATGCATCATGTTACCTACTCTTCCAGCCATGGGTACTTCAGTTGTTCCTACCCTGGAGCTCCTGACTATGCTGTGAACGTGTATCACTTTCAGTCTTAGCATACACGTAGCAGATTGTATGTCATAGGGTACTTCTGTTTTTATTAGTAGGCACTGACATAGTTTCCATATCAGCCACACTATTTTATGTTCTGTCAGCTGTGCACAGAGATTAGAACTGCCTATGTCCTTGTGACTTGTATGCCATTCTAGTAGGCGTTAAGATCCACCAGTGCTTCTGCTTCCTATTTCCTGGACTGTTGGTGTGTTCTATATGCTTGGTGGCTTTCTTTATATAGCATTTGAAGAATTCTTTTTTTGGTCTCCTCTGCCCATTAATAGCTGGGTTGTTGACTCTGGTTGAATTTTTGGTAGTCATATCTACAAAAGCATTGGCCTACCCAAGGGAGCTGACTATAGCTTGCCCTGGGAATTTTAGTTTTAGCTTTTAGCTTTGCCCTTTGATGCATTTTGAGTTAATCTTTGTGTGTCATATAAGCTGACTTTCTACTCTTCACATGTGGCTATCTAGCTTTGCACATTGCCCTTTGGTGGGAAAACACTATGCCATCCATGGTGGGGCTGTTTCTGAACCCAGTCTCTCCTGTGCCTTTTGCCTGCCTTCATGCCAACACCACTGCTCTGATTACTGGAGAATTATAATAAAAATTTGAAACCAGAAAGTGTTTGTTCTAAAAAAAATTGAAATCAGAAAAAAATACAAGAAGGAATTATTTTAATGGGTATTAAATGAATTCAGTTTTGGACACAATGAGTCTTGGGATTTCCAAATGGGGATGAACAGTGGGTCGTTAGATACATGAATCTTTTAGTTATACAATTTTTGTCTGCAGGTACAGCTCAGATTTGTTATCTGTCAGGTTACAATGACCTTAGAGTGATTGTACAGGAGGAGCAAAGGCCATGATCCCAGTGTCCATGAATAGCAATGTTTTAGGCACGGACAGGCCAAGAGAAGCCATAAAGGCTTCAAGTGATGGTGTCGATAGGGAAAGGGACAGAGACACGGAGCCAGACTACTTAAAGAGAGAGTTGTCAGCCATCCTCAGCAGAAACTTTTTTTTTCTTTTGGAAACAGTGGACCTTTGAGTTATGCTTCTGCAATCTCCATATCAACTTCCCACACCATTGTTTAGTACAAAATTTGTGCTTACTAAATGCTTCTTGGCTAGCACCACCATCTTCACTGAACTCTCAAATACTCCAGATTCTTCTAGTAGCACAGATAAGACATTTGTTTTCCCTATGACGAAACCCTGCTCTTTTTCTGATGAAAACTTTATAGGAAGTGTGAGGCTGAGTCTACATAGGCAAATATGGCAGCAATTAATCTCTTGGTACACTGCCATCTTTCAACATGATTAACATTATGAGCTTTGGAGGACAGCCCTTTCCCCCTCAATCTTCTATATCACATAGATTTCCTTACTGAATAAATGATCAGTTTCTATGGCAACTAGATTCGATGTATTATTTTGTTAATAAATATAGGAAGTGGGGCTGTGGCATGTGTGGTGAGGTGTTGACCCTACAGAGAGTGGCTGATGTCATATAATTTTCTAGAGTTGATCATAAGGACTCATAAAGGTTTGGTTCTGTGGTTATTTGAGGAGTCCCCACTAGGACTCAGAGGCACTTGGAATCAGCTGACTCTACAAGGCTGGTCACACAGTCACATGGTCATGTTTCTGAAACATTGGTGGCCCATCAACTGTTCAGAGAAAGGAAGTACATATTTGCAAAACTATTTTTTTTGTGGTTATTTTTTTATATATATTTTTAAGATTTATTTATTATATGTAAGTACACTGTAGCTGTCTTCAGACACACCAGAAGAGGGCGTCAGATCTCACTACGGATGGTTGTGAGCCACCATGTGGTTGCTGGGATTTGAACTCAGGACCTCCGGAAGAGCAGTCAGTGCTCTTAACCACTGAGCCATCTCTCCAGCCCCTTTTTGTGGTTATTGAGAGATGTGAAGTTAATCTCCTCAAGCTTGCGAGTCCTTGGCACTTTCTCTCTGTTTCTTTTGATTTTTGGTTGCCTTTAATCATAGTGTGTGGCTTTGGCAGCCAAGCTTTTCTTCTCCTAAGAGGATGTGGGTCCCAGATGGCTGGATTCTCTACATGAGTTTTAATCTAGCATATTTTCAAAGTGTGCTTTAATCATAGTGTGTGGCTTTGGCAGCCAAGCTTTTCTTCTCCTAAGAGGATGTGGGTCCCAGATGGCTGGATTCTATACATGAGTTTTAATCTAGCATATTTTCAAAGTGTGCTCAGAAGTACAATCTAGGAAAAAGAGTTAAAAGTCATTGCTGAAGACCGGGAGGGGGATAAAGACTGGGCTGTAAAAACAGATTAAAGATTTTTTTTTTTTAAAAAAGGGTCATTTGATACATTTGGAGAGCATTTTAAATTCTAATGCAAAAACCATAATGAAAAGTCTGATGAGATGTCATCTATATATCAGTCATAGAGGGTCACATTTCCATAGCTACTTTATTTTTTGTGTAGAGAAATGGATATTCTTTCTTAAATTCAAAATGAACTCTTCAATAATCACCATATATGTTTTGCACAGCTGTCAGATACTTACAGACAGATATGGTACACAAAGACTGTAGCTGGAGTCTTTTATGTGATAATGCCCACTTTTTGGATGGTATTTTAGATATTCCTGTACAAGAAGTAGCATGCCAATCAGACTGTGTATGTTAGCTACTTTTCTCATTACTGAGGTGTTCTGGATCGTTTTATGTCAACTTGACACAAGCCGGAGTCATCAGATTGGAAGGAACCCCAATTGAGAAAATGCCTCAGGTTTTAGGCAAGCCTATAAAGCATTTTTTTAAAAAAATATGATTGATGGGGGAGGACCCAGCTTATTGTAGATAATGCTGTCCATGGGCTGGCTGGTCCCAAGTTCTATAAGAAAGCAGACATATCAAGCCATGAAGAGTAAGCTGATAAGCAGCATCTCTCCATGGCCTCTGCTCTTACTTCCAGGTTTCTGCCCTGCTTGAGTTCCTGTCCTGACTTTCTTAGATGATGAACAGTGATTTAAATGGCATTAGCCAAATAAATAATTTTCTCTCTAATTTGTACTTTGGTCATGGTATTTCATTATAGCAATGTTACCCTAACGAAGACATGAGGCAAAACATCAGACAAAAGCAACTTAAGGAAGGAGAGGTTTGTGGCTCATACTTCCAGGTACAGTCCATCGTGGAGGGGAGCCACAGTGACAGGAATAGGAGGCAGCTAGCCACACTGTATCCATAGTCAGGAAGCAGAGAGGTGATTGTTGGTGTTCCACTTGGTCTGGGACACCGCCCATGGAATGACCTATAATGAAGATCAGTATTCTGAGTTTAACCCCATCCAGAAGCTTCCTCATATGCATCACCAGAAACTTGTCTCCTAGGTGATTCTAGCTCCTGTTGGTTTAACAATCAGTATTAACTGTCATACCCGTGGTCTAATCTCAGCTCTGGCCCTTGGCACCTGTAACCTTGGTGAGCATTTTCACCTCTGTGTGCCTTAATTTCTTTAAGTATAAAATGGATAGATTTAGCCTTATCTCTTCAAGGTATTTGAAAATCAAATGAAAACTAACTTTGTGGGCACAAATATCATCTCCACTTTTCTTTTTCTTTTAATTGTGCATGTATGCATGTATGTGTGTGTGTGTGTGTGTGTGTGTGTAGAACACTTGCTGGAGTTGAATGTGAGTTTCCAGACTTGGATCTGATTATAGTAGGAGTCAATATTATGCAATGATGTTTGTGGTCAAAAGAAAGTCCTACTAGAAGTGACTCTTCTGTGTTGGACTTCCTAGCTTCTAGCATCGCAATCCAAATAAGCTTGCATTGTTTGTAAACTACCCAGTCTGTGGTGTTCTGCTATAATAATGGGAAATAAAACAAGGCAATCAACATAGTCTTTAGCTTACTCATTTATTCCTCTCCAATACATATAACTGCAGACACAGTGTTGATGGAGGTAGATCATAGTCCCAGTCCCCACGAGGTTTTGAGTTTAAACCAAAGACATTGTCAAAGGGCAAGTACGGAGTGTCATGGCAGGTGAAAGAAAGAAACAAGCAGCATTTCAATTATAAGCTGACGATAAACACAAGACTTGCTTGGGAGGCATGTCAGCTGTTCACTCCATCATAGATGAATGGATTATTACTGTGTCTTGGGAAGCACTCTCTCCCTGTCCTTATTCTCTGAAAGGGCTGTAGTTTTGTAGCAAAGTTTATGTTATTGCATAGCTCGATACACATTAGGAAAGAGGCACACTGTAATCACTCAAGGCCTACAGGCTATCTAGTAAGTTCCTGCTAACTATAAACCACAGGCAGGGTGCTTCCGGGCTTCTAGTAGGGACATGACTAACGTGAGTCATGCTGCTTATGTGACAGGCTTAGGCAACATGGTGAGCACACACTGCATACTTCCTGGCCTCAGCTCATCTCAGCAGTCATAATCTCAGGGGAGAGAGAGACATTGTGGTTAAATACATTGATCAGTACAGGTAGACTCGGTACCATCCTAACACCTATAGACTCAAGTCATGGAAACTAGATCTGGTCTGGTTGCTGCTCTGTGATGACATAGTATTAACAAAAATGTTCACCCATTTCTCCAGTGATTATTAGCTATTCTCTCTCTATAAGACAGCATTAGGTTGAGTTTGAGTGTTAAGTGACTTTCAAAAAAAAAAAAACTTACCTCTTTAAGAAATAAAAATGAGCAGATGGTTGTACTGTGGTGTTCTAGGCACATGACAAGATGATCTGGGAAATAATGGGATCTGGGAAAACACAGAAGATAGACTGAGTTAAGATACCAGGATCAACCTGGTGAGATGGCTCAGGCAATAAAGTTGCTTGTCATCAAACTTTCATCCCACATTTGAATCACTCTTATGCCCAGTTTTGAGCCCAGGTAATAAGCTTGAGCATATATATATATATATATATATATATATATATATATATATATATATATATATCAGGGTCCACTTCATTTGTGGGTTCTTTGTCAAGCTGTTTAGCTCCAATATCTACAATCATACTACCCTGAACTCACCTGATTTCATCTATTTTGTGCCAAAATTTGAGAAAGACATGTGAAGGCCTTTGATGATGTATTATTTTTGTGCTCCTCAATACTTAAAAAAAATCTAAGCCTATGGCGGTATGCATTTAATATAGAGAGGATATACATATTAATTATTAACTTGTAGATTATTTACAGCATGACGATAGCTATTCTATAGCAAGAGAAAATGACAGGTATGAAACAATATAAAAATGTGGTCATAGATTTGGATATGGAAAGTGTTTGTCCTCTTCTTAAATACCCCGTAACTTGGTGAATGGTTTAGCTATTACCACAGAGACATCTCATAGCTAAGGATACACAGATGGATGTTTTGTTAAAAAATTAAATTTGTAAGACATAAAACTGCCTGCTCCAAGTTTTCCAAAGAAGAACAGCCTATCAAATTTCAATCAACTTCCCTTCTTATTGATTTCAAACAGCCAGAATCATGGAGAAGGGCTCTGGCAGACAGAGAAAGGATCAGGACAGCTTTGAGGAAAAGCCTTGTGGTGAGGGCTACTTGGTCTGAGAACTTGGCTCCTCTTCATGTCCCAGGCCATGCTTCCATCTCTATACAACTAAGCCAGCATAAGACCAGGTCACATGATAGAGAGTAACAGGCACAGTGGATGCTTTCTTCAAAACCTTTAAAAGAGGAGTCTGTAGTAGAGGACTCCTGGAAATAGCCCACTGCACATAGAGAATGTAACAATACTTCCCTGATGTCAGAGAGCAGTTCTGTGGAAGCACAAAGACCACCTAAAGATGTCCAAACCATAACCTCTGTAATGTGAGATCACTTTCAGATTTGATATGTATATGCATTTGTAAGAACTGATTACAGATTATTTAGTGGGCCCAACGAACTGCAAGGGCCACTAAGAGTCCGGAACACTGTATGGCTGGTGTCAGAGAGAGTCAGAACAGGACTCACTACTGATGGCCTGAAGATGAAAGAGAACAGAACCCTGCCAACTGCTTGAAGAAGCCCAGAAGCCTATGCTTCCCAGCAGCCTTGGGTAAGAGTCCATGGGAGCTCTCATGTTGATCGTGGCTTTGTGAATCTACTAGATTTCTGGCCCAGAGAACTATAAGATGGAAACTGTTTCAAACTACAGAGCTTGTGGCAACTTGTGATGACAGCAATAGGCAGTGAACACATGTCTTTTCCCACTTGGTACATGACCTGAGATTGATGACCGGGCTATGCAAGGGAGTCATGGTCCTCTAAAGAAACCCCAGCTCTCCATTGAGGGTCTCTATGGGTCTAAGTAGTCTCCCCATTTTATCTCAAACCCTTTATCTGCCATTCCTGTTGAACAGGTGGCCCCAGGCATAGCTAAGATGAGAAAACAAGAAAGTAGGTCACATCCAGACTACTCCGTTTTCGACTGTTATCATCTCACATATATGTTATCATCTCATATATATGTTATCATCTCATATATATGGAGTGGGGTAAGGGTGAATCAAAAAGGGAAAAACTGGCAGCAGCTGGTGGGAAGTCTCCTTGTGTATGTTGCTGAGCTTGAGACTTTAAGTTGCAGTTCTAGTATAATTATGAAAAAATAAAATTAGTAAGATTTGTACATGGAGAGTATAAACAGGTTATATAGATTATACACGGTCTCTATTATTCACTGTGCTTTTTTGTCCCCTTGAAATATATAGAAAAGCATATGTATTGAGAGAATTCATTTTGTTTTCCTGAATGGCTTGTACCTCTTTGAGGGTGTAGCCTAAGAGTTATAACATTTTTCACCATAATTTTTTGGACTATTTAGAGTAATATCTTGGTCCTTTAAAAAATCTGAGGAAAATGAATGTTTAAATATATTGTAATTAAACTTAAATATATTCATACTTATCAATTAGTAGAGTGTGTGTTATTGCAATACTTTCAAATTAAGTACTTAATTACTTAACAGAGTAGAAGCAGAATTTTAGGAATCCTAAATAGTTATGTCTCTGTACCCATAAATCCATCATTGGGAAGATGGAGAAGTTAAAGAAATCCTTTTCAGCCTTTGCACTTTATGATAGGAAGACCTCAAAAGAGTATCCTAAGAATTCTGTCCTATACACCCACACTGCAGACTCAACAACTCTTCAGAGTTCTCAGTGTGGCTGCTTGCTTCAGACAAGCGATACAGACAGGAAATAAACACTTGGGAAATCCGGCTGCTTTATTGTTCATGTGCCATCACAGACTAGTATGTGTGTGTGTGTGTTAAGTGACCTGGCAAGTCCAATTGTAAGTGCAGAAAAGCATGACAAATATTTCATTTTTGTGTATAGTTTTACAGTTTATAGCATTTATTTATTTATTTTACAGATAAAGAAACAAAATTTAATGGGGATTTTTCATATTCAAGGTTACACGTTAACTATCTACTATCAGACTTGGAATCTGAAGTTCTTGACACTGGCTTGACGCTCTAACTCACCTGAGTATCACCCATCAAGTTCTTCCCATTCCCTCCAAGCACAGAGGAACTCGAAGTTGCAAAGAAACTCTGGCTTCTCCATATTTAATAGCTCCAAGTGACCACGTGAAACAAAAGTAGGCAAAGGTAGGCAGGGGGTTGGACAGGAAAAAGATAGAATTAGTGCATACTGTTCATTCTATTGGTTCATGCACTTCAGAACTCCATCGTTCAGTCTTCCAGACAAACCATATACTTTTCCCACTCAAAGGAAATATATAATTCATGCTTTGATGCTAAAATGATCCTATAAATTGATTGATCTCAAATCAGCACGGCTAAGTATTTATGTTGGGGTGGCCACCTCTTATTTAACTGAGAGGAGGATTTGCTGTTGTGGCTGTGATCAGGTAACTTCCAGTGGAGCACTCACAGCAGCCTCTCCGTGCTCAGCATATTCACAACTGACTCAGAAGGCTGCTGGACCAGCGGTTAGCCCTGCTCTCTTATGGCCCTGTCTTTCTTCTGTTTTAATCATATTTCTTTTTAAAAACGAAATTACTGAAATTAGATCATGCGTCTGTTTCTCACAACTTCTCTTGGTTTTACGTTTCTTTTAAAATTCTGATTTCCCTTGGCTCAGAGATTGCCCACCAATTTTACTATTAGTATTCTCATCTATAAATTATCACATGAAGGGGTAACATTGATAATATACCATGTTCTATAAATACTATCAAAGTAAAGTATACAGGTTTCCCCCATTGTCAGGTGATAGTATTTCTTTGAGGAAGAATTGAATACTATGGCAAAAATTTTGTGCCTGGAAATACTAATGCTCTTTCCACTATATTTTGTATCTTCATTGTAATTTAAAATTTGATATAAAATGGCTTCATTTAAAAACTTAATTGATTTTTAGATTAAGGAGAACAACTCAAACAAATATAAAACTGAACACAAAGCTAAAATATTATTTCTGTCTAAGAACTACATTTAGTTAATAACTTTTTCTTTCAGAAGAGATTATTGGCACATCATATTAGGATATGCCCTTTCTAAAGATGATTAACATTGCTATTTCTCATATAAAAGTCCTTTTCCAAATTCAGATGTTCATTTATACATCAAGACATTGAGGGAAAAAGAAAGGTTTTGGAGTTAAATTGATTTATATTTGATTTTTATCAGTTGTGTGGCTTTGGGTAAGTTGTTATACAACTACACCTGCTTTGTAATAATGTTAAGAATATCAAGTAAGCAAAACAATCCATGAGTTTAAACTTTAAATATGATGTCTGTAAGAGAACGCGACTTTAATACAAAATCCATTTCCTACTACTAATTTATCATTTTCAGCCTTCCATGGAATTTTGTGATTGACACTAGAAATTGCTATTCAGTGGTACTGAAACCCGAGAGGCTGGATCCTGACATGTTTCAGGAACTCACAGGAGAAAGAACTGAGTGGAGATCTCATGGGACAGGAGACCAGTGCTTCTGGGTAGCAATGTACGTGTAGGGAGAGGCAATAACTTTACCTCCAGCCAAGGAGGTTTCTCTTAGGCTTGCTTGGCAAAGATGACTAGAAACAATTTGGATCTTATCATTGCGTAACTTTCACATGTAAGTCTCAGAGGTATTTGCTTTCTACTCCGTGAATGGAAACTGCCTCTTGCTTTCCTCATCTGGCTCCATTTCAAATCAAAGCTGCATTCCACAACTGTGCCTGTGACTCAGTGTTTTTTCCACTGCACACAGGTCCGAAGTTCCCTCTTCAGAGAGCAACATGCTACTGTATGCATAGCTAGTCATCAAACTGGATAGACAGACAGTTTGGCTTGAACTTTGGATGCTTGGCCAATTATTACCTGAAATTGAATTACTGAGGAAGTTACATAAGAAAGAAATGTATCATTACAGACTTATATTTTTAATACAATTTTGGGAGGCTTACATATAGAAGACTCAGTGATGACTGAACAATGATTTCTTAAATTTAGAGAATCTTAATTTATTCCTCTACGTTTCTTTATTTCCAAGTAAAATGCTTAAAATCCTTGGAAGTGCTCTACATAGATGCACAAGTACACATGTTAAGTACATTTGTGAATTACACTCTACATAGTAAGTATAGTATAATATTCAACAAACTCATTAATATAAGCAGTAGCTAATTGGCTAATCTTCCCAGTGACTTTGTCTCAGCCCAGACATTCCTTCTTTCATAAAACACCTCATCAGGTATTGAGTATTCAGCTTAGCTGTACAGCACTCCCTGTATTGATCAATATATGTGTTTCTTTTCCCAGTTGCTAAAAAGAAGAAAACAGTATGAAATTTGTAGTGATCGGACTTTGTCTATTAGCACTGAAGTGTCTAACATTGTACTAGCACAGAGAAGGTGTCAGTGCTCCTAATGCATCCCTAAATGAATAAAGTAGCATATTCTATTGTATGTAAAAGTCATTGCATGGAGAAGTTCCCAAGTCTTTCTTATTAACTTTCCAGTTCAACACCAAAAATCAATCAATCAATCAATCTAACTAAAAATTGCAGTGTGTTGACTGAAATGTAAACAGCAATGTTAGTTGATAACCAGGAGAGAAAAATGTGGTTTTATAGAAACACAACTCAGGGTGGAATATTGCACACTGAGAACACACTGCTGCTTCTACCCTGGACCTGTTACGCCATCATTTGAAGTGTGAACTTGGAAGATGTTCCTCAAGTGAAGAGATAAATATTAGGTTAAGAAAAACTTCCCCAAACTCCTTTCCAGAGATGGATGACTAAGGAACCCCAGGAGAGTGGGGGAAAATAACTGGTCCTAGGAATTTTAAAGTCTTTTAACTTCAACTAGGTTGACAGATAAACTATGTAATTTTCTGTACTTGCCCAATTAAATATGCCCAATTTAAATATGTTTAACAGAAATGGATTTATTACATCATCTAAGGTAGTGTTTTATGGTTTCATAGGAGCTAGTATTACATCATATTGCAAAATGGGAAGAGCTACTCTAAGTATTAATTATGAGAAGCAAACTTTCTCTCTCATTAAAGGATGTTTAAAAAGTGCATCTCCCACAGTCAGGATATTGGCATAATGACTGACATAGTGGATTCAGGCCTCAGAGCACAGAGTCAGGAACTTGCAACCTCACATGTTCATTCTAGAAGAATCATAGAAGAGCAGATGTTTAAAGAAATAAAGGCTTTCATGGAAATTGTACAGTGGAACTGTTACTTAGTAACTGTACTTGGGATAATAAAACATACACAGATAGCAAAAACAGGGATGAGGCAAGAACTCTAAAAAAGTTTACATGAAAAGATAAGACAAAGAAAGACAATGTGGAGCATAGAAACAACTCTCCAAAGGAAGAGATTAAAACAGTTTGATTTTATCCAGCTGTGAATCCTGCAGTTAAATGGCTTGCCAGGGAAGATGTACCTTCCTAGTGCAATAGTGGAGTGAGAGCTGTCATGGAAACCAACCACTTTCTACATTGGATTTGAAGAGGCAACTCATGCATTTGGATTTGAAGAGGCAACTCATGCATTGGTTTCGTTAATCTCATCAAGAGTTCATGGTAGGGGACGTCATAGGCCTGGCCGGATACCTGATACTATTGTTTTGCTAAAGGACCCTGTCTAACTGCCTTTAAATACTCATAATACTTATAGATTAGTGCTATGTAAAACCTCCATCAGAAAAGCTTCTTTCTATACAGACAGCAGTTAATGTAGGAACCCCTATCTGGCCAAATTGCCAAGAGTAAGTGGTAGAATGGTAGAATCCTAAATGGGACAGCCAACGTCTACTCTCTCCAAAGACTCAGGGAACATCATGGAAGAGGGGGTGGAGAGAAAGCCAGAGGATGGAGAGATGTACACAGTGCCTTCAGAACATCACATATCTATTGAACTCAAACTCACTGCAGATGTGCTTTTCTGCAGAAGATTGTGTCTGGAGGAGCCCTGAGAGGTCATACTCCTTCCAAGGAAGGGACTGTTGGGAATTAAAAGTTTTGGAGATATTAGGTGTCATTTTCTTCATTAGTGTAGCCATGATAAATTGTCCTTGCTCCAGAAAATTAAATCTGACCGCCCCCCGCCCCCCCTCCCCCACCGGCCAAGAAATACTCATTAACTCTGTGGACCGCACACAAACAAAAAGAAGTTGAGAAAATAAGAGGGAATTTATTGAGAAGTGGTCCAGAGAGAAAGAAACTGAGACAAGACAGGGAAATGGGGAAATGAAAATGACAAAGTTCATTAGATAAATGTATGAAACTGCCAAACAATTAAGAAGTATGGTTTGAATGAAAATAATGCTTAGAACACCTCAGCTAGGACTATATCTAGCTCTTTAGAAAAGATGTTCTGAGGATTGTTATAAGGAACTTTATATAACAGAATTATTGTATGCATACATCTTCACGTATAGATACACGTATCTATATATAGATGAACATTTATATTTACTTATACATAGTGAATTGTTTACTAGCTAGCCTCTTTGTATTGGTGCTAGGTGATCAAACTCAGGGCTTTGTATAGATTAGCCAAACACTCTGCCACCGACTGAGCTACATACTTTGTTTAATAATTATTTTTATAGAGTAGACCTTTTCAACCATAATCATCCTTGTATTAAAATTACATGATTAATTGATTAATTAATCATGCAATAGTGTCTCCTCTCCTCTCCTTTCCTCCCTTCGCCTCCCCTCTCCTCTTCTCTTATTTCTTCTCCTCTCTCCATAGCCCCCCCTCTCCTCCTCTCTCTATACCTTCCCCTACCCTTCTGTCTTTTCCTCTCCTCTTTTCCATTTTCCCCTTCTCTTCTCTATTCCGTATGTTATTACATCCATTTATTTGTCTCAGATGTGTCATACTTGAGAAAACGTGGTAAGAAATACTCTCATCTCTAGAGCAGTTTAGATCCCGTGCATAATTCCTCACTAAGTTCTGACTTCATATATACTCCTGATTGAATGTGAGAAACTATACACTATCAACAAGAACAAAATAAAAATAAATAGTTGTAAAAGGAGATTGGACCAAAGTTTGTAGATCAAGTAACACAGGTGTAGGGAGAAACCTGGATTGATGCTCTGTCACAGATATTACACATTTGCCACCCTATGTATCTAGTAGAGAGAGACTCTTACTATGAGAGTTCTGGTTCAACAGATGAAGATTCAATTCCTCTTCTACTTGTATAAGCTAATGAACTATCCTTCCAAGTATCAGCTTGATCATTTTTATAGAGGACCACTAAACAAAGGGTTGCTTAATGTTCAAATGTAATGACTCTTCACAGAGTGGATGTCTAATATGTTTTAGTGTTACCTAATCTATAACTGAATTACAACTACACATCTATACAATTAATTCATTCTCAATTTAAGACAGTAATGAATATAGTTATATTATTTGATTGAGTGCTCCTCAGATCCCTTTCTTTCAACTTGAAAAAAAAAAGATTTTTCCTAACATTTTCTTTTAATTTAATTTCTAATATTTATAGGTATCTCTTAACATATTCCTTAGGTTTTATTATTCCTTCAGGGGAAAAAACATTTTCTTTTCTTCTGCCAAGATGACCATTCCTAACCTACCTTTTCAATTATTTCAACTCACCCAGATGTTTTTTATTTCTACTGTCTTTATGTAATATCCATATGGGTACAGATCTCCCTCCCTGTGTGTGTGATTTGTGTGCTTGGGTGGTAAATTCTTTGGTAACTGATTTAAACATTCTCCCAATCTCCATGCAAGTAGGACTAGATTGGAGGGTTTGAAGGGATAAAAAGGAAGGAATATATCATATAATTATATTATATCTCAAAAAATAAAAGAAAAATTAGATTTGGTAGTTGGATTTTAAGATTGTTTAAATTTTCATTTACAAATACCTAAGCCAACAGAGTCCCGAATTAAGGCAAATATTGGATTTGGTATTTGTTTGCCTTTGTTGAGTCCTGAGATATCACAAAATATTCTTTCTGGTTTATGCTAACAAGGCACCAGGTATGATTCAAAACTTGAGAATGCCAAAATCCTTCCCTAGTGTCTCCTGTGCTGACTTGAACTTTCATCATTTCTGAGTCCTGTTTAATGAAAAGAAGCTGTGGAATGTACATTCTTCTCAAGATAACTGTGTCAATTTTCTTTAGATACTGTCATAAAGCTAAAATAAGAATACATCCAAGCCCAACCTTCTCCGAAGGTGGATTTGGAGTTTTACTTGGACCAGTTCCTCATGAGAATGCAGCTCTATGGAGGTGAGTAAGCAGAAGTTCCGTCTAATGTTTGGACAGGAGACAAGAAAGGAGCAGATGGGATGGATGAGCGAGAAAGAAAGCACTCTGCATTCTCAGTGGTGGGTGTGAAACAGGCTCGAGAGTTACAGCAAAAGTGTTCTTCCTCAAGAGTCAATTTCTCATTCACCTCTGTGTTGTAGAATTTAGTCCACAGTCATGGAAATATCTGATGTATTGAAGAATTAGCTTTGCATTATCATCTTCCTTAAGAGTAGCTCATTTTCAAGACACAATAGGGTCAAGTTGAAATTTTGACAACTCAGTAGGAAATACAGCCCAAAATAGTGTGAAACCAAGACAGATCTGGCTTTGTTACAAAATGCTATGTTCTCTGGACTGTGATTTCCACTGCATCAGCTGCTAGGGGTTTGAGGAACTCCCAACCTCCAGCAACCTTAGCTTCTCTTTTCAAAGGATGCTAAATCTGTTTTTTTTTCTACTTAAAAAAAACTTGCTTATTTAAAAGATTAAAACAATAGTTTCTCCACGATACTTTCATTTAAATTAACTTCAGTTGAGATATTTTCTATGAAAAATAATAAGGAATATTCATTCTTTTCTAGGATTTTATCATTGAATTAGTCTTAACACTTGTAAAGAGGGCAGAGACAAGCTATACTAAACCTTATAAAATGTTTTATATAAACTAAACTTTGTACATTTAATGCATGCTCAAAGAAATTTAGTAACATGCCATATAACAAGTTAGGACTGAGCTATCCTGGGCAATGCTATCATTGGATGTGTCTAGATTAAAGGTCCACAAGGTTTCTAGCAAATGATTCTGGCATTCTATAAGACAGGTAATATATTTTTTTTAACTGATGGGGAGGCTTATGTATAAAGAACATGGGACTTCTTCATTTTTGTGCTTAATTTGTATTTTGATAGCAGGAGGAAAAAGCTTATATTTGTGGGTGAAGGACAGAGTATAAGCTGAGGTTGGGGACAAGATACCGGAAATACCTTTTAAATGATAGACCGTTTAAAAAGGAAATAACTTTTATTTTATTTTATTCTATTTTATTTTATTAGATATTTTCTTTATTTACATTTCAAATGTTATCCCCTCTCCTGGTCTCCCTCCAAAAACCCCCTCTTCTTATCCCCTCCCCATCTCCCTGCTCACCAACCCACTCCCACTCCCATTTTCTGGCCCTGGCATTCCCCTACACTGGGACATAGAGCCTTCACAGGACCAGGGCTCTTCCTCCACTGATGACTGACTAGGCCATCCTCTGCTGCATATGTAGCTGGAGCCATGAGTCTCACCATGTGTACTCTTTGGATGGTGGTTTAGTTTCTGGGAGCTTTGGGGGTACTGGTTAGTTCATATTGTTGTTCCTCCTGTGGAGCTGTAAACCCTTCAACTCCTTGGGTCCTTTCTCTAGCTCCTTCATTTGGGACCCTGTGCTCCTTCCAGTGGATGACTGTGAGCACCCACGTCTGTATTTGTCAGGCACTGGCAGAGCCTCTCAGGAGACAGTTATCCCAGGCTCCTGGCTGCAAGCTCTCACAAATCACATGAACCTCAAAAAGGAAGACCAAAGTGTGGATACTTCAATCCTTCCTAGAAGGGGGAACAAAATACCCATGGAAAGAGTTACAGAAACAAGGTGTGGAGCAGAGACTGAAGGAATGACCAGCCAGAGACTGCCCCACCTGGGGATCCATCCCATAGACAATCACCAAACCCAGACACTATTGTGGAAATAACTTTTTAAATGATAGCTTTATTTCTACTCAGTGTTAGAATTGGAATTTGATTCCAACATGGTCCAAGTGTGAGAAAATTGACCATCATGTTATTTACTGTTTGCTAAATTCTAGTGATATATTTGCAGGTCTTTTTTAAAAAAATATTTATTTTATATGTATACATTTTTTGCCCACATATATGTATGTGCATCATGTGTGTCTGATCCCTTGAGGGTCAGAAGATGGAGTTGGATTCCCCGGCACTGGAGTAATAGACAGTTGTTAGACACCACATTGTGGCTGGAACTAGACTTAGATTCTTTGCAAGAGTAATGCATGCTCTTACTGGCCAAGCCATCTCTCCAGCCCCCAGCTGCAGCTTTATTTCAAGTCTATTTCAGAATAAACACAATTTGTAACTGGGAATTGTGTGTGTGTGTGTGTGTGTGTGTGTGTGTGATTATAGCTTTGATTTGATGTCTTAAAACTCCCACCGAGGTGCGATTGACAAACAAAACTCGTGTATCTCTAAAATGGTACCTATGTGAAGTCTGCAGTGTGATGACTTCATGAGAACCGTGTTGTTTAAACCATGCATCCTCACTCTTCAGCTCCTAGCCTCTCTGACTTACTCAGTCGTTACATCTGCAGTAGGACAAAACTTAGTTTTAGATTTTATTTAGTTTTATAAGATGTTTTCTTACTTGGAAATAATTTGGAACGCATCGCTTCTTACAGCAGCTGAGGCTGGCTGTGCATGCACACAGCACTTCCTCTTGCTTGAGGAAAGACTTTTTTCCTTCTGAACTTCCCTTGTAGTGGCTTCTGTCCCTCCTCCCGTGTTTCTGTTGGCTCTAAGCCTTCTCATTCCTTTGTATGTTTGGCCTGGTGCCACGATGACAGCGAGTGCTTAGCAGTGTTCCAAAGGAAAACTCCACCTCCCACCCCCACGGAGCTAATTGCTATAAAACATGACATTGCATCGTTCATCCATCACTTGTGGGTATCTGCTTTCCTCAGTTCTCATTCCTTCAGAGAACAAGTTCTAGCCTCATGGAGGAAATGCCTTTGAACGAGTCAAGTCCTCAAAGGGCAGAGAGGTGCAGGAAGCCATGGCTCTTGTGCATAGTGGCTCTGTTACTGATGCTGCTCTGTTCCTTGGGTACACTGATCTATACTTCACTCAAGGTAAGGTGGTCATAGAGTCTACAGCTGCTAATTATATCATATAAAGGTTATTTATTTGTTAGTCTGGTTATTATCACTGCCATTCAGCATTGCTAGAGGTAGTGGGGAGGAAGACATTTGACAGTACAAACAGTGTAAGCAATTTAAGCCTTGTAATGACATGGCTCTTCATATGTGTTTTTATTCATCGAATGTTTTAAGACAAAAGACACTAGAAAATACTATATGTTCTCTGTAGGTGTGAGCTAGATGGAACTACATGTTTAAACTGAGCCTTTAGGTGACTGTGGAAGTTCTTTTGTCCTTCCTGGGACTCTACTAGAACTTTCTTGATAGGCAAAGAAAAGACCTGAACCATGGTACTAATTTTCAGGTAACTCCAGACAAGCTGTGGTCTCATTGGGGGAAGAGATACAAAACAGTAATGGGAGACAGTGACAGGAAGCAACTGCATGCTGAGGAAGGGCCTGGTGTCAAACTAGAAAAAAAAGGAAACCCTGGGTTCCAGTTCTAGATTAGCCTCTCCATAACCAGCTGCGCAAATGTGAGTAAGTTGTATCATTGTTCTGATTCTAGTTTCTAGGTCTGCAACATGGTGATAAGGGAATGGATCTATTTACTTGACATCCTGCTAGCTGTAATTATAGTGCTCAGTAATTGACCTAGGAGTAGGATAAACCATATAGTGGTGGTTTATAACTTTGGGCTTGGGTGACCAGGGAAGGCTTCATGGAGGAGGGAGGAGCACATGTCTGTTTGGGAAGCCCCTGATGGTTATCAGGAATTTCCCATTGAACTCTAGTGTAAATTGTGGGTTTAGATGGGATATGAACTGGAAATGTATATCAATTAGGTTTTTCTAGAAGTGTTCTCTCACACAGAACAGCCAGGGCTACACAGAGGGAAAAAAACAGCAAAAAACAACAAACAAACAAACAAACAAAAACAAAAAGCATTGACCAGAAAGGCTAGAAAGGAATCAAATATTAAATAAGACATTATATAATTCAAGAGTTGGCCTATTTATATTAAAATATACTAAATCTTGGGCAGAATTAAATGACGTATAGCTGTGTAAGAAAGGGTTGTGATGTGAGCCCAGGAACATTTTTCTAAAGAGACCAACCAGAGATGGTCTTAAAGGTATGGTTCTATATTGGCAAGATATTGAGAAAAGATGCAGGAGGAAGTAATGCACTGTTGATTCGAGGTTAGTTAGTATGGTACTGGCTAAAGACTTACATAGGAGCCCATTAATCTATATTCTGTAACTGTACAAATGGATCAAAGGCAGAGGGAGTTCTAACCCCAGCCCCACCCTTCCAAAGAATGAACCAAGACACGAACTTTCTGAAGCAATGAGTGTTGAGAAGACTATCAGCATTCTCAAGAGTTTAAAGGAGGAAGGCTGAGGATGCATTAAGTTCACACTGAAAAGGCTTTTTCCTCGGGCAAACTTCCTCAAGTCTTATTAATCAGGTGGCTCTGAGCATCAGTGAGCCTAGGTGCCACTGACTCCTGCTGGTGAGGAGTGGCCAAGGGAAATGCCTTTCTGAGTGACATCTCTTCCCACAATCAAACCTAGTTAATTCATGATTTCTGAAACTCGGATTCGAGGTTGTCTTCTCAGAAGAACACATTCCTTTCAGTGAAGGGTTCCTCTTCTAAACATACAAGTTATCCCAAATTTAAGGAAGTAAAACGTTTTGAAGTCTCTTTTCCTGTCAGGATGCTTGGCAGCATAGTTACTATGGAAACGACACTGGCTTTCAGGATTAGCTCCAGTATTACACGTTCCTTATTAGCTACAAACAAATGTCTTGAGCAGAGATATCTGAGTGGCTGGCAGGTGCTGAGTTATTATGAGGTGGTCGCTTCCACCTTTTCATACTTAAGAACTTAGAAGGTTTTTCTTTTTTTCTTTCTTTTTTTGATGCAAATCTCCATTTTAAAAAATCTCTTCTTCTAAAAAAAAAAAAAGATTCCCCCCCCCTTTTTTCTTTAAAAAAAAAAAGCCCTCTTATGTTTAAAAGTAAGATATGAATCTTGGCTTCCTTCAAAATTTTTTCTATCTCCTAGGAGACATCTAGTTAAGAGACTAGACTGGAGCTCAAGACGGTTGGCCAACTCCTCCATGAAAGTAGCCACAAAAGTTGTCTCTGTAGCATCCAAGTAGTCAGGAAAGCCCCTTTCTTCAGTGAGGAAGGGTGGAATTCCAGAAGGGAACATGGAATTTGTACAATTGTACTTGCAAACAGACGGAGTAGATTTTGTTTCCAAACATATGAGGTTAGGATTAGCCTGGAGTCTGTCTAGGTCATTCTGAGACAAACCAAGTCAATCTGGTCTTCAACCAAAGTGAGGTTAGAAGACCAACTGATCCTTCTAAATAAAAGCAAAACTAGAGTAAACTGAAAGCTTTGTATGTCGCTTTTCGTAACACCAACTGGATTATAAATAGAAACTGCCCCAGTGAGTCGTAGGGGTGAGAGAGAGAGAGAGAGAGTTTTGAATAAGAGTCTGGTTGAGGATGCCAGCCTTTCTTATCAGCCATATGACCTTGGGCTTATTGCTTCATCACCGTGCTCTCATTTCCTCATCTACAGAAGGAATGTGGTAATTCTTACAGAGTTGCCTTAAGGAATAAGGAGGCAGTAATGTGCCTGACCCGCCTGACTCATGCTAGGCTCTAGATGGCTGTGATTAATATTTATACCACGGTTACTTATAAGGTTTACAATGAATACAAACAACAAGGTCATTTAAAATATACATGGTTTGTCTGACCTCCCTTCCTCAGTAAAAGACCTCTTCTCTCAACCAAACTGATGATTTTCCAATTACATTTTAACTTATGGCAATAGTTACGGATGAACTCAGTGGCGTTTTCTAACTCTAAAGAGATATTAAAGCAACTCGCAATAGGCTTTCTGGATGCTTGTCTCTGTCAGTTCATTTGTCTATCGATTTAGATTTTCTGTGTACTTCTTACACATGTTGATAGCTGGAACAAAATCCAGGACATTTGTATTTTGCTGGCTACTTAATTGCTTCCTATGTATGATCATGTCAATCTAGCTAGATTACGAACTTCCTGAGAGATAACAATTGTACATTAAATGTGTCTTTCTTGCTTACAATGCTAGTATAATGTTGGGACTATAGGTAATTAAGTTGTTTGTTTACCTTGTTTTTATAATCAGCATCATTATCAAAATAGCTGATATTTACTGAGAAGTTTCAGGTAGCATGTCTGGAGAAGCCCTCTCCAAGAATCAGCGTGGTAAAGTAAGAACAAAAGCTTTAGTGAGTCCCTGCTTTTACTCCCTGGTTAATAGATATGGAAATTGGAATTCTGGGAGCCCCGGCTATAACCCTGTCAGTCTTTGTGCTGAACTGACTTTGGACATCTCTTTTAAGAAAATCCAAAATGTGGATGAAATAATTGCAAGAGTACAGTGGATTTCAGGAAATCCAGTGTCTTTTAGTTTTTAGAGTCACGGCTTCTCCCCTTTTTTATTGCACCTCCTTATCAGTATAAAATGCTCTTATTATAACTTCTAACATATGTATACTAGATAGTATCTCACGTCTGAGTATAAAACCATGTACACAAAAGATGTGTACACACACAAGATGGAAACTCTAAAAGTTTAATACAGATTTTCCAGTCTAAGTCTATTTTGCTTTAGTTAAGTTGTTAAGTTGTCTATAATATATTAAGATTGATGCAAACATAATACAGTAATTGAAATATTGTTTCTTTGATGCTGATCTCTTAGTCACCTTCAGAGCCCTAGTGATTTGATATTATGTGTTTTATTTCCTTAATTTTAGCTTAACATTTTATAATGCAGTAACTTGAGATTTATATTCTAATTTATCTTGATTTATGATTTCAATGACTGCAGTCCCAAATCTTGGAGTTATCTTTCTTTCTTTGCATTGCCTCATGCTAGTATTCATGTCAGGAACTCCAGTTACTTCTTGCTTCCTTCTCCATATAGCCTAGCTTGATCTGAAAGTCACAGTTCTCCTGCTTCAACCTAAGTGCTTTTAAGACAGGCGTGCATCTCTCTGTTGGACCCTCTGCCAGCACCTTGGTCAGAGCCATGTGCTTTCCAGTTTATAGACTCCATCCAGTCCATGCCTAACTGACTTCATTGCTTTTACCTTCTGTTCTCTTCGTTTTTTCCCTAGCATAATAGCTGGACAAATCCTTTAAAAGGATCATAGATCAGTCTCCATGTTTAAAAAAGTCTTTTGAGCACTTTGCTCCCAGGAAACCAATGCATTCTCAGTACCCAAAACTTTAATGTTTGGGCCTTATTTTTAACCCTGAAGCATTTAACAGCATTTAAGTAATTGTATTTGTAAATTAGCCATAATTAATGTCACCTTTCAGCATGTCGCAGACATTTTGAAACACTTGTTTCTGATTCTGAAGGCATCCTTGTTATTATACATGGCATGTGATTTTCTATACATTAAATATTTCTGGAGCTAATACTGTTGTTTTAAGTGAAGGGAAAACAAAGATAAGCAGAGGTCCCATTATTTTTCCCACATGCAACAGATCATCTTGGGAAATGATTTATAGGGATATGGAGGCTGCTGTTTGTAGTAAACTAGAAAGGAAGAACACAGCTTCAACACTTGCCTTGTGTGTCAAAGGTAAATGAACAGAATGCGACACCAACGTCTTGGATGAAAGACACCCTCCAAAAAGATCTGCTACCTTTCTTCTCATGATTAAATCTATCATTCAATGACACCATTTTAAAAATTAAAACAATGCTACTCACCACCCTTATTCATGCTTTCTTTCTCTTTTTAAGATTTATTATTTACTTATTTATTTATTTATGTACACTGTAGCTATCTTCAGATGCTCCAGAAGAAAGCATCAGATCTCGTTACAGATGGTTGTGAGCCACCAGGTGGTTGCTGGGATTTGAACTCAGGGCCTTTGGAAGAGCATTCAGTGCTCTTAACCGCTGAACCATCTTTGTAGCCCTCTCTTCATGCTTTCTTTTGTCTCTGTATACAGCTAAATTCGTGTGTCTAATATACCTCTGCCCATACATCCTTATTCACTTGCTTCCTCATGTCTTCCTAAAACTCTAATGTAAGTCAAATGTAAAGGACAGAACCAGTCATCTGTAGAGGGAAATGAAGACGTATGTCAGGTGTACAGGTGTCTGTGTTTGTGTGTTGGGAGGAGGGGCATATTTTTGGGGAAGGGTTTGGGGGTTGGAAAATAGTTTGCTAGAGAAACTTTAAACTCTAAGTAATTAGTCAAGCATGTAGCAGTGGTGCCATCATTCTGACCAGTTTTTCTTTTCCTTCAACAGCCAACTGCCATCGAACCCTGCATGGTTAGGTTTGGTGAGTAACCCATCTTCCATGGTTTCCCTTCATTTCCCTTAGATTCTGAGTCAAGAAGGCCAGTGCCAGTGCCCTCGGAAAGCCTGTGCATCCTTTACTTCACTTTCAGTGATTGTTTATTACAATCACTCACCCCATACTTGCCGTCTGCCCAGTGAGAACGGAGGCTCCAGGACTGAGCCCGATTGACAAGCCCACACCTGGTGACCCTCTTGGCAGGCATAGACATCCCACTAACAAAAGCCTTGTGGATCTGCATACAGCAATCAGCTTTTAGTTTGGTAGTTTATTAAGGATATTTTTCAGATTCCTATAACCTTTGGTCAAAGCATTTCTTATATTTCCTACATGTCGAATGTCTAGCAGAGCATCTGGGTACCATTACTGCTGTTAGTAAGTGCACAGAAGAGAAGGAAGGAGCACTTCCTCTTTGCTTCTGAGTCACTTTTCGTGACAGTCACTTGATATGCGCTCAGAAAACGTGGAAAACAGTGCTGCTGAGTGTTTTAGTTTCATTTCTGTTGCTTTTATAAGATACCCTGTCAAAAAGCAACTTTTGGAGAAAAGGGATTTGTTTTATTCACAAGTGCAAATTACAGTCCCTCACCGTGGAGAAATCATGGCCCCGGGAGTTTAAAGCATCTAGTCACATTCAGTCAAGAGCAGAGGAAAATGAAGGGCACTTGCTTATTGCTTGCTTTTTTTTTTATTGGATATTTTATTTATTTATATTTCAAATGTTATTCCCTTTCCCGATTGCCCCACAGAACCCTCTTTCCATCTCTCTCCCCCTGCTTCTATGAGGCTGTTCCCCCACCCACCCACATACTCCTGCCTCCCTGACCTCACACTCTCCTACACTGAGGCATAGAGCCTTCACGGGACCAAAGGCCTCTTCTCCCATTGATGCCCGACAAGGCCATCCTCTGCTACATATGTAGCTGGAGCCATCGGTCCCTCCATGTGTACTCCTTGGTTAGTGGTTTAGACCCTGGGAGCTCTGGTTGGTTCATACTGTTGTTCTTGGTATGGGGTTGCAAATCCCTTCAGCTCTCTCATTACTTTAACTCCTCCATTGGGGACCTCATGATCAGTTCAATGGTTGGCTTTGAGCATCTGTATTTGTGTATGTCAGGCTCTGGCAGAGCCTTTCAGGAGGCAGCTATATCAGGCTCCTGTTAGCTCAGTTCCTTTTCTCTACTTCTTTACAGTTCAGGACATCTTGCCTAGGAAATGGCACCAACCATAGTGGGCTGGATTTTCCCATATCTAATAACTTAATTAAAATACTCTATAAGACCAACTTGATATAGACAGCTCTTTCTTGGGCCCTCTTCTCAGGTGACTATAGATTGTGTCAATTTGACAAGGAAAGCTAACTACCATACTGAGTCTCAGAATATTTCTTAGAGCACATGAAAAATATCAAGTGTATACATTTGTGATTGCTTGTACCAAATTTTCATTTGACAGAAGACAATTTCTTTAGTTCATTTTTTCACTCTTCTGTCTTTTGCTCCAGTTTTAAAAAATACTTTGGTGCCCAGAGGTTAGGACAGTTTTTGAATGTGTCCCACTCTGATTTTGTGTTTTGTTTTTTTCAGTGAAAACAATAGAGTATATAATGTGTTCAAATTTCTCCTTGATGTGATAAAAATCAATTGTTTTTTTAAAATTCCATAACTGGATTAAATAAGAAAAAATAAACTTGCCCATGGTGTGCCACCAAGGAAAAATGCAGAGTTCACTGGAGATGCAACAACTTTTTGTTTTTGCTTATAACACTCCATTCCTCTTGCTCATTCCTCTATTCTCTTCCAGCATCTACCTCCAAGTCTTATCCTAGTTATTTATGTGTGAATGAGAATCTAAGTCAGTCTTACCTCTTTTAGGCTATGTCCTCTATAACTAAAGTTATGGAGAATTAGAGAAACATTCAGATAACTTTGAATCAATAAAAACACCTGTTGGGGGCCTTGAAGTTACATAGCTGTACAAAACCACTAACATTAGGAAAATATTTCAATGTAATACACAGGAAAAGAAATGACTCAATTTGTACACATATCCCACTTCCCATGTGGCAATATTAGACTTAGGATAGTTACATTTAATTAAATACATATATATTAATTAAGTTAATTTATATCAGTAATTATTTCTAATTAAATAAGCTAGATAATATTATGTGAATTGAAAGTGACACAGAGAATCATATTTTAGATACAAAGCATCAGGCATCAAAATCAGAAATACAGACCTGTCAATCAATTTAGAGCTAATTACTGATACTGAGCTGGGAAGATTATTTGAACTCAGCAATTTGAGCCCAGACAACAATACAGCAAGACTCCCATATCAAAATAAAAGAAAAGTTTGTTGAGCACACACAATTCTACGAGCTTATTTAGGTGATGGGAGTATAGCAATTGAAAAAAAAAATGGAGAATACTTATCAAAGACACCACACTCAAGTAGATGTAAGACACTAGAAAAATGGCCAAATTAATTTATAACATACTTCTTACTAACACCTTTTTTTATTTTATTAGGTAATTTCCTCAATTACATTTCCAATGCTATCCAAAAAGTCCCCAATACACTCCCCCCCCCAGGCCCCACACACCCACCCCCACCCCTTGGCCCTGGCATTCCCCTGTACTGGGGCATATAAAGTTGGCAAGTCCAATGGGCCTCTCTTTCTAGTGATGGCCTACTAGGCCCTCTTTTGATACAAATGCAGCTAGAGACAAGAGCTCTGGGGTACTGGTTAGTTCCTAATAATGATCCACCTATGGGGTTGCAGTTCCCTTTAGCTCCTTGGGTACTTTCTCTAGCTCCTCCATTGGGGGCCCTGTGATCCATCCAATAGCTGACTGTGAGCATCCACTTCTGTGTTTGCTAGGCCCCGGCATTGTCTCACAAGAGACAGCTATATCTGGGTCCTTTCAGCAAAATCTTGCTAGTGTATGCAGTGGTGTCAGCGTTTGGAAGCTGATTATGGGATGGATCTCTGGATATGGCAGTCTTTAGATGGTCCATCCTTTCTTCACAGCTCCAAACTTTATCTCTGTAACTCTTTCCATGGGTGTTTTGTTCCCAATTCCAAGAAGGGGCACAGTGTCCACACTTTGGTCTTCGTTCTTCTTGAGTTTCATGCGTTTAACAAATTGTATCTTATATCTTGGGTATCCTAAGTTTTTGGGCTAATATCCACTTATCAGTGAGTACATATTGTGTGAGTTCCTTTGTGAATATGTTACCTCACTCAGAATGATGCCTTACATGAAGAAAATTACAACAATGCAGAGCACGGTAGTCAGAGGAGAACAATGCTGAGTGTTGATTGTTTATGTAATGTGTTATTGGTAAAGCACCACAGGGTAAATAGTATTTGTGTAAGAAAGATATGGGGACGCCTAGATTATAAGCAGTTCTTATTATAGTCTTGTGTGCTTTGTCTCTCCATTCCACTCCCTTCCTCACTCATATTACCCGAGAAGAGATACAGAGTTATTAAGATCTGAAGCGTCTCAAAAGCAGAGAGATGGTTTATTCTCCCAATAGATTTGAAATATGGTCTGGGAAAAGTAGTATAGTCCAGGTAAAGAAGCCACTTGAAGGCAGTAAAATATACAGTACCATCAGATAGAGGATGTAATAGTAATGGAAACATGATCTTTTTCTTCTTCTTTTTCAATTTCTTATAGAACTATCATCCTCAAAATGGCACATGACATCTCCTAAACCTCACTGTGTGAGTACACCATCTGATGGGAAGCTGGAGATACTGCAGAGTGGCACATATTTAATCTACGGCCAAGTGATTCCTGTCGATAAGAAATACGTAAAAGACAATGCGCCCTTCGTAGTACAGATATGTAAAAAGAATGATGTCCTACAAACTCTAATGAATGATTTTCAAATCTTGCCTATAGGAGGGGTTTATGAACTGCATGCTGGAGATAACATATATCTGAAGTTCAACTCTAAAGGCCATATTCAGAAAAATAACACATACTGGGGGATCATCTTAATGCCTGATCTCCCATTCATCTCTTAGAGATTGGGTTTGGTCTCCTCGTGTTCTTTTTTTGTACTGGTGGGTGGGTTGGATGGGGATGATTGTTGGCAATGCACACAGTTTGTGAGGGCTTACAAATTGACACAATCAGAGCCTCTTGGCATATAAAATTTTAGCCCTCATATCTGTCTGAAGAGGACTCAGCAAATGAGCCAATCCCTAATGTTGGGTCTGCAAATGGACTTGTACAATCCATGATAAAAAGGAGTATGGGCAACAGAAGACAGAAACTCTTCCAAAGAATGTCTGTCTAACCTTGATCCCTGGGTAGAATGAGATCCTGTTTCCATGGGAGTCTTACTTGGCTTGCAAAAAAGGTGTAGGGCAGTAGCTTCGCCTTTTTTCCATCATAATTTCCTTGAGCTGTTTTACCTTAATCCCTTCAAACTCTCACCTTCTGAGAGCCTCCTAATGAAACATTGTTAGACTGGTGGGGTGGCCAAGACATGCCAACAACACCTTTCTTTAGAGGTGGTGTTTTTAGAGGACAGAGAACATTATGAAGCCTAGAGCCGCAGAGGTCAAGATGCCACAAAATGGAATTGATCTGGGAATTTTTTTTTCGTCATTCTCAGGATGCAGGTTCATTCTGAACTTTCCCCTAGGCCTTCATTGCTTTTGTGTGTATGTGTGCATAAATTCTGCAAATAGAAAAGTGAGAGTTTGCACCAGTACTCACTAGATTAAACACCAGAAAGTGGTACTTTTCTGGCTGTATTATGCCACGATAGCACATTTTTGGTTGGTGTTCCCTAACTGGCAAGTAGAACAGTTTTCCTAAACCACACAACAATGCTATGATGTTAGTGGGGTAGATATTTTTGGAAAAAAAATTGCACATTGAGAACATGGGTAGATGAACCCTAAGACTCTTACCTCAATTCAGAACTCACAATGAATTAAGTGGGTGGGGTCTTCATTAGATCATTCGCATGGTCTCTGCTTTGAAACTGATGTTGCTACTGTCTCATTATACATCACTAAAATGGAATTAACTCAACTTTGAAATGGATGCATCGACTTTACCCCAAGGTGTCCAGAATGAAGCTACAAGACTTTTACCAGCAGGCATTTTCCTTTTGCCTGGAGCAAGAAGATCCAGGATACTGTTGGAAGAATTCATCTCACTCAACCATGCTGACTTTCCAAAGTAATAATGAACATTTGTGTTCAAATTTTGGATTCTGTTAAATTTAGCCAGCTTGTGAGTTCTTGTCGAAAAGTATTTTAAACCAATTTACACTATTTATGGGTATTTGTGAAAAGCTATATAGTGATATTTTATATATAACTAATTTAAAATATTTTTATTTTATGTGACAAAATACTATAGGCTAAGCTATTTCTTCATTTTTTTAATGAATACTTGCTGAATTGCCATAGGGCACAAAGACTCTTCTGTCTGCATATCTTCTCAGGAAATTAAAATTATATCATATGTATTTATAAAAATCTGTTAGTGTTGCTATTCGTTGCGTTGTAAGCACCACTGTTGGCATAGGCTACCACTACTTCATAGGAACCAACTGCTTAATTTTTAGGAATTGTGTAGTTTGAGAATTTTTATACTATGGAGATTGGCAAACATTAAAAACCAGAACATTTCTTCTGGAAAACTGGTTCACTAGGACACCATTCTTCGTAAAAGTTCTCCCTCTCCCCCTCCCCCTCTCCCTCTCTCCCTCTCCCTCTCCCTCTCCCTCTCCCTCTCCCTCTCCCTCTCTCTCTCTCTCTCTTTCCCCCTCTCTCTGTATGTGTTATGTTGAATTTGTTTGTATGTGTTGCATGCAATTATTTAGGTGTGCACATGTATGTGTTGTGTGAGAGCCTGTGCAAGTGTGTATGTGCTTGTGGGTGTGGCACTGAGTGTCTTCCTTAGTTCCTCTACCCCTTAATCTTTGAGACGTGATCTCTCCCTGAACCCAGAGATCAACTATTTGGCTTGGCTGGCCCACCATTTGACTCTAAGGATCTAGCTATTGCTGCTCACCACCCGCAGTTCTCGGATTACAGGTGTGTGCCACTATGCCTGGATATCACATGGATTTTGGAGATCTAAACTTAGGTCCTTATGCTTACATAGCAGGCATGCTATCCACAGAGTTATTTTTGGAACTTAATGATGTCATTCTGTCCCTGTCTTATTCTTAGGACAATCACGGCAGATAGATAATGAAAAAATGGTATTGCCATATACCCAGCAAAGGCCCAACAGAATTGTGATTTTTTTTTTAAGTACCAGTGGGTACTTCAGACAGAGGGATAGCTAGCAACATATAGCATCTGAATTTCTTCCAATGTTATCATTTCAGCTTTTGCGTTCAATGTATACTCAACTCTTTTTCTCTATTTTAAAACTATAATAAAATATGTATTTATAATTGTACTGCAATTGATTTGTCTTTGGGTCATAGTCAAGTTAGTGATTTAAAGAGCACAAAATTACATCAGAGAAATCCTTTCCCATACAGACACATCCTAGCAAGTGTTAGAACTTGCAAAAGTGAGAGCTAGCTGCAGTTTGTGTTGGCTCCAGCCACCTCCTTTCCTGATGAGTCAGACAGTTCGTTTCTCACTTCTATCCTTCTCAGATATTCCACCCTGCCCAGACTCACCCATCTAAGACCTGGCTCACACCAATAGCACTCTCCCTTCCACTTTCCCTCATCCAAGCTGTAACAAGTATGACAGTACTGTGGATAAGCGTTTGCTTCTTAGATAGCACTTAATTGAAAAGTGATGCAACCGCTGTCCTGCTTTAACCAAGCAAGTTCTTTCGGTAAAATGCATCTGAACACCTCAGAGATGAGATGCTTGCCTTTCTTGTCCTTTCCCAATGAGACAAAAGGGTATCAATCAACAAAGCTAGACACAATAGAACACTAGTAAAAAAAAAGACCATAGAAACTATTACTTTTAGTTTTTTGATTGCTAAAGAAAATCAGAGAAGCATTCTTATCTGTGTCTTTAAGTACACTGTTTTATTAGAAGAAATATTTTTTTTTCTAGAGATGACATGAAACCCATAGTACCATGTCCATACTGAATGTCCTAGACAGCAAGGTACAGAGTACTTCCTTCATCCCATTTAAACCTCTTGGTTTCTGATACAAATCAACAACTATTTGGAGTTCAAAAAAGTTATGTCAAAGACCCAGAAATATTGAGGAGTCTTGTAGTGTTTGTAAAAATACACCAGAAGGTAATGGCATATGCCTCTGAAGACTTTAGAAATGTTTGGCAACAGAGAAATGAAAATTCAATATACAAAATACATTAAAGTACATTCCTCATCCTTTGGATAGCACAACCAGCATGGGAATCTTCAACTTCAGAGCGCAGGATAATTGTTCTCACTCTGCTCTTTTGCAATCCAGGGCCCCTGTAGTGATAGTATATATATCTCTCAGGGCTTTGAAAACCATTTTCACTCAGATACATCAATTTCAGGGAAACAAGGCTGGTTTAGCTTCCTACAGCTTACTAGAAACACAGAGAGCCTTATAAACTTCTCTCCTTGTCTTTGTGCTATGCTTCTTAGCTGACTGGCTGGTCTCTGAAAGAAATGTGATAAACTCAAGTCCAGGGTTTAGTGGTCCCTTCTTCAGAGTCCTTATTATCTGCATAATGAACCAATAAGTGGTTCATAACATTGAGTGCTAGGGCTAACATAGCTTTCCTTGTGTATCCTGGATAATGATGGCCCCCATTCCTCTTTGCTCTCCCCATCCTCATCCCCATTCCTCTCTCCCACCCCATCCCCTGGAGCTCTTAAATAGTCTCCTCTCTTGTCAACAAAAACTGGTCTCAGAACATAGTTAAAGCAATCAAGGCGAGGAAATGTGTAGGCTTTCTTGTACTAAAGGGAAGTGGCCTAATGGCCTACCTTGCCTTATCCATCAAACAACGAAATACTATTTTAAACTGCCTGGGACAGTTGCCCAGAAAAGCAGCAAAGGCCCAATGAGTCATCCCAGGAATAGCATCAGAGATTTACAGATTGAGGTCAAGATTCTGTAACATATTCATCCTGGAGGATTGAAAACAGCAGGTGACCAACTCCTCAGATTCGTCTGCAGTCTACAGAAAAGGGTTTCTAGAAGCAAGGCCTGAGAACCAGTTTTCACAGAGCTGACACCTAGATTATATTTATTAAAGCCAAATTTTTAAAAAAAAACACTGATTTATGAGCACAACCTTGAATCTCAGATGAACATTTTCATTTTTTTAGCTATTTCCCCCCCCCAAAGTCAAAGTTTCTACACAAATAAGCAAAATAAATATAAAAACCCAAAGATGGCCATGTTCATGAGCCTTCATAACCCATCTCTCATCACAAAGATGAGAATCTGTGAATCTGAATGGAAGTCCTGGCCTCTAGTGTTCACAACCTAATGCTAACTTATAGCTTGAATATTGGCAGCCTAAAGCATATGAACCTTGCTACACTCAATACCACATTATCTACTTATAGTCTGTTAAACGCTAAATACGTTTCTTTAATCCAGGATGTTCCCCTCCACTTCATATTTGCAAATACAACTTGTATGGAGAAAAAAGGAACACCACAGCTCCTTATACCCAGATTGGGTCTCTTAATGTTGTCCATAGTCTTCACTGACCTTTGTCCTTTACACATCTAATCAGTTAGGAAGTCACATACATGCATATGCCCCCCTTCTCTCTTTCCACCCCTCCCCTTAAATAGAATCTGATCTCTTTTCTGTGCCAAAATGATTACTTGAATAACTTCATAACTAACCTTGTAGTTACTCAAGCCTATTATTCTGTGAAGCTACATGCAGTAGGAGAGTTAACCTGAAAAATCAAAGAAGTTCAGAACTAATAAACATCTTATACAAAAACAAGTAATTGTTCTTGGTAACCCAAAATGTGATTGTAGGATCTTATTACTAAAGATACCACACACTTTAGTCCCAGGGCATGCATAAATGAAGTTGATACTAAGAATCTTTCTCCATGCTAGATAGCTTTTGAAATACCAGAAGGCACTATACTAGGGCTATGGGGGGAGTCACAAACAGTCTTGCCTAGCTGTGAACTCTGTGAGTTACAGTAGTGATCAACATGGTAAGATATTACCATGGGTGAAATAGGAGCATGAATGAGGGTATCTATCTCCTTTCTGATCATATTTAAGGCATACTCCACAAGGATAGGAAGATATATGCTTAATACTATTAATCTGGATAAGAATCCATAATTGGGGAGCCCATAAGCCCCAGGTGTGAACTTACTATTAATATTTGCTAAATGGACTTAGTATTAAATTATTCTATAAACTCATGTCTCTATATGTATAGATTAGTGAAGCTCTCAGACAGCATTGTGTAGTGGACAGCAGTTAATGCAGAAACTTTACAACTGGTTAAACTACAGGGAACAAGTCGCAGTACAGTACTCAGCCACAAATGGGACATCTATGTCAAATTCCCTTCCCTCAAGACTCAGGGGCCATTATGGAAGAAGAGGAAGAAAGATGGTAAGATCTAGAAGTTGGGGAGGACCAGGTTGCAATACTGTCTTCCTGACTTGATAGGGCTTCTTATAAATTCACAACAGCTGCAGTTGCCTACACAAGATCAAGCCAGTCAACATTTCAGGATAGAAGGGGTAGGTGCTCACAAGAAGCTAACGACTACTTGGTGAAAGAGAATCAATTTTCCTTAAGGGCACAGTCTTTGGTAAAGCCACATGCTTTAGTGGATGGCTCAATATCCATGAATATATGAGAAGCACAAAATGTACTCAGTTGGTTATTTTTTAAAAAAAGGAAAAAAAAGGGCATACAGTTGGAAGAGGGTTCAGGTGTGGGGGAGTAGTTTGGGGAGGAGGTAGAAGGAGGAGTGTGAAGAGCATTGATAAAAGCAGTGCATTAAAAACACAGTCTAAAAATATCTCACTTAAAAATGAAAAAAATCTGACACATGGTGATGGCAAATACAATGTAAGAATAGGGATCTCTTCCATCTTTCTCTCTGCACTTCTTGGAAGCAGGACAATTTTTGAGTCAAAGTTTTTGTACATTGGTTCATGTTCTTATCCCTCCACAGGGAGTCCTGCCTGGCTATAAGAGGTGGCTATGTCAGGCTCTATATCTCCCACTGTTAGAAGTCTCAGCTAAGAGTCACCTACATAGGCCTCCGGGAGCCTCCCCTATGCAAGGTCTCTGGCATGTCCTAGAGATGTACTCCCCCACACCCCCCAGCCCTCAGGAATGGCCAAATAACTGGATCAACTTGAGACCCATCACATGGGCAAGAAACAATCCCTGACACGATTAATGATACTGTTATGCTTGCAGACAGGGGCCTGGCATAACTGTCCTCTGAAAGGTTCCACCCAGCAGCTGAACAAAACTGTTGCAAAGAACCAACCATAGCCAAAGACTAGATGGAACTCAGGAAGTCTTGTGGAAGAGTTGGGGGAAGGATTGAGGGCCCTGAAGGTGATAGGGACTCCACAAGATCAACAGAGTCAACTAACCTGGACTTTTGGGGGTCCCAGAGACTGAACCACCATCCAAAGAGCATACATTAGTTGGACCATGCCCCCTCAATTTCCAAACATATGTAGCAAATATTCAGCTTGATCTTCATGTGGGGCTGCAACAGCTGAAGTGGGGGGGAGGTGTGGTAAGGGGCAGGCTGTCCCTGGTTGTGTTGCCTGCCTGTCAATTCTGTACCTCTAAATGGGTTGCCTTGTCTGGCTTCAGTAGAAGAGAATGTTCCTAGCCCTGCAGTGACTTGGTGTGCTAGTGCTAGGGTGGGTTGGTACCTAACAGAGGACAAGGGGGTTCTCTTTTTCAGAGGAAAGGGGAGAACAGAAGGAGCTATGTGAGGAGGGGCTGGGAGGAGAGGAAAGGGCTAAGATTGGCATGTAAAGTGAATAAAATATAAAGTCAAAGAAGAAGAAAAGAAGGAGGAGGAAAGAGAAGAAAAACAAGAATAGGAATTTGGATCACCAAATGCTAGCCCAATTTTTTTTTCTATCAGATCACCAAAGACAATGTGTAAAAGGAGATGCTTGGGTTTTATGTAATAAAAAGTAAAAGTTAGGTCTCTAGACAGAGTGTGAAAGATGTGTCCTCAGGGCCTCATAAAAGGAGTCAGGGGAGATAATGGGTGAGACTGATGCTGGAGAGCAAGGAGGTCAAATCCCAAGAACGATTTTGTTTTGCTACCGGGAAAGTTAGCTTTAGATTCTTAAAGCTTGATTTTACCTGATTTATGCAGACGATGGATGAGACTGAAAGGGCAAGACTATGTAAAAGGTCATTAAGATCTCCTAGGTAAGGAATGGTCTTCAGGAGTAGAGTGATGGAGAGGTGGGCAGCTCTGCTACAGATGCAGCAGAAACGAACAAAAAGAAAAGAAAAGAAAAGAAAGAAAAAGAAAAGAAAAAAAAGAAAGAAAAGAAAAGATACCCCCAGACCCAATGTGGATCTCAAGCAATAAGAAACAGCAAAGTAATTTACTCTCTCTCATTTATCACAAAAATCTGTTTCATTTTGGATATCTTTGTTTTGATAATCAATAGATAGAATTATTTTAACTAAAATAACCAGAGACTACTTGAAGTTTTAGCAGTTCTAATAGGGTAAGAAGGCATTTCCAAAAATCATTGTAGTGTTTTTAAAAATTCATCAAAGGAAAAATACACGAAGAGAAAGTCTCAGTTCTGAACATCCATTCCTCAAATGCAAGAGCACCCACATTTGTAAAAGAAATTTTACTAAAGCTCAAAACACACATTGAACCCCACACAATAATAGAGAGACTCCAACACCCACTCTCACCAATGGACAGGTCATTGAAAAAGAAACTAAACAGTGAAACTAAGAGAGGTTATGGACCAAATGGATTTAACAGATATATACAGAACATTTCACCCTAAAACAAAGGAATATACCTTCTTCTCAGCACCTCATGGTTCCTTCTCCAAAACTGACCATATAGTCAGTCACAAAACAAGCCTCCACAGATATACAAAGATAGAAATGATCCCACGCATCTTATCAGATCACCAAGGACTAAGGCTAGACTTCAATAACAAATCAAAATCAGTTCAAATACTACCCCTTGGATCCTTCTGCCTATCACAGTCAATCAGATTTAGTGCCAGTGTTTTTATGTGACTATGGTGCTGAATATTTATTCATATTCTACTAAATAGCTGCAAAACATCCATTTTTCCTAATCTGTTATAATGTCTTCTAGAACATAAACCCACTTTGATTTGGCTTCCCAGGCTAGTTCCTCATGTGTGCATGCCACTAAGCTGTTGATATACACATTGTCCTATTACTTTACAGGAATGCCAGTTAATGGTAATATTTACTTGTACTATCTATCTCTACAAATTTTCTTTCACATGGCATCAAAACATGTGCTCAAACAGGAAATGCGTATGGGGTCTGAATTGACTTGTTATTAGTAAACTTGTTTTAGTCCAAACATAGCACCACTTCCTTTTTTAATGTCAAGATTCTTTCAAACATTCTCTTTTGAAATCTTGCTATGACTAAGACCAAATATTTTTGTTCATAGCATGAATAATTATAAAATAGATCATATTTTTGAAAGATTACCATATACTAGATAGTCTGCATTTTTCTGCGCAATACCTTGTGTTAATTACCTTTCCTGTTGTTTTGAAAAAAATACCTGACAAATGCAACTTGAGGAAGGAAGGTTGGGGTTTAGTCCTAGGGGATGAAGTCCATCATGTCCAGAAAGACATGGTAGATGCAGTAGGAAGAGCTGGTCACATTGTATTCATAGTCAGAAAGCAGAGAGTAATTTTTTTCTTTTCTTTTCTTTTTTATTAGATATTTTCTTTATTTACATTTCAAATGTTATCCCCTTTTCTAGTTTCCCCTCCAAAAACCCCCTTTCCCCTCCCCCTCCCCCTGCTCACCAACCCACCCACTCCTGCTTCCTGGTTCTGGCTTTCCCCTACACTGGGGCATATAATCTTCACAGGATCAAGGGCCTCTCCTCCCATTGATGACCGATTAGGCCATCCTCTGCTGCATATGCAGCTAGATCCATGAGTCCCACCATGTGTTTTCTTTGGTTGGTGGTTTAGTCCAAGGGAGCTCTGGAGGTACTGGTTAGTTCATATTGCTGTTCCTTCTATGGGGCTGCAAGCCCCTTCAGCTCCTTGGGTATGTTCTTTAGCTCCTTCATTGAGGACCCTGTGCTCAATACAATGGATGGTTGTGAGCATCCACTTCTGTATTTGTCAGGCACTGGCAGAGCCTCTCAGGAGACAGCTATATCAGGCTCCTATAAGCAAGCTCTTATTGGCATCTGCAATAGTGTCTGGTTTTAGTGGTTATTTATGGGATAGATCCCTAGGTGGGGCAGTCTCTGGATGGTCATTCCTTCAGGCTCTGCTTCACACCTTGTCTCTGTAACTCCCTCCATGGGTATTTTGACCCTCTTTCTAAGAAGGATCAATGTATCCACACTTTGGTCTTCCTTATTCTTGAGTTTCATGTGTTTTGCGAATTGAATCTTGAGTATTTCGAGTTTCTGGGCTAATATCCACTTATCAGTGAGTGCATATCATGCGTGTTTTTGATTGGGTTAACTCAGGATGATATCCTTCAGAACCATTCCCTTGTCTAAGAATTTCATAAATTCATTGTTTTCAATAGCTGCATAGTACTCCGTTGTGTAAATGTACCACATTTTCTGTATCCATTCCTCTGTTGAGGTATATCTGGGTACTTTCCAGCTTCTGGCTATTATAAATAAGGCTGCTATGAACATAGTGGAACATGTGTCCTTATTACATGTTGGAGCATCTTCTGGGTATATGCCCAACAGTGGTATTGCTGGATGCTCCAGTAGTACTATATTAAATTTTCTGAGGAACCATCAAACTGATTTCCAGAGTGGTTGTACCAGCAATCCCACCAGCAATGGAGGAGTGTTCCTCTTTCTCCACATCTTTGCCAGCATCTGCTGTCACCTGAGTTTTTGATCTTAACCATTCTGATTGGTGTGAGATGGAATCTCAGGGTTGTTTTGATTTGCATTTCCCTGATGAATAAGGATGTTGAATATTTTTAGGTGCTTCTTAGCCATTTGGTATTCCTCCATTTAGAATTCTTTGTTTAGCTCTGTACCCCATTTTTAGTAGGGTTATTTGGTTTTCTGGAGTCTAACTTTTTGAGTTCCTTGTAAATATTAGATATTAGCCCTCTATTGGATGTAGGATTGGTAAAGATCTTTTCCCCATCTGTTGGTTGCCTTTTTGTCTTATTGACAGTGTCCTTTGCCTTACAGAAGCTTAGCAATTTTATGAGGTCCCATTTGTTAATACTTGATCTTACAGTACAAGCCATTGGTGTTCTGTTCAGGAATTTTTCCCCTGTGCCCATATCTTTGAGGTTTTTCCCTACTCTCTCTTCTATAAGTTTTGGTGTCTCTAGTTTTATGTGGAGGTCCTTGATCCATTTGGACTTGAGCTTTGTACAAGAAGATAAGAATGGATCAATTCAAATTCTTTTACATGATAACCACCAGTTGTGCCAGCACCATTTGTTGAAAATGCTGTCTTTTTTTCACTGGATGGTTTTAGATCCTTTGTCAAAGATTAAGTGACCATAGGTGTGTGGGTTCATTTCTGGGCCTTCAATTCTATTCCATTGATCTACCAGTCTGTCATTGTACCAGTACCATGCAGTTTTTACCACAATTGCTTTGTAGTACAGCTTGAGGTCATGAATGGTGATTCCACCAGAGGTTCTTTTATTGCTGAGAATAGTTTTTGCTACCCTAGGTTTTTTGTTATTCCAGATGAATTTGCAAATTGCCCTTTCTAACTCAGTGCAGAATTGAGTTGGAATTTTGATTGCATTGAATCTGTAGATTGCGTTCAGCAAGATAGCCATTTTTACTGTATTAATCCTGCCAATCCATGAGCCTTGGAGATCTTTCCATCTTCTGAGATCTTCTTTGATGTCTTTCTTCAGAGACTTGAAGTTCTTACCACATAGACCTTTCACTTGCTTAGTTAGAGTCACACCAAGGTATTTTACATTATTTGTGACTATTGTGAAGGGTGTTGTTTCCCTAATTTCTTTCTCAACCTGTTTATCCTTTGTGTAGAGAAAAACCACTGATTTCATTTAATTTTATATCCAGCTACTTCACTGATGTTGTTTATCAGGTTTAGAAGTTCTCTGGTGGAATTTTTGGGGTCACTTATATATACTATCATATCATCTGCAAATAGTGATATTTTCAATTTGTATCCCTTTGATCTCCATTTGTTTTCTAATTGCTCTGGCTAGGACTTCAAGTAATATATTGAATAGGTAGGGAGAAAGTGGGCAGCCTTGTCTAGTCCCTGATTTTAGTGGGATAAGCAGAGAGTAAGTAATGCTCGTATTTACTTCCTTTTTATTCATCCTTGGACCAAAGCCCAGGAAGTTGCAATGTCCACAATGGGCAGGTCTTCACACCTCAATTAACCCAATACAGATAATTCCCCATAAACAAACTCAAAGGCTTGTCTCCTCAGTGATCTTGATCCTATCAAGTTGATGGTTGGGATTAATCACCAACACGCTCACAACTTGTTGAAATATTCTGATTTATACATGAAGGACCTTGAAGAAGAGAGATGTTCCCTAGCTTTGCTGAATTCACCTAACTAGTAATAAGTAAAGCCTAACTCCAGCTCTCATTCTTTCAACCCATCCATAAAAATCATTTTATTGAAGTTCCCCTTAAAATTGAAAATACAAATAGCATTTATCAATTTTTATAGTTCTCTAGTTCTTTCATAGCCTCTCTTATCTCTATTATCTCTCCTGTCTCTAGCATTTTCCAGGCATTATGAAATTTTGCTAAATTTATTTTTAGCAAAGAGAAAAAATCAGTATAGTGGACAGAACTAGGAGAATACAAAGATCACAGGAAGCCCGGTGTATTGTTATCTCTTACATGAGTTTTACCAACTAGTCCTGTAGGAATTCATTCAATGAAATGCCTTTGTCATAAATTCTTTCCTGTCTTTTAACTCTTTAGATATCCAGGCAGAGTTGGATATATTTCCAACTAATTGAGTTTTATACACATCTTTATTATTATAATTATTTTAGTTATATGTTTTATATTTATTTTCATGTTTTTCTTCATACTGGACTATCAACTTCTTAATAGAAAAAAATTCCTTCTTATTATTAGTGCCAGCGTTTATATGATATTTGATGTGCAGCAGTTACTTAAAAATATTACTAAGAGAAATTGGAATAAATGTTAATTAAACTCAGTGAGTCACACACAGAAAGAAGATATGAAACAGAATAGGGACATGTTGAAAATAAGTGTTCTACCAAGAGGAGAGAGGGACAACGAGAGGGTGTGAGGGATGAAGACAACTAAAATTTATTATGTAAATGTGTGATATTTTTAAACGATTTAAAGAATTTTTTTAAAATGAAGAAAGCAATCAATCCAAGTTCTGAAGAACTCACAATTTTACTTTATCATAAAGGCCTATGATTCTATTATTAATAACGAGTTAAGTATTTATTTTGCTTAATTATTTTTCTTTAAACAAAGAAGGAAAAAAGCACAGATAATCATATTTCCCCATTACTAACTTGAACTCCTCCTGGACTGTAGCTGGTTGGGCTCTCTTTCAGAAGCTTTGTGTCGCTATTTAAAAACTGCCCCACCTCTCATGCTTTACTTACGAGCTGACAATTGGAGCCCAGCTGTAAAACTGTCTGCCCACATCTCTCCTCTCTGTGCCCTTCTTTATCAGTCACTGGAGTGAAGTGCCAGTGCAGCAGCAGGAATCCTGTATAGACCCTCTCAGTACTCTCTCCTCTCTGCCTCCCCCAGTTTTATTTCAGTGCATTCTACCTGACTCTCCAAGCCATTTATACAATCAGCCTTCCACAAATACAGGGTTTGTGGCTAATGACTCTTTTCAGAAGTTACTTTTGTGATAACTTTATAGCTGTCCTAATCTGTAGCCA
Organism: Mus caroli; assembly: GCF_978045245.1. NCBI lineage: Eukaryota > Metazoa > Chordata > Mammalia > Rodentia > Muridae > Mus > Mus caroli. The sequence continues at coordinate 159,197,488 of NW_028227256.1, forward strand.
GTACATGAAAGAACTTAAGCTGGAGGAATGTAATGAACCCTATTGCTACAACATCTTTAAAGTGATAGGGAATTGTCTACAGATAGAATTTATTTGAGGCTAAAGTGCATGCATTTAATTAATGTTAAAATATGTGCTTGTTGGGGCTAGAGAGATGAATCAGTGGTTAAGAGCACTGGCTGCTCCATCAGAGAACCAGGGTTCAATTCCCAGCCCCCATGTGGCAACTCTCAATTGTCTTTAACTCCTGTTCCAGGGGATCTGACAACCTCACACAGACATACATGTGGTCAAATGACCAATGTACATAAAATAAAAATTAGCAATTTATTTTTAAAAACTGTGTACTGCCTAAAGTGGACTTTAGTACCATATTAGTACTGGCTCAGGTAGACCTTAGTACTACCTTAGTACTACAGTACAAAAGTACTCAGAAAGGATCTGAGTGCTTTGGCTGACTTCAGGTTTAGAGTGACCTAACTGAGCTAAGGTTACTATAGGTCATTCTTTCTTTCATCTTTTCTTTAAGTGGAGTGACAGCAGATTGCTATGTTCCAGGAAAGGTTTTGGTGCTACAATCCCAAAGCATCAGGCAAATGAGACTATTAGTGGTTCTTTTTTTCCATGGTCACTGTTAACATATCTTCGCTCTCATTTTTCCACTTCTGCTTTCACAGTGAAAACAGAGAAGTTTATGCAAAAGACGAGAGGAAAGGAAAAACCTTTGCACAGATTCTTGTTCTTTTGAGCTTCTAGGAAAATCAGAGCTCTTTTAGGAAGTGCAGTTTCCTTTTTTATTCCTACTGATTTGTTTTATATAGCCTTTGATAATTCCAGTCATCTTCAAAGTAATCCTTTCTCATACAATAACCATCTAATGTGTGACGGGTGATAAAAATCCCCCCAGCATTTTCTTCTCTCTACTGAACAGCACAGAAGAAATCACAAAAGTGATGCCAAGAAGCTAGTGATCTGTCTTTGCCATTGACTAACCAAGCTTGGTTAGTGCCCCTCAGTTTTGGCACTGATCTCTATAAAAGAAATATTATAGTAATTTTTTTAATGAACAAATTAAATTTATTTTTTCACAGTTCTAGGAGTGAGCAAGTCTAAACCAAAACATATTTGTTTCAATGTGCTTCCTAGATGGTCATTTCTGCTGTAAACTCATGTGGTAAAAGTGGTAAGGTACTTGTTTGGGCCTCTTTCTTGAGACATATAGTTTTGAAATTAAAATATAATTATAGAATCTTCCTCCTTTCCTTTTGTCCCCCAAGTCCATCTACCTTCTCAACCCATGCCCCTTTTCCCAATTTCATGGCTTTTAATATTTTCTTTAGTTGTTAATAATACAACCTGCTTAGTCCATATGTTGCTTGTATGTATATGGATTTAGAGCTGACCACTTGGTTTTGGAAAACCAATTGGAAGGTTCGTTCATAGGAAAGACTATTTCTCTTATTTTCAGCCTTCCTTGGTTGCCTATAGTTCTTTGTAGTTGAAATCTTGGGCCTGTTTGTAACAACATTAATTCTATTCATAATTTTTCATTTTCATAAGAGAGTAGCCTATTCTAGTTTCATTTCTGTTGCTGTAATAATACTCCTTGACCAAATTTAATTAATTATTCCCTCAGGGGAGGGAAAAGTTTATTTGGCTATGGTCCTTTATTTGGGGGAAGTCAAGGCAGGAACTCAGGCAGCTTGCTGTTTGTTTATTTTGTTTTGTTTTCCTGTCTGTAAATCCACACACATAGTTTTTCCCACATATTATTTTTCCAAACAAATGCTTGTGATTCTCATTTCATTTCAAGGTAGGTAAGTGCAGAGAGATGCACCCCATGCTACCTGCTTGCTTCCAGACAGCGTCTTCCACTCTCTCACACTTCCACAGTCTTAAAATCTCTGTCAATGGAATAATGATACCAATAGTGAGCTGGGTTAGTTAACCATCAAGACAATCCCCCATAGACATGCCTGTAGAATAATCTGATATAAGCGATACCTAATTAAGGCTCCCTTCTCAAGTTGTGTCAATTGACCCTAACTCATGAACTAATTGTTAACTAATCAATATACTTCTCAAATACTCCAGGTTTCTCACTTGGTTATGTTAGAATTTTAAGATGAAATTCGAGACAACACAAACATTAGATCTTAACAATAGTAGGAATGTGCCAATTTTTCTTATTCAATCCCTAATAAAGTTATCTTGGCTGCTTCCAGTTGGGCAATGATGACTGAGTCTGTTACATTTGTTCATCTACATGTTTTTTGTGTGAATGTGGTTTTTCAGGTGAGCTCAGTAACTCTCAACTGTTCTCTTCCAGACATAGAATTTATATCATAGGATAACCATGGAAACCATAATCAGTATCCATGAGTACATCTAAGATGTGTGGACTACAATGGTATGTAAATGTGATTGTAATCACCTGTCCCACCCTGCTCTCAGTCCAGTTGTTCCACTGAAACTAAAATGCAGCACTCCAGAATAGGCTTCATTTGTAATGGATCCAGGGAGACGCCATTTGCTCCTCATGCAAGCACTACTCTTCCACAGCGCCTAGAATGGCCTTAAATGCTGTGGGTAGCTAGCTATTCCAGTTCATCAGCTAAAGCGTTGTGTCCCTGCCCCTTCTTTGGGTCATCTTTATGTTATTCACACATAATCATGTTATTCAACCCAAGTGCAGGGCTTTATCTTTAGGCAAGTTTCATATGGTTTGTCTTGACTCAAATGCAGGAGTATGCTGAGGTCTTGGAGTCAGACTTAGAAGCGTTCTAAGTTAATCCCTAGTTTTGCAGTGTGCGCAGTGTGTGCAGTGTGTGCACATACAGTAATTGCTTTTCATTCTTTGAGTATGTACTTTCCACCGCAGAACAGGAAGACTCTGTAGTAAGTTAGCCCTGACAGTCTTTAGGGTAGGGTCTCCCACCCCCCAAATTGTTAGAAATAAAATTCTGTTTCCAATAACCCCCAGTCTGTGGAACTGTACTGCAGAACCATGGGAAGACTATGTCAAAGACATTGGAAATAAGTTCTGTTGAGTGTTTTATGCTCTGAATTCCTGTGAAAAGAGGAAGTTCTCCCATGCAGTAAATAACTTCAGAGCATGAAAATTAATGAATCAGATGTTTTCATCACTGAAGCAAACAAAATAGAAAGTTCTGAAGTCATCATCTTCCACTAGAAGATAATCAATTTTCCATTCAAGAAGCAAGAACTCTCATAAGAACTGGCAAGGGGAATAAATCACTTTGTTCCTGTTCATTCAATCATTCCTGAGAATGTCACATGAAGCTGTTCCTTGGCTTCTACATGTATTCACACATATATATATATATATATATGAACATGCACACACACACACACACACACACACACAAACACACACTAACACAGAAATCCACAAAGGTATCTGAAAAGTGTGGAGAAAAAGAAGTAAACCAAAAGGACACAGCCCTGCTGTAAGAAGGGGATCAGAAGCCTCACTGAAAAGCTATTTGAGCAGTTCATTTGTTTTTCTGTTCTGAGTGGTATTGGGGATTGAGGCCTCAAGAAGTAGGCTTTCCAACAATATTCCTAAATAAAACTAGTGAATCTATCTCAACCAGTAGATGCACACATTGCAACACAGAAAACAAGCAATGTGGAAAATCAAGGCAACTTGAGTCTTCCAAAAGATTGTAAGACCTCAACTATAGAATAAAAGAATATTGACATTGGTAAAATGTTGGTTGAAGATTTTAAAAGTTTACTGGTAAAAATTATAGATGGCTTAAAAGACTCTGAAAACTAGTAGATGGATTCCATTCACAATCCAACCAAGAAAACCAGACCCAGAGAGGAAAAACAATCAGTAAATGGATTAAAAAAATAAGGAGTAATGATCAAAAATAATTAACAGCATGAAAAAATTCTGTAAGGACATTAGAATTTTGAAAAAAAAAAAGCTTGGAAGTGAAAACCCATGAATAAAATAGAGTACACAGTAGAAAGTATGACCAAGAGAGCAACTGAACAGAAGAAAAGTACCAATGATGGAGGTCATTGGTCAACACATACTATATTCAAACATGAATAAAGGAAGTAAGAAAGGAAGGAAGGAAGAAAAGAAAGAAAGAGAGAGAGAGGAAGAAAGAAAGAAAGAAAGAAAGAAAGAAAGAAAGAAAGAAAGAAAGAAAGAAAGAAAGAAAGAAAGAAAGAAAGAAAGGAAGGAAGGAAGGAAGAAAGAAAGGAAGGAAGAAAGAACAAACCATAGCCATACATTCAATCTCTAGAATAAAATCAGGAAACTAAGCCTGCGAATCCATGGGCTGGAAGGGAAAATGAGATGAAAACGTAAAGGTATTAAGGATCTATTTAGTGATATGAAATCTAGATACTCCAAACCCAGAGGAAGAAATGGACAGACACTAACGGCATTTAGAACCTCTAAATGGTCATGACCAGCAAGAACCTTGCATAGCATATGATGTCCAAGGTACAAATATATATATGAGACCAAAATAAAAATCTATTAAGAAAAAGGTGCTAACTCATATACAAAGGAAAACATATTAAAATGACATCATGTCTCTCATCAGCAACCTGAAAACCCAGGAAAAGAGAGGGAAGAAAGACAGTTTCCATGGTGAGGACATAGGACAGAATACATTTCATGAATGGGATGGATGAACAAAGAGCTAGGAAGGAATCCATCATACCTTACACAATAAACAGCAATCCCTGATACCAGTAGGGAAAATAATAATCCAATCAGCCAGAAAATAAAAAGTTATAAAAGTTATAAAAATTACTAAATGTCTCTCAATAATAATCTTAAAGGTAAATGCCTCAACTCACCAATAAAGAGATAGCCTGGCTGATTAAACTGGAAAACAAGAGTTGTTGATATTGTCTCAAGTGGCCTATCTTGATCTTTGAAGGATAAATTTAAAAAGAGACATCAAAAAATGTTTCTTTAGATGTGAACATGACAAAAAAAAAAACAAAGGGAGAAAGAGTACTTCTATAAAGCAAGGTTTTGTTAAGGCCTAGCTAAATGTTACCTTGATAAACTGCCATTATAAGGAAACTTTCTCATATGTTTCTGCTGTTGCCAGGAAACTTTCTAATGCCATGGTTGTTGCCTATTCTGTTATGTTCTATGCCGCTGGAAAACAATCACAATGGAAGTCAGCTTCCTGCGCCTAAACCACCAACCAAAGAAAACATATGGTGGGACTCATGGCTCTAGCTACATATGCAGCAGAGGATGGCCTCGTCGGTCATCAATAGGAGGAGAGACCCTTGGTCCTGTGAAGGCTCTATGCCCCAGAGTAGGGGAATGCCAAGGCCAGGAAGTGGGAGTGAGTGGGTTGGTGAGCAGGGGGAAGAGATAGGGGTTTTTCAGAGGGGAAACTAGGAAAGGGGATTGCATTTGAAATGTAAATAAAGAAAATACCCAATAAAAAAATGTATTTGGGGAAGAACAAATGCGGGGGTCCTAATAAACATATGAAAAGATTGAAAAAAAAAGACTTCCATTAGTTCAGTAAAGTTCCTGAGACCTCCCTGGACACTGACATCTTACTTGGCAGAAGGAGACATGTACATGGGTAACTGACATCATGGTTGGCAAGATAAGATGTGAATTTTAGACTAGTCCCATCCTGGTGGACAAGTTAGGACATGAATATTAGATAAGACAAGTTCCCTGCCACAGTTGAAAACCTCAACCAATAGGAGCAGGATAAATATACAACAAAGACATGTTACTAAGGAAACCCCCTACCTGTAAATCCTGATGGGTGATATAACTTGGCACAGATGATTGTGGATTTTGGGCTTAAAAACCCTGTGGGATCTTAACTCTGGGTCATGGTTCAGTTCCCAAATCTGGAACGTGGCCTTGGTTGACCAGTCCTGGGGTGTATGTTCAATAAACTACCCCTGTATGACTGAGATTGGTGTCTGTGTGCTCTGTGAAACAATCCCTGAACCTCAACAGTTTTCAATGATAATTTCACATTAGATAGGAAGACCTCAAGTAAACAACTCGAAGTACAATCAAGAAGCCCAAAAATGAACAAAGCAAATTTATACTCAATAAAAGAAAATAATAAAAGGCAGAGCAGAAACAAAGAACTAGAATATTCTGAATATATCAGTAAATACAGATATTCCTTTGAAACTACAAAATAAACAAATATTTAGAAAAAAGAAGGAAGGCTCAAAATCAGAAGTAGAAATGGATATATAGATGTGTTAGAGATTTTACCACTGAAATGGAAAGAATTACAAAAGATTGCTATAAAAACTAACAGATCAAACTGTAAACTTTAAAAAATATGAATTTTTAGAAATACACATGAAAAATAGAAAATGTGAATGGAGGAATCATGCATAAAGACACTGAATCAATAATAAAAATTCCATTAAAAAGCACCAAATTTGATTGCTTTAGTGAGTGAATTATACCATTTCAGCAAGTAATACCAATTATTGACAAATTTCTAAGAACAATACAGAGAAGAAATACTCATAAACTGATTTTATGAGGTAGACATACTCATAAACCAATTTTATGAGGTGGAAACATTCATTAACTGATTTTATGAGGTCTGCACTATCTGATACTAAATCCAGAAAATGACTCTATAAAAGAAAATAACATTACATATTTGTATTTCCAATAAATACCGATGAAAATAGTCCTTAAGAAAATGCTACCCAACTGAATTCAACATCGTATTAAAATGAACATTGAACATCCTCAAGTGGATTTATCCTCAACCTACGGTGACATGAAAAATTCTGTGGCAATCGCAAACCTAAGTAGAGGCAAAAAAGAGCATCTAGCAAAATTAAACATTTCTTCATATTATATTTATATATCCCAGAAAATTAAGGTGGGAAGGAATGTGCTTCAACACAATAAAGGTTTGTGTGACACAGTCACAGTAGCGTCATACCCAGTGGTGAAAGACCCAAAGAGCATTTTCTTGAAGATCGGGAACAGGAAAAAAGCAAGATGCTCATTCTTGTACTTCTGTTGAACAGTGTTGGAAATCCTTGTCAACAGAGAAAGCAGAGATAGACAATAAAGGAAGAACTGGAGTAGCCTGTTGTCAAATGACCATGATCACATAGAAAATCTTAGAAACTTCCTGAATTCAGTAAAATTACCAGATATGGAGCCAATGTTTAAAATTACAAGCTAATCTGTACATTCAACTATCTAAAAACAGTCATGAAAGAAATTCATTTTGTAGTCCGGTGTGGTGGTGCACGCCTTTAATCCCAGCACTCGGGAGGCAGAGGCAGGTGGATTTCTGAGTTCGATGCTAGCCTAGTCTACAAAGTGAGTTCCAGGAAGGCCAGGACTATACAGAGAAACCCTGTCTCAAAAAAAAATCATTTTGTAATAAAAATAAAATAAAAGACTTAGGGATAAGTTTAATCAAGGAGGTGAAAGATCTGTACACTAAAAACAATACTCATGAAAGAAATGGAAGGAGATATTAAACAGGAAGTCAGTCCATGTTCATTGGCTGGAAGAATAAACAATGCTAATCTGTCCTTATTTTCCAAAGCAGTCTACAGGTTCAATACAAACCCCACAAAATTCACACTAGTGTTTTCAAAAGAAATAGGAAAGTAATCCTGAAATTCATACCGGACCACAAATACTCAGAATATGCAAAAGATTTTTGCCAAAAGAAGAAAGTCTGAGGCATTGTACAACCTAACTTCAAATTACATCACCAAGCTTTAATAATAGCATGGACCTCGCAGCTTTATAGACACATAGATCAGTGGAACAAGAGAACCTAAATTAAATTCATATTTATAATTACATGATTTCCTGCATAGAAAACAGGTACATGGCATGGAGACAGATAGGTTACTTTAACAAATGATGCTGAGGAATCTGAATAAACCCATGTAGAAAAACAGAAGTATACCCTATATTTTTATACCCCATTAAAATTCAAACTCAAAATATAGTTAAAATTTTAAGGGGAAAAAACTTGTGAAGTTACTACAGGAAGACCTGGGAAGAAAATTCCATGATTTTTTTTTTTTTTTTTTTTTTGGAAAACATTTATTTTGCTAACTCAGCAAAGGTGCGCCAGGCAACAAAAGCAACCATAGCCAAGGTGAGATCCTCTAAAACTCAAAGTTTCTGGCAATAGAGGGACAATCAACAGGACACAGTACCTTCTTGGGAATCAGATGACAATACACACATTTTGTCACCAGGTAGGATGGATGTCATTACATTTTAAGTGCTCATATGGAAGCGAGTAACTTAACTCTTGGCACACGTTTGTAGAAATGTAAAATTTTACATCCACCCACTTACCATGGAAGTTCTCCCAAAAGTGAAAGACAGAACCAACATATGATCTATGAATCCCACCAAAAAGTTTATAACCCAAAGAAATAAAGTCAGTCTGCACCCACTGCAGCGTTCTGCTTGGTGGCTAACACATGGTATCAGCCTAAGTACTCTTCACGCAAATGAATGGATGAAGAACACAGCAGCATCTGCAATGAAATGCTGTTCTGCCTGAAAGGGAAGGAAAAACATATTTCCAACAACGCAGAAGGGGCCTGGTGGATATTACATTTATCAAAAAAAGCTGGATATAGAGAGATGCCGCATGGCCTCTCCCTGTGACATCTTCGGAAACTGAGCTCTTTGAAGTAGTGAGCAGATGATGTCTTTGGGGAATAAAAGAGGGCAAGAAAGGAAGCTTACTCCCTTAGCAGGAATAAGTTCAAGAGACACATTGTACAAGTGACTATAATTACTACTTACTGCATCCTTGAAAATTTCCAAGGAAGTAAATTTTAGATTCCCCTACACAAGTAATAAATCATAAGCATTTTTTTCCCTTAAAGAACACATAGAATGTTCATTGTTTACAAACTCTCTGCTGTCAAATAAGAGTGATTGAGTCCCTTAAAGCCGATTCCATAGATGTAGAAAGCATCTGTGTTTTATAGTGTTAAATGTATTTTGAATGACTGGACCAAAAAAAAAAGTTTGTGTATGCTTTGAAGTCATTTAAATAATTTGTATCATTGACACAATAAGGGTGGAAACTGGGACATTATCCCAAAGCAGTTTATAATGGATGGTAGAACTAGGAAGTTGCTAGCCTTTGAAAGCTCTTGATGTGTCAATAATAATCAGGAAACAGGGAAACAAAGCTCAAGCTGTTTTCTATTTTGTCTTGCATATTACTTGTCCTTTTAGATCTCAGTGACACTTTTTTCCCATGACACAGGAGCTCTTACAATAATCCCAGGGGGACAAACATAATCAGCTGACTTATTAGGGTCATCATTGCATGTGTATTTTGTTACTTTCTTATTGTGTTTTTTGCTTCATCACCCCTATACTGAGGCATCAAGCCTTCATAGGATCAAGGGCCTCCCCTCCCAGTGATGCCAAATAAGGCCATTCTCTGCTACATATGTGGCTGGAGCCATGAGTCCCTCCATGTGTATTCTTTGGTTGGTGGTTTAGTCCCTGGGAGCTCTGGGGGATCTGGTTGATTGCTATTGTTGTTTTTCCTAAGGAAATCTCCAGTCTAAACTAGAGTGTAATGACTCTGGTTCAGGGGAGACTTTCTTTCTTCCCCACAGCCTTCTTCATGATGTGCTTGTCCTGGAGAGATTTAAGGGCAATGACTAAAGGCTCTTCTCTTCTATCATCCAACATTTTTTTCTTTTTCTTTTTTTTTTTTTTGTTCCATACTAGGGAGGAGCCCAAGACTCACTCATACTAGATAAGTACTCTACCACCAAGATACACATTTAGTCCACCTTCCATTTGTTGAACATCCAGTATGAAGTCAGCCACTCTGCTCCATTCCAGGGAATGTGCCTGTTTAGACCAAACTAAGCTTTCTTGACAGTAAGTTCCTCCATATTGTGTAAAAACAGTATTTTATTTATTTACCTTTTCATATTTTGTAGCCTTTGACTCCATTTTGAGGCTGGAGGATGATTGTCTACCTAGGTGGACATGTGGTAACTTTACTATTGCTATGATAAAATACCATGACCAAGGCAACTTATAAAATAAAGCATTTAACTTGACTTATAGTTCTAGAGAGTGAGGATCTATGATGGCAGAGTGTAGGCATGGAGGTAGGAACAGCTGAGAGCTCACATCCTGAACCTCAAACAGGAGACATTAAGTACACTGGTGATATCAGGAGTTGTTTTGTTTTGAGATTAAAATACATTGACATCAGTTTCCTCTTCTCTTTTCTTTCTCTATACACTGCCTTATACCATTCTTGTTCTTTTTCAAATTCATGGGTTTCTTCATTAATTGGTGTTGCATGCATATATTTATAAACCTCAAAGCCAACCCTTAGTGACAGACCTCCTAATCCTTCACAAACCAGTTTTATTAACTGGGGACCAGGAATTCAAATCACCATCTGTTTGGTACCACCAACATAGTAAAAGCTTATACATGACTTATTCCTGGGAATAGAAAAGGTTCTACTCAATAAATTTATCAGCAGCACAGAAATACATTAAAATAATCTTGGGAACACTGGGCAAGAGAACTTGTCAGACACACCAGACCAAGGAAGGGATGTAACTCCTTCTTCTAGAGCCCACTAAAAGGTGGGCACCTAGCTTTGTGATGGTGACAACTGCCACCAACTTCTCATCTGACCAAGCAATGGCTGACAGGAAGAAAGGCCTTCAGCTCTGGTTGCTCCCCACAGTTGATGTAGCCTAATCAACTGCTATCTTTCCATATACCTGTTCCTTTGTCTATTTTTTTTTTTGCCTCTGCAGCTGGACTCAACTCTGAGGTCTCACTCTCAGATCTGTGACACTCACAACCACTGATGTTCTGTTTCTCTACAGCCTTCTTACCACCATTGGCTGTTATCACCAATGAGGACTCTACTTCCATGTCCATGGGCTCACTTCTGAAACTTTGTGAACTCTGTCATATAGTCTTTCCCCTTTACAACCACTCTATAAACCACATATACACTCTTAGATTGATGTCTTCACTGGATGACATGGAGGGTGTGGCCTGAGAATTAGTAATGGCAATTAAGACAGGAATAGATGAACCCAGGCTTGACTCAGCCAGCTTTATCAAGGAAAGCAGAAGTATGTGGCAAATGGCTGCCATTGAAACCTCTATCTCTTATAAATTCACTGTTACTTAATACATTCTGACATTGTAGAAAGAGAAACACATGTTTGTCTATTTTTTTGAAATAACACACTTATCACAGTAACATATCTTATCTAAAAAAGTCTTGCGATATAGTCAGAGAAATAGATACATAAATCCTTTTTCCAGATTATACCAGGGCACTGAAGCAGATGGAAATTTGCACTTTCCAGGAAAATGTGCCAGTGTGTATTTTCCTGGAAAGATGCCTTACTGAGAAAGACAATTCTCTCTATCTCTTTTACTGAGGGTGTATTGAAAGAGAACTAAGTTTACCACCAGGACTGAAACTGGTTTTGCTGTCTTGAAACAGTGCGATCTTCACTAGAAAGCAGCCTCTTTGTGAGGCCTGCTGCCAGAGCAACTCAGAGCCTGCACATGTATCCAGTGGTACCTTCCCTACCAGCTGCATGCTTGGCCAGCTCATGCTCTTCTGGCTATGAACATCTCTTCCTGTTGATGGTGGGATGGGATTGGAGTGAGGGAGGAGTTCAGGATGGTGAAAGCATTCGTTGTCAGGCTCTCTGTGTAATGCTAAAATTAAGAAGGAAAATACAGTATCTGACTCTTACTGCTACCCTTCTGGTTTCATGAAGTTCTCTGAAGAGTCCCCTCAACTAATGTCTTAGATGCATGGCAATGAATAATGAAGGGTGGTTAGAGCTGTAACAGAATGTAACTTGAATTCCTGAAGCCTTTTTTTTTTCATTAGAAAATATCACCCCTTCTCTATTTCATACACATCTACTCTTGAGTTCTTTGCTTTCTGTTTTATGTCTACTCTTTTCAATGCTTCTCCCTACCACCTCTTCTCTAAACCTGGACACTGCCAAGACTCATATGAATCTTCTTCCCCATGTTCTCTTTATTACACGATTCATGTCCACCTCCAACTCCTTTATCTCTGAATTCTCATCAGATGCTTTCATTACTATTTAGATATGACATTTTCTTTAATTGCCTTGGATATCTTCATTTCGTTTTCTGGAATTCACAAAAAGAGTCTACATCATAGAATTATTTTCTAGTCATAGCAGAATATACATATTGTTGGTCCAAATAAATGTTTCCTTGATTGACTCTGGAGAGACCTATATAATTAGAAAACTTGAATGGGGTGGTGTCTCAGGACTGATTGAAGATACAAAGAAAACTATGATGTGGATAGCTATGGGTGGAATGTTCAAAGGGTCACCTACTAACTATGGGTATACACCACAGCTTATTTTGGTGAAGATCTATTCCATGAAATTCAAGAGGAATGGAGCTATTCTGAAAGTCAGACAGAAGATCAAGGTGATCTTCCACGTTTCTAGTTAGAGAAAGGTTGACCAGCAAAACTTGCTACCACTGCTTTCTCACTCAGCCTTGGCTTTGCGTGGCCCATTCCATCCTTTGCCTTCATTAGCTAGATCTTGTAGCTACAATACTAGATTTTATGAGTCAAGTATGCTTTGTTTATATGAATACTGGCTCATCTTGCCAGGGAAAGGTGTGCGTTTCCTATCTTTTACTGTCTACAATGCACTTGTGATGTTATTGCAATTTCCTAATTTCATCTGAGAAAAGAAACTCTGGGTGGCTTTGGAGCATGATGCTGCAATTTTTGATCATGAGATTCTCAAGGTTCCAAAATACACAAATCACCAGACAAGCCGGAACTCACATGTGGAAAATAATAAACTGCTTTGGTTTATGCTGGAAGCTGTATCAGACATGTCAGTGTGACCACATGGACTAACATTCCTGTTTTCTAACCAATACAAAAAGCCACCTATAGCTAAAGTCAGGAGGATGACCTACAAATTCCTTCTCATTTCCTAAATAATCATGGGGAGTTCAAAAGTAGCAACACTAGAAGATGTGTGAGCCAGAGCACTGTCAGGCTTTGGATTTTTACCAAGATCTCGTAACATTGTGTGGGGCTTTCTGTTACAGCATCTGCAAGCACTTTCATTCAGTTGGACAAAATAAAACCCTAGACTCTGACAAAATTCCCAAGAAAAAGTCCCTTATATTAATAAAAATAATATCAATTAATTGAGGGTTTAAATTGATAGGGGCTGACTTTAGCACATGATAGTTTAATCTTCACAGTGGAGCTACAAGATAAATAATATTGGCAGCATCCTAGAGATAAGTAAACAGAGTAATGGAAAAAGAGCTTGTCAAGGTTGGCTTTAGGCTACAAAGCCTTCTCAAATAAATGAAAGAAACATATAGGCCCTGGGCTTCTGGAGGCTAGACTCTAAGGACCCTATATCTGAGACCTTGTATAGCATATGCTTAAGAAGATTAATGAATAGAATCTCATGACAGGTTGATGAGAATGTGCTCTGCTGGTTTTCTAACTATGATGGAGGGATTTTTAGGAGCTCATGTCAAGAAGCTCGTCATTGGTTTCAGGGGGCAGCAAAACCACTTACCTCCTTCTCCCATATTTCCCTTCTTGGACGCGTTCAGAGAGAGCTGGAGCTATGCAGCTTCCAGTTATAGTTAAGCTGTGGAGGCTTTGATGCTGGAGCATGTGACAGCTAGTCACATGTCTACACTCAGGAAACAGTGAAGGATGAATACAAATGCTAAGTCAACTTTGTTGTTTTGTGATGCTGTACTGACTCCCACAGAATGCTGCTATCCACAGTTAGGGTGTGTCTTCCTACTTCACTTAGCTTAGTCCAGATGCTGCTTTGCAGATACAGTCAGAGGCTGTTTCCTAGGTGATTCTATCCTATCCTTTTGACAATCAGTGACAACCTCTCCCTACTCTTTACCTTGCTTGGAGATTTATCATCTAGGTGACTTTATATCTTGTCAAGTTGACAATCATCAACAATCACAAGCTCCCTAATCTTTGCCTTATTGGAGCTCAGCGAGAGTTACTGTTATAAAGTGAGAAGAAAGGGTCAGAGATGAGCCAGGCTTCAAGATCAAGTTGAGCTGAAGCTGCAAGTTCTGAGACCATGAAGTCGAAAGAAGCAAATGGAAAGATGGAGTCCCAGTGAATGAATGGGTGGATGGATAGGTAGAATGTCCAGATGGATGAATATGCAGACATACAGGTGGCAACTCTAATAGGCTGTTATCAGTTGTGGGGATTGAAGTAAACTGTAACCCTCGGGATACTTGGAACTTTTCTGCCTATCAGTGTCAGGTGATAGGTGGGTGGGGGTATAAGTGGCACAGCATTAGGAGCTTTCCTCTTGGTGGGCTTTAAGTGAGGGAATTGCAGCCTTTCCGCTGTCTGGTGTGTTAGGCAAGTTCTTGGGCCTAGTTTTCCAATTTCAAAGTACTTATATGCTCCTACAGTCCTAATTTACTTTGATAAGTTTATAGGGTGGCACCATGTCTACTTTTAAGAATAAGCTATTTATCAGTCCTTGCCATACACGGGGTGCTGGACAGATGGTGTTGTTTCTATGTGCAACGAGGTGCAGTGATTCTTCTTGTGTTCACACTCAAAGTATAGTTAAATATTGATTACAGAATGCCCTTATATCCACAAATAAGTATAGCCCTCATCCCTCATTAAGGAAATGTGTCCTGCAAGAGGGAAAGAGCATTAAAGAAAATCACAAACAATCAAAAAGGTGGAGTTGTGAAGCCCACTGCCAAGCAATACATCTACAAAACACAATTGTTATGTGAACATCTGTGTATAAATGGGACTCAGATATCTGAATATTAAAAGTTACACAAAGAAATTTACCTCCTCAAACAAAAGCTAAGCAAAACCAAAGAATAAAACAGCAACAACAAAAAGCCCAAACTGAAAATAAAGGCAAGAAATTAAAAAGTTAGCCCAAACGCTTTCTTTTTTTTTTTCAGGATATTGACAAATTTTCTTTATTTTATACTATATCTCACCAAAATATCTAGCAAAATACTTTATATGACAATATTGAAGTGTTTGACTTTCTTGTTGACAAATTTATATTAAATGTATGATTTAAAATGTGTTATCATTTGTAAAACAAACCAATAGAAGAAAGAATTGGCGGTTTCTGCAAATGTAAAGGTACTTAGATATTTTAATGATCTGAATTTCTAATATTTATTGTAAGAAATGTATATTTTTATGAAAGAACTATGGGATTAAGAAGAATATAGATGGAGACAGCATTAGGGAAGCAGAAAAGCCGGCCTGACCAGGGTCACAAATCCCTTCCGGTTGGTGCCAGCATCTGGTCACCTTGGTCGCAGAGTCGGCGGACACCACCAAGGTCCCTAGAGGACAGCTTCAGAGGTAGACCCCTTTTCGGCTCCAGACATCCTGGCACCTTCACTGCCAGAGGAGAGGTGTCCGCCCCGCCCAGGAGGGCTTTGCCTGTGCAACTGGGGGTGCCATCCCCTGTACTGAGGCATATAAAGTTTGCAAGACCAATGGGCCTCTCTTTCCACTGATGGCCGACTAGGCCATCTTCTGATACATATGCAGCTAGAGACACGAGCTCCAGGGGATACGGGTTAGTTCATATTGTTGTTCCACCTATAAGGTTGCAGATCCTTTTAGCTCCTTGGATACTTTTTCTAGCTCCTCCATTGGGGGCCCTGTGTTACATCCAATAGCTGACAGTGAGCATCCACTTCTGTATTTGCTAGGCCCAAGAATAGTCTCACAAGAGAGAGCTATATCGGGGTCCTTTCAGCAAAATCTTGCTAGTTCATCCTTTCGTCTCAGCTCCAAACTTTGTCTCTGTAACTCCTTCCATGGGTGTTTTGTTCCCAAATCTAAGGGCAAAGTGTCCACACTTTGGTCTTCATTCTTCTTCAGTTTCATGTGTTATGCAAATTGTATCTTATATCTTAGGTATTCTAAGTTTCTGGGCTAATATCCACTTATCAGTGAGCACATATCATGTGAGTTCTTTTCTGATTGGGTTACCTCACTCAGGATGATGCCCTCCAGGTCTATCCATTTGCCTAGGAATTTCATAAATTCATTCTTTCTAATAGCTGAGTAGTACTCCATTGTGTAAATGTACCACATTTTCTGTATCCATTCCTCTGTTGAGGGACATCTGGGTTCTGGCTATTATAAATAAGGCTGCTATGAACATAGTGGAGCATGTGTCCTTCTTACCAGTTGGAACATCTGGATATATACACAGGAGAGGTATTGCTGGATCCTCCAGTAGTACTATGTCCAATTTTCTGAGGAACCGCCAGACTGATTTCCAGAGTGGTTGTACAAGCTTGCAATCCCACCAACAATGGAGGAGTGTTCCTCTTTTCCCACATCCTGGCCAGCATCTTCTGTCACCTGAATTCTTGATCTTAGCCATTCTGACTGGTGTGAGGTAGAATCTCAGGGTTGTTTTGATTTGCATTTCCCTAATGATTAAGGATGTTGAACATTTTTTTTTCAGGTGCTTCTCTGCCATTCAGTATTCCTCAGGTGAGAATTCTTTGTTCAGCTCTGAGCCCCAATTTTTAATGGGGTTATTTGATTTTCTGGACTCCACCTTCTTGAGTTCTTTATATATATATCCAATATATATATATAAAAGGTAAAGATCCTTTCCTAATCTGTTGGTGGCTTTTTTGTCTCATTGATGGTGTCTTTTACTTTACAGAAGCTTTGCAATTTTATGAGGTCCCATTTGTCGATTCTTGATCTTACAGCACAAGCCATTGCTGTTCTATTCAGGAGTTTTCCCCCTGTGCCCATATCTTCGAGGCTTTTCCCCATTTTCTCCTCTATAAGTTTCACTGTCTCTGTTTTATGTGGAGTTCCTTGAACCACTTAGATTTGACCTTAGTACAAGGAGATAGGAATGGGTCAATTCACATTCTTCTACATGATAACCGCCAGTTGTGCCAGCACCATTTGTTGAAAATGTTGTCTTTTTTCCACAGGATGGTTTTAGCTCCCTTGACAAAGATCAAGTGACCATAGGTGTGTGGGTCCATTTCTGGGTCTTCAATTCTATTCCATTGGTCTACTTGTCTGTTGCTATACAAGTACCATGCAGTTTTTACCACAATTGCTCTGTAGTACAGCTTTAGGTCAGGCATGGTGATTTCACCAGAGGTTCTTTTATCCTTGAGAAGAGTTTTTGCTATCCTAGGTTTTTTGTTATTCCAGATGAATTTGCAGATTGCTCTTTCTAATTCATTGAAGAATTGAGTTGGAATTTCGATGGGGATTGCATTGACTCTGTAGATTGCTTTTGGCAAGATAGCCATTTTTACAATGTTGAATCTGCCAATCCATGAGCATGGGAGATCTTTCCATCTTCTGAGATCTCCTTTAATTTCTTTCTTCAGAGACTTGAAGTTTTTATCATACAGATATTTCACTTCCTTACTTAGAGTCATGCCAAGATATTTTATATTATTTGTGACTATTGAGAAGGGTGTTGTTTCCCTAATTTCATTCTCAGGCTGTTTATTCTTTGTGTAGAGAAAGGCCATTGACTTGTTTGAGTTAATTTTATATCCAGCTACTTCACTGAAGCTGATTATCAGGTTTAGAAGTTCTCTGGTGGAATTTTTAGGGTCACTTATATATACTCTCATATCATCTGCAAAAAGTGATATGTTTACTTCTTCCTTTCCAATTTGTGTCCCCTTGATCTCCTTTTATTGACGAATTGCTCTGGAAAGGACTTCAAGTACAATGCTGAATAGGTAGGGAGAAAGTGGGCAGCCTTGTCTAGTCCCTGATTTTAGTGGGATTGCTTCCAGCTTCTCACCATTTACTTTGATGTTGGCTACTGGTATGCTGTAGATTGCTTTTATCATGTTTAGGTATGGGCCTTGAATTCCTGATCTTTCCAAGACTTTTATCATGAATGGGTGTTGGATCTTGTTGAATGCTTTTTCCGTGTCTAAGGAGATGATCATGTGGTTTTTGTCTTTGAGTTTGTTTATATAATGGATTACGTTGATGGATTTTCGTATAGTAAACCATCCCTACATCCCTGGAATGAAACCTACTTGGTCAGGATGGATGATTGTTTTGATGTGCTCTTGGATTTGGTAGCGAGAATTTTATTAAGTATTTTTGCATTGATATTCAGAAGGGAAATTGGTCTCAAGTTATCTATCTTTGTTCTTTCTTTCTTTGGTTTAGGTATCAGAGTAATTGTGGCTTCATAAAATGAATTGGGTTTTTTGTACCTTCTGCTTCTATTTTTTGGAATAGTTTGTGAAGAACTGGAATTAGATCTTTGAAGGTCTGATAGAACTCTGCACTAAACCGTTCTGCTCCTGGGCTTTTTATGGTTGGGAGACTATTAATGACTGCTTCTATTTCTTTCGGGGATATAGGACTGTTTAGATCATTAACCTGATCCTGATTTGACTTTGGTACCTGGTATCTGTCTAGAAATATGTCCATTTCATCCAGGTTTTCCAGTTTTGTTGAGTATACCCTTTTGTAGAAGGATCTGATGGTGATTTGGATTTCTTCAGGATCTGTTGTTATGTCTCCCTTTTCATTTCTGATTTTGTTAATTAGGATGCTGTCCCTGTGCCCTCTAGTGAGTCTGGCTAAGGGTTTATCTATCTTGTTGATTTTCTCAAAGAACCAGCTCCTTGTTTGGTTAATTCTTTGAATAGTTCTTCTTGTTTCCACTTGGTTGATTTCGCCCCTGAGTTTGATTATTTCCTGCTGTCAACTGCTCTTGGGTGAATTTGCTTCCTTTTGTTCTAGAGCTTTTAGGTGTATTGTCAAGCTGCTAGTATGTGCTCTCTCTAGTTTATTTTTGGAGGCACTGAGAGCTATGAGTTTTCCTCTTAGAAATGCTTTCATTGTGTCCCATAAGTTTGGGTATGTTGTGACTTCATTTTCATTAAATCCAAAAAGTCCTTAATTTCTTTCTTTATTCCTTTCTTGACCAAGGTATCATTGAGAATAGTGTTCAGTTTCCATGTGTATGTTGGCTTTCTATTATTTATATTCTTATTGAAGATCAGTCTTAATCCATGGTGATCTGATAGGATGAATGGGACAATTTCAATATTTTTGTATCTGTTTAGGCCTGTTTTGTGACCAATTATATGTTCAATTTTGGAGAAGGTACCATGAAGTGCTGAAAAGAAGGTATATCCTTTTGTTTTAGGATAAAATGTTCTGTAGATATCTGTTAAGTCCATTTGTTTCATAACTTCCGTCAGTTTCACTGTGTCCCTGTTTAGTTTCTTTTTCCATGATCTGTCCATTGATGAAAGTGGTGTGTTGAAGTCTCCTACTACTATTGTGTGAGGTGCAATGTGTGCTTTGAGCTTTACTAAATTCTCTTTATTGAGTGTGGCTGCCCTTGCATTTGGAGCATAGATATTCAGAATTGAGAGTTCCTCTTGGAGGATTTTATCTTTGATGAGTATGAAGTGTCCCTCCCTGTCTTTTTTGATAACTTTGGGTTGGAAGTCAATTTTATTCGATATTAGAATGGCTACTCCAGCCATTGTTTCTTCAGACCATGTGCTTGGGAAATTATTTTCCAGCCTTTTACTCTGAGGTAGTGTCTGTCTTTTTCCCTGAGTTGGGGTTCCTGTAAGCAGTAAATTGTTGGGCCCTGTTTGTGTAGCCAGTCTGTTAGTCTATGTCTTTTATTGGGGAGTTGAGTCCATTGATATTAAGAGAAAAGTAATTGTTGCTTCCTTTTATTTTTATTGTTAGAGTTGGCATTCTGTTCTTGTGGCTGTCTTCTTTTAGGTTTGTTGAAGGATTACTTTCTTGCTTTTTCTAGGGCGTGATTTCCGTCCTTGTATTGTTTTTTTTTTCTGTTATCCTTTTAAGGGCTGGATTCGTGGAAAGATAATGTGTGAATTTGGTTTTGTCATGGAATACTTTGGTTTCTCCATCTATGGTAATTGAAAGTTTGGCTGGGTATAGTAGCCTGGGCTGGCATTTGTGTTCTCTTAGTGTCTGTATAACATCTGTCCAGGATCTTTTGGCTTTCATAGTCTCTGGTGAAAAGTCTGGTGAAATTCTGATAGGCCTGCCTTTATATGTTACTTGACCCTTTTTCCTTACTGCTTTTAATATTCTATCTTTATTTAGTGCATTTGTTGTTCTGATTATTATGTGTTGGGAGGAATTTCTTTTCTGGTCCAGTCTGTTTGGAGTTCTGTAGGCTTCTTGTAATTTCATGGGCAACTCTTTCTTTAGGTTTGGGAAGTTTTCTTCTATAATTTTGTTGAAGATATTTGCTGGCTCTTTAAGTTGAAAATCTTCATTCTCATCTACTCCTATTATCCGTAGGTTTGGTCTTCTCATTTTGTCCAGGATTTCCTGGATGTTTTGAGTTAGGATCTTTTTGCATTTTCCATTTTCTTTGATTGTTGTGCCGATGTTCTCTATGGAATCTTCTGCACCTGAAATTCTCTCTTCCATCTCTTGTATTCTGTTGCTGATGCTCACATCTATGGTTCCAGATTTCTTTCCTAGGGTTTCTATCTCCAGCGTTGCCTCACTTTGGGTTTTCTTTATTGTGTCTACTTCTCTTTTTAGGTCTAGTATGGCTTTGTTCATTTCTATCACCTGTTTGGATGTGTTTTCCTGTTTGTCTTTAAGGACTTCTACCTGTTTGGTTGTGTTTTACTGTTTTTCTTTAAGGACTTGTAACTCTTTAGCAGTGTTGTCTTGTATTTCTTTAAGTGAGTTATTAATTCCTTTTTGATGTCCTCTACCATCATCATGAGATATGCTTCTAAATCTGGGTCTAGGTTTTCAGGTGTGTTGGGGTGCCCAGGACTGGGAGAGGTGGGAGTGCTGGATTTTGATGATGGCCAGTGGTCTTGGTTTTTGTTAATAAGATTCTTGTGTTTGCTTTTTGCCATCTGGTAATCTCTGGAGTTAGTTGTTATAGTTGTCTATGGTTAGAGCTTGTTCCTCTCATGATTCTGTTAGCCTCTATCAGCAGACCTGGGAGACTAGATCTTTCCTCAGTTTCAGTGGTTAGAGCACTCTCTGCAGGCAAGCTCTCTTGCAGGGAAGGTGCACAGATATCTGGCGTTTGGACCTGCCTCCTGGCAGAAGATGAAGACCCTAAACAGGGCTTGTCCCAGAATCTGTGTAGCTTCTGTAGTCCACACTCTCACCTGCACAGACTAGTCTCTGCGGGATCTGGGAACCAAGATGGCTCCCCCAGGTGCTGCAGTAAAGTCCTCCTGGGCAGGACGAACACTTCTCTGGTAGGGAAGTTGCCCAGATCTGGAGCCTGAAACATGGTCTGCCTCCGAAGCTCTGTGGCTTCTGCCTGTCCCAGAAGCTGTTGGCTTCTGTAGTTCACACTCTCACCTGCACAGACTAGTCTCGGCAGAATCCGGGAACCAAGATGGCTCCCTCAGATGCTGTTGCAAAGCCCTCCTGGGTGGGGCGGACACCTCTCCTCTTGCAGGGAAGGTGCCAGGATGTCTGGAGCCCAAAATGGGGTCTGCCTCAGAAGCTCTGTGGTTTCTGCCAGTCCCAGAAGCTGTTAGCTTCTGTAGTCCACACTTTCACCTGTGCAGACAAGTCTCGGCAGAATCCGGGAACCAAGATGGCTCCCCCAGATGCCATGGCTAAGTCCTCCTGGGGACTTTCTCTCCTTTACCACACCCTGTACCCAGTGGCTTATTAAATATTTTTTGAATGCTCATTTACCACTGCTTTAAGTAGGCCTTCATGCACTCTTATCTAGATTTTTATATTAGCTTCATAACTAACAATTCCTTCCTCCTAATATCTAGCCATTCTTTACATTGATTCTATATGCTTTAGAACGTACACTATTTTGTTGCTTCAGACTCATTGGAGAGCCTTCATCATGCACAGAGTAAAGTCCAAAGTATATAACACATTTTTTCTCTCTTTTTTTAAATTTTTAATGTTTTTATTACATATTTTCCTCAATTACATTTCCAATGCTATCCCAAAAGTCCCCCATAGCGCCCCCCACTTCCCTACCCACCCATTCCCATTCTTTTGACCCTGGCATTCCCCTATATTGGGGCATATAAAGTTTGCAAGTCCAATGGGCCTCTCTTTCCATTGATGGCCGACTAGGCCATCTTTCGATACATATGCAGCTAGAGACAAGAGCTCCGGGGTTCTGGTTAGTACATCATGTTGTTCCAACAATAGGGTTGCAGATCCCTTTAGCTCCTTGGGTACTTTCTCTAGCTATGGATCTTCCATGATCTTCTGGCTTTCATAGTCTCTGGTGAGAAATCTGGTGTAATTCTGATAGGCTTGCCTTTATATGTTACTTGGCCTTTTTCTCTTACTGCTTTTAGTATTCTATCTTTATTTAGAGCATTTGTTGTTCTGATTATTATGTGTCAGGAGGTATTTCTTTTCTTGTCCAGTCTATTTGAAGTTCTGTAGGCTTCTTGTATGTTCATGGGCATCTCTTTGTTTAGATTTGGGAAGTTTTCTTCTATAATTTTGTTGAAGATGTTTGCTGGTCCTGGATGGATGTTATACAGACACTAAAAGAACACAAATTCCAGCCCAGGCTACTATACCCAGCCAAACTCTCAATTAACATAGATGGAGAAACCAAAGTATTCCACGACAAAACCAAATTCACACATTATCTCTCCACGAATCCAGCCCTTCAAAGGATAATAACAAAAAAAAACCAATACAAGAACAGGAACCACGCCCTAGAAACAACAAGAAGGTAATCCCTCAACAAACCTAGAAGAAGACAGCCACAAGAACAGAATGCCAACTTTAACAACAAAAATAACAGGAAACAACAATTACTTTTCCTTAATATCTCTTAATATCAATGGACTCAACTCCCCGATAAAAAGACATAGACTAACAAACTGGCTACACAAACAAGACCCAACATTTTGCTGCTTACAGGAAACTCATCTCAGAGAAAAAGATAGACACTACCTCAGAATGAAAGGCTGGAAAACAATTTTCCAAGCAAATGGTATGAAGAAACAAGCTGGAGTAGCCATTCTAATATCAGATAAGATTAACTTCCAACCCAAAGTCATTAAAAAAGACAGGGAGGGACACATCATACTCAATAAAGGTAAAATCCTCCAAGAGGAACTATCAAGCCTGAATATCTATGCTCCAAATACAAAGGCAGCCACATTCATTAAAGAAACTTTAGTAAATCTCAAAGCACACATTGCACCTCATACAATAATAGTGGGAGACTTCAACACACCACTTTCACCAATGGACAGATCATGGAAACAGAAAATAAACAGGGACACAGAGAAACTAACAGAAATTATGAATCAAATGGATCTGGCAGATATCTACAGAACATTCTATCCTAAAACAAAAGGATATACCTTCTTCTCAGCACCTCATGGTACCTTCTCCAAAATTGACCACATAATTGGTCACAAAAAGGCCTCAACAGATACAAAAATATTGAAATTGTCCCATGCATCCTATCAGATCACCATGGACTAAGGCTGATCTTCAATAACAAAATAAATAATAGAAAGCCAACCTTCACGTGGAAACTGAACAACACTCTTCTCAATGATACCTTGGTCAAGGAAGGAATAAAGAAAGAAATTAAGGACTTTTTAGAGTTCAATGAAAATGAAGCCACAACATACCCAAACTTATGGGACGCAATGAAAGCATTTCTAAGAGGAAAACTCATAGCTCTGAGTGCCTCCAAAAGGAAACTAGAGAGAGCACACATTAGCAGCTTGACAACACACCTAAAAGCACTAGAACAAAAGGAAGCAAATTCACCCAAGAGGAGTAGACGGCAGGAAATAATCAAATCAGGAGCAAAATCAACCAAGTGGAAACAAGAAGAACTATTCAAAGAATCAACCAATCAAGGAGCTGGTTCTTTGAGAAAATCAACAAGATAGATAAACCCTTAGCCAGACTCACTAGAGGGCACAGGGAAAGCATCCTAATTAACAAAATCAGAAATGAAAAAGGAGACATAACAACAGATCCTGAAGACATCCAAAACACCATCAGATCCTTCTACCAAAGGCTATACTCAACAAAACTGGAGAACCTGGATGAAATGGAGAAGTTCCTAGACAGATACCAGGTACCAAAGTTGAATCAAGATCAGGTTAATGATCTAAACAGCCCTATATCCCCCAAAGAAATAGAAGCAGTCATTAATAGTCTCCCAACTAAAAAAAGCCCAGGACCAGATGGGTTTAGTGCAGAGTTCTATCAGACCTTCAAAGAAGATCTAATCCCAGTTCTTCACAAACTATTCCACAAAATAGAAACAGAAGGTACTCTACCCAACTCATTCTATGAAGCCACAATTACTCTGATACCTAAACCACAAAAAGACCCAACAAAGATAGGAAACTTCAGACCAATATCCCTTATGAATATTGATGCAAAAATCCTCAATAAAGTTCTTGCTAACCGAATCCAAGAACACATCAAAACAATCATTCACCCTTACCAAGTAGGTTTCATCCCAGGGATACAGGGATGGTTCAATATACGGAAATCCATCAACGTAATCCAGTATATAAACAAACTCAAAGACAAAAACCACATGGTCATCTCCTTACATGCGGAAAAAGCATTTGACAAGATCCAACACCCATTCATGATAAAAGTCTTGGAAAGATCAGGAATTCAAGGCCCATACCTAAGTATGATAAAAGCAATCTACAGCAAACCAGTAGCCAACATCAAAGTAAATGGTGAGAAGCTTGAAGCAATCCCTCTAAAATCAGGGACTAGACAAGGCTGTCCACTTTCTCCATACCTATTCAACATTGTACTTGAAGTCCTAGCCAGAGCAACTCGACAACAAAAGGAGATCAAAGGGATACAAATTGGAAAAGATGAAGTCAAAATATCACTTTTTGAAGATGATATGATAGTATATATAAGTGACCCTAAAAATTCCACCAGAGAACCTCTAAGCCTGATAAACAGCTTCGGTGAAGTAGCTGGATATAAAATTAACTCAAACAAATCAATGGCCTTTCTCTACACAAAGAATAAACAGGCTGAGAATGAAATTAGGGAAACAACACCCTTCTCAATAGTCACAAATAAGATAAAATATCTTGGCGTGACTCTAACTAAGGAAGTGAAAGATCTGTATAATAAAAACTTCAAGTCTCTGAAGAAAGAAATTATAGAAGATCTCAGAAGATGGAAAGACCTCCCATGCTCATGGATTGGCAGGATCAACATTGTAAAAATGGCTATCTTGCCAAAAGCAATCTACAGATTCAATGCAATCCCCATCAAAATTCCAACTCAATTCTTCAACGAATTAGAAAGTGTAATCTGCAAATTCATCTGGAATAACAAAAAACCTAGGATAGCCAAACCTCTTCTCAAGGATAAAAGAACCTCTGGTGGAATCACCATGCCGGACCTAAAGCTTTACTACAGAGCAATTGTGATAAAAACTGCATGGTACTGGTATAGTGACAGACAAATAGACCAATGGAATAGAATTGAAGACCCAGAAATGAACCCACACACCTATGGTCACTTGATCTTCGACAAGGGAGCTAAAAACATCCAGTGGAAGAAAGACAGCATTTTCAACAAATGGTGCTGGCACAACTGGTTGTTAACATGTAGAAGAATGCGAATCGATCCATTCCTATCTCCTTGTACTAAGGTCAAGTCTAAGTGGATCAAGGAACTTCACATAAAACCAGAGACACTGAAACTTATAGAGGAGAACGTGGGGAAAAGCCTTGAAGATATGGGCACAGGGGAAAAATTCTTAAATAGAACAGTAATGGCTTGTGCTGTAAGATCGAGAATTGACAAGTGGGACCTCATGAAACTGCAAAGCTTCTGCAAGGCTAAAGACACCATCAATAAGACAAAAAAACCACCAACAGATTGGGAAAGGATCTTCACCTATCCTAAATCAGATAAGGGACTAATATCCAATATATATAAAGAACTCAAGAAGGTGGACTCCAGAAAGTCAAATAACCCCATTAAAAAATGGGGCTCAGAACTGAACAAAGAATTCTCACCTGAGGAATACCGAATGGCAGAGAAGCACCTGAAAAAATGTTCAACATCTTTAATCATCAGGGAAATGCAAATCAAAACAACCCTGAGATTCCACCTCACACCAGTCAGAATGGCTAAGATCAAAAATTCAGGTGACAGCAGATGCTGGCGAGGATGTGGAGAAAGAGGAACACTCCTCCATTGTTGGTGGGATTGCAAGCTTGTACAACCACTCTGGAAATCAGTCTGGCGGTTCCTAAGAAAATTGGACATAGTACTACCGGAGGATCCAGCAATACCTCTTCTAGGCATATATCCAGAAGATGTCCCAACCGGTAAGAAGGACACATGCTCCACTATGTTCATAGCAGCCCTATTTATAATAGCCAGAAGCTGGAAAGAACCCAGATGTCCCTCAACAGAGGAATGGATACAGAAATTATGGTACATTTACACAATGGAGTACTACTCAGCTATTAAAAAGAATGAATTTATGAAATTCCTAGCCAAATGGATGGACCTCGAGGGCATCATCTTGAGTGAGGTAACACAATCACAAAAGAACTCACACAATATGTATTCACTGATAAGTGGATATTAGCCCAAAACTTAGGATACCCAAGATATAAGATACAATTTGCTAAACGCATGAAACTCAAGAAGAATGAAGACCGAAGTGTGGACACTGTGCACCTTCTTAGAATTGGGAACAAAACACCCAGGGAAGGAGTTACAGAGACAAAGTTCGTAGCTGTGATGAAAGGATGGACCATTTAGAGACTGCCGTATCCAGGGATCCATCCCATAAGCAGCTTCTAAACGCTGACCCCATTGCATACACTAGCAAGATTTTGCTGAAAGGACCCAAATATAGCTGTCTCTTGTGAGACGATGCCGGGGCCTATTAAACACAGGAGTGGATGTTCACAGTCAGCTATTGGGTGTATCACAGGGCTCCCTATGGAGAAGCTAGAGAAAGTACCCAAGGAGGTAAAGGGATCTGCAACCCTATTGTTGGAACAACATGATGTACTAACCAGAACCCTGGAGTTCTTGTCTCTAGTTGCATATGTATTGAAAGATGGCCTAGTCGGCCATCACTGGAAAGAGAGGCCCATTGGACTTGCAAACTTTATATGCCCCAATATAGGGGAATGCCAGGGCCAAAAGAATGGGAATGGGTGGGTAGGGAAGTGGGAGGCGCTATGGGGGACTTTTGGGATAGCATTGGAAATGTAACTGAGGAAAATATGTAATAAAAATTAAAAAAATTTAAAAAAAAATAAAAAAATAAGGAAAAAAAAAAAAAGAAAATCTTCATTCTCATCCACTCCTATTATCCTTAGGTTTGGTCTTCTCATTGTGTCCTGTATTTCTTGGATGTTTTGAGTTAGGATCTTTTTGCGTTTAACATTTTCCTTGATTGTTGTGCCGATGTTCTCTATGGAATCTTCTGCACCTGAGATTCTCTCTTCCATCTCTTGTATTCTGTTGCTGATGCTCGTATCTATGTTTCCAGATTTCTTTCCTAGGGTTTCTATCTCCAGTGTTGCCTCATTTTGGGTTTTCTTTATTGTGTCTACTTCCCTTTTTAGGTCTAGTATGGTTTTGTTTATTTCCATCATCTGTTTGGATGTGTTTTCCTGTTTTTCATTAAGGACTTCTACCTGTTTGATTATGTTATCCTGTTTTTCTTTGAGGATTTGTAACTCTTTAGCAGTGTTCTCCTGCAATTCTTTAAGGGATTTTTGCGCTTCCTCTTTACTGTCTTCTACCTGTTTACCAGTGTTCCTTTGTATTTCTTTAAGTGTGTTATTAAAGTCCTTCTTGAAGTACTCTACCATCATCAGGAGATATGCTTTTAGATCCGTGTCTAGCTTTTCCGGTGTGTTGGGGTGCCCTGGACTGGGCGAAGTGGGAGTGCTGGGTTCTGATGATGGTGAGTGGTCTTGGTTTCTGTTAGTAAGATTATTACGTTTACCTTTCGCCATCTGGTAATCTCTGGGGTTAGTTGTTGTCGTTGTCACTGTTTAAAGATTGGAGCAGAAGCTGTGTTCCACTCACCAGCAGTCTCAAAATCCTGTGGCGGGGGTCTTGGGTAGCTGGCGGTACCCCGGTGCTGGTCCAGCCGGAAGAGGCCTGTGGCCCTACTCAGGCCGGTTTCTGCTTCCCTAACTAATGCAGTCTCAGGTCCCGCGCGCAATTGGATTGGAGCAGAAGCTGTGTTCCACTCACCAGAAGTCTTAAGATCCTGTGGTGGGTGTTGTGGGTAGCTGGCGAGTGTCAGCTGACCCTGCGCCCTAGCTACCCTGGTGCTTTTCTGACCGGAAGAGGCTTGTGGCCCTACTCAGGCCGGATTTCTGCCTCCCCAACCAAAGCAGTCTCAGGTCCCGCGTGATTGGACTGGAGCAGAAGCTGTGTTCCACTCACCAGCAGTCTCAAAATCCTGTGGCGGGGGTCGTGGGTAGCTGGCGGGTGTCAGCCGACCCTGAGCTCTAGCTACCCCGGTGCTGGTCCAGCCGGAAGAGGCCTGTGGCCCTACTCAGGCCGGTTTTCTGCTTCCCTAACTAATGCAGTCTGAGGTCCCGCGCGCAATTGGATTGGTGCAGAAGCTGTGTTCCACTCACCAGAAGTCTTAAGATCCTGTGGTGGGTGTTGTGGGTAGCTGGCAAGTGTCAGCCGACCCTGTGCCCTAGCTACCCTGGTGCTTTTCTCTATATAACACATTTTGATTCACATGATTTTAACTAGTCACAGTATTGGAAATTCAGCTTCCTATGGCTCAAGTACATCCCATGTATATAACTTGGGTGTCTAGAGACTGATCAAAAATCTCAGTTTTCTAGCAGAGGGTTTGAGTAAAATCCTCTTCTCTTGCTCTTTCTCACTCTATTGCCAGATCACATTTTCCTTTTCCTCTGTTAGCTACATTGGGAAAGCAACTTTTAGACAGCCATAGGAGGTAACTACATATAACTGAATAATCTATGTAGGTTACGAATTCAAAGAATAAAGATCTTAATCTCAGTCTCACTTGCCAAATCTTAGGAAAGGCTCTGATGAGTTAGCTTATAGTATGTCCCTTTAATTACCACACTAAACTGGTATTCCCTTAGTCTTGGCAGGTTGAGCTACTGTTTACCTATGGAAGCCTGTCACGGAAGACAGCTCATTCAAGATTTAGGGTTTCAAAGTAATAATGATCTTTATCTCCGTTTTACTCATCAAATCTTAGGACAGTCCCAAGTTCTCTGATAGTCCTAGTTCATGGTGTGTGACTTTAACAAATAACTGTAGAAAAGGAGTATACCCTTAGACTTGGAAGGTTGAGTTAGTGTTTACCCATGGAAATTTGTCATAAATGACAGCTCATCCAAGAGCACAAAAAGTACAATGTTGATCTAAGATCACAGAAACAAAGGAAAAACACAGTCCTGCTTTGAATTGAAGGGCAAGAGCTGTAGGACAGAGAAACAACTTGAGTACACTGCCCATAGAATGCTCTCCACCCATAGTCATGATTGCTCTCAGTCCCTCTCATGCTTACTCTGCTCCACTATGATTGGTTTTAGACTTGTATGTCTTTGCTAGTGTCTTAGCAAAGACACTAGAGTGATTAGTGAAGACTTTTACTTGAGTAATAGTCTTAGAGTTACTATTGCTATGATGAAGCATCATGACCAAAAACAAGGTAGGGAAGAAAGGGTTTATTTGCTTACACTTCCACATTGTAATCCATCACTGAAGTAAGTCAGGACAGGAACTCGGGCAGGATTCGAACCTAGAGGTATAAGATGATGCAGAGGTCATGCAGTATTACTTACTGGGTTTTTCCTCATGGGTTATTCAGCTTGCTTTCTTATAGAACTCCGGGCTACCAGCCCAGGGATGTTATCTACAATGGGCCCTTCCCCATCAATCACTAAGAAAATAACCCATGGCCTGATATTATGGAGGCATTTTCTCAATTGAGATTCCTTCCTTTCAGATAACTCCAGATGGTGTCAAGTTGACATAAAAGTAGCCAGCATAGTTTATCTGCCTGCAATATATGGCACCATGTTTTATTCCTCTGTAAAAAGTCTTGCAGTAATATCTTCATCACCACGTCTCCCTCTGACCTCTTCTAACTTTATGTCATTATATATTAATTCCTTTCGTTGCTTTGTGTTGCAATTGTTTATTTTCTGCCAGTTCCTTCTAATAGCTTGGTATGATACTGCTGGATTCCCAAAGCACTGGACAGGACACACAGAAATTCAACAAATTATTGGACTAATAAACAAATAAACAAACAAATAACTGAGATTCTATTTAAGCTTTTCATTATTCCTGGCTATAAGCTCACCCCTTAACTCATCCTTCAGCCTTTTCCTTGAACACATGTGCACATAGATAAGCATGTACAACAAGCACTCCAGATGGAAAAATAGGGCCAGCTTTTAAGGACAAAGGAACTCAGCATCCTTTCTAGTTGTTCCTTTTGTTTGTATAAAGCAGAAGGACTTGTAGGTCTTTGAAATCCTTTTAGGATAAATGTAAGGGTATGAAGAAAGCAAGGGGCTAAAAGGTATCTGAGATGAAGACAGGGTGTTGGATTGAAAGGAAAGAGTAAAAGACAATAATAGGACCACAGATAATATTACCTCAAACACTTCCCTTTGGCCCATTGTTGGCCTAATTTGTCTTCCTGAAAAGAAAGTGGTTTGTGAAAGTTTCTACTATGCACACAGGTAGCAGTCAGCTTTCCTTTGTGTGATACATAAACAAATCTGGTTTTGCCTAACACAACCAAATTCTTCTTACAGATGGCTGTTCTTGGAAACTGCATTAGTAGACTAAGAGAGCTTAGGCTTTCTCAACAGCACATATGAGGTAGATGTGAAGTCCCTAAGCTCTCTGTATCTATGGAATATCCTACAAAACAAAGAAGATTAACCCGGCTTTAGTTTTTGTATTTAAAGTGTTATGTAAAGTCCTTAATGGGAGTGGGAGACAATATTTTGTAATATGTCAAATACAACATGAGTCATAAATATCACAGAATATGACATAAATATACAAGACTAGGCAATGTGAGCCACTATCATGTCTTGTATGGGGCAATGTTAATAGACTACTGCAAACGGCTGTCATTTTGAAGTCTCAATATGGCTGGGTTTGTTTTGTTTGTTTGTTTGTTTGTTTGACATTTTTCTTGAGCAATTGAGCAACAATAAAACTGTGATTAAATTTGCTCCATTTTTTAACTGAACGTGTGAACAGCATACACTGCTTTTATGAGGATTTATTAAAATTTGGCTGACAATATACAAAATTTGTTTTATCTAAAAAAAGGAAATAAAAAAAAAGAAAACAAACTTCAGATGTAATCATAAGATGAGAATGAACAATGGAGATAGGGTGCTCTGTGCAGTATCAGAGGAGAGTGTTTGTTAAGTGGGTTGATGAGTGTGGGAGTCAGGTGCAGGAGAAAAGGGTTAACTCTCTGCTCACTTGACTCTTCACATGCTGAGCTGTTTAATTTTTCTCTTTGCTCTGCCTCCCATTATGCAAAGCAAAGATGGTTTTTATTTTGTTTTGTTTTACACTGAGAGTTAATAGCAAAAGGACTGCAAGCTAACCATGAGATAAAAGTGAACCCACTGTTAGGCTTTGAAAGTTTCCATTCCCTCCAAAATCAGTGCATCAGAATTTATTAAAGTGTGACAGCATTAAGATTATAGGTTGTTCAGCTAGTGATAAAGATATGAGGCAGAGCCTTAGTAAGTGGCACTAAGGTCTTTGGAAATGGGTTTTCATGTATACAAGACCCCCTTTATTTTCTAACATATTGAGTTTGCAATGAAAACACAGTTTTGGAAGCATCAAGCAGAATTTACCAGACACTAATGTTGCCATGTTTGTTACAGCAACACAGACAGAGTAGGCTGGGGTGCTCACCCTTCATACTTGGGTAGGTTCAAAGTGGCTTGAAGATCTTCTGAGGGTATTTCTGCAACTGAAACCCATTGGTGCAAAGAGCTGGGAGAGACCCATACCTACATTTAAATAAATATATTTGGTTGGGTTTTTTTCTTTGATGAATAGCATCCAACCCTCTGACCCTCTCTTTACCACTCTCACACTTAGGGCACACTGCAAACCATTTCAAGGAATAATGCCTAGTTCTTCCTACACCCTAGCAGGTCTGGGCAATTAGCATGATATGGATCTTTGAGGATTGAGTAATTTATCCCAGTCTCCTTGCCTAAGCCTGGCTGGCCATGACCTAAAGAAACTCTTTCCTCAGACTCACCCCACCCTTTAATACTTCCGCCTTGGTGTTGAGTGAATGGCATCACAAATATTGCTAGAGTGGAGCAGAAGGGAGTGGGGACAAAATGAAGCTTGGTAAGTATTAGGTTACAGGCAGCCCAGAGCTAAATATAGCCACTCCCAAACACACCTCCTCACTGATGTCATCAGCGTACTTCCCACGTTTCGAGGCAGATTGAAACATGGAAAACGGAGATGTATTTTTCAAATGGTCATGGAAGAGATCACTTTTCTTTGTTTCTTCATGACTAGGATTGAGACATGGGTGTGCTTATGACTTATCCTACCATACTCTCATAGAGCTAGAGTATAGATGTTGAACTCCATTGTTAGAACAGTGAGAACAAAATGGGAACTATCTGTAGGATTCTCATTTACTATCTCAATTTTAAAAAGAAGAGGCTGGAAATAGGTGAAGTTGGAATCACTATCCGAAGGGCCAACATCTCTAGAATTATACACACAGCAGAAACCACCCACACATTCCCTGGCTTTCTTCAGCTTTGAGAGCACCAAGGTCATGTTGTGTAGCTCTTTGTGCTACTAAATCATGAGCTGTAGAGGTGATAATTTAGGAAACAGTGGTTGATGCTAATTACTCTTGATATAAATTAGCTCTCAGCAAACCAAAAACAGGGGAAGATTTTGAAGGTGCCCTAAATCTTGATCTTGATCTAGGCCTTGTTAGTTGCTATGCTAATATGCATCTGAGCCAGCCAGTTCTTAGAACAGTGGAGGAGGGAGAATAAACTCCAGCAAATGAAATGTTTTGTTTTATTTTTATTTATTTATTTATTTATTTATTTATTTATTTATTTATTTATTTTAGGCTTCTTCCTTCTTTCAGGCAATTTCCATAAATTGCTTTCCAGTAATTCAAATTGAATGCACTAGTAGTCATGTCTCTGTTCTTCAGTGCCTTGAGGACTACATCATTTCTCCCAGTCTTTCAGTAACTACAGAATGAATCCAGTTTGTTATGGTGTCCCGCAAGATCTTAGGTATACTTGTAGGAGTCACATAAAATTTTAAACTGGGATATGTACCTCTCTCTGGACAAAGCAATATTATAGGTAAGATTGAAGGATAAGTTAAGCTATAAAGTACTGGCAGCACCTCACAAATCTGTATATTCTTTAGGTTAAACATGAGGATGTGAAATCAACCTCTCAAAGAAACTTTAAGTGTCTGCTAATGTGGAAAGCACTATGGTAGGCTACTGAGCTATTTATTACTGTTCCTGACCTCATGGAGAGTAATAAGAAGAACATGCAGTGTCAGAGGTGGATAGAGTGACAGAGACTCAGGGGTAAGGTTTCTAGAAAAGCTTTACAGAAGGGAAAATATTTGGGCCAATTTGGGAAAGACAAGTAGAGGTTCCCCAAGTAGTCATGTGATAAGGCAAATAGAGGGCAGTGAGAACTTTCCAGGCTAGAGGGGGATTATCAATACCCCATTCTTATTTCTCATGCACATGCTGTTTTATACACAACCTCTTTTTCAGAACTTTTTCTTTATGGACAGATAACTGGAGCATTTGGATTTGAAGACTTACAATGATAAAGTTACTAATTCAATAGACATTTATCTATAAATTCAATTTAAATCCAGTGAAAGTTTAATCTGAATCTCTGAGAAACTAAGGAACATTGTTCAAACATCTTAGAAAGACTATAGTCTCCCATCCAAGCTTTAACCAGACCTGCCTCTCCTTACTTTCTGAGATCAGACTAGATCAGGTTCATTCAGGGATGTAATGTATGAGAAAAGAATTTAAAACACAGAGAATAGTCACAAAGAATCAGTGCAACCCAGTACAGTCAGCCTTCCACAAACTGGGGATTATATCTACAGTTTAACAACTGTGAACTGAAAATACCTTTAAAAATGTTCATCTGAACTGAATATAGAAGATATTTATTGTAATGATGCCATAAGCATAATATGTCAACTACTTTGATACTCATTAGGTTTTATATGTGACTTAAAGATTGTTTAAAATAAGGATGTATGTGGCTTATATGTACACACATATTTCATATAAAATAATAGAGATATATGTGGGTATAGGATATATGGTATAATAAATTTTATCACATAGCACACAAATATGTGTATGGTTTATCTAATATATAAAAATAAATATTATATGTATATTTCTGCCACAAATTAATAGAATAAGATAAAATGAAAAATTAAAGTTTCAGTTTTCTAGATTCCCATGTATATTTTTTTACACCTTGAATAGGCCTCTTCAAACTCTGCTTACTTAGCTTATATAACTTACTTAATGGTCAAATCCAAAAGAAAACAGGAAAAGATAATAAGTAAGCTCAAAACTCATTATTTAAGTATTATTAATATAATTAAAATAGAATGTGATTATTGTAGATATTCAAGGAAAAACAAATCTAAGGGCAGGATTAAAACATAAGTTTTACACATTCACAAAATAAGGCGATTTCTAGACAAATAGTTTAGCTCACTTCCAGTCATAGAACTTGGTGATCATTGTGGAGACTAAACACAGCCAGGCAGACTAAATTTCAGGATTCATGGACTAATTTGCTGTCAGTCAGGAGCATCCTCGGAGTGCTCTGAGGCAGCTGGGAAATTCCTGGTGGAGCATGACCTCTATCTCTGCTGAATGTAAACTGCATCTTGTTTTTCATTTATGACACCAAAGCAAAGGAATCTGACTTTCTTCAGTTTAAAATTATATACATGGGACACAAATTGTTCCACAGTGAATTTTGCAAGCAAACAGCAGCTGCTTCCAACATACCTAACCAGACCCTGACGATACCCAAGCAGATGGGTTGATTTCTTTTAGGAAATGCCACAAAAAGGAAAACACAAACACCCATCTCCCAGTAACTTCCACTTCCATTTTGGTATTTGTTTAATGTCTCAATTAAAACTATGGTCACATGAGACTGCCTGTCCGGAATAAATTGCAAAATATCTGAAACACTTGATGAAAGAGTCATTGTACTGTAAAGTGTGTGTATGTGTGTGGTTGTGAGGGTGGTGGTGGTAGGGTGTCAGCAAAACCCAGATTTCCCATTGCAACTGAAGCAATCACTGTGCAACAGAAACATTCATTCTCCAGCTTTCCTTCCTCATTTACAATGCGTCAAGGAGTGTTCAATCATTGTTCTTAGAACTTTTAAGAAGACCAGCAGTGCCTACTCATGGACAAGACTATATAAGTATGTTGATAAGATGGTTTTATGTACCAGTGAGAGAAAATGAGGCACAGTAAGAGAGGGGAGAATGGAGGAGAAGATAAGGGAACCAGGGAGAGAGGGAGAGAGGTGATGGAAGAGATAGGGAAAAATATGTTTTGACAGTGGTGGTTATCCTGGCTGGAATGCCTAGAGCAGATTACTGAAGCAGGTATTTTTGTTGGATCAGAAGGATGAAAGGGACAGGGCAACCTATGGGAAAGAATGTTCTAAAGAGAAGGAAGCCACGGGGTCAGGAAGGAGCTTGACAAGTGTATAGATGCAGTTAGTGTAGCTGAAACACAGAGAACAATTTGCAGAGTAACAAGAGGTAAGTAATATCAGTAATAGACTGGGGGTTACATTATGCAAAAATTATGTCTACAAGAGGAAAGTGGTGGTAATATGGTTGAATTTACATTTTGAAAGATCACTCTGACTTCT
This sequence comes from Mus caroli, assembly GCF_978045245.1. NCBI lineage: Eukaryota > Metazoa > Chordata > Mammalia > Rodentia > Muridae > Mus > Mus caroli. The sequence goes on from NW_028227256.1 coordinate 159,233,597, forward strand.
GAACATGAAGAATAAGAATAAAATTAAGAAGGAAATTTGGAGTCTCCTTTCCCCTCCCCTCCTTTTTTCTTTTCTTTTCTTTTCTTTTCTTTTCTTTTCTTTTCTTTTCTTTTCTTTTCTTTTCTTTTCTTTTCTTTTCTTTTCTTTTCTTTTCTTTTCCTTTCCTTTCCTTTCCTTTCCTTTCCTTTCCTTTCCTTTCCTTTCCTTTCCTTTCCTTTCCTTTCCTTTCCTTTCCTTTCCTTTCCTTTCCTTTTCTTTTCTTTTCTTTTCTTTTCTTTTCTTTTCTTTTCTTTTCTTTTCTTTTTACTGGCCATTCTGTGAATCACCCTGGCTTGGGCTAAAATCCTACTGCTAGAAGTAGTAAGTTGTGGTTTAACTGGAAAGTTGATTAAGCGTTTGAAATAGTGTTTAAGAAGAGGGAAGAAGCCAGGAGTGGATTGAATCTGAAATTGTGTATGTCACCTGGTAAATGACATACCATCAAAGATGTAGGAGACTGGAGTTCTTTGATGATGTAAAGGATAGAAAAATAACTGTCATTTATTTGAGATTTTAAGGAACTGGGGTGCTCTCATGTATTCATCTTTTCTGAAGAATTGAAAATCGGTCTCTCTGTTTTAGACTACATCTATTGTCACCTGACTGGGGAGACACTATGCAGTAATAATCAATATAGATTGGCCTCTTATGTTTTAGACTACATCTATTGTCACCTGACTGGGGAGACACTATGCCATAATAATCAATATAAACAAGTAAGTCTAGTTGAAAGGTAATATGAGAGACTATGAAAGCCAGAAGAGCCTGGACAGATGTTATACAGACACTAAGAGAACACAAATGCCAGCCCAGGCTACTATACCCGGCCAAACTCTCAATTACCATAGATGGAGAAACCAAAGTATTCCATGACAAAACCAAATTCACACATTATCTTTCCACGAATCCAGCCCTTCAAAGGATAATAACAGAAAAAAACCAATACAAGGACGGAAATCACGCCCTAGAAAAAGCAAGAAAGTAATCCCTCAACAAACCAAAAAGAAGACAGCCACAAGAACAGAATGCCAACTCTAAAAACAAAAATAATAGGAAGCAACAATTACTTTTCCTTAATATCTCTTAATATCAATGGACTCAATTCCCCAATAAAAAGACATAGACTAACAACAGACTGGCTACACAAACAGGACCCAACATTCTGCTGCTTACAGGAAACCCATCTCAGGGAAAAAGACAGACACTACCTCAGAGTGAAAGGCTGGAAAACAATTTTCCAAGCAAATGGTCTGAAGAAACAAGCTGGAGTAGCCATTCTAATATCTAATAAAATCGACTTCCAACCCAAAGTTATCAAAAAAGACAAGGAGGGACACTTCATACTCATCAAAGGTAATATCCTCCAAGAGGAACTCTCAATTCTGAATATCTATGTTCCAATGCAAGGGCAGCCACATTCATTAAAGAAACTTTAGTAAAGCTCAAAGCACACATTGCACCTCACACAATAATAGTGGGAGACTTCAATGGACAGATCATGGAAACAGAAACTAAACAGGGACACAGTGAAACTAACAGAAGTTATGAAACAAATGGACTTAACAGATATCTACAGAACATTTTATCCTAAAACAAAAGGATATACCTTCTTCTCAGCACCTCATGGTACCTTCTCCAAAATTGACCACATAATTGGTCACAAAACAGGCCTCAACAGATACAAAAATATTGAAAATTTCCCATGCATCCTATCAGATCACCATGGACTAAGGCTGATCTTCAATAACAACATAAATAATGGAAAGCCAACATTCACGGGGAAACTGAACAACACACTTCTCAATGATACCATGGTCAAGGAAGGAATAAAAGAAATTACAGACTTTTTAGAGTTTAATGAAAATGAAGCCACAACATACCCAAACCTATGGGACACAATGAAAGTATTTCTAAGAGGGAAACTCATAGCTCTGAGTGCCTCCAAAAAGAAACTAGAGAGAGCACACACTAGCAGAATGACAACACATCTAAAGGCTCTAGAAAAAAAGGAAGCAAATTCACCCAAGAGGAGTAGACGGCAGGAAATAATCAAACTCAGGGGCGAAATCAACCAAGTGGAAACAAGAAGAACTATTCAAAGAATTAACCAAACAAGGAGTTGGTTCTTTGAGAAAATCAACAAGATAGATAAACCCTTAGCCAGACTCACTAGAGGGCACAGGGACAGCATCCTAATTAACAAAATCAGAAATGAAAAAGGAGCCATAACAACAGATCCTGAACAAATCCAAAACACCATCAGATCCTTCTACAAAAGGTATACTCAACAAAACTGGAAAACCTGGATGAAATGGACAAATTTCTAGACAGATACCAAGTACCAAAGTTAAATCAGAATCAAGTAAATGATCAAAACAGTCCCATATCCCCTAAAGAAATAGAAGCAGTCATTAATAGACTCCCAGATAAAAAAAGACCAGGACCAGATGGGTTTAGTGCAGAGTTCTATCAGACCTTCAAAGAAGATCTAATTCCAGTTCTTCACAAACTATTCCACAAAATAGAATTAGAAGCTACTCTACCCAACTCATTCTATGAAGCCACAATTACTCTGATACCTAAACCACAGAAAGAAAGAACAAAGATAGTGAACTTCAGAACAATTTCTCTTATGAATATCAATGCAAAAATACTTAATTAAATTCTCATTACCGAATCCAAGAGCACATCAAAACAATCATCCATCAACCAAGTAGGTTTTATTCCAGCGATGCAGGGATGGTTTAATATATGGAAATCCATCAACATAATCTATTATATAAACAAACTCAAAGACAAAACCACATAATCATCTCGTTAGAGGCGGAAAAAGCATTCAACAATATCCAACACCCATTCATGATAAAAGTCTTGGAAAGATCAGGAATTCAAGGCCCATACCTAAACATGATAAAAGCAATCTACAGCATACCAGTAGCCAACATCAAGGTAAATGGTGAGAAGCTGGAAGAAATCCCACTAAAATCAGGGACTAGACAAGGCTGCCCACTTTCTCCCTACCTATTCAAGATAGTACTTGAAGTCCTAGCCAGAGCAATTTGATAACAAAAGGACATCAAAGGGATACAAATTGGAAAAGATGAAGTCAAAATATCACTTTTTGTAGATGATATGATAGTATATATAAGTGACCCTAAAAATTCCACCAGAGAACTCAGAAACCTGATAAACAGCTTTGGTGAAGTAGCTGGATATAAAATTAACTCAAACAAATCAATGGTTTTTCTCTACACAAAGAATAAAGAGGCTGAGAAAGAAATTAGGGAAACAACACCCTTCTCAATAGTCACAAATAATATAAAATATCTTGGCATGACTCTTACTAAGGAAGTGAAAGATCTGTATGATAAGAACTTCAAGTCTCTGAAGAAAGAAATTAAAGAAGATCTCAGAAGATGGAAAGATCTCCCATGCTCATGGATTGGCAGGATCAACATTGTAAAAATGGCTATCTTGCCAAAAGCAATCTAGAGATTCAATGTAATCCCCATCAAAATTCCAACTCAATTCTTTAATGAATTAGAAAGAGCAATCTTCAAATTCATCTGGAATAACAAAAAAACCTAAGATAGCAAAAACTCTTCTCAAGGATAAAAGAACCTCTGGTGGAATCACCGTGCCTGACCTAAAGCTTTACTACAGAGCAATTGTGATAAAATCTGCATGGTACTGGTATAGTGACAGACAAGTAGACCAATGGAATAGAATTGAAGACCCAGAAATGAACCCACACACCTATCGTCATTTGATCTTCGACAAGGGAGCTAAAACCATCCAGTGGAAAAAAGACAGCATTTTCAACAAATGGTGCTGGCACAACTGATGGTTATCATGTAGAAGAATGTGATTTGATCCATTCCTATCTCCTTGTACTAAGGTCAAATCTAAGTGGATCAAGGAACTCCACATAAAACCAGAGACACTGAATGTTATAGAGGAGAAAGTGGGGAAAAGCCTTGAAGATATGGGCACAGGGGAAAAATTCCTGAATAGAACAGCAATGGCTTGTGCTGTAATATTGAGAATTGACAAATGGGACCTCATGAAACTGCAAAGCTTCTGCAAGGCAAAAGACACCATCAATAAGACAAAAAGGCCACCAACAGATTGGGAAAGGATCTTTACCTATCCTAAATCAGATAGGGGACTAATATCCAATATATACAAAGAACTCAAGAAGGTGGACTACAGAAAATCAAATAACCCCATTAAAAATGGGTCTCAGAGCTAAACAAAGAATTCTCACCTGAGGAATACCAAATGGCTGAGAAGCACCTGAAAAAATGTTCACCATCCTTAATCATCAGGGAAATGCAACTCAAAACAACCCTGAGATTCCATCTCACACCAATCAGAATGGCTAAGATCAAAAATTCAGGTGACAGCAGATGTTGGTGAGGATGTGGAGAAAGAGGAACACTCCTCCATTGTTGGTGGGATTGCAAGCTTGTACAACCACTTTGGAAATCAGTCTGGTGCTTCCTCAGATAATTGGACATAGTACTACCAGAGGATCCAGCAATACCTCTCCTGGGCATATATCCAGTAGATGTCCCAACCGGTAAGAAGGACACATGTTCCACTATGTTCATAGCAGCCTTATTTATAATAGCCAGAAGCTGGAAAGAACCCAGATGCCCCTCAACAGAGGAATGGATACAGAAAATGTGGTACATTTATACAATGGAGTACTACTCAGCTATTAAAAGGAGTGAATTTATGAAATTCCTAGGCAAATGCTTGGACCTGGAGGGCATCATCTTGAGTGAGGTAACACAATCACAAAGGAACTCACACAATATGTATTCACTGATAAGTGGATATTAGCCCAAAACTTAGGATACCCAAGATATAAGATACAATTTGCAAAACACATGAAACTGAAGAAGAATGAAGATCAAAGTGTGGACACTTTGCCCCTTCTTAGAATTGGAAACAATCACCCATGGAAGGAGTTACAGAGACAAAGTTTGGAGCTGAGATAAAAGGATGGACCATCTAGAGACTGCCATATCCAGAGATCCATCCCATAATTAGCCTCCAAAGGCTGACACCATTGCATACACTAGCAAGCGTTTGCTGGAAGGACCCTGATATAGCTGTCTCTTGTGAGACTAGGCTGGGGCCTAGCAAACACATAAGTGATGCTCACAGTCAGCTATTGGATGGATCACAGGGCCCCCAATGGAGGAGCTAGAGAAAGTATCCAAGGAGCTAAAGAGATTTGCAACCCTGTAGGTGCAACAACATTATGAACTAACCAGTACCCCAGAGCTCTTGACTCTAGCCGCATATGCATCAAAAGATGACCTAGTCGGCCATCACTGGAAAGAGATGCCCATTGGACATGCAAACTTTATATGCCCCAGTACAGCAGAACGCCAGGGCCAAAAAGTGGGAATGGGTGGGTAGGGGAGTGGGGGGGAGGGTATGGGGGACTTTTGGGATAGCATTGGAAATGTAATTGAGGAAAATACGTAATAAAAATATTTTTTAAAAATGCAAAGTCTGTTGTATAGTAATATAGGTGCATCTTATTACTACAATAAATGATAAAACTAATGGAAGAAAAAAAAGAAAGGTAATATGAAAAAAAGTCTCCAAGAGTAGTCTCCTTAATCAAAGTGACATTTCAGGAAGGAATACTCAATAGACTAGCATTTTCTGTTATAATCAAGTTTATTCAATCCTTAAGTCATCAGATAACTGTATTGCTAGCCACAAAACCAAATTCCAACTATTAAAAGAATGTATTTATATTAGTCAGAGCTCTTCAGAGAAATAAAAATGATAAAAAGAAGTTGGTGTGTGGTGTGCATTGTGTATGGTGTGCATGCAGTATAATATAACCATGTGATGTGCTACATACACATATATGGTGTGGTCTATGTGTGTGATATGTATGATAAATCGTATGTATGTTGCATGGTATGTGTCTAAATGTAGTTTGATCCCTGTGTGTATATGTCCCTACCCTCTGTTGTGTCTCTGTGTGTACAGTATATGTTTTGTGTGTATGTGTGTTATGTTTGTGTATATTCTATATATGCTATATATGCTATATATGCTGTATATATGTATATATGTATATATGTATAAATGTATATGATGTGTATATGTATATGATGTGTATATGTGTTGTCTTAGTCAGGGTTTCTATTCCTGCCCAAACATCACGACCAAGAAGCAAGTTGGGGAGAAAAGGGTTTATTAGGCTTACACTTCCATACTGCTGTTCATCACCAAAGGAAGTCAGGACTGGAACTCAAGCAGGGCAGGAAGCAGGATCTGATGCAGAGGCCATGGAAGGATGTTCCTCACTGGCTTGCTTCCCCTGGCTTGCTCAGCCTGCTCTCTTATAGAACCAAGACTACCAGCCCAGAGATGTTCCCACCCACAAGGGGCCTTTCCCCCTTGGTCACTAATTGAGAAAATACCTTACAGTTGTATCTCATGGAGTCATTTCCTCAACTGAAGCTCCTTTCTCTGTGATAACTCCAGCTGTGTCAATTTGACACAAAACTAGCCAGTACATGTGTATATATATATATATATATATATATATATATATATATATATATATGTGTGTGTGTGTGTGTGTGTGTGTGTGTGTGTGTGTGTGTGTGTGTAAAAAGGGAACATTTTGATGGAATTGTTATCCATGTTTGTGAAGATGACAGCATAATTTGTGCTGTGTAGGCCAACAGGCTGGAGAGAAGAGTCAATCTGCAGTCCAGGTCTAAAGCACTTTGAAGGTAGAATTCCTTCAGTTAGGAGGATGTTAGGCCTTTTCCTAAAGATCCTCAGGTGATTTAATGAGGATGCTCATGAACATTATGGAGGCAGTGACACTGGCTTTACTTAAAACCTGCTAATTTAAATGTTAATCTTACTTAAAAGACAGTTTCTCAGGAAAATCTAGACAGATGTCTAGCCAAGTTCACACAGAAACATGACCATCACAATAATGATCCTTATAGTTTACCCCAGACAATACCTTTTATTTTACACACAATATACTTTTTAAAAGCTCCAAGAATCCTGGGTAAGGAAAAACTCTCAAAGTAGAACAATTTTTTTCATACTGTTTTCTTCTGGGTCTTCCTTTACAGTCCAAATGAAATGCTTTGCTCTTAGGGGATTTTCTCACTAGTCCGAGCTTTCTCTCTACCTCCCTTTTTGTCTTGTCTGCTCCTATCTTATCAAATCCTCCTGATGAAACACAGTGCAAGAAGAAAGTTGTGTCTGCTGGGAAGAAAGGAAGCCATGGCCAGTGGCTCTGTGTCCCACATGTTGGAGGCGACAACAGTGAAACCACATTCCAGGCTCCTGCCCAACACTTTCTTCTCTTAGCAGGCCATGCGCTGTGCAGCACTACTGAGCCACAGGAGTGGAATGGTGGGGAAGTGAGACTTCTGGTTCCACATTAGGGTTGGCAGCAGACACATGGGTGACTGAAAGTAATGGAATCATTTAAATATACTAACTGACTGGGAACACCAGCATATACCCTCCAGTTTATCTATTTTAAAGGCAGAGTATTTAAAATATTTTATTACTATTTTAATAATTAGTTCTTTTATTATTGAGAATGACAACCCTATTTTTATCCTATCACTTACCCCAACTCCTCCCAGATCCACCCTACCTGTCATATCCATCCTAATTTGCTTTCTTGTTTCTTTAAACATGTAGAGTCCAATCTGTGCTTCCTATACACTCTTGGGTATATGCCTGTCCACTCAGTGTGGTTGACTCCCAGAGGCCACATCTTTGGGAGCCAGAGGTGGTAGATGACTACAATGGAACAGTTTTCCAGGCACATCAAGGTAGCTGCACATGTGAACTTATAGAGGTAGTGACATCATGGATAAGACCTGGACAATATCAAACCAGACAAAAGTGCCAACATGGAAGGAGGAGGTTGGCCCAGAAGTTCTACTCCCAGCTGAAGAGCTATTGGTGATTGATAGATTCTGGGAGAGCGAGAACTAGTTTTCTTCAAAGAGGAGTGTTTTTATGACTTCTGAAAGAAATCTGTGGCTTATGAGACATGTTCTTGCTATGTTTACTAACTAAAGACTTACAAACTCAAATGTCATCTGTCAGCCAAGCCAAATGTATTTATCCCATCAATCCTTAGAAAACACAAAGCTTCTAAGAGATTGTGATGAACAGTTTAAGGTCAAGAAAGAGTGACTGCTAGATACTCAGGCAAACCAAGTTTGGTCCATTTGGTAGTTTGAGTGAGAATGGCCCTCATAAGCTCATATGTTTGAATGCTTGGTCCCAGTTTGGGAAACGACTTGGAAAGCATGAGGGGGTGTGGCTTTCTTGGAGGAAATATGTCATTTGGGGCGGGCTTGAGTTTTAAAATTTCTGGAGCCATTCCCAGTGTTTTCTCTTTGTCTCCAAATCTTGAATCAAGATGTAAGCTCTCAGCTGTTTCTGTCACCATGCCTTTGTTCTGCCACAATGGACTTGAACCCTCTGAAACTATAACTGCTAAATTAATGTTTTCTAAGCTACCTTGGCCATGGTGTTTTATCATAGCAACAGAAAAATAAGACAGTCCAGTTGTGTTGGTGTGCTAGGGAGGAAATTTCACCAGAAGGTAGTTTCAAAATGTCCTTGGGACACTGACTTTTCACACAGCTGTGGGAAATTCCATCTAATTCAGAAAATAATATGTTGGTATGGTAGTATACACTTTTAATCTCAGCCTTAGGGAAGCAGAAATAGGACAATTCCTGAGTTTGAAGCTAGCCTGGTTTACATAATGAGATCCAAGCCAGCCAGGGATATACAGGAAAATCCTGAATCAAAACAAAAACAAGACCTTAGTGAGCTGTATGCAATATGAACCTGAACCACTCATGTACTGGACTAGGTGGCTATGGCACACTGGTGAACCACAGTCGCTATACTCCTTACAAGTACAGTATGGTTTTGGTGAGCCAGCACCATCACTTCCTTTCAGGAATCTGGAGCCCCAAATGTGTACTGAATGCAACTAACGTCCTGTGTATTCATTACCCCATTCTTGACATGATTTGAGTCTGCATCTCTCACCTAACCTCTACTCCCTTGATGTGCCCCAGAACAAAGCCAAGAGTTCTTTGCTTATCTGCCCTTCTTTCCTTTACCTTCCATCCCTTCTTTTTCCCTTTTCAGACAAACACAACCAAAATTGTTCACATTAGTCTATCCTTGTGCTAACCTTCAATTTCATTGATTTCAGACATGACAGCCTAGCTTAACGGCCACTTTTATTGTGTAGTCCAGCTTCAGGCCAGATTGGTAACTGGCTCCCACTACATTCCAGCTGATTATTCTGTTGGTAGAACCTTTAAAAAGCAATTCAGCCTTTCAAACTACACCATACTTGGTGTAAATTGATTCCAGTGTAAATTGATTATGAAGTTATTTCCAGTGCTTTCTTTTGAGACACTTTAAAAACTTGTCACAAGAAAAAAAAGCCACATTTTTTTCCTGACAATTCCTTTTTATTCACATCTATATGGTTTAGCTACCTTACCATTGTTCTGATAAAACACTTTAAAGCACCTTAAGGGAGAAAATGTTTATTCTGGATCACAGCTTGAGGGTGCAATCCATCATGGTGAAATCAAGGTAGCAAGGACTTGACATATGACATGCCAGTCACTCACAATCAGGAAGTAGAGGTGGCTTAATAAACACTACTACTTCAACTTAAACAATCAATGTGACCCCATAGGCATGCTCTGAGTCCTGTCTCTCAGATGATTCCAGATTTTGTCATGTTGAAAATTAGCACTATCTATAGTATATCCGATTTCTTTTTTACCTTTTATTTACTTATTTATTTTTTTACACTCCAGATTTTATTCTCCTCCCAGTCCACCCTTCAACTTTTCCACATCCCATACCTCCTCCCCACTCCCCTGTCTCCATGAGGATGTCCCCACCAACCACCCCATCAAACCTCTAAACTCCTTGGGGCCTCCAGTCTCTTGAGGGTTAAGTGCATCTTCTCTGACTAAACCCAGACCTGGCAGTCCTCTATATATGTGTTGGGGGTCTTATATCAGCTGATGTATGCTGCCTGGTTGGTGGTCCAGTGTTTGAGAGATCTCAGGGGTCCAGTTTAATTGAGACTTCTGGTCCTCCTACAGGGTCACCCTCCTCTTTAGCTTCTTCCAGCGTTTCCCTAATTCAGTCATAGGGGTCAGCAGCTTCTGTCCATTGATTGGGTGCAAATATCTGCATTTGACTCTTTCAGCTGCTTGTTGGGTTTTTTGGAGGGCAGTCATGAAAAGTCCCTTTGTGTGAGACCTGAACTTTTGTAAGTCATCAAAACTACCATGTTCATGTTCAAAGAAGACTATCTCTCTGGCAGTAAAATTAACAATTTCTGGAGGGGTATGTCTTTCCAAAACCTCTTGGTATATTCCACTTTTCATTTTATTCATCCAATCAACACTCAATTCTTTACTAAATATATCTATAGATCAGAGACTGTTCTAGTATAGAGAGCATGTCAAGAGTTAAAAAAAAAAGACAACAATCTCTGCCTTCTTGGAGTTTATATCCATTATAATAATAAAGGGTAAACACAGCAGAATACATATATGTGTGTGTGTGTTTGTGTATACATGTATATGCATAGCTATGAATATATGGTAATATATTAAAACAAATACAGCAGATTATATATTATTAATTACAGTCCTAATTGATATAAAGAGGAAAGGGCAAGAAAGGGGGGAATGAAAGCCAGGTGTGGTGGCACATGCCTTTCATCAAAGCAATTGGGATGTGCAGGCAAGTGGATCTCTGTGAGTTTGAGGCCAGTCTGGTCTGCTTCATGAGTTCCAGGATATTCAGAGTTGCATAGAGAGATGCAGTTTAAAAAAGAAAAAAAAAATGAACAAAGAGGTTGGAGCCAGAATGAAAAAATGGAGTTGAATAAATCACTGTTTGTCAAAATGTTGAGGTATTAGGAAGGACTTGTAAAACTTATTGAGGAAGAAACAAAACAAGAAGTATGTGGTTTTGGAGGTCAAGGGAACGAGAACTGAGAACTGATTTACCATCATGAAGGCCATTTGTTACTGGACCAGTGTGGTTTGATTAGTGTGATGGATGGGAAAGTCTGACAGGAGCGACTCAGGAAATAACAGCATCGTGTGTGGGGAAAGTTCAACATTCCTTGCTGAAAGCGCAATTAAGACAATAATGAGACACCAGTACATGACGCCACATCAGTGTCATTTAAAACAACATGCAGTGAAGTTTGGCAAGGGTTTAGTGATTTCCATTATGTTGTTGGTGGCTCTGTAAATAAATAAAAATTACATTAGAAAATGACAATATCTTCCATAATCAAGTGATTCCATTGATGCGTTATAGCCAACAGAAGTGAGGGCTTACTTACTATGTACAAGTGAACATGCACAAGAGAGTCCTGAAAAGTTCTATTTATGGTTGACTCCAGACTAGAAATTATCCACCTATAAACTTATAGTCCAAAAGACTAATGAACTGAGGTCTATTTGCACACACAAAAAAAGTGCTCTTGATATGCTCAATGACATGGATGCACTTCAGAAAAACGGCATTGCACATGAAAATGTAGACACAATGAGTGTGTACTGCATGGCTTTATTAATACAGCCTTCCCAAGTTTTGATGACAGAAAAGTAGGAAATAGATATTTCTCTTGGGACGATCATGACAGGGAGGGACAGAAAGGATCCTTTCTTGAGGACCAGCATTGTTTGAGTCTTAAAGATAGTACTTAAGAGCTCACAGTTTAGGTCCTCCCAAGTTGCAGCATGCAAGCCAAACAGCTATAAATGGTTTTGGAAGAAGAATTTGAACATGTAGTAGGTACAACTCTCATTTCTGCCTCCAATCTTAGAAAGGAAGGTGTAAACACATAAAATCTTTATGGGAAGGTGACCCCATCCAACCTCCTCCAGGAATCACCTGTGAGTCATGCTGTTTCCTTTTGGGTGGGGGCAGGGAATGTGGCCTTAGTTTTCTCAGTGCCTACATATTTGTTCTTGTTAACCTTCAACTATGGTAATACAGCAGTCAAGAAGAAAAATAAGATTAACATAAGGATTAAAAAAAACCCTAAAACCACAGCTACCCTCAGTTCCCCATCATCCACTTCTACATATTAAAAGTCCTAGATACTAGGGACTCAAGAGGTTCCCAGGACCCAACAGAGATGACATTAGCAGAAATACCCAACAAAGGGGAGATAGAACCTGTAAAGACCATCTCCAGTAGATAGGCACAGTCCCCATTTGAGGGATGGGGCCACTCACCTCTCTCAAAAATTTTAACCCAGAATTTTTCCTAGCTAAAGGAAATGCAGGGACAAAAAATGGAGTAGAGACTAAAGGAAAGACCATCCAGAGACCGACCCATTTAGGGATCTATCCCATTTGCAGACACCAAACATTGATACTATTGCTTATGCCAAAAAGCGCTTGCTGAAAGAAGTCTGGTACAGGTGTCCCCTGAAAGGCTCTGCCAGCACCTGAGCCATACAGATGCAGACACTGAGAGCCAACTCTTGGACTGAGCCTGAGGACCCCAATGGAAGATTTATAGGAAGGCCTGAAAGAGCTGAAGGGGATTGCAACACCATAGGAAGAACAACAATATCAACTAACCAGAGCTCCCAGGGACTAAGCCACCAAGCAAAGAGTACACATGGAGGGATCCGTGGCTCCAGCTGCATATGTAGCGGAGGATTGCCTTATCTGGCATCACTGTGAGGGAAGATCCTTGGACCTGGGAGGTTCAATGCCCCAGCATAAGGGGATGCTAGAGTGGTGAGGGGGGAAATGGGTGGGTGGGGGAACACCCTCATAGAGGCAAAGGGGTTGGTGATGGAATGGGGATTTGTGGAGGGGAAACCAGGAAGGGGGACAACATGTGAAATGCAAATAAGTAAAATAACCAATTAAAAAAACAAAACCTGAAACATGTCACATATTAAGATGGGTAAGAGTGACCAGCTCCTCTCTGACGTTTTAAGAAAAGAAGCACTATGTATGGGTTGAGAAAGTATGTTTTCAGTAGAGGACATAGGATGGAAAGAGAAAGATACCCCAGCAAATCTTAGTTTATTTCAACATGGAGTTTCTGTGCCATGAAAGGAATACAAAAATATTTTTTTGGGGGGGAGGGGAGGTTTGAGACAGGGTTTCTCTGTGTAGCCCTGGTTGTCTTGGAACTCTGTAGACCAGGCTGGCCTCAAACTCAGAAATCTGCCTGTCTCTGCCTCCCAAGTGCTGAGATTAAAGGCATGTGCCACCACTACCCAGCCACAAAAATATTTTAAATTTGATTTTACTTTAAATACTTTAGGCAAACTTAAAGCTAATACACAAAAAGAAAGACTCAAAGTAGTGTCAGATACCAAAATCACCCATCCATCAAACTAGTGCAGAGTCTACACATCATCCCGCCCCAGAAAGGACCCTTTCCCTTATGCTCACTGATAGAACATAAGCCAGGCTGAGCCAACTCTCTCTGTTACACTTTCTTGATGAGCAGCACATCTTCAGCTACATGAACTTTCTTTCAGTGGCAATGTAGCAACAGCAGTATGGATGGGAAGGCGGTGAAGTGAGAGGAAGGGGCAGAGTAGATCTCCCTCTTGCTTATTTTAGCTCGCACAGGTAAGCAATCCTTCTCTTCTGTGAATTCAAAGAAAGTAGAGATGGGCTGTGGGACCTGCTGGTTTGCAAAGGGAAGAGCTGAGGCTGGGAGAGGAAAGGAGAGTCAGAGTAACCCTGCCTTACTGATTGAATTTCATGCTATAGTGGCACAAATGTATTCGTGATTTTTGTTTGTACTCTCTCTATCTCTCTGTCTTTCTGTCTGTCTCTGTCTCTGTCTCTGTCTCTGTCTCTGTCTCTGTCTCTGTCTCTCTCTCTCTCTCTCTCTCTCTCTCTCTCTCTGTGTGTGTGTGTTGCAGTAAATCTCCAACCCAAATATGCCCCAGCAATGAAAACACAACTCAATTAATATGAATACATGCTCTGCGCCTAGATTGGGCAGATCTCCTGCTACACTACCATATTCCACATCTTTGAGGTCCCTTAGAACTTGTGGTTTCTACAGGCCTTGTGCTTCTGTGTTGCTTCCTTCTTCTTCCTCCTCGTCTTCATCCTCTATCTCCCATTTTCTCCTTATCTCTCCCCACCTTCTGCTCCACCTTCCCTTTTATCTGCCGAATCATCAGCTCTCTATTTTACAAATTAAGGTGGGAAGCAGGTTTACAGGAAGTCATTGGAGTGTTGACTCATTCCTTGTTCGCAACCACTCATAGGAGAATGGAATTAATATCAAATATAATAAGCCCAGGGCTATCCGCAACATGTGTGTGTACATTTGTGTGCGTGAGTTTCATCTATTGATTTTTTTATTTTTAGGTTGTCTGTTTTGATTTTTGTTTTGTTATCTTTTTTTCTTTCTTTTTTCAAGAGAGAAAGACTGTGAGATTCGGGAGGGCTGGGAGGGAAGTGGGAAGGATATGGTAGGAATTTGGGGAGGAGAAAGAATATGATCAAAATATATTGCATTAAATTTTTAATTAAAAATAAAAAATTAACTGGGCATGGTAGTGCTCACCTTTAATCCCAGCACTTGGGAGGCAGAGGCAGAGACAGGTGAATGTCTGAGTTTGTGATCAGCTTGGTCTACAAAGCAAGTTCCAGGACAACCAGGGCTATACAGAAAAACCCTACCTTGAAAACAAAAACCAAACCAAACAAAAATTACTTTCTTAAAAGTTACTTAACTGAGGTTTTGTCATTATTGAGGTTATGAAACTACCATTGTGAGCTCTTCAGAATCTCAACTTTAAAGAATTTGTCTCAAAATGGGCCTCTGCATTTATATCTGTTTCTTTTCCTTCTTTTTTGTGTTATTCTGATGTATTTGGTTTTGTTTTATTTTATTATATTTTATTATTATCCCTGAGATACCTGTTTACTTTCTAATGAAAGACCAAAATGAGTTGGATCTGGATGGGACAGAAGGCAGGAGGAACTGGGAGGAATAGAGGGAGGGGGAACTGAAATCAGGATATACTGTAGGAAAAAAATCTGGTTTTTAACATAAGAGAAAATATGCCTTTCAAAACAATAACAACACAGCTGATAATAATTTTGAGAAAAGATAAAGCTCAAGCTACTCATTCTAAGCCCAGAAGGTAGAGAGGCAGGCTGAGGATGTAACACGGTGCCAAAGAACTTACTAGAATGTTTGAATCCTTGAGTTTGATCCACAGTACCAAAGAAAAGCAAAGGGGGAAAGAGAGGAATTGAAAAAGGAAGAAGAGGAAGAGACAGAGAAGAGGAGGGGGTCAATAACAATAGGGTCAATTTAAACAGTATACAGTATTTGACCTGTGCTGTAACATAGGGACACAGCTGATGGTTTTTAGAGATCAGAAAGACATTCTTGTGCAGCATAGTACTTCTCATTAAATATGGAGATTACAAATTAAACATGTATTATTACCAAATAAGCCTTTTAAAGGTAAACTTGGAAGATTTCTTATTTAAAATATTACAGAGCAATAGTGTTATTAAAAAAAAACCTGCATGGTATTGGTACAGAGACAGACACATTGATCAATGGAATAGGACTGAAGACCCAGAAATAAAACCACACACTCACAGACACTTGATCTTTGACAAAGAAGCCAAAAAAATATACAGTGGAAAAAAGAAAGCATCTTGAATAAATGGTGCTGGTGAAACTGGCAGTCAGTATGTACAAAAATGAAAATAGACCCATATCTGTCACTTTGTACAAAGCTCAAGTCCAAATGGATCAAGACCCTCAACATAAAACCAGATACACTGAATCTAATAGAAGAGAAAGTGGGAAAGAGCCTCTAATTCATGGGCACGGGAAATTTCCTCCAATGGCTCAGGCTCTAAGACCAAGAACTGATAAATGGGACCTCATGAAACTGAAAAGCTTCTGTAAGGCAAAGGACATAGTCAATAGGACAAATCTGCAAACTACAGATTGGGGAAAAAACTTCACTAACCCTGCATCTGACAGAGGGCTAATATCTAAAATATATAAAGAACCCAAAAATCTAGCTTCTAATAAACCAAACAACCCAATCAAAAATGGGGTATAGAACTAAACCAAGAATTCACAACTGAGGAGTCTCAAATAGCTAAGAAGCACTTAAAGAAATGTTCAAAGTCCTTAGTCATCAGGGAAATGCAAGTCAAAATGACCCTGAGATTCCACCTTATATCAACCAGAATGGCTAAGATCAAAAACCCAGGTGACAGCACATGTTGGAAAAGATGTGGAGAAAGAGGAACACTCCTCCATTGCTGGTGGGATTGCAAACTGGTACAACTTTCTGGAAATTGATCTGGAGGTTCTTGGCAAGCAACATCACCTAGGAATTATTAAAAGATAAATAGGGGGCTAGAGAGATGGCTCAGCAGTTAGAACGTTTGCTGCTGGAGTTTGATCCCCAACACACATGACACACGTGGCACACAAATGTCTGTGACTCTAGCACCAAGAGGTCACGAACCCTTATTGACGCTTGTAAACATGCAATTCTTGGAAATGTTGCATGGTTGTTGCCAATGGACATTCTTTCCCACAATAAAACCTTCAATACTACAGCCAAATGAACATTTTCACATCCAACAGTAACCACACCATCTCTACAATCTGTTTTTTTTTTTAATCTTTATGATTTTCCCATGCCCACAGGCTAAAGATTAAAATCCACAGCATGGATTAGGAGACCTCCGACATTCTGGCCTGACCCACTTCTCAGCCTGTGCATCACACGAACCATGTGCTCTTGCTTACAGTAGCTTTCTGTCTGTCTGCCTGCCTGTCTACCTGTCTGTACACTCTCATTATATTTTCCAGGCAGATTTTTTTCACGCTTTTCCCTTCTTTGTTTGTTTAATTCCTGTCCATGCTTCAACTCTCAGTTCAGTCATCATCTCAGCAGGACGTCTTTCCCTGGTTCTGCCACCCCGACCAGTTTACACCCTCTTCTATGACTCAAGAGCACAGTCCTATTCCTAGGAATGGGTAGACTCTTGTATTGCTCTGCGAAGTTCCCTGACTTTGTCTTTTCCCACAATGTATTCAGTTCCATATGTGAAAGTTCTGCTTTATCTCCCTAATTAGTCAGTGCAGAGCTTTTCATATAGCAAGGACTCAGGGATGTCTTCATAATGAACCAATAATGGGTTAATGAACAGCAAGTTAGATATGCATAGAGGATCTCCCTCCCTCTCTCCCTCTCCCCTCCTTTCTCTCTCTCTCTCTCTCTCTCTCTCTCTCTCTCTCTCTCTCTCTCTCTCTGTCTATGTCTTTCTGTCTCTCTGTGTCTCTATGATGTCTCTGTTTTTCTCTGTGGATTTCTCTATCTCTCTGTGTATCTATGTATCTCTCTCTCTCTTTCTCTCTCTCTCTCTCTCTCTCTCTCTCTCTGTGTGTGTGTGTGTGTGTGTGTGTGTATGTGTGTGTGTATGTTTGTGCACACATACACACACACACATCCAAGGGCACACATACATAGGCTAGAGGAGGACTTTCAGCTAGGATGATGACCATCAAGCTCCAATGATCTCCCTGCCCCTATTCCTTAATCTATCTTAGGTCTCAACCCTACCGGCACTGGTAACAGGTGATCATGGTCACACCCAGTTTTATGTAGGTACAGAGAATCAAACTCAGACATTCGTGCCTATACAGAGAAAGCACTCTTAACTACTTCAGGGCAGGGGCTTCTTAATATTTAAGATCTTAATAGTAATTTGCATCAAAGCATCCTTACTTCTTCATTTAAGGCCCAGGTAGTATTACAGGAAACAAGACATTCTAAAATCAACATTGTGTTTCTTGAGCTTCTACCCAGTCTGACTTGAGAGTGGCTTGAGAGAGCTGAAAGTAGAAGTCAGGTGTTTTTCTTGGCTATGATAGTCTCTCTCGGTGTGTGCATGCTAGCCTCGATGCAGTGGGTTGGCTGTGAAGATTGTTGCTTTCTGGCACCTGACATCAGGTCCCACCCATCAGTTTCTCTCTACTGAGCTTGCTCTGACAAGTTGAGAACTTTCACATACCAAAAGTTTAAGATAGCCAGAAAGCTAATGTCAAAGTCAAAGGACGTATTTGCATAGAGCTCATGGAAGGATTTCTGTGCTTTTTAGCCGAAGTGGCCAAGGTATTGAAGAACTGGAGCCCCTGATCAGATCTTGCTTCAAGGGAAGACCATGGACTAGCAAAGCTGAAGGCAGCTTCTCAAGCAGTAGTGGTGGTTGGGGAAAAGGAGGGGATTCTATTTATAAAATATTGAGGGTGGCCAGCAAGATGGCTCAGCAGGTAAAGGGGCTTGCTGCCAAGTCTGATGACTTGTGTTTGATCTCTGAGATTCACATGGGAGAAGGATAGTACAAACTCTCACAAGTTGCTGTCTGCTGTGTATCTGTGCACAATGGTGTGTGTGTGTGTGTGTGTTTATGTACAGACAGAGAGAGAGGAGGATAGAGAGAAGAGAGAATAAAGAATAAATGTGAATATTGGGTGGAAATAACTCTAATTGAAACTATTTGCATCCAACTACATGGTCTTTTAAAAGAAGTCAAAAATAGTCTTAGGTATAGACTCAAGTCTGTCTCATAGACATATTTCTTTGAGTATAATGCTTGAGAGTTTTCCAAAAAAAAGAAAGAAAGAAAGAAAGAAAGAAAGAAAGAAAGAAAGAAAGGAAGAAAGGAAGAAGGGAAGAAAGAAAGAAAGAAAGAAAGAAAGAAAGGAAGGAAGGAAGAAGGGAAGAAAGAAAGAAAGAAAGAAAGAAAGAAAGAAAGAAAGAAAGAAAGAAAGAAAGAAAGAAAGAAAGAAAGAAAGAAAAGAGAAAAAGAAACACATCTAAGAGATGAGGAAACAAGAGTAATCCAATATCTTGGTGATGTTCATTTTATTTAAAATGTCATCTAAAAAAAAGATGAAATGCCAATTGCTAATTCAGCACCCAAACAGATGAACTTTTATGTTCTTATATCTCTATTTGATACATTAAGTAATCAATAGAGATATAAGAAAATAAAATATAGACCTTTAAAGAAGAAGGAGGAGGAAGAGGAGGAAGAGGAAGAAGGAGGAGGAAGAGGAATAGGAAGAGAAAGAGGAAGAGGAAGGAGAAGGAGAAGAGGGAGAGGGAGGAGGGAGGAGGGAGAGGGGGAGGGAGAGGGAGGAGGAGGAGGAGGAGGAAGGAGGAGGAGGAGGAAGAGGAAGAGGAAGAGGAAGAAGAAGAAGAAGAAGAAGAAGAAGAAGAAGAAGAAGAAGAAGAAGAAGAAGAAGAAGAAGAAGAAGAAGAAGAAGAAGAAGAAGAAAGAACTGAAGAAGAAAGAACTGGGGAAATGGTTCAGTGGATAAAATCTTGTCTGAATTTGCATCTCCATTATCCACATAAAAAGCCAGACAGTGCATACCCATTATTCTAACACCAAGGAAGCAAATCTAAGATGATCCCTGGGGTTTCCTGGCAAGCCAATCTAGCTAAGTATTGAGCTCCAGGATTAAAGAGAAATCTTTTCTAAAAATATATATAGAAGAATTGAGTAAGACACCCAATGTCAACTTTTGCCCTCAATGTCTGGTTTCTATGCACATGTGCACACATGCATGGAAGCCAGCACACACATCACCCCCCACACCCCCACACCACTCTCTCTCTCTCTCTCTCTCTCTCTCTCTCTCTCTCTCACACACACACACACACACACACTAAAATACTACTTTTGACATTGCAGAAGAATGGGGCTAGAATGTATACTATGCTTGTAGAGGATTCAAGTTTAACTTAACACCTACCCTGAGAAGCTCACAATCACCTGCAACTCCAGCTCCAGGGGATGTCAAATCAGCAGCCCCCAAGAGTATGGGCATTCATGTGCATATATCCACACACAGACACATAATAAAAACAAATCATTAAGATAAAAGGAAAAGACATTTTCAAAATGTCCTCCTTGGAAAGCAGGAGAGGAGAATAAGAAGATTACAGGAAGATATAAAAATCAAATCAAGATTAACTCTTTGAATCATGAAAGGGTAGTGGGTGTGATCTGGTACAAGCCTATGGAAGAGGTAAATTTACAAAAACCTTCTATTTTGAAGAATAAACTCCTGAAAACCTCAACATGGTTAGTCATCTCCTTTCAGCTATGATAAAATGGAGGTGGCCATTGTTCTTAGTTCACCATTTTGTCATCTCAGGAAGTTCTTGGAAATATAAGAATTTTATATCACTTTCCTATTCCAGCAAGGTTCTTGGAAGCTTTCCCAAGGCTCGCATTTCAAACCTGAGAGCCAGCTATCAGGAACAAATGGCAAGTCAGACTAGTAACCCTCCCTTATGTTGTCATAAGTATGCCCAACATATTGTCTGTCTCTCCATAGTTGTCTTTTTAGAAAATGAGTCATATACAATGTGTAACAAACATAATTTTTAACTCATTGTAAAAATTTGGGGCCAAAATAACCTAAAGATTAAAAACACAATCCTAAAAATAAAAACATCAACAAGTTTATGTATTTAACTCTTCTGTCCATACAGAGATTTGACCTTGCTCCTAACAGGGCAGTTGAAGGAGGATCAGTATGATGGGAAGGGATTAGAGTTCTGGTTTGGATGAGTCTTGGCATTAAGACTATTTTTGATCAACATTCCATCTCCAAGGGGATTTATCAAATGTGTAAATATTTCAAGAAGGAATAGTACTATGTGACATTTAAGACATTTCTGGAATAAGATCGACTTCTCAGTTTCTCTGATAGTTTCTGAACAGGGTACACATTCCTTGGTGTTATAGATCACTGCCAGAGCTTAAAAGGTATAGAGAGCCTCAGTTTGTAAGGACATGAGCCCCATACTGAGTCTGAGTGACTTGGGCAGGACTAGAGGTCTAAATGCCTATTTTCAGCAAAGTCAGTTCCAGGCACAGATGGAGCAGCATAGTGGAACAGGGGCATACTCTGGAACCCAACAGAAGCAATGCAAAGTTCATACTTATTACTTCTTATTTCTAGGGTAGAGATCAGGTTTGTCAGCACAGACCACCATCTCTCAAGAGAGAACCAAACATTAGAAATTAAAGGATCCAGAAAACGGAGTTTGGCATCTGCTAATTTCTGTCAAGTATACTTAATATTTAATTCCTCTTAGGTTCTGAGGAACTGTCAAATACGAGTAATTTTAAAAAAATTTAAATTATTTATTCTATGTTTGAGTGTTTTAGCTGAATGTGTGTCTGTGTGTGCCTGGTGCCCATGGATGTCACAAGAGGGTGATGGATGACCTTGAACTGGAGTTACAGATGGTTGTGAGCTGCCATGTGGATACTGGGAATCAAACCTCCACGAAAACAAGAGCCCCAAGCTTTCCTGTAGCTTTTTCAAGATAATTGTTGGAGAGACCATTGCTGGCTTCTCTATCATGCTTACCTACATTTTCCTAGGGCAGTCTAAGTTTTTGTATAATTGTTCTTTCATAACTTACAGATACATTAAAAAGTTTAATTAGTTTAAAAAAATACTATGTTCAGCTTGTGTGAACTGACATATAACACACTCCTAGCCATTTTAGCCCACAAAGCCTGTCTACCAGTCCTATACACAGCATGTGGAGAGGCATGTATTTTTGTAACTTAGGCCTCATAACTCAGCTCTCTGAAATTTTGTAGAGTGTTGCTTCTCATTAGGAAACAATCATTCGCAGTTGGTTCCAGAAGGACTTCCAAAGGCTTGAACTTTGACTCTCTGGGATTACTAGATTCTAAATTTAGATGGACTAACATGGAACTGTAGAGTAGCTACTTCTCTGAAGCACTGACAACTTTTCATCATTAATTTTGCTCTTTTTAACCTTTTCTTTCAATTATGAAAATCAAAAACAAACAAAAAAACAAAGCAAAGCAAAGCAAAACAAAAACCCTGAATATGCTCAAAAGATGAAAGAGTAGTTCAGTACTACTAGATAGTTTATACTGTATAAATTCATTGATCTCTCTCTCTGATCTCTCTCTCTCTCTCTCTGTGTCTCTCTGTGTCTCTGTCTCTCTCTCTGATTTCTCTATCTGACTCTGTCTTTCTGACTCACTCTCTCTGACTCTCTTTCCCTTTCTCTTTGATTCTCTCTCTCTCTCTCTCTCTCTCTCTCTCTCTCTCTCTCTCTCTCTGACTCTGGCTCTCTATCCACTTTTCACTTCAGTTAAAAGTAATTTAATTTTCCCTTATTACCTTACCTTAATTTTACAGGTATATTATAAAAATAACATTCTTCTGCATAAACACAGTATCCGAACATATCTGAAACAACAGCATTTCCCTAATCTAGCTAATCAATATTCAAACTGCCAAGATGGCTTTAAAATGACTTTTTATTATAATTGGATTTCTGTTCATTTAGAATAGCCCCACTGTTTGACAGTGTTTTCAGGGTACATTGAGCCAGGAGGTCTTATGGTGATTACCCTTTAGCCATATACAGTTAGGTTGCTGTTAGAGTAGCTCATACTGTGGATATCTTGGTGAACTATCTTACAGTGTTGCATTAACTTATTTCTCTAGACCTCTATTTGCTACTAAGTGAAAGTTAGTAAATAACCCTGAAGCCTTATATCTCCCTCCCTGTTTTCAAAAGGAAAATGAGAGCTTAATAAGTTTTGCTAAAGGAAAAATATTTTTCTTCATGCTTTTTTCCTCTCTTGGCCAATAACTCCTTCCCAAATCACTGGTCATTTCCCCTGTCTCCTTTGCTCTTAATTCTACATCCCTGTTCTAAAGATATCCCATCCATGTTTGGGGGCTGCTTGCAAATAGAAGAGAAGAGAAGAGAAGTTCTACAAGTCTTGTTTCACAAACCTTTCATGAAGATTGTTAATCTTTAACCATTCCTATATCTTAAACATTCTCTTTATAATAGATCCATTACGTCCATAAAGATGACTTTATAGTCTTAGAGTTTGATAGTTAAAGTTTCTTTGGTCCAGTCTGCCTATGGATTAATTATTTTGTTCATTTACTCAATAAACTGTGTGCCATATACACCATTGGTTACAGAAGACAGAAGAAAAATTTAGATGCTCTTCCTTCCCTGGATGACTTAAAATTTGAGTGGGGAATCATTCATGCCAATAACTGTCATTTCACTCAAAAGCCTTTATAGCTTCCTCCCTATGAATTCAATTTGATTTTCTACTGTCCTTCATGTCTCCATGGTAGTCTGAGCACAGCCAGCATTGTGTTTATATCTAAGCCCTGTGGTTATTCATTTTCAGTTTGTTCTACACTACTGACTGTGTCTTGGGTTCTTAGAGATGCTTTAGGGCTGTGTCTCCAACACATAGCATCATCCTTGAAGTCTAATAGATGTCAAATAAATGTCCGTGGGTCTTTACGTGTTATCTGTAACTCAAGAGGAACAGGACAACGGGTGTAGACATAACGAGAAGGTAGTTTTTTAATTGTGCTAAAGGATGAATTCATGAAGCTGGGAGGAAGACCACAAGGAGAGGGAACTCCATACTGAGCTGCTTATAGATACCCTAGAGCGAAGCGACATTTCAAAGGGTAAAATTGTAAGGAACAAATTAACAATAGGCAAGGTATATTGGAATTAGCATTTGAAAAAGTCTTGATTGTTAAGGTAAAAGTTTTGAATTTTATCCCATAGGTAATAAAACTATGTGTGTACAATTACTGAAAAAGAGGTCAGAGGGCATGAATTTGAAAAAGAGCAAGGAGGGTGAGGAGGGGTGGAGGGAGGAAAGGGGAAATGATATAATTGCGTTTTAACTTTCCAAATTTAAAAATATTAAAAGTGTTATATTATATATATGTTTGTTGTTTGTGTGTATGTGTATACATACAATTACACATATATGTGTATATGTGTGGAAGGGTTCATGCATGAACACTCTGGCATGTGTATGTCACAGTGTATGTGTGAAGGTCAGAGGACAACTCCTGGAAGTCAGTTCTCTTCTTCCCTTTTCTTTCATATTCCAGGGTTTGCACAACAAGCTTCTTGATCTACCAGGGCACCTAACTCATCTCTCCACCTTGTTTTCTGACACCGGGCTACTCACTGGACCTGGAGGCCCACAGTTCAGCTGGGTTGCCTAGCCAGCAAGCTTGAGGGATCCTCCTGACTCAGCTCCCTCAGTGTGGGGTTACAGCCGCACACTGTCACACCAGGCCTGTCACATGAGTGCTATGAATGAGAACGCTGGTCCTCATGCTTGTGTAGAAAGCACTTTACCAACTGAATCATATGCTTAGCTCCCAAAGCTTTTGAACATCAAGAAATAACATTTCTAGACTGATTAAACTCGTATCAGACTAGAGTAGAGCAACTTGGTGTCTAAGAAGACAAAGAAGAAAAATGGCTTTATATATATATACACACACACACACACATACATATACATACATATATACACACACACTATAACACTACACACACACACACACACACACACACATATATATATATATATATATATATATATATATATATATATATATAATACACACACACAATGTTACAGGTCTAGCCTGCTGTATTTATTACAGAGGGAGAGCAGGGCAATACTGTTGAGTTTAAGGTTATAGGATGTGGGCATAAATGCAGTTCCAAAGGCAGTGAGACAAGAGAAATGAGTTACTCTAAATAAATCCATGGGTAAGAAGGAATTAGGTGTGATCATAAAAAGAGATACAATGATTATTAAAGAGGCAGAAAGGGGAAATAAAGCATTCAGAACATGAACTCCAATAGAGAAAGAAAATCAAACTATTATGAATGTGGTTGTGGCCTAGGCATAAGGAGGACATAAAGCTGTGGAGATAATTAAACACTAGTTTGCATGTAGCTCTCCAGTTAATAATGTTCTCCACCCCATCGTTTCCTGTTTCCATATGTACAGGTGAACATTTGCACATAAACAGAAATGTATATGTCATTTACATCTACAACTCTATTCTGGTTAACATCAGTAGCTTCTTAATATAGCTGTATAAGCAGATTAGGCTCAGGATAGTTAGTCAATCAGTTGGTTTCTTCAAACCAACATACTTTATAAAGGACTGCTTCCTGGCTATTCACTTTCCCACTGGTTGGAGGTGGGTATTTCATTACTTCTCATTACCATTTACCACAGATGAAACTACAGTTGAAACTCATTGACAGGTTGATAGGAAAA
This sequence comes from Mus caroli, assembly GCF_978045245.1. Taxonomy (NCBI): domain Eukaryota; kingdom Metazoa; phylum Chordata; class Mammalia; order Rodentia; family Muridae; genus Mus; species Mus caroli. The sequence goes on from NW_028227256.1 coordinate 159,258,937, forward strand.
GCATGTTAAGACAGGACCGTGAAAGCTGAGAGCATCCTAAAGACACTGGCACATCTCTGCTCGATCAGAGTTAGGCTTCGTTCTCCATGTCACTAATCCAAACCCAAAAGAGAAGGTGTGTTCCTGAGGAATTTGCTCGGAGGCTTGTTTCCCACAGATCATCATAGAAAATCTTTTGGTACTTGCAGCAACCAGAGATGAGTCACCAATCCTGCTTGGTTCAGGATTTGGGTAAGGAGAAGGTTGAGATGCAAGCTTTTGCCTCAGCAGCCTAAAGTAAGCTTTCAAATGAGACCAAGAACAGAGCTGAGCCTAATCTTCTTTGTCTGTTAGTTTATGCTTACATGTTCTGTTAGTGGAAAATGAATGGCCTGGGAAACAGTCCTTTTGCAGGTAGGCTGCTTTGAAGTAACCAACTAGCTGACTTCCCCTCTTTCTGAGCTTTCAGGGCAGACGCTGGAGCCAATAGTGACCCAAGGAATTAGAACAGGCAAAGAACAACACTAAACAGTTATAACCTCTATTTAATTCGATGAATCATTAACACATTCATTTGTTTGTCTCTCCATCCTTTTAACATCATTTCAGCTCTACATCTGGCATTGTACCAGACATTAGAGCTGTATCTGTCAACAAACACATTCCTTTGCTTTCTCGTAATGTAACTTCAAGTAACGAGAAACATTAAATAATAAGCACACAGGTTAAATGTGGACTATTTTATAAGGTACTGGGTATCACCTAGAATGAAATGCAGATGAAAGCTTCAGGGCAAGGAAGAAAAGAGTGGAGACAGTGAGAATCGCAGTTCATAAGGCAGAGTTCACACAGGCACTGACTAGTGCGGCATCCATCAAAAGGGCTTTCCTCAAGGTGATTTGGAAGGGAACCTTCCAGCACTGCAGCAGTAAAGCCAAAGCAAGCTGCGTGAGCTCTGTGCATGCTGCCAAGGAAGCAGAAAGGATGGCGAGAACTGGATTGGCTGAGCAGGGCTTCATGTGTAAATACACTATAGAATGTTAAAACAAAAAGCCCAAATGGAAATTTGTACAGAGAAGCGTGTGCTCTGGGATAGTTCCTTGGCAAGTTAGTGCCACTGCTATTCCAAGGAAAACCTGCATTCCAAAGGTCCAAAGGCGAACACAGGAGCGGGAAGAGGAATTGTTTGAATATGTGCTGCTGCAGTGGGGAAAGCTGGAAGAGGAGGGGATGGGTAGACCTGTGACCATCACGGAGGTGGAAAGAACGAAGCTGCTGCTGCTGCTTTGAAGGAACGAACTGAAGAGGATGACAAGGGCAGGTGTCTGTGTCCTTTTGTGACCTCGTGGTTTATTGTGAGTGTGATGTTTAGATTTGACAACTTCTCTTCTACTGGGACGGAAACAGAGACATCAGCAGCCTAGGAAGGTAAGGTCAGAAAGCTTCCTCAGCTCCAAAGCTTTGTTATACACTTTTCAGCGCTTTCTCTTTCACCCAGGGGGTAGTAGATCTCATGGGAGTTCCACTCAGGCTGGTTTCCCCTAATGTGATGCCTCGTCATTCATGCTCTCAGGCACTCCAAAATGGAAAGTCCTTAAACTCTTGGGGGACAGCCAAGGCAATTTCCCTAGGGGATACTTCATATTTTACTTCTACCACAGTCTGCAAATTCCATCCTAGTGACTGTGCATACCTGCAGATAGGATCCTTGGTCTATGTACCCTATTGCCTAGGGGCTGATGACCTATGTGCTCACCCTGTGGATTTCCCTGGACGAAAATAATATCATGAGTCTCAGAGCTGCAAAGACCTTTCAAGATCTCCGAGACCTGTGTTTGAGTCAACTCTGATGCAGACAAGTCAATGCCTGGCCCAAGGTAGGCAGATGGGTGTTTAACACGAGTGATGGAAAGTGTTCCAGTTGGACTGTGCTCTCAAGCCGTCTCTGGCAGTACTCCCCCTGCATTGACGCTTCTTCCCGGTCTCCAGCAAGAAGGTTGTCCCTTACCCAGGTTAGAGATAAGGAGTGCCCAGACTCGCTGAGCCCTGTCCTCAGCTTCTCTGCTTCTTGTGATTCTTCTAATACTTCTGAAGAGCATGTGTCAAAGAGCCAGACAGATTACTCTCTGGAAGATTCAAACCCACCTTTTATCAGTTGGCCTCTGATCTAGAAATAACTATCACCAGGTTTGCAATGCGAGTAAAGTATACACAGTGTCCTAGAATTCTATCTGTGTCTTATGAAATTCAGCAATTTTGTGTGAAAAGTGCCTGGGAAATTCAAATAAACATCTACTCACCCTGAACAGGGCACCAATGTTAGGCCAATGTAACAGTTCCGGGTAAGTCTAGCTTATTAAGCCAATGAGTTTATTTGGCTTACTTACAGGGCAATGGGTGGCTCCAAACAACCCTATCACCAAAGAGTCCCACCCCGGCATACCTGATGACTTCCCTATGGATACAGAGAGGGCATTCCCACTTCGGCTAACATCCCACAAATCTGTATCTTCTAGTTCCTCCCAAAACCATGAGAAATGAAGGCAGGATTACATAGGCAGGAAGAAGCGATTGGAGTCATAGGTGAGAGTCTATTGACCCTCCTTAACCTCTCCTATGAGGGAATGTCAACAGGTTCTATCCTGAGGGGCCCTTGCAGATAGTCCCAGTTGCTCTAACAAAGATGGCAATGCCTGTACGGCACAGAGAGCAGCATTCCACAGGGGACAAGTATAAACAAATCTAAGATCCTCCTCTTCATTTAACTTCTATTATGTATTTTTCCTGCTTTATTTTGTTTTCTTACAGCAACATATGGAACATCAATGCCCTTGTATGTATGACCCATGTTGTATTACGCTGGACACAAAGTACTTATCCATGGCTTACAATCAATTTCCTTGGGATCCTTCCATCTCAATGCATGTCAAATGCCTCTGAATACAGGCAGGAGACTGGAAGTTCAGTGCTTCTCTGGAAACCCTAATCTCATAGCTTGGAAAACCCAATGACTGACAGCTGTCACCGTGTTAGTGCAAAACAAGTGGTGATACAATGGTTGATAAGGAAACAAGACTTACTAAAACAACAGAAGAACACTTCAGCGTAAATCGGGGACAAAGCTTTTATTCCCCCTCCTGACCTCCTTCACTTCTCCTTGCCAAGGTTTCTGAAAATACAATGCTACCTCTAAGTTCTCCACTGGTGCCCAATTACACATTTATGAGGTTTTCTGCTCTATGTAAATTTCCACTCTATTAATTAGGAAGAAGTTTGGAGGCCTCTCTCCCAATAATATAAGATGGTCATTCGATGTTCACGTTTGGAAGCAGACAATGTCAAGTGCAAAACTCCCCTCTGCCCCTTGTGTTCCTAAGGGGCCTTTAATTCAGTGTCTGAAAATGGAAACAATACATGCACAGGTTCATGGTGAGGATCGCTACCCACTGAGTGCACACTTAAGTAGTTGTGAAAAGCTCAGCTCTGTGTTGTTCCTTAGAGGATGCTGAGAGATGGGATGTGGTACAAGTCAGATCAGGAGACAACACCTTGTGATCCAGAGGATATGTGTTCACTGCAGGGGAAGCAGGAATGCTGGTTCCAGCTGCCTGGAAGAGCTCTTCCACTCCCTCAGGTGGGAAGCAGCGGAAATGATTCATGGCATGTGGAGGAGAGTGACGCTGCTGTGGGAAGGGATACTGTGTGGGAAGGCCCTTGAGCAGCACCGTAACTCTCCTTGTTTCTCTTCCTCGCTTCAGGTTCTACCCCGGAAGTGTAATGATGACCATATATCTGTAGTTCTCTGGAAAGGGCTAGGGGAGGTTCACAAGGCTGGCCCACTTTATACCCAAGCTAAGGTTTCCTCAGGTCTAAGACTATCCTGTACAAACCAGACAGGTTCTACACAGCACTGAGAAGAATGGGAAATGCTTCATCAATGGCTCAGTAATGGAAGCATTTAGTTCAGGTCTTAGTATTTGAGAAAGTGTAACTTATCAGATCATAAAAGTGCATTTTCCCCCTAATGGACCTCCTAAAGGTCAGCATTGTCACCCCATATAAGACAAACCTCAGTATTCTTATGTATATGTAAGTACATATGTATATATGTGTGTGTATGTGTGTATGTGCATTTGTGGGTGTATATATGTGTCTGTGTGTACATGCATGTATAGAGGCCAAAGGATGGTGTTGAGTTTTCCCTCAAACTCTATGCACCTTAGTTTTCTTATTAATCAAAATTGTTTTTAGATAATTTTGTACCAGTATGAAATGCATAGTCCCCAGTCACTCCTCCACTCTATCTTCCCATTCCTCACCACAAATCTCCCTTCTGTTCATGTCTATTCTTTCGTTCTCCTTTTTTCTCTTTGTGACCCACTGAGATTAACATGGTTGTCGATGTCACTATAGGTTTGGAGCTATCTGTTGGAACCAGGTGGGCTCTGTAGTGCTCCATCTTCCAGAATTGGACAGTTGACAATAGTTCAGAAGTAAAGGGTAGCACTCTGTAAGCCCTATTCTTTCTTGATTTATTGGTGATAGTGCTGGTCTTGTATGGTAACTACATATAAGACCAAGGGTAGGTATCTATGGTTGTTGTGAGTTAACTAATGATTGTGACAGTTGTATTAAGTCTAGAGAATGGCAGTTCATAACTCTTCACTCTGTCTAATGCCTCTTTTATGATTCCCATCCCCTCTTCCTTAACATGTCTTGAGGCTTATGGGTGGTATTGAGTTTTTCATAAACCTGGCACTCACCAATTTAGCAAGGCTAGTAGGCCAGCAAGTCCCAGTGATTCTCTAGAGTTCAGTGGATACTGTTCTGTGGCTGTTTCTGGATTTAGGTGTCACAAAACTTGCTGCTTTTATTTCTTATCACTTCAGATGCCAACTTTTAACGTCTAGTTCCTATATATCCCATAGATCAGCCAAAATGGAAAGGCTTAACCATGTTATATCCTGAATCCAAGGTGAATTCTCATCTAACAGCCAGCACCAACTGGCTACAAACTGAGCCACTGTCAAAGGAAATCCTACCTTTCTATTCAAATATATTTTACTTCTGACAGCAGACATATGTAAGATTTTCCTGTATATTAAGTAATTCTTCAATTATTTGTGTTCACTGTCTAGATTTCCCATAATTTAATGTATTTCTGATGTTCAGTTACCTAGAATGTAGTGACTTGAAGGTTGAAGTCTCTGTCCCTTAAGACTTTCCCTAATCCATGTTCTCATTGCAGTTCCTGTGCTTGTGACAGAAGTACAGCTGTCACCCGTACTTCTAATCAACTGACTGTAAATCAAAGGTTCTCCTACACTTCTCTGGATTTAGCAACTTGCTCCAAGGACTAATATACATGAGAACACATCATGTTTATCAGTGTGCTTAAAAAGCCTATAACCCAGGAAAAACCACATCACAAAGATGCATAAAGTCAGGGTTGGGGATGAGATATTATAATATTATATAGAGTTTCTGTAACTTTGCTGGTGTGCCACTCTCCCTGTACTTCATGGTCACTATTATTCTGGATTCTATCATTTAGGATTTTTATGGCAGTTCCAAAGAAGGATGATTGAATGAAAGATGGTCCTCAGTACTTGAACTTAATCTCCAGCTTCTCTTACCTTTCTGGAGATCTATGGATGGAAAATGAATGTTCTCGCCATTTGGGTTGTCTTACTACTAGAAGTAGAATGAGCAGACTAAAGATCTTCGTTTCTCTCTCTCTTCTTCTCCTCCAGATCCAATGCCCCGGTCTCATCCCCCCAGCTCTGCAGAAGAATACCTGAGGCAGTCTCCCCAACCTCCTGGCTCCACACAGAGCTTTGCCTCCAAACTTCCTTCTCCAGACCCATTGCTTTGTCCCAACCTTCAACTTCAGCAGGCACTCCCTGGGAACCCACTCTGACCAGGAAAGCAAGTAGGCTAACTGCAAATCTTCACCTCTCCCTCCATTCCTTTAAGTTCAATCTTCCAACCTCACCACAAGCTCTGTAGCAGACCATCTGCTGTATCCTTCCTTACTCTCTGCCCCCATTCCCAGGGGACTAACTAAATAGATTCTAGTGGAAAACCATAATTTTCTCCCTCTTATATCCACTGTCATCCATCCCCATTCCATCCCCATTCCTAAATGTCAGAAACAAAATTTACCAGGAACTCCAGGGACCACACACCTACCAAATCCCCAGAAGAATTTTTTTTACTAGGCAACACACAGTCACCACACTCTCCTAAGAACCAGTAGGAAAGAGAAATCAAGAAACAAATCCCCTGTCCAACAGAGACAAAACCAGATATTAGAACCTAGAATTATAACCATCCCAATCCCAGATGTCTAAGTAGTATAAAAACATAATAATGGTCAGGATGATATGGCTCCACTAGAACTCAGGAACCCCACACAGTGGCCCTGGATAGTCCAGCATAGCTGAAACACACAAAAAAACACCTTTAAACAGCCTTTATAAATATGACAGAGGTTCTTAAAGGGGAAGTGAATAAATCCCTTAAATAAATCTGTGGAAACACAAACAAAATCATTCAATACCTGAAAGTGGAAATAGAATCAAAAAAGAAAACCCAAACTGAGTGAAGTCTGGAAATGAAAACTTTAGTAACCCATATGAGAAGAAGAGAGGTAAGTTTCACAGACAAAATATAAGAGATAGAAGAAATAGTATCAGGCATTGAAGATAAGACAGACAGAAGAAAGTTATATTAGTCAAAGAAGATGTTAAATTAAACCAAACCAAACCAAACCAAACCAAAACAAACCAAACCAAACCAAACCAAACCAAACCAAAACAAAACAAAACAAAACAAAACAAAACAAAACAAAACAAATAAAACCTCCTGGCACAAAACATCCAGGAAGCTTGGGGCATTATGAAAAGAAGAATTCTAAGACTAATAGGACTAGAGGAAAGAGAAGACATGCAAGTCAAAGGCATGGACAATGTTTTCAACAAAATAATAGGAGAAAATGTCCATAATCTAAAGAATGAGATTCCTGTCACAGTCCAAAAAGCATACAGAACAGCAAATAGACTGGATCAGAAAAGAGAGACCTCCTTGGCACGTAATAATCAAAACACTAAACACACAGAACAAAGAAAAAACATGAAAAGCTGTAAGGGAAAAAGATCAAATAACAGATAAAAGCAGATCTATTAGAATTGCACCTGTCATCTCAAGGAAGACTCTAAAAGCCGGAAGGCCCTGGACAAACAAAGACCACAGATGCCAGCCAAGACAACTACACCCAGAAAATTTTCACCATAGATGGAGAAAATAAAACATTCCATGACAAAAACCAAAGTTAAGTAGTATCTACAAATTCATCTCTAAAGAAGGTGCTAAAAGGAAAATTCCAACATAAAGAAGTTAACTACATCCAAGAAAACAGAAAGACATAATCCCAGATAATCAAAATCAAAAGATAACAATTTCTCTTATGAACATAGATGCAAACATTCTCAGTAAAATGCTTGCAAACTGAATCCAAGAACACATCAAAAAGCTCATCCACCATGATCAAGTGGGCTTCATCTTAGAGATGCAGGGATGGATCAGTATACATAACTTGATAAAAGTAATCCATCATATATACAAACTGAAAGACAGGGATCACATGACCATCTCATTAGATTCAGAAAAGGCCTTTGACAAAAATCTAACACCCTTTATGATAAAAGTCCTAGAGACATTAGTAATACACGGGACATGCATAAACAAAATAAAGACATTTTACAGAAAGCCCATAGCCAACATCAATGTAAATAGAAACTCAAAACAATTTTACTAAAATCAGGAATAAGACAAGGTTGTTCATAATCTCCATACTTATTCGACATAGTACTGGAAGTCTTGGCTAGAAAAATAAAACAACTGAAGGAGATCAAGGGACTATAAATTGAAGTTGAAGCATCTTTATTTGTAGGTAATATGATAGGATACATGTGACACAAAAATTCCACCAGAAAATTCCTACAGCCATACCATGCTGGTTTTATTACTATAAATAAAATAATAAGCAGCAGTAAAGTATTTAGACATAAAATTAACTCAGAAAAAGAACAGGAATCTTCCATATACAAATGGACTGAGAAAGAAATTGGGGCAGCAACACCCTTCACAATAGCCCCAAATCATATCAAATATCTTGTGGTGACTCTAACCAAGAAAGCAAATGACTTGTATGATAAATACTTCAAGTCACTGAAGAACAAAAGTGAAGAAATTAGAAGATGGGAAGATGTATTAACACAGTAAAAATTGTCATCCTACCAAAAACAGTCTATAGATTTAGTGCAGGATCCATCAAAATTTCGACACAATTCTTAACAGATCTTAAAAGAACAAATTTCAGCTTCATATGGAAACAAACACACAAACAAGTCCAGAATAGCTAAAACAATCATGAGTAATAAAAGAACTTCTGGAGGTATTACCAATCCTGATTTCATGTTGTACCACAAAGCTATAGTAATTAAAACAGCATGGTATAGCTGGCAAACAAAACAAAACCCCAAACATAGACCAGCCCACAACAACAACACCCCAAGTATGTTGACCAACGGAATTGAATTGAAGACCCAGGCATACATCCACACAATTTTTTTAAAATAAAAAAACCAGAAAAATATATTGGATAAAAGACAGCATCTTCAACAAATGGTCCTGGTCAAACTGGATGGCTGCATGTAGAAGAATCCAAATAGATCCATACTCATACCCTGCATAAAACTCAACTCCAAATGAATCCAAGACATCAACATAAAACCAGATACACTAAATCTGGCAGAAGAGAAAGTAGGGGATATCCTTGAATTCATCAGCACAGGAGCAGATGTTTTACCAACTACACATCCAGCAGGGCTAATTTCCACAATATATGAAAAACTCCAAAAATTAGATATCAAAAAAACTTAATAAACCCATTGAAAGTAGGGTGCAATATAAACAGAATTCAGAAGAAACTCAGATGACTGAGAAACACTTAAATGTTTAACACTTTTAGTCATCAGGGAAATGCAAACCAAAACTACTTTGAGATTTCATCTTATACCTGTCAGAATGGCTAAGATCAATAAAACAAGTGACAGCTCATGCTAGCGAGGATGTGGAATCAGGGGAATATCCATCCATCACTAGTGGGAATGCAAACTTGTATAGTCAGTATGGAAATCAGTGTGATGGTTTCTTGGGAAGATAGGAACAAACCTACCTCAAAATCCATCTATACCACTCTTGGGTATATGCCCAAAGGATGCTTCATCCTACCACAAAGACGCTGCTCAACCATGTTCATTGCTACTTTATTCATAATAGCCTGAAGTTGGAAACAACCGAGATATCTTTCAACAGAAGAGCAGATAAAGGTGATGTGGTACATTTATACAATGTAGTATTATGCAGTTGCTTAAAAAAGATAACATCAAGTTATCTTCAGGCAAATGAGTGGATCTTGGGGAAAATCATCCTGAATGAGTTATCTTAAAGCCGGAAAGACCAATACAGTACATATTCACTTATATGTGAGTATTAGTTGTTAAGTCAATGATAAACAAACTGTAGCCCATAGTAAGAAACTAGAGGGTACAGACAGAAGTCATTAGGAACACAAAATAAAATACATGATTATAGATGGAAGGGGTGTTGGAATAGGAGGGTCAAGAGGGGGTGAAGAGGGGAGATGGGGAAAGGCAGCTAAGATTAAAGGGCATTTGAGGGGCAATGGAAACCTTATACAGTAATGCTTCCTAAAATATATGTATATATGAAGATGATCTACATGAAAGTGCCAAATAATGGGGGAGATAGAGCCCCAACTGGCCATCTCTTGTCACCAAATGAAGCTTCCAGTATCAGTATTGGGTTCATTTAATTGAGTTGCTGGGCAAAGGGGTCCCATGGGAATCCCTAAACAAACCCAGTCTGTTACCAAGACTATGGGTTACTGTCCACACACTGACAGCAAGGCACCACTGATGAAGACAACACCTACATAACTCATTGAACATGGAAAAGTTGAGCTTGGGCCTACGTAGAGCCTTCAGCCCTGTTTTCTAGCATTTTTGGCACCAAAAGAAAAACATACACATCAAGCCAGCCACAAATCTTTGGATCTACAAAATTGTCCTGCTTTCAAGATATGTTAGGGCCATGGTGGCACTAAGTTTGTGAGAGTAACCAACCAATGTTTGATTTGATTTAAGACCCACTCCGTGAGATGGATTTCATACCTGATACTGCTTAGGTGACTGAGAACCTGAAAGGAGGTAGTCCAGAAACCTAGGGTAAAACTAGTTACTACTGGTCTAAAAAAATTTAGAAATAAAAATAAAACATAATGAGAAAACTACTACTAATGACATTCTGTTATGCTCATAGATGGGTGCCTTGCACATCCATTGTCTGAGAAGCTCCCTTCTACAGATGGAAATAAATACAAAACCTACAGTCAGACAATATGCAGAAACTGAGAGACCATGATACACTTAGCCTAAATCAGGTTGTCTCCATCAAAATGCCTTCCCTGAGACCCGGAGAATCCCAAGGAAGAGGAGGTAGAAAGAGTGGAAGATCCAGAGGGGATGGAAGACATCAAGAAAAGAAGGCCCTTTGAATCAACATAAGAAAAGCTCATATGAACTCACAGAGATGAAAAAGCATGCACAGGGCCTGCTTAGGCCTTTATCAGGTCCTCTGTGTATACATTATGGCTTCCAGGTTAGTGTTCTCATGGGATTCCTGCATGTTCAGTGGGTGGGTCTCTGATTCTTATGCTTTCTTATGGGCTCTTTTCTTTCTGATGGTTCATCTTTTACAACTCTGATGTGATTGTTTTTGTTTTATCTTGTTGTATTTTATTCTGTTATATTATTATCTCTTGGAAGCCCATCCTCTTCTTTTTCTTCTCATTACTCAACTAATATATAGACTTTATATCTACAATCAGTTGTATCCCACTTCCCTCCTCTCCTCCCAGTCCAACCCTCACAAGTCCCTCCCCACTCCCTCCCCACTCTGCTGAGATTCCATCTTACACCAATCAGAACAGCTAAGATCGAAAACTCTACTGACAGCGCATGCTGTTGAAGATACGGAGCATGGGGAACACTCTTCTTCTGCTGATGGGATTGAAAACATGTATAACCACTTTGGAAATCAATTTGACTACTTCTCAGAAAATTGGGAATAGTTCTACGTCAAGGCCTGAGCATATACCCAAAAGGTTCCCCACCATACTGCAAGGATACTTGCTCAATATGTTCACAGAAGCTTCATTCGTAACAGGCAGAAACTGGAAACAACCTAGATGTCCCTCAACTGAAGAATGGATAAAGAGAATGTGGTACATTTACACAATGGGATACTATTCAGCTATTAAAAACAAAGATATCATAAAAATCGCAGGGAAATAGATGGGACTAGAAAATATCCTGAGTGAGGTAATTCAGACCCAGAAAGACATGCATTGGTATGTACTCATTTGTAAGTGGACAATAGCCATAATATACAGGATAACCATGCCATAATCCACAGACCCAAAGAAGCTAAGTAACAAGGAGTACCCAAAGAGGATACTCGAATTTCACTCAGAAGGGGAAATAAAGAGATCAGAGGTAGATGGAGGAAGGGAACTAGGTGAGAAAGGGGAGGATCAGGTATAGGGATGGGGAGGAGAGAGCTGGGAGAGAGGATGGAAATTGGTCAGGGGGCATCTCTGGGATGAGCTGGAGACCTGGATGGAGATGGCTCCTGGGAGTCAACAGGTGACCCTAGCTGAGACTCCTAGCCGCAGGTAATATGGAGTCTGAAGTGGCCATCTTCCAAGCCCATTGCTGTTTGTAAAGGCATGTAGATCATCTATCTACATTAATCACTCCATTTTACAGATGGTAAAGTAAAGAGCCAGGAAGATAAGTGAATCTGAACTTAGGCCTTTTAATCTCTTTTCTGATGTTCTTTTTTTTTTTTCAAGGTTTCCAGTCTTTCTACTACTCAAGCTGTAAATGTTACATGATCTTAGTCTCAAGAGAGTGTGGATGGGGACATGGTGATGGTAGAAACTGGCCTCATTTTATTCTCCCAGGAGAGATGCCATTGCTCTTTGTAATAGACTCATCATGATCTACAAGCATGATTATCTGCTGACATGATGAACATTCCCATATGGGTAACGATGGTGATGAAAGCAGACTCCCTCACTACTGAGAACAGGTTCCTATGGACTCCCTCAAATTTCACGCAACATATTCCTTAAGACAACGGCAAGTCTATAGCTTTAAAAATGTAAACGGAAAAGGAGGCAGAAAGATTGTAAGATCCAGAGGGATGGAGGACACCAAGGAAACAAAGCTGTCACACACCAAGACCAATGTACATATGACCTCACAGAGTCTGTGGCAGCATGCACAGGACTGGCAGGCTCCCAGTGCTGAAGTAGAGATGGACACAAGCCTACATCCCAAACTATGTATAATTGAAAATCAAAATGAAGCAAATGAAAAACTACTTTTCTCCAACAGAGTCTCACTGGACGTACAAACCAATCTTAAGTTCAGGTTTCATACCTAACAGTATATGATAATACAAAATGAACTCAATGGTATTTTTTAAAGTATTTATTTAGTTAGTTAATTTATTTTTGGTCTCATAATGCTTTATTGGGCATTTCCCTCCTCCTTTTTTCTTACCCTACAGGTCTTTTGTTTATATATTATGGTTTCAGATTTTGTGTTTTTATGGGATTTCTGTGTCTACCAAGGTATGTGTCTCTGCATCTATCTGTGTTTTTTTGTGCTTTTTCTTTGGGTCTGTTTTCTTCTATTTAGATTTTTTTAAAAAAGTATTACTTTTTATTCTTTTTTAAAAAGATGCCTGTTTGTTTTCTAATAAGAGAGAATGAGAAAAGATCTGGAGTTGGGTTGGTGGAGATATGGGAAGGATGTAGAGAAATTGGAGGAGGGGAGCCATAATCTGAATATATTGTATGAAAAAAACCTATTTCAATATAAAATAAAAGCATGGGTGGGGAGATGTCTGTGTGTTTAGTTTATGAAAGATTTTCTTTTCTTCCAACTGTAAGCTGCTTGGAACTGACACCACACTGTTAACTGTGTTAACCACCATGATACTTTATATTTACAGGTGTATAGGTTTTGTTTTCTAATTTTTGTTGATGCAACAGAGTGGAAAACTCTTGAAACCTGGGACTAGGTTCTGAGAACCATTATTTTTCAAACCTCAAAAGAGGAACCAAAAATAAGAATGTGCATAGACAGTGTAGATAGTATATGATAATTTTAGTCTAATTTGGAAGATCCAGTGTTTGGGAAAATTGATACACACACACACACACACACACACCAGATTGCTATTTTCTCCATTGATTGCTTAAGAGAAAAGCTATAAGCTATGAAAATTCAATGATAGCTCTACAAAAGACCGAGACAAAGCTAGCAATGGCCAAGTACAAAATGAAATGGATGAGGGGATCTTTAATGAGATGCCAAATGAAGGTAAGTACACGTTGGAAGTATAATTGGAAGACATTTTCTTTAGGTGAGAAAGTGATACCAGAATTCTGAGGTAATTGTGTAGTGGAGTTCCAAAACAGAGGTAAGGCAGGACCAGATAGATGGGAACCAGAGTAAACAATTTTCTTGCCGCCTCCTAAAGAGATTTAAACAGAACTGGAGTTTCTACAGGACCATTTAAGATCATTCAGGCTCTGGGCCTGAATATTTGCAGTGTGAGGAGTTCCTTGGAGACATTAAGGCTGCAGGAGAGGAGGGAGCAGAGACAAGGGCGCAGCCTCTCACCTGTGCGTCTTTGATAAACAAACACACGGGACAACGGTGACAAATGGGTTATTTGGTAGCAGTGACAGTGTTGATCTCAGTTGTTTAGGAGAAAAACTCACAGTTCTCCTGGTGAAATGGGAGGCAAGGAAAAGGGCAAGTTCTATCCTTGAAGAAAAACCAATGCTTGGTTTTTTTCTTAAATACTAGATTGGAATCAGGAGAACTGAAATAGAAATCACTACATCTCTTCATGAAGACAGCTGAAGCAGAGTTTTATTAAACAACCTGTTTGCTCTAAATCTGTCTCTTTGAGCTTTCCTTTCTTATTCTTAGTAACAATGTTTTTAAAAGGCCCTGGATGCTGAGGCTAGTTAAATAGTACAAAGAATATATAGCTAGGACCAGTTCAAAGGGAAGAGGAAATGCAATGTCACAGGAAACGGAAAAATAATAACTAGAACTTACTCTCCAAGGATGGTATTATGAGAATTCATTCCATAGGGAGATATAAACCAATGCCCACCCCTCATCATAAGGCCCTCACAACAAACCCAAGGACGATCTCCCCAGAGCCTGTCTTGAAGGGCCAATGAGTTTACTGGGCTTGCTTATGGGCCATGAATGACAGGTTCTTACAGCAGCAGCAGCTACACCAATGGAAAGCCTCACACCATCGTGGATGATGATGATGATGATGATGGTGGTGGTGGTGGAAGGGAGGGGGTCCCTGCAAATGTCAGCAGAGAAATGACCCATGTGAGGCAAGAAGCAAATCTGGTTTAAAGAAAAAATGTTGACTATAATAGAGTCGATGGTTGAGTACATTGTCTTTATGTCTAGTCTAATTAATATAGGCAGGCACAAGAGAATTACAAGAGTAGCTAACAGAGGACTGAGGAAAGGGGAAACCATCTTAACCAAGATGGCCATCCGCAGGCTACTTGAGAGATTTTTGTCTATCTCTTTATGCAAATCATTAATGTGACCATAAGTAGTATGGGGAAAATGGACACATTAAAACAACACATGCCAAAAAACTGTTGATAATCAAGATTATGCTTAAGCACCAAGTATATAGTAGTTCTATTTTGCAAAACTGTGATTCTCAACTCACCCATCACTTGATTAATTTCTGCTAAGTACTTTTTACTGTAATATTAGTAGTTTTACTAATCATACAGGCCATCTTTGAGCCCTCTCTTTGTATGCCTATAACCATTCCTGGGACAGGCAATAAAAAGGTGTTATGGCTCCAACATTATAAGGTACAGTAGATACAAAGAATCATCACAATTTTTCAGGGAAAGCTTTCTTACTTCTATTGATCAATTGTCCATCTGTAGCATTTGCAGAGACTCCCCCCCCCACACACACACACACAATGATGGTTTCCCTATAGGTGCATAAGTGGAATCTCCCCCCTTCCCAGTCAACCTTCCAATTTCTCTATATTCTAACACGTCTCAAGATCTCAAGACCATGTCCAGTTAGGGCAGAGCCACATGCCAGAGGTGCAAGAGGGAGCAGCTGGAGTCTCTTCTATAAGGAAATGTCCAGAGTCAGCTAGCCCTATCTTGCAAGTAACCACAGTGTTCTGATAAAGATGAATGCTTCTTTGCTTGGGGGGGGGGGTTGCATTCATTCCACAGCAGAAGAGAAGGATTCAAATCAAGAAAGGAGAAAGGTAAAAGGAAGGGCTTGTCAGGTCAGGAGAAATGGCACACGCTGGAAGTAGACACTATGAGGACACCATTCCTCCTGGTTTTTCAGGAAAGAAACTACAGGTTCTAATACATTAAGTTACGCATTTAAGGCTACACTGTTTCTAGGCTAAAATAAAACCTCTTGATCCTAAAGCCCCCATCTCTTTCCCTGATGCCCACCCCTATCTCATAAGCTCACAAATGGCAGACAAATACTATGAAATAAAAACCTGTGAATCAAGAGACACTTTATTCTTTTTCATTTCCAACTAGTTAAACTTTCTGAGATGGATCCAAAAAGAAGCAAAGTGGCTTTCTAGAGAAATATGTATTTCCTGAACTGATGTAGCTCAATTAACTTAAAGGGAGCACTAACCCTCTAAAGAAAGAGGTAGCAACACAATGTAGCCCATCACCTGGGAATTAGCTGAGGGAGAAGAAATATGGAGGGAGGGAAGGAGGGGGGAGGGAGGGAGGGAGGGGGAGGGAGGGAGGGGAGAGATTGAGACCTAGACAGATGCCTAGTTACAAGATGTTGTGAATTAAGCTCATACTCTTGTGAGAGACAGTCCAACTTCTGCCTTTGGTCTTCAGGAGTTATGTGCTCTGAGTGTCTCAAGTCAACGCACAAGGCCAACTTAGGACAGATTATTGCTGGCCCTGGTGAAGCAGTCTCTAAGTCACTCCCAGCCTCTGGAAGTAGGAAAGAAATGAACCAAGCAAATAGGAAATAAAAAGGTAAGAGAAGAAATTCATCTCTTCATTAAGAGTAATTTTCCCAATATCTTTCTAGCTCTGACATCTATTCCCCATGTTTGAAGTGTCCTGGGTTAGTCTCATAAATAAATACATAGCTGACTGCATAAACTGCTTAGTTATCCTTGAGTATAGGGTTTGATGAACCCAATCTTCCATATTCAGAAATTAAAATTGATAAGTTAGTTAAGTGGTCAATTGAGCAATAAATAGATATATAGAAAAATACCAGGTGGTAGACAAGGGTAAAATATCTGAATAATGGCTCCTAATACCTGGGTAAATATGCACAGCACCCTAGTGGATGCTAAATAAAGAGTAACTAGCTCTTTTGATATCTTTGAGCTGATCAGATCAGGTTAGATCTAGTTTCTCCCAAACTCCACTAGTTTTTTTATCAGAAACGTATCGGCTGCATCTGCTTGGACAGCTGATGGTTAAGCGACTGAAGATCTCTGTCTGAAGAACAGAGTGCTTTTTCAGCTTTATTCTCAAGCTGTCCTGGTTGCTGCTTAGCCATCTCTAGCCACTTTGCACTGCCAGGGACATCCGTTTTAGAAGCTTCGACTGGGTCAAGTCTGAGAAGACTGGGATGCAAGGAGTGAGTGCTGTCACTTTATGTCCGACACCATGGCTACACCCAGGAGATATATGTAAGAGGCCTTGGATAACTAGAATCAATAGATGATATCAAGGCCGTTTTTTTAAAAAAACGTATATATGCATATATATATATATATATATATATATATATATATAGAGAGAGAGAGAGAGAGAGAGAGAGAGAGACTTTCTGAAATTAAAATATAAATTACATCATTCCTCCCTTCCCTTTCCTTCCTCCAACTCTTTTCATGCTTCTCGTGTTCACTTTCAAATTTATGCTTTCTATTTCCTTAATTGTTGTGTGGTGTCTCATATCTTGAACCTGCCCATTTTGTTTCCAACCCTGCTGTTGTGTGATGCTCCTCCAAGCATAGCAGTCACTACCGCCTTACTCAGAACAACTGTGTGATTACCTCCAAGAAACCATCAGCAAGGGTGTGAGAGGATCACTAGACACCCACATGAGACTCCAACCACTCCTTCCTGTCCCCCTTCTCAACTACACATAATTCTGGCCCGGTTGCACATGGTCCTGAGAGATTCAAGACTACAAAGAGGATAGAATGTTAATTGGAGGGGAATTCCACCTGAGCAGGGATGGTGAAGTTGTCATCTGCACTGTGGTGGAATCTTGATGTAACAAAGCTATTCTTTAACCATTCATGCTCCTGTAAACAGTCCTTTGCCCGTCCGTGTTCCTGTAAGATATCCTGACAAACTCATTGGCTCACCAAGTGAGGCTTGAGCAGAACAGCTAATTTAATCTACTGTTGGTGGTTATTTGGTGAGAACAAATGTCTCTCCTAGAGAAGTCAATACACTTACAAATGACTACTATCACCTTCATGCCTGTCTCCTTAGTCATGTTGAACTCCTGGGGGTGGAGAATGATCTTTTATTTCTGTGTCTCTACTATAGGCATTTACTACGAGACCAGTTTGCTGTGTGATCAACTTTTCCTGGGGAAAAACTGCCAAAATACAGACAGCTCCAAGGTCTACCTTGGTGAATCAATGAGTTTTATTGAGGTTATTTACAGGAATATGGGTGATGAGTTCGTTACAGGAATGTAATTGACTCAAAGACAGCTCTATCACCAGGGCCCACCAGAGCATGGGTGACAGCTGACGGAAGCTGTGAACCTGGAGTACACTGCACAATCTGCAGGCAGCTCTCGGACAGTGTCTTTTCTATGCGGCTCAGCTAATGTTTATCTTTTCTGAGCATTTTGGCTGCTTCCTGTTTCTTTCAGGCTGCTCAGCTGCCTTCTGCTTCCTTAGGCATCTGAACTTGTCTCAAAAGTCTCTTGTGCAACCTGGTTTCTCTCAAGTGACTCTCAGTAACCTTTACTGGTTATATACTCTTGGGGAAGGCCAGGGTCTAGAGAAGCTGATCAGTTTCAGGAACTTCCTGAGGCTATTTTGAGTTGCTTTCTTCCTGTCTTAATGGAATGTTTTTCAGGATGGAGTGTTTTACCTTCCTCTAGAACAGTGGTTCTCAACCTTTCTAATGCTGCAACTCTTTAATACAGTTCCTTGTATTGTGGCGACCCCACACACACACCGACCATAAAATTATTTTTGTTGCTACTTCATAATTGTAATTTTGCTACTGTTATGAATAATAATAATGTAAATATAATAATATGCAGGATGTGATTCCTGTGAAAGTTTCACTTGACCCCCAAAAGGGTCATGACTTGCAGGTTGAGAATTGTTGCTCTAGAACGTCCTGTTGTTTAACCTCCTTGTTAAACATCTGACAAGTGAATCTGCCTCCATTTTGAAAGCCATCTTATAGTAAAAACAAACGAGATTCATTCTAGTTTGTGATTAAATCTCTGTTTCTTACAGACTGAGCTATGCTCTACCTATAACCTTAACTAAACATGACTCTTTATTGCCTGTTCTAGGAAACAGCAATGATGGCTTTGTTTCAAAATGTTATGATCAGACTATCTTGTTAGTGATACGTTTTGTAGTGTGGCACAAGATGCAATAGGAGGGGGTGCCTTAGCAGGTGCATGCTGAGGCAATCTGTCCCCCAAGGTACCAGCTATATGAAAGGTCTAGTCTAAAATAAAGTTTATTTGGGGCATGGGAAGCTGGGGTGGTGAGAAGGAAGTGGAGGTAGAGAAAGGAAGGGGACAGAGAAGGACAGAAAGAGAGAGAAGAGAGAAAGAAGGGAAGAGGCTAGCTGGGAACACATGGAGAGAGAGAGAGAGAGAGAGAGAGAGAGAGAGAGAGAGAGAGAGTTTTACAGCAAGCCAGGCCAGTACCTGGCTGTTGCTAGGTAACTGTTGGGCAGAGCCTAGAAGAAATGCTAACAGTAAGGACCACCTTCCAAATTTGTCCTTGTTTCAGGAGGTTGTTATGATCAACTTGTTATGTGTATGTTCTGCCTTTTTAACTGGGCCTATTTGCCAAATATTACCAAATCCTCTTCTTAGAAACCCCTACTCCTGAGCTATTAAACCTTATCTTCCTCACGTCCATTGTTGATCTCTTGAACCCAACTTTAGGGAAAGACAGCTCCTCTTGTAAATGAAGAAAAGCTTGCTTTAACTAATGTGGCCACTATTTGGGTCAGTGGTCTTTCCTCTGTGGAATATCTGTGGAATTAACATACCCTATCCTAAAGTATCTGATTGTTTCTCTTTCTCTTTATATCCTTTGTCTTAAGACTTTTTCCTCTTAATTGGGAAGTTTTCACCTCAGAGGAAATTGCTACACAACACACTAGGAGGCCTAATTGCCTCCATAAGTACTAGCATTATAACAAGTGTGTATTGTGCCCTGTTCTCACCACTGTGATAAAGTATCTGACACAGACAATTAAAATGAAGACTGACTTTTGCTGACTGTGGTTTCAGAGGCTTCTCCTCAGCAGGCTGGGTGCAGGGTCCATTTCAGCACAAAGCATTGCTTCCGCTTACCCACACCATGTGTGCGCAAACTACAGCCCTGTTTTGTTTCTTTTTGTATAGATGTCTAACATATTTGTGTTTTAGGCTGTTATCTCAAGAGCCCAAAGTTTATTAAAAAGTTAAAGTTTAAACAGTAGTAAAGTCATAGTAAGCTAAGGCTAATTTATTGCTGAGGAACTATTTTAAACAAATTGTGTGGCCTAACTTTACAGTGTCTGTGGTAGAGAACAATAAGGTCCTTCAAACTCACTTACCATTCACTCATTGACTCAAGAGCACTTTCCACTCCAGGAAAGTTCACACATGGTAAATTCCCTCCATTCCTCTACAGATACACTTTTAAATGTCCCTTTTTACTATATTTTAAGGTACTTTCTGTGGTTCGATACGTTCACCACCTGGCTTTCTCTCCCTTATCAAGATGGCAGCAGAAGCAGCTGGTAGGTAATACAGAAGCACAGTCAGCCAGAGCAAAGGCCCTACGGGGGTTGGGGGTGGGGGGGTCTGCTCATCTCAGTGACCAGAACTCTGTCTACCAGTGATGACGCTGAAGACTGAGAAAATGAGAAAAGTCACTTTGAAAAAGCCTATGAGAAGTATGACCGTAACCTAGATGAATTGATCATTCAGCACTACACAGAATTGACAACCGCCATGGTTACTTTTAGAACTGCTGGAACTGTTGTTTGCTAAGTTTAATGCTGTAGCCACTGCACACTCTGTGGTCCTTCAGGACTCTGTTGGGACCCAGCTAACACAGCAGGAAGAGATCAAATTATATGACATGGCCGATGTGTGGGTGAAGATCCAGGATGTGCTACAGATGCTGTTGACTGAATACTTGGATATGAAGAACACATGTACCACCTCAGGACCATTAGCTCATCTAAGCTTTGCTAGTGCTGGAGCAGAGTTCGCAGCCTTTTTTTTTTTTTTTTTTTTTTTTTTGCCAAGAAGAAACCACAAAAGCCAAAGAATTCTCTTTTCAAGTTTGAATCATCCTCCCATGTTATCAGTATGAGCTATCTCTGAGAAGAGAGAAGGGAGCTCTACAATCAGAGTGGAGAACTTCAAAGTGGTCTTGATGACAACTTAATTGAAGGCGGAGGAACAAAATTTGCCTGTAAACCAGGAGCCAGAAATATTACCGTCATATTCCATCCATTGCTGAGACTTATTCAAGAGATTGAGTCTGCCAAACAGTGTCCTTTTCAAGACACCATGTATATCAAGAGCATCTTCCTTAATCAGGTCTTGGCTGAGATCAACAAGGAGATTGAAGGCATCACTGAAACCTCAGCCCTCTTGAAGATCCTAGCTAATGCAGACACCATGAAGGTTCTGGGAGTGCCGAGGCCTCTTCTACAGAGCACAATCATCGTGGAGAAGACAGTTATGACCTTATGAACCTGATGCATGACTTGAGTGTGTATTCAGATCAGTTTCTCAACGTGGTGTGTGTGTGAAGGTCTAGGAATACAAGGGCATGCGCTCCATAGCCAGCAGGGCCATTGTCCAGTCCGAAGAGAAATTTGTCATCAGTGCATCTTGGGCAAAAGATGATGGTATCAGCAGACTCTTGAAATTGCTGCCAAACTGGACTAACATGGTTCAGCCCAAACAGCTAAGGCCTGCAAGGGAGGAGGAAGACTTCATAAGGGCAGCCTTTGGCAAGGAGTCTGAAGTCCTGATTGGAAACCTTGGTGACAAACACATTCCTCCACAAGATATTCTCTGTGATATCAGTGACCTCAAAGCCTTGGCTAACATGCACAAAAGCCTGGAATGGCTGGTGGGCCGAACAACGTCAGCTTTCTCCATCCTTTATACATCCCAGATGCTTTCCCCTGCTCAAGAGAGCCATGTGAACATTGACCTTGCCCCAGTCTCTGAACAGGTCATGCAGACACTGAGTGAGTTTGCCAAGTCCTTCCAGGATATGGCTGACCACTGCTTGCTTGTCTTGATCTGGAAGTGAAAGTTCATTGTTTCCACTATCTCATCCCTCTGGCAAAGGAGGGGAACCATGCCATTGTTGCCAATGTGGAGAGTATGGATTATGACCCTCTAGTGGTCAAGCTCAACAAAGACATCAGTGCCATGGAAGAGGCTATGAGTGCCAGCCTTCAGCAACATAAGTTTCAGTACATCCTTGAAGGTCTGGGACACCTCTTCTCCTGTATCCTCATTAATGGTGCACATCAGTGAGTCTGGCATCAAGAAAATATGCAGGACCATGTTCATTCTTCAGCAGAATTTGACCAACATCACCATGTCATAGGAGGCAGACTTGAACTTTGCAAGGCAATACTATGAGATGCTGTATAACACAGCCAATGACTTCTGAACCTGGTGGTGGACCAGAGTTTGAAGTTCACAGAGTTAGAGTGCATCCATACCCTGACCCTGCTACACTGAAGCCAGACTAGTGGGGGGGGGGCAGACCACCCAGAACACCGGGCTACAGAGACTCAAGGAGATCATCTGAGAGCAGGCTGCCATCAAGCAAGCCACCAAGGACAAGAAAATAACCACTGTGTGATGGGGTACACCACACTGGGTGTGGGTGGGGTTCCCTGTGTGCACGGCCACAGGCTCTAGCTACTCAGCATAGCCTGAGCTGACTGTGTTCTGTCTACACTGATGCTTAGTGGGTAGGCGGTGGATTATTTTCTCGTTAGTTTTGCTTTTCCATATGAACACTAAGAAAGTTTGCAGTACAGAATGTTTTGCCTAGCAACCACTTTAGTCTATTCCCAAGGGATGAGGCTGGGACAGGGAGGAAGCCATGTCAAGTTGCTGGATTCTAAGAAAGGAATGAAGGAAAGCCGACTGCCACCTAAGTTTTAGGACCATCCTGAAATACTTAAGGCCTATGGTATAGGCAGTGGGCTTTTTCTCATCTTAGCCTGTAAGTTTATAGTTTAGTATAGTAAGTATATGCACATTGCTTTGTCTCCATTGCCAAAATCAAGTAAGTGCTTCTCTGCTGGCTTCCCACCCCAAAACAGATCTCTTTAAGGCTGGAAGATAGCAGTCCTTTATCCCAACCCTGGGACAGACTGCACCCACTATAGCAGGATTGTTTGCAGGCTGCTGGTTGGTTTTATAGCCTTCTTGTTTTATTCCTTCTGCATTAAAACTAGTTAAGAGCACTGGCTGTCCTTCCAAAGGACCAAGGTTCAATTCTCAACACCCGCACATAGAGGCTCATCTCTGTAACTTAACTCCATCTGACCTGAAGCCTTCTTAGTACTGCATGCACATGGTGCACAGACATACATGCAGGCAAAAATACTCATACACATAAAGTAAAAAATAAATCATCATAAAACTATTGGTAGAAATAGTAGGGAGAAAGGTGACTCACTGTTGGAGAACTTCCATCTCACACACCATTGTAAGGGACATCCTCTGTTCCCATGCACACTGTCTTAGTGACATGGCTTGTTGCTGTGACAAAATACTCCTCATCCCAAGCACCTCAAGAAAGGAAGGTTTATTTGGCTAACCTCACAAGGTACAGCCCATTAGAGCAGGGAGGATGATAGCAGGAGCCTGAGGCAGTGGTCACACTGCATTGGAACTCAAGAAGCATGGAGCAGCTGGGCAGTGGTGGTGCACGCCTTTAATCCCAGCACTTGGGATGATAAGGCAGGTGGATTTCTGAATTTGAGGCCAGCCTAGTCTACAGAGTGAGTTCCAGGACAGCCAGGGCTACACAGGGAAACTCTGTCTTGGACAAAAAAAAAAAGAGAGAGAGAGAGAGAGAGGGAGAAGGAGAGGGAGAGAGGGAGAGAGGGAGAGAGAGAGAGAGAGAGAGAGAGAGAGAGAGAGAGAGAGAGAGAGAGAGAGAGAGAGAGAAGAAAAGAGAAGAAGAAGAAGAAGAAGAGGAAGAGGAAGAGGAAGAGGAAGAGGAAGAGGAAGAAAGAGGACGAGGACGAGGACGAGGAAGAAGAAGAAGAAGAAGAAGAAGAAGAAGAAGAAGAAGAAGAAGAAGAAGAAGAAGAAGAAGAAGAAGAAGAAGAAGAAGAAGAAGAAGAAGCATGGAGCAGTGGATGCTGTGTCCCGCCAGCTTCCTCCTTTTTGTGGGGTTCAGGGACTCAGCCCACTGAGTGGCTCCCCCACAGTCAGAGTGGGCCTTCCAACCTCAGTTAATAAAACTCAAATAATTCCACACAAGCAAGGCCTACCCTACTTGGTTGCTGTTGCTGTGATAAAACACTGACCAAAACCAACAGAAACACACACACACACACACACACACACACACACCCCAGGTACACAGACACACAAAAATAAAAATAACTCTAAAAAAATGTTGAAAGAAAATATGCTTACCATACACAAATATTTTCCACCACGTTTCAATATTGCCTATAGTATTCTGTACAGTAGCTGGTTAGGAAGACTGGAAGCCCAGGAGCAGTGCGCTATAACATACAGACTTGGCGTGAAGGAGTGGGCTGCATCATCTAGACAGCTTCATCACTAACATGCTGTGAGACATAAAACCATGCCAGGAAGTTTGGTAAGGTAGAGCTTGGTGAGACCTGGAGACTCTGTGGGCACATACCTGAGACTTAGGCAACTCCAGCTCCCTGCCAGACTCCTGACTTGGAACACATATCATGTTCCTCATATAAAAGAAATGTGTCCTATGGTCATATAGGCCCAAAACAGAGTTCTCCTTGCTAATGAGGTACCTAGAGGCCCAGAGGGCTTAGCCAATAAGCTTCCCTTCCCAGACATTCCTCCCTGCAAAAGGTATTTAATCTCAGGTCTACCCTGAGAAGTAGGTATGGAACATTATTCGTCCATTTCCCACCATGAAACAACCAATAAACTGTTTAGAACCATGGACTGTTGCTTCCATCAAGATCCTCTGTGGGGAGCCATGGAAAAGGCATTCTACTACAGAGCCACAACTTAACAAGACTAAACCTGTCTCCACCAAGGTAAGGACAATCCCTGCTGGGACAAGTTCTCTGCTCTTCCAGGACTCCTAGTGGTGCCTGGATGTCCAAGAGTCTGAGAAATCCATGGCTCAGGCCTCATCGCAGGCCTGGAAACCCTGGAATCAGCTCTGGATTTCCCACATCTCAGACTGTGCTTTCCCACCCCTGGACCAACAACATAAGACTGTAGTATGCCAGTACTCAAAGAAGACAAGAAACTTTATTCAGCCTGAGTTCTCTGTATGTAAAATCAAATCCAAGGACATCTAATTGCACCTTCCCCATCATCAGAAATTCATTCTAGGTAGACTTGCCATGTGCCCGCTCAGAAAAAGATGCAACCCCTGTCAGGTCCAACAAACATAATTGCTACCACCACCTCTTCCCTCCACCAGTTGTAGATGATCTAATGGTTTTCTTTGGGAAGTAGCCCTCTTGGAAGATGGGTTCTTACCTTTGAACCACAATGGGAAGATCTCTGTGGAAGAAATATTTCTTTCTTTAGAGAATGTTTCTCTACAAGGGATTAGGTTGGAAGCATTCGGTAGTGGATTCAAGGATCATTTTAAATTGGGCCCGCATGCTTCCTTTGTAACAGAGGGCAATATGGTTGTGGTGACCTACAACCAGAAAATTATTTCATTGCTACTTCATAAATATAATTTTGCTACTGTCATGAATCAAAATGTAATATCTGATAGGATATCTGACAGGTGACCCCTGTGAAAGGGTTGTTTGATCACCCAGAGGGTTATGATCCATAGGTTGAGAACCATTAGGCTACACCATACACAGGCTCTCAAATTGTATGAACACCTTATGTTCAGGAAATTATTTCTTTTTCCTGTTCTCACAAATCCTGTTACAGAAAAAGTGCAGCACAGTTCTTCGTGAATAGGTTTCTCTGGGATTGCTAGCTATGAGTCATCTTGGCAGTGAGTATGAATATTGGTTAGACGTTATTACGGGTATGTCTTGTGAGGGTGCTTGAGCATGAGACCAGTGTTTGAACTATGGAGCAGGGTAAAGAAAATCTGCCCTCTGAAGTGCCTGGTATGACTGATCAGGCGAGGTGAGGCCCAATGGATAGGGAAAGCTGATTGGCTATGGATCGAGGAGACCTTCCCCTGGTAGTCATTTTGACCTTCCATGGTTGGTCAAAGTGCAAAATGAAGCATTGGCTCATTTGGGTCTCCAGCCTGCTACCTGAAGATTCTAGAATTCCTCAGCTTTCACAACTCTTATTCTCTCTCAGTCTCTCCACCCTCTTTCTCTCTATTACTTAGAAATTACATTGCTTCTATTTTATGAAATGTCCTGATAATGCCTAAATAAATAAAATTTAACACATTAAATTTAATGTGTTTTAAAATATATTTTGCTATTTGTTCAATTTTTGTCAATATATTTTGACAATAGTTGGGAGGAAAAGATTCCATACTTTTCTGTAGAATGTCTAGTCTTGTTTTCTTCTTAGTTTTGTTTTAATTATGTGTGTGTGTTGGGAGGAATATGTACACATGTGGCAGCAGTCCTCTGAGGGCAAAAGAGGCATCAGGTATCTTGGAGCTTGAGTTACAGGTCGTTGTGAGCTTTCATGTGAATATAAGACCCACACTCAGGTTCTCCAGAACAACACACAGCACTTTTCACCTCTGACCTATCACTCCACTCCCAGCCATGTTTTATGAAAGACAGTAAAGTACACATTGAGGTAACAGTATCTCAACAGCTTGTAACACAGGGTACACCCAAACACTTATGCGAGCTTAAGGGAGCAATTAGACTATCTTTTGATTTCTAGGAATAAGAAAAAAGGAGAGCCATCTACAGCAGGGATCCAAGTCATTTTATGATAGTTGGCACCTTACCAAAATGTCGCTTAATTTCTGTAACAACCTAACTAGAAGAAGTGTGTGAAATTGTGATTCGTATTGATATTGTCCAGAAAACGGGCTCCAGTAGAAGGGGAGCGGGGTGGGGAGTTTTCTTTAGGAAGTTTTCCTAAAGGAGACATGATGACATTTCCCTCTAGTGGCTAAAGAGATATTAAATCAGTTGAGGAGAATTTAGGAGAACTCAGTAAAATGAGAATGCTTTGGCAAAGGGTAGCACCTACCTGTGGGCCTTCTTCCTTTGTTAACTCACACCCACAATCATAGCCTTCTGTTTTCTTTCTATGGCTTTCTCTTCTTTCCATCTTCCTTCTTTTTGAATATAATGGTTGCCAGACATATGCTAGACATAATTGCCACAAATAAGAAACACTTTGACCAAGCTAGAGCAATGGCTCAGTGGTTAAGAGCACTGACTACTCTTCCGAAGGTCCTGAGTTCAGATCCCAGCAACCACAGCAACCACATGGTGGCTCACAAAGCTACAGTGTACTCATATGCATTAAAGAAAGAAAGAAAGAAAGAAAGAAAGAAAGAAAGAAAGAAAGAAAGAAAGAAAGAAAGGAAGGAAGGAAGGAAGGAAGGAAGGAAGGAAGGAAGGAAGGAAGGAAGGAAGGAAGGAAGAAAGAAAGAAAGAAAGAAAGAAAGAAAGAAAGAAAGAAAGAAAGAAAGAAAGAAAGAAAGAAAGAAAGGAAGGAAGGAAGAAAGAAAGAATGAAAGAAAGGTGTAAGAGGAAAACAGCACATGTGTGCTATGGTACTTGCTTTGACCAAATGTTCTAATTGCACTAGGAAAGGTTGATTAAAAATAAATAAAAGAAATCCAGCTACAGGAGGCCAGTATGAAGCTGTTGACGTGAAAGGGTGTGGCATTGAGGTTGTGTTTCTGTTACCTGGGTTTCCCTGAGCACCAAAAAATAATGTTTCTGCTCTGGTCCTCCCTCTGAAGATATTTTTTTCTGTCTATTTTATTTCTATACATTTTCTCCACTGTTGACATAAGATACAGTTATTTTTCCAAAATGAGTAAGAGTTAGTTTATTCTGAGACAAATATGAGTGATCATGATCTAAAAATATGTGACTCAGGTTGGCCTGAATGCCAGCCATACTCCACTGTAGATGAAGTTACAGGAACCTTTAAAATCACAGTACAAAAGGACAAATTTTAAATCAATGTATTTACTAGATGCATTGGTGGGGACATCAGATAAGCAAGCTGGGCTGGGCAGGAAGATATCTTCTATTAGGTTCAGGTATTTGAACAACCTTAGCTATAATGTTGGTTGAGTTAATGGCCTGCTAAGCTTAAAGATATATTCTAAACATTGTACCTAGCAATCACAAAGATGATAGGTCAGTCATAGATGGTGGTTGTAGATGCTTATTCAAGAGATTGAAGACAATCCAAGTTAACCCTGGCCTTCATCTAGAGCATCCTATTTCCTATCTCTCCATAGTGATGAAGTTCTAGTCTAGCATTATTCAAGATCTTTGACACAAATGGGCTTCCTCCAAGAACATCAAGCCACACCATTCAAACTTACTTTTCTACATTAGATTTGTGATTCTTCTCTTCACCAACTTCATGATTTCTTTTAAAAGTACATGTTTTGTGTTCAAAAGTGGAGTGCTCTCAACACTTGGCTCCAAATATGTGGGACTTAAACACCAACAATCAATATAAGCATCAATAATACACACAATGATTTCATTTAATTCTGTCACTAAGAGTCCAGTGTTGGCACAGATTCCACAGGCTAAGGACTTAGTCTGAGGAGTCTACCTTTTACTTCAGATGTAAATATCACAAGTTTAGGCCACCCCCATGTCCTAGAAAGGCAGGATTCCTGTGACATCCTTCTCCTTCTTCAGTAATTTGCTCTAGTCCACACAAGTTAGGAAAAAGACTTACAAGGTTCAGTTTATTCCAAAGGATCCAATCTTCCCACTTTATTTTTCCTCTTGCTATTTAATTTTCTTCTTTCTTGCTCCTCCATCTTCCATGCCTACCAATAACAGAATCAAATAAATACATAAATAAATATAAATAAACACCAAAATAACTGATCATCAAAGATTTAAAACATCTAGTTTTGATAGTGAGCAATCAGCTCCAAGAGAGTTCAAGCAAGCAGCCGAAAAAACTCACCCAAGACCTGATGAGAGGCCCACACACATGACTAAGACCATAACTCAACATGATAAAGGCTGCATAGAGCAAATACTATTCTTAGTAGGGAAAAATGGAAACTTCCCCCCCTAAAATTAGGAATTTAATAAAGACAAGAGTTTCCACACTTTCCACTCTTGTATAGTATGATACTTTAACTGTTAGCCAGAGTTTCAAGACAAGAGAAAGAAATAAAAAGTGATACAAACATGAAAGGAAGAAGTTGGTTTATCATATGATACTTAAAAAAATAAATCCTAACAGCTCCAACTTCACGTATGATCGTCACTTTCAACAACTAGTAGGCTACAAACCCCACAAAACAACATAAATAGATTTTCTACATATCAATACGGTTGTTAAGAAAAGAATTTAAGGAAAATTTCTATTTACAATAAACTTAAAAATAATAAAAGAAATACCTAGGAGCAAAAATATAACCAAAGAGGGAAATGAACTCATAAAGGGGAGCCAATATGCCAAGGAAAAAATTTGAAAAGCACTAGAAGGTTAAAAGATTTCCCTTACTCATGGATTGGTAGAATTAAAATGGAGGTATTACCAAAAACAATTCAAAGATCCCAATATAATACCTATTGGCTGCTGTTGTTCATAGGTGCTGAAGTAGAGAGAGAAGCTCACAAAGATGCTAAGCCTTCATTTTCTGAAGGAGCAGAATGGCTCAGCCTTCTTGGAAAAGATTGACACCAAGTTACTTTATTAAAAAATTGTACCAGGTTTATTGGGGCTGGGAAGGTTCCAGCTACCAAGGTTATCCTGCCCTTGCTGCCCGTGAGAGTGCACAACCCACACAAATCTCAGTCCCTTTTGATCACGGCTGGAACTCCAGATTTGCCAAGACTGTCTTTGGACCAAGGTTGGTGTAGCTGAAGGTTCTCACATGGCACCAAGTGCAGATTCTCTAGAGAGACAACATTTCTTTAGGATTCAAACAGTCTCAAAATTTCTAAGCTTCCACCGATTGACCCAAACATGACAAAGACTTTGCTAAAACAGTTCACTCAAAGACAGATACCAAGTTTTTCATTTCATTTAAAGCCAGACATAAAGAAAGGCTTTACTATACATACCACTACAAATGCCTATTAAAATCACCATATAGTCTTCATATATATAGCAAGACTAGTCCTAAAATTCATATGGAAACACAACAGACTCCAAATGGTCAAAATAATCTTAAGGGGGTGGGGGGAAGCAAAACTTGGAGGTACTGCATACCTGATTTCAAATTAGATGGCATATGGTAACAAAACATTACAACACTGGCACAAACCAGATACAGAGCCAATGGGATTGAGTAGTAGACCCCTAATGCAGCTACATACAGCCATTAGATTATTGACAAGGATGACAAAAACAGGTGTTAGAGAAAAGATTCTTCAGCAAGGAGTCCTGGGGGAACTTGATGCCTATATGTAGAACTCTAAAATTAAATCCGTTTCTTTAGTTCTGATAAAGTCATTTAATAATATGTCAGATACTTTGGAATAATTCTAAGAAATCAGAGGGGAAACACTTAAAGACATAGGGGTGCAATGACTTTCTGAAGAGAATGTTAATCACTTAGGAAATAAGAGCAAGAGGTGAGCTGTTATATACCAAAAGCCTGTGGAAGATTGCATGGGAAACAGTGTTCCATTAAAAAGCCTCTACACAGAAAGGGAGCAGTCATGTAAACAGACATTGTAGAAAATGGAGAAAACCCTTGCCAGGTATTCTTCTGACAGGGAATTATTATTTGGATAAAATGATTTTACTAACTTACTACTATACCAATAAACATTAGAAACAAACGTTTGAATCAATTGCCAAATAAATTGGACAAACAGTTCTTGAAAGAAGAAAGACTCCCTCAAAAGTGAAAAAACTGTTCAACATCTTTGCCTTTTAGAAAAATGTGAAACCAAAACTATAGCGAGAGTTGATCTCACCCCAGTTAGAATGGATATTCTGAAGAGAAGAGACAACAGATGCTGGTGTGGGCATACGAGGTAGAGAGGCAGCACAGCAGTGAACCCCTATGATGAGGGTTTAGATTAACATAGCTTTTAACATGCTGTAAGTCAGTAATGGAGTTCCTACAAGAGCTAAATTAAAATTAACCCTAAGATTGAATTTTATGGTGTTGGAGAATTCAAGTCAGAATACAAGAAAAATTTTGCACATCCAGATTTATTATGGTAGTATTCATGGTAGACAATTTATTGGATTAGCCTCTGTATCACAGATGGAAAGATGGGATAAAGAAAAGTTCATAGATAGGCACAACAGAGGATTATTCCAGTGTGAAGAAGAATGAGATCAGCAGTGCAGAAACCTAGTGGAAGCATAGATCATGATATTAAGTGAAATGTCGTGTTTGGAAAGATAAATATTGCATGTTTTCTCCCATATTCAGGTAGTAGATTTAATTTAAAATCATGAAATTGGAACTGGGATTATTTGAAAAGAGGAAGAGAAAAATAAGTTGGCAAGGAGGCAGGAACCAGCAAGGATGAACATGATCAAAGTACATCATTCGCATGAAAATGTCATAACGAAAACTCATTGCTTTGTACAGTTAATAGAAATTGCAATGACAAGGAATTACTGGGGGAGAGAATCTTCAGGATTTGGTGCTGTGCACTACAACAGTGGATTTGTCTTGACAAGAAGCATCCAGGAAGTTCAGAAACACACCAAGGTTAGAACCCTGTTTCCAGAAATTGTGTATGGGCTCACTCAGTGACGATGGCTGTGGTCTAGTTAATCTTTCCTTGATCAGGGAAGCTGCCTTTGGCTTTGTCTTCTTGGTAGCTGTGGTTTTTCTTTCCAGAATACTTGCCAGTGCTCTGGTGTTTGAAGAAGCACCTCAAGCAGTCCTTTCTATTCTAGGTTCTCTGTGTGGGAGGCCTGATTGTGTCTTCACTTTGGGATGACGTTTCTTGTATCAAACTCATCAATTAAGACCTAGAGGCGCATCCAAGAACCGGCATCCCACTTTCTGTACTTGGAAAAACAGACCAAGAGAGTTCTGAGAAATAGCTCAGAGATTGTCTAGAGAATTGCTTGCAATAGAAATAGGTAGAACAGCAGAGAAAATAATAAGTTTCTCATCTGCTTCCTCCGGAGTTGAGCAGGAAACCCTTCTGACAGTCATCTTGCCAACGTGTCTTAGCATGGCCATGACTCACCTCTATTCTCTATTTCCAGTGCGTACCCAGAGCCTGAGCTGATGAAGGCTGCCAAGTGATTACAATTCCCCTTCTATCCTTACCCTTCATTTCCTAGGCAGTCTGAGACCTGGCAAGTATGGGCCAACAAAACAGAAATGTTCCCAATAACTAACTGGAAAAAGTGATGTCACAGGCGAAACAAGAAATCAAATGCATAGACCAAACCTGTTTGTCTCTATTTCAGGAAGGCAGGTGCTGGTCTCAAAATCAGGCTTCTGAATACACAGAAAATTGCTTGTTGTTGTTGTTGTTTTTGTTTGTTTCAATGACCCATATTTGACCTTATGACGTTGAAAAATAATTCTAATTTTTTTATACTACAGAAATCCTCGAATATCTGAAAATAACCTTACTTTATAGAACTGCCATCCAAGAGCCATTCTGGTTGGCTACTATCACACGAGCTTTTCCTTTATCCTTTTTATGTCCTGTTCTTAGGCTAATTGATACAAGTAGGAACTCTGAGAAATCAACCTTTGTCCCTTTCACTCAGCTCACAACTCACAAGTTTGGAACTTGGCACTGGTTTCTGGGTAGAGAAAGTTAGTGTTTGCAAAGTTACTGAGAAGCCACAGTGATGACCACACACAGTGACCTGGAGAACACTCAGACATCCCAGTGCCCAGACCTCATCCCTGATCTTGGCACAGGTCATGTGGATGAGTTATTTCTAAAAAGTCCTGCATTAAGTCAAGTATGAGGACCATAGTGAAAAACTATAGTGTTAGCATCTAAAAGTCAAATGCCACAGAAGATGTGGTTTCACTTGATTATCCCAGAATCCTAAGCTTCTACTCCTGCCCCCACCACCCAGCCAAAGAGCAGAACTTGCTGCCCTGAGACTGCATGTTTTCAAGCTGGGATTCATTATTTTAACACTTTTCCCATCTCAAATATGTTTGTAGTTCAAGTCAAAGATAAAGATTTAATCTTGGTACAGCTATTGCACAACTGTAACAAGCTGAGCTGTGCTTCAATCCCTGCTGCCTCGTCTTCATTTCTCACCTGCCACTCGTTTTCTGTACATTGGCAATTCTCAAAGCACAGCTCCCTGGACTGTGCCACCATCACCACTTGTGAATATCTAGAACTTGCAGATCCTTGGGCTCCATCTACTGAGTCTGAAACTGAAGTGGGATCCAGAAATCTGTCTTTCAACAACCTTTCATGTGCTTCTAATACATGCTTGCCTTAGGGTTTTACTGCTGTGAACAGACACCATGACCAAGGCGAGTCTTATAAGCACAACATTTAATTAGGGATGGTTTGCATGTTCAGAGGTTTCTGAAGGCTGCTAGCAGAATACTGGCTTCCAAGTAGCTAGAATGCAGGTCTTAAAGCCCATGCCCACAAAGACACATCTACTCCAACAAGGCCACACTTTCTAATAGTGTCACTCTCTAGGCCGAGCATATATAAACAATCACAATGCTGCACACAGCTGGAGTGCTCCTGCATTGAATCGTTGTAAGATGGGAATATTTACCATGTACTGTGAAGATTAGAGATAACCAAGACTCTATAAAGAAGGTAGGGAGGGTGTCTGGTTATGCTTTAGGGTAGAACACAGAGTCCACCATTAATTCAAATAGCACAAGCTACAGGCAGCATAAGAAGCCAATGGGCTTAATCAAGGGACCATAAATCGAGAATGTCTTTCTGTTTTATTTCCCACTATCCTTTTCTGTTGGTTCTGTATCCTTGGATTTCCTTTGAGTGAATGGTTCCCTCTGGGGACTTGCACACACCAGTGTGAAAATTATCCTCCCATGGAGGATGTGAGTTGCAAAATTGGAATGTAAGTATAGTACCTGTAAACTTTTTATCAACAAGCTAATAGAAAGCACGGTTTGGAGGGAGAGCTAGGGTTTGTCATTAAAGATGCTTCTCACTTAGAGCTCATCAGTATAGCAGCTCTTGGTAACAAGTAGCCCAGCATGAAAAATAGAATATTTTCATTTTTTAAAAAATGTTTTTATTTTTATATATTCAACTGTCTACTAACCTATATTTTAGACTTCACTTCCCTCCTAGCAATGGGCTTCCTAGATGAAGCCAAAAGATTTTCTCAAGACAAGGAAATTCCTTTTTACTTCTTTAAATATCTCCAATGATGAAATTGTAGTAGAAATAAAAATCAAATACATTTCTATAATGTACAAGAACCTCATGATTGTCCCTTGTACATGGTCTGACCTTCTCAATCCAAGCATCTCCCTTATTCATGTTCAGGAGACTATGGTCGTTGTGTTCTGGTGTTCTTCAACAAGTTAATCTTCTTCATATTGCAAGGCCCCATACTTGACCCCCGACTTTCACATGCCTATTCTCTCTTTGACCCTGTATGGTTCAAGTCAAATACTATACAGCTATCCTATATTAGACAGTCCTTCCATGGGCAGTGTCCCATTTACTTGTAAGCAGCATTTTTAGGTAAGGGAAGCTGTCTAGCCCATTCCTTTTGCATGTGTTGTTAGCTTAGTAGTTTTCCTCATTGTTTGTCTCTCTTTGCTCAGAAACTGGGTGTCATAAAAGTAGGAATCGCTCCATCTTGTTGGGTAGAATACCATGATAAATATTGTCTGAATAAGTAAATATACCCATTAGTGTGTGTATTCCTTTGAGCTCATTGCTGCAAGCCTATAATCTCAATTATGCAGGAGACTGAGGTAGGAAGATGGTGAATTCAAGACCTCCCTAGGTCACAGACTGAGTTCAAGGCCAGCCTGAATATCCTAACAAAACGCTGTTTCAAAATCTCAAGGAAATCAAAAAGAGTGAGTGGCAGTGAAACTATAGTCCAGGAGAGGTTCACATGTATAAATTGTACAAGGTCCTTGCTTTGATCCCCAGTACGGACAAAGTGTGTGTGCATGAGAAAGAGAGAGGGGGAGGGGAAGAGGGAAAGGGAGGGACAGAGGGAGGGAGGTAAAGAGAGAGGAGAAAGTAGAAAGAAAAGTGGGGATATTTGGAGAGAGAAAGGAGACCAAAAAGAAAGGAAGGAGAAAAAGGAGAGAGAGAATTAGGAAAGAGAAACACCACGTTTCCTCTCTGATCTAGACTTTAATATATGTATATGGTATGGAAGCAGGAGGGAGGCTATTTGATAGAAAGAAGGGGGAGAGCAGACAAGAGAAGGTTCTGAGGGGTGAATATGAAAGAAATCCAACCATGTATGTATGAAAGTGTTACAATGAAACCCATTATTTTATAGGCCAACTAAAAATATTAATACAGAAAGTGTACTTGGTGTTACTCTTTCCTTGTGTCAGGAAGGCCCTCTAACCACTCAACAATTAGATGTTCCTCCCCCTGGATAAAATCATCCTCTCCCTTTGCCTTCAGTGAAATGTCTGCAACCTGGAATGCAGCATGGTAATTCATATTCTAGTCCTTCTTTCAAAAAAGAAAAACACATAATAGGATATATGCAAACCACAATCATGTTATCTAATAAATGTAACTTAACAAGTAAGTGAATTTACCTGCCTCGTAAGTGTTCTATCTATAAAGTTAAGGAAGAAAAAATGAAATATCCAGGTAAACTTTTTATTTTAAAAGTTTGTGCTAAAGTGGAAAGAGGCTTGAGAGAAAAGATGACCTCATTTGATAAGGAACCCGTGTGTCACTTTGCCCAAACTTCCACTAAAGAGGCAGCACCCCTATAATATCCTTAAAAGCTTCTCCTTGCCTGTTTTCACCCTATTATGTCATAAGACAACCCATGCCATGTTTGAAAAGTTTGAAGTATTGGCTGATTCTTTCCAATAACGAATTTAAACTTGCCTGTCTAAACTCTCGCCATGTATTTACAGATCACTGTTATTCACGGTGCTGTACAGCTACTATTTTGATGTTGGTACTGTGCACAAAGTGATTGTCTTTTCATAGCTTTACTGCAACAGGCTCTTATTTAGAAATAAAAGTCCTGCACCAGGATTCTTTCATGTTGCTGCTATCTCAAATCTTCTGTCAGGTTTTATATGAGGATATACTCTGCAATGGGGGGAATTAATCTAGTTTGCTTTAGGATTTTCCCAAAAATTAAACATTACCTTAGGGGTTGAATTCAAAATTAAACATTACTTTAGGGGTTTGTTTGTTTCCAGTTCTTTATCAGCAACTGTTCTCACAGTATTCTGGCTCTCAGAAAGAGGTGCCCAGAGACAAACGTGAACAACCTCAAGAACAGCCTCCACGGCTTGTTTCTCTTCAGATTTGAACTCACAACTCCATTGTCTAGGTGCTAATTTTCCTACTTCTACTTCACCTCCCATCTAAACAAGATGCGTGCCCCAACACCACAACACAGAATGCACAAACCCAGGAACTGTAGCTCCCAACGGCCACATGTAACTTTGTCAAAACCTTGGGAATTTCCTTCTCTTGTTCTGACAGGCACTGACTCTCTGACCTTCAAGGCATTCAGCAAGGTTTGTGTTTATCAATTTTCTTCCCAAACCATGAGGTGATCTAATTAATCTAAGACCTTTTTTTTTTTTTTTGCATGACTTTACATTGCCTCTGGCAAGTGAAACGGAAAACTGTTCGAAACCAAAACATTCCTGAGCCGGGAACGCAGCACACTTTATCAGCCTTCTCTATCTTAGACATTGATAGTGT
This sequence comes from Mus caroli, assembly GCF_978045245.1. Classification (NCBI taxonomy): domain Eukaryota; kingdom Metazoa; phylum Chordata; class Mammalia; order Rodentia; family Muridae; genus Mus; species Mus caroli. The sequence continues at coordinate 159,295,616 of NW_028227256.1, forward strand.
CTGTCTGGGGTGCAGTCAGTGCATACGTTCACAGTAACATCTAGACTGATGCTATAGATTCTCAGGATCTTCCACACATGCCTATGTGCACAGGACACTCGGCATCACCGGCACATACAGGTTCACTCTCTGCTCTACTCGCCAGCTCCTGGAAGGAACCCGGCAGAAAGCCATAGTGAGAAGGTCCAATCCACTTGCCACCCTCATTTCTAAGTCCTCTCGTCCTGGGACTGGAATGCTCCACCCACACTCTGCTTTTCCATTGTCCACAACCACTGCTCCAGCATCCTTCTCGGACTTGCATCTAAAGGCATCACCAATGTTCCCTCCAACAAACACTCTGCTGTTGTGTGCTGCTGCTCCTAAGGATCCACTGGAAACCCCAGTGGTGTTAAGAACAATGGTGATAGTCTATTAGGTAATGTTAAGTGGAGTTTAAGTGCCAGCTGTTGCCCCTAAGTTTCCTGGAGATGAAGCCTAGTTCTACCATTTACTAGTGAACGAACAGGCAACATTTGATCTCTGATCCAATTTCATTATCGGCAGTATAGAGATAATAAGCATTTTATAGTGTTGTTAGTAATATAGAATTCATAGGACTTCTATGGAAAATAACTAGGATGTAATATATACACAAATACTAGATCAGTTATTATTTCTTGTTATTACTACCAATAAAGCATTTTAAATGTATTATACAGATAAGTGATTATAAAAATTACAGGAATGGCTGCCTTGATAGAAACTTAGAATTCAGAAAACATTTTGGGCAGAGCAGTGGTGGCGTATGCCTTTAATCCCAGCACTTGGGAGGCAGAGGCAGGTGGATTTCTGACTTTGAGGCCAGCCTGGTCTACAGAGTAAGTTCCAGGACAGCCTGGGCTACACAGAGAAACCCTGTCTTGAAAAAAACATAAATAAATAAATAAATAAATAAATAAATAAAATAAAATTAAATAAAATTAAATTAAATAAAAATTAAAAAAACCAAAATAACCAAAAAAACACCAGAAAATATTTTGGGGTGCTGTTTAGGGAATATTAATGAGACTATTAATTATTATTAATGAGAATATTAATGGTCATCACTTTTTTAAAAAGACATCTGAGATAACTGAAGCCCGAACACTAATCTAGCAGTTCTCTTCATGTGAGAGGAATTCTGGGGGATAGTCAGACACAGATTTATTTTCTTGAGACATTCAACCGTGTAGCCAGGCTGCACTCAAATTGTTCTCAAGTAGCCTAGGAAGCCTTGAGCTTGCTCTTTTTCCAGTCTCGTCCCTCCTAGTGTTGGGATTAGAGATGAGCACCCTCTGTGCTGGGCTGATAGAAGGGTTCAGAGCACTAAATTTCCCTGTGCTCAGCTTCTATGAAGCACTCTTAGAAAGTCTATCCTTTACAATAAAGGATAACTTATCTTTTCCCTCATTTTGAAAAAAAAAATTTCCTCCCTGTCCTAAAGATGTTTCCGAGTATAAAAACATGACAGATAAGGATCAAGGGAACAACCCTCTTGGCATTGGTACCCAGAAGCAAAGAACTCTTAATAAGCCTTTGGGGGATGCACCACAAGTCAAGCAGTTTTCAGCTCCTTTGGTTTTAGAAGATAAGGAAGAGGATTTAAGCAGTTCTTCAGCCGGGAGATCCTTAAACTAACTCTTCCTCCTCTTCTGAGCCAAGCGCTGGCACTTCACACCAAAGGAAGATGCTTATCGGAGTAGGTGCCATTCTGTCCCCACTCCTAACTGCACAATTATGGGAGTACACGTTTTCTAACAACATTGTTATGTCGAAAATCAAAAATGAAAACAAAATGGATGTTCAACCCTGTCACATTTTAGCCATAAGGTTCATTCACAGATATGCAGACTAACTAGAAAATAAAGTCCTGTTTAAAGTTTTATCCATTTACATTACGCCCCACAAATTTTACATCCCTATTTAATCAATTGCTTTCTAGTTAGTATAGTAATTCAATTTTGGGAGAGTTTTAAATGTTGAAATTTAAACATATATAGATATACCTATAGATTTGTTACATAGATTTTTTAATAAGGTAATTAATGTAAGACTTTTAGGACAATGTAGTTATTTTAGGATAAAATTATGTGGCAAAAGTAAGTGATAAACATTTCAAATACCTAGGGTTGTTGTGGATAGCCCTGGTACTGTGTTTTATTTTGATGCTAATTTAGTTTCTCCAAGAGGGGCTACTTGGAATGAAGAGTCTTACTCTGAACTTCATGTGACCCTTCTAATGAATAAAGAAACCAATCACTGGGCAAGTAGGCAGGATTTCCATGTCAGAGAGTGGAAGAGACAAGGCAGGAGAGAGATAAGTGTTTTGAATGGGGACAGCAGGAGGTCAAGATGTAGCTACAAGTATGTCCCCACCCCCACCCCCCACTGCCACCCGCGGTTTAGATGGCGAATCCACTAGGATTCGCCGCAAGAGGATTTATATTTAATATGGCTTACAAGATTCTAAACCGGGCATGGTGGCTCACACCTTTAATCCCAGCACTTGGGAGGCAGAGGCAGGCAGATTTCTGAGTTCGAGGACAACCTGGTCTACAGAGTGAGTTCCAGGACAGCAGCCAGGGCTAAACAGAGAAACCCTGTCTCGAAAAAAAAAAAAAAAAAAAAAAGAGAGAAAGATTAGGATTCTAGTTGTTGTGCCCAGAGATTGAATTACCTGTTGATTCTGAATTAAGTTTGTGTGGTGTTTTCCTTCATGCTGCGACTCAACTGGGTTACAGAGAGAAATGTATGGCAGCAAAGCATGGCAGGCGGATTTCTGAGTTCGAGGCCAGCCTGGTCTACAAAGTGAGTTCCAGGACAGCCAGAGCTATACAGAGAAACCCTGTCTCGAAAAACCAAAAAAAAAAAAAAAAAAAAAAGAAGGGCACCCCAAAAGACCGTGGGAATTTAAAAGAGTAGGGCTGGCGTGGTAGTGACCCGCCAACGGGAACTTGGAAAGTCGGGTGGTGAGATTTTGGAACTCCGGGTTAAACAGTCTGCCAGAGATGAGAACCAAGCCCGTCCGTGCCTTGCCGGGAGGTAGCATGGATTGCATTTTTAATATTTTTACACTACATATGGTCACCTATTTTAATAAGAGTGTCGAATCATTATGATATTTGGATCCCACTGGATATATTTTAAATGATTTAAAGTTTGATAATAATATGTATAATATGCCTTTCAATATCTAAACTTAGAGTAGAAAATTGGGCTTAAAGATATAAGATGCCCTGCATAGCTTTAGACTCTTTAGGGACTACACGCATATGAGTATGCTTTAGCATCCTGTCCTTTAGCTGTTAGTGATCACCCTAGGACTCGCATGTATTGTGCTGAGACCAAAGAGTGGGCAGGATTTACGGTTGTGCAGTTTCCTAGAAGACCACTTATACATGAGGTCTGATATCATGTCACATAACCCTTTTCTCTGCTGTACTTTCTGGGTCTAAACTTCATTTCTCTAGGATGAACCTCTGTTACAACTAACCCCTGGAAACCTGGAGAAAGCCTAGTTTTGCTTTATTCCTTCTTGGTCCCCCCATAATATTGAAGTTTAAGACTGAGTTTGCTACTGTTTCTACAGTCAAATTTCATTCCTTTCGGAATTATAGAGGAAAAAAAATGTTGTACAAATAGGAGATTTTGCTGATGCCCAACTTACAAACACACAGATCAGAGAGAAAGGGCTTTAAAAATCTGGATAGGAAGCCACAGAGATGAGCTCAAGTAGGCAACCTGGAACAGTGCGAGAAAGGGGCAGGCTAGCGCTAGGGTGAAGCAGACCACAGCACCTTCTTGCATTAGCCATTAGGCAGTGTGGGGTGAGGTGGGGGTACAAAAATGAGCCTAAGAAATTAGGGAGACTTGAGGGACTCTGTGGACTCCCCTTCAGTCCCTGGATGGATGAAATAACCTTAGGGGTTTAAAAGAAGGACTCTGAGCCTTGTTTCCAGGGTAAGAAGATGCCAGCTGTTAATTGGTTTTATTCATTGATCAGCTATGGAAAGTCTATGATGCACAGGCCACCAATCAAGATGCTGTGTAAACAGACATGGCTTCCTTTGTCTAGGATCTCACAGTTCAGTGGGAGTCATTGAAACCTCAGTAACTGAGGGTGTGAACTGCTGTAAAGACAAAGGAGAGAGTTCCAGGAGGGCATTAGAAAGTACTTATGGTTCTAAATCAGCCTGCATTTTTGTTGTTGTTGTTGTTGTTTGTTTTTTGGTTTTGTTTGTTTGGGTTTTTTTGGACATCATAGTGTGTGTTTATTTGTTTGTTTGTTTGTTTGGATATCATGGTGCCTAATACCAAAAGAAGTGTCAAGAAGTCAAAGTAAAAACACAGTTAAGGCTTGATCACATCTTAAATTAACCAAAAAGACTGATGGAGGCAACAGAATAACAAAATTGATTCCCCAAAGCACCCAAGAAACCATCCATTATCTTATACACGCACTTTCTGTCTACATGTCAATTTCTTACTTGCATGCAACCTCCTCTTAAGTCTAAACCACAGTTAACCATGCACCACCATTGACATGTGAGAAAATGTCCTGTGACTATCATTCTGGAAGAGAGGTAGCAGGTATTAGTGCGTGGGAAATGCCCCAAGTGCACTTCATTTTTCTGGTGGAGGTGGTGGGAAAATTGCCCATGATAAAATACAGAAGTGCCTTCTGCAGGAATGTGCCCTCGGTCTGCTGTGAGTCATCACCTGCTCAGCTTGACAGATGGACTTTTTTCCTTCACTGTGGTGGGTCCCTATGACTCACACATAGAAGACATTTGAAAGAATGCTGTGCTCATCTAAGAAAAATGTGATTCTCTGGGAAAAGCAAAACTGATGGGAGAATGCTTGCCAATGAGAAAACACCAGACTTACAAATGCAGTTCAAGGGAAAAATAATACAGGTATGGAGAGAATGTGGCACAGTCATCTCCTGTCACTAGGATGATACTTTCAGGAGCTCACCTTCCCCAAAGACAGGAAACCCTTGTAACATGCCTCTAAGGCCAGCATTGGCAAGAGTAGAGTCTGGATAAGTATTTAAAACTTCCCAACCTACCTATCAACTGAAAACTAGGACAACTTCATTTGCCAGGGTTAAGAAATGAAACACTTCCTCAGTTGGGGACTTTTTGGGAGTATCCCTGTGAGCCTCTCAGCTAGGAGGAAATTAAATTCCAGAGAAGATCCGCAATTACTGAGTGTGTGGCTCAGCTGCAGTCTCAGAGAGCCCTACAGGAAGCCTCGTGCCCCTTGAGCTTTGCTTAGATCTATAAAAACCCAAAGCTGTGATCCCAAGAGAATGTGGTGATGTTGGTCAAAGGATATGTCGCTGGAGCTAGGAGCAACAGAAATTCCAGAGATCTTTAGAGCCTATGCCTAGTGCTGATATAAGCCTGAAAAGGTACAGAGACTGAATAGCAAATTGTAGCACAAAATGAGATTCCTGTGAGATTGTACATTTGTTAATTAGCTACATTTAGCCATTCTGTAGTTCATATATTAGAAACTATTTTAAAATGGTATGCTATGCATGATTAATAATACAATCTTGAGGATTGGTGGGAGCCATCTTGGTTCCGGGACTCCGTCGAAAGTAGTCAGTACAGGTGAGAGTGTGCACCACAGAAGCTGAAAGCTTCTGGGACAGACAGAAGCCACAGAGCTTCTGAGGCAGCGCCCTTTTCGGGCTCCAGATATCCGGACACCTTCCCGGCCAGAGGACAGGTGTCTGCCCAGCCCGGGAGGCTTTTGCTTCAGGATCAACAGAAGACATCTTGGTTCTGAGACTCTGCTCAAAGTTGTCTGCACAGGTGAGAGTGTGAACTACAGAAGCTAACAGCTTCTGTGACAGGCCAAAGCAACACAGCTTCTGGGAAAGGTCCTGTTTTGGGCCTTCATCTTCAGCCAGGAGGAGGTCCAAATGCCAGATATCTGTGCACCTTCCCTGTAAGAGGAGAGTTTGCCTGCAGAGAGTGCTCTGACCACTGAAACTCAGAGGAGAGAGCTAGTCTCCCAGGTCTGCTGATAGACAGTAACAGAATCACCAGATAAACAATCTCTAAACAGAGACAACTATAACAACCAACTCCAGAGATTACCAGATGGCAAAAGGTAAATGTAAGAATCTTACTAACAGAAAGCAAGACCACTCACCATCATCAGAACCCAGCACTCCCACTTCGCCCAGTCCAGGGCACCCCATTACACCCCATAAGCTAGACCCGGATTTAAAAGCATATCTCATGATGATGGTAGAGGACATCAAGAAGGACTTTAATAACTCACTTAAAGAAATACAGGAGAACACCGCTAAACAGGTAGAAGACATTAAAGAGGAAGCACAAAAATCCCTTAAAGAATTGCAGGAAAACACAAACAAACAGGTGATGGAATTGAATAAAACCATCCAAGGCCTAAAAAGGGAAGTAGACACAATAAAGAAAACCCAAAGTGAGGCAACGCTGGAGAAAGAAACCCTAGGAAAGAAATCTGGAACCATAGATGTGAGCATCAGCAACAGAATACAAGAAATGGAAGAGAGAATCTCAGGTGCAGAAGATTCCATAGAGAACATCGGCACAACAATCAAAGAAATGCAAAATGCAAAAAGATCCTAACTCAAAACATCCAGGAAATCCAGGACTCAACGAGAAGACCAAACCTACGGATAATAGGAGTAGATGAGAATGAAGATTTTCAACTCAAAGGACCAGCAAATATCTTCAACAAAATTATAGAAGAAAACTTCCCAAACCTAAAGGAAGAGATGCCCATGATACATACATGAAGCCTACAAAACTCCAAATAGACTGGACCAGAAAAGAAACTCCTCCTGATACATAATAATCAGAACAACAAATGCACTAAATAAAGATAGAATATTAAAAGCAGTAAGGGGAAAAGGTCAAGTAACATATAAAGGCAGGCCTATCAGAATTACACTAGATTTTTCACCAGAGACTATGAAAGCCAGAAGGGCCTGGACAGATGTTATACAGACACTAAGAGAACACAAATGCCAGCCCAGGCTACTATACCCAGCCAAACTCTCAATTACCATAGATGGAGAGACCAAAGTATTCCACGAAAAAAAGCAAATTCACACATTATCTTTCCACCAATCCAGCCCTTCAAAGGATAATAACAGAAAAAAACCAATACAAGGACGGAAACCACGTCCCAGAAAAAGCAAGAAGGTAATCCCTCAACAAACCTAAAATAAGAGAGCCACAAGAACAGAATGTCAACTTTAACAACAAAAATAATAGGAAGCAACAATTACTTTTCCTTAATATCTCTTAATATCAATGGACTCAACACCCCAATAAAAAAAAACATAGACTAACAGACTGGCTACAAAAACAGGACCCAACATTTTGGTGCTTACAGGAAATTCATCTCAGAGAAAAAGATAGACACTACCTCAGAATGAAAGGCTGGAAAACAATTTTTCAAGCAAATGGTCTGAAGAAACAATGGCTAGAGTAGCCATTCTAATATCGAATAAAATCGACTTCCAACCCAAAGTCATTAAAAAAAAAGTAGGGGCACTTCATACTCATCAAAGGTAAAATCCTCCAAGAGGAACTATCAATTCTGAATATCTATGCTCCGAAAACAAGGGCAGCCACATTCATTAAAGAAACTTTAGTAAAGCTCAAAGCACACATTGCACCTCACACAATAATAGTGGGAGACATCAACACACCACTTTCACCAATGGACAGATCATGGAAACAGAAACTAAACAGGGACACAGTAAAACTAACAGAAGTTATGAAACAAATGGATCTGACAGATATCTACAGAACATTTTATCCTAAATCAAAAGGATATACCTTCTTCTCAGCACCTCATGGTACCTTCTCCAAAATTGACCATGTAATTGGTCACAAAACAAGCCTCAACATATACAAAAATATTAAAATTGTCCCATGCATCCTATCAGATGACCATGGACTAAGGTTGATCTTCAATAACAAAATAAATAATAGAAAGCCAACATTCACGTGGAAACTGAACTACACTCTTCTCAATGATACCTTGATCAATGAAGGAATAAAGAAAGAAATTAAGGACTTTTTTGAGTTTAATGAAAGTGAAGCCACAATATACCCAAACTTATGGGACACAATGAAAGTATTTCTAAGAGGAAAACTCATAGTTCTGAGTGCCTCCACAAATAAACTAGAGAGAGAACGCATTACCAGCTTGACAGCACACTTAAAAGCTCTAGAACAAAAGGAAGCAAATTCACCCAAGAGGAGTAGATGGCAGGAAATAATCAAACTCAGGAGCAAAATCAACCAAGTGGAAACAAGAAGAACTATTCAAAGAATCAACCAATCGAGGAGCTAATTCTTTGAGAAAATCAACAAGATAGATAAACCCTTAGCCAGACACACTAGAGGGCACAGGGAAAGCATCCTAATTAACAAAATCAGAAATGAAAAGGGAGACATAACAACAGATCCTGAAGAAATCCAAAACACCATCAGATCCTTCTACAAAAGGCTATACTCAACAAAACTGGAGAACCTGGATATAATGGAAAAGTTTCTAGACAGATACCAGGTACCAAAGTTAAAACAAGATCAGGTTAATGATCTAAACAGTCCTATATCCCCCAAAGAAATAGAAGCAGTCATTAATAGTCTCCCAACCAAAAAAAAAGCCCAGGACCAGATGGGTTTAGTGCAGAGTTCTATCAGACCTTCAAAGAAGATCTAATCCCAGTTCTTCACAAACTATTCCACAAAATAGAAACAGAAGGTACTCTACAAAACACATTCTATGAAGCCACAATTATTCTGATACCTAAACCACAAAAAGACCCAACAAAGATAGAGAACTTCAGACCAATTTCCCTTATGAATATTGATACAAAAATCCTCAATAAAATTCTCACTAACAGAATCCAAGAACACATCAAAACAATCATCCATCCTGACCGAGTAGGTTTCATCTCAGGGATGCAAGTATGGTTCAATATACGGAAATCCAGCAACATAATCCAGTATATAAACAAACTCAAAGACAAAACCACATGATCATCTCGTTAGATGCTGAGAAAGCATTTGTCAAAATCCAACACCCATTCACGATAAAAGTCTTGGAGAGATCAGGAATTCAAGGCCCATACCTAAACATGATAAAAGCAATCTACAGCAAACCAGTAGCCAACATCAAAGTAAATGGTGAGAAACTGGAAGAAATCCCACTAAAATCCAGGACTAGACAAGGCTGTCCACTCTCTCCCTACCTATTCAACATTGTACTTGAAGTCCTAGCCAGAGCAATTAGACAACAAAAGGAGATCAAGGGGATACAAATTGGAAAAGATGAAGTCAAAATATCACTTTTTGCAGATGATATGATAGTTTATATAAGTGACCCTAAAAATTCTAACAGAGAACTCCTAAGCCTGATAAACAGCTTCAATGAAGTAGCTGGATATAAAATTAACTCAAACAAACCAATGGCCTTTCTGTACACAAAGGATAAACAGGCTGAGAAAGAAATTAGGGAAACAACACCCTTCTCAATAGTCACAAATAATATAAAATACCTTGGCGTGACTCTACCTAAGGAAGTGAAAGATCTGTATGATAAGAACTTCATGTCTCTGAAGAAAGAAATTAAAGAAGATCTCAGAAGATGGAAAGATCTCCCATGCTCATGGATTGGCAGGATCAATATAGTAAAATGGCTTTTTTGCCAAAAGCAATCTACAGATTCAATGCAATCCCCATCAAAATTCAAGCTCAATTCTTCAACGAATTAGAAAGAGCAATCTGCAAATTCATCTGGAATAACAAAAAACCTAGGATAGCAAAAACTCTTCTAAAGGACAAAAGAACCTCTGGTGGAATCACCATGCCTGACCTAAAGCTGTACTACAGAGCAATTGTGATAAAAACTGCATGGTACTGGTATAGCGACAGACAAGTAGACCAATGGAACAGAATTGAAGACCCTGAGATGAACCCACACACTCATGGTCACTTGATCTTTGACAACGGAGCTAAAACCATCCAGTGGAAAAAAAGACAGCATTTTCAACAAATGGTCCTGGCACAACTGGCGGTTATCATGTAGAAGAATGTGAATTGATCCATTCCTATCTCCTTGTACTAAGGTCAAATCTAAGTGGATTAAGGAACTCCACATAAAACCAGATACACTGAAACTTATAGAGGAGAAAGTAGGGAAAAGCCTCGAAGATATGGGTACAGGGGAAAAACTCCTGAATAGAACAGCAATGGCTTGTGCTGTAAGATCGAGAATCGATAAATGGGATCTCATAAAGTTGCAATGCTTCTGCAAGGCCAAAGACACTGTCAATAAGACAAAAAGACCACCAACAGATTGGGAAAGTATCTTCACCTATCCTAAATCAGATAAGGGACTAATATCCAATGTATATAAAGAACTCAAGAAGGTGGACACCAGAAAGTCAAATAACCCCATTAAAAAATGGGTCTCAGGACTGAACAAAGAATTCTCACCTGAGGAATACCGAATGGCAGAGAAGCACCTGAAAAAATGTTCAACATTCTTAATCATCAGGGAAATGCAAATCAAAACAACCCTGAGATTCCACCTCACACCAATCAGAATGGCTAAGATCAAAAATTCAGGTGACAGCAGATGCTGGCGAGGATGTGGAGAAAGAGCAACACTCCTCTATTGTTGGTGGGATTTCAAGCTTGTACAACTACTCTGGAAATCAGTCTGGCGGTTCCTCAGAAAATTGGACATACTACTACCAGAGGATCCAGCAATACCTCTCCTGGGCATATATCCAGAAGATGTCCCAACCGGTAAGAAGGACACATGCTCTACTATGTTCATAGCAGCCTTATTTATAATAGCCAGAAGCTGGAAAGAACCCAGATGCCCCTCAACAGAGGAATGGATACAGAAAATATGATACATTTACACAATGGAGTACTACTCAGCTATTAAAAAGAATGAATTTATCAAATTCCTGGCCAAATGGATGGACCTGGAGGGCATCATCCTGAGTGAGGTAATCCAATCACAAAGGAACTCACACAATATGTATTCACTGATAAGTGGATATTAGCCCAGAAACTTAGGATACCCAAGATATAAGATACAATTTGCTAAACGCATGAAACTCAAGAAGAAAGAAGACCAAAGTGTGGACACTGTGCCCTTTCTTAGAATTAGGAACAAAACCCCCATGGAAGGAGTTACAGAGACAAAGTTTGTAGCTGTGATGAAACGATGGACCATCTAGAGACTGATATATCCGGGGATCCATCCCATAATCAGCTTCCAAACGCTGACACCATTGCATACACTAGCAAGATTTTGCTGAAAGGACCCAGATATAGCTGTCTCTTGTGAGACTATGCCGGGGCCTAGCAAACACAGAAGTGGATGCTCACAGTCAGCTATTGGATGGATCATAGGGCTCCCAATGGAGGAGCTAGAGAAAGTCCCCAAGGAGCTAAAGGGATCTGCAACCCTATAGGTGGAACAACATTATGAACTAACCAGTACTACGGAGCTCTTTACTCTAGCTGCATATGTATCAAAAGATGGCCTAGTCAGCCATCACTGGAAAGAGAGGCCTATTGGACTTGCAAACTTTATATGCCCCAGTACAGTGGAACGCCAGGGCCAAACAGTGGGAGTGGGTGGGTAGGGGAGTGGGTACAGGGTATGGGGGACTTTTGGGATAGCATTGGAAATGTAAATGAGGAAAATACCTAATAAAAATATAAAAAAATAGAATCTTACTGATTCAAATATAAATCTATATATATAAATCTATGTTTAGGATTAAGTAGAAGCAATAGCTGCCAGCTTAGAACAAGAGTACAAGCCCATAATGTAGCCATTTTATGGAAAAATGTAAGAAACAATCCAAAATATCAAGAGCATGGCATTCTGTAAATCCAGAATCCTTCACAATTCCCTTTATATCCACCCATTCAACCATGCAGGCACCCATAAACTCAACTATGGATCCACTCATTCACACATCCACCCATTCACTCACTCACTCACTCACTCACTCACTCACTCACTCACTCACTCACTCTCTCACTCACTCACTCACTCATTCATTCTAACTACCTATCTATCCATCCATCCATCTATCCATCCCTCCATCCATTCAACCATGCATGCATACATACATACATACATACATCCTTCCACCCATCCATCCATCCTTCCACCCATTCAACCATGCATGCCTGCATGCATCCTTCCATCCATCAATTTATTCATTTAGTAAATGTTAACTAAGCTATTACTAAGTTTATATTTTGAGGTTTACAAATCAACAAAAGAGGGTTCCTTTTTTCAAAGAAATAATTGTCATTTTACCATAAACTCTTCTACACACAATCACATTAGCTCGGGTACTAAGGGGATTCATAGTGGAGCAAGGGTTAGGGTTAGGTGTCTTTTAAGGATGTGTTATGCATGCTGATGTGGAGAGAGTAAACAGCTGGCAGAGGAAAGGGGAGAAGACAGATTAATGAGAGAAAATAAGGATGTGGACTAGAGAGACGGCTGTTGGTAAAGTGTTTGCTGTGCAAACATGGGAACCTGTGTTTCCACATATAATAAAAAACTGAATATGACTGCATATGGCTAGAATCCCAGCACTAGTGAGGCAGAGCTAGAAGAATCCCAGGGACTTCCTGCTCAGACAGGCTAGCTCCATGCTCAAGGAGAGACCATGTCTCAAGATATAAGATGGAGAGCAATTGAGAAAGACATCCAATGTTAATATCTGGCCTATATACACATATACAAGCATGCACATTCACCTCTATGTACATAATATGTGTATAAACACATAACTATATATGTACACACATCGATACAAAGAAAATAAGAATATGCTATCATTTCTAGGTAAGTTTCACCATTGCTGGGCTTGTAGCTCAGTTGTGTTTTTAATAGGCTCTGTAGGAAGCCAGGCACCTATTGAGTCTGAGACAGTACACCCAGAGAATAGTTTACCAACCTGACACAACACCTGGCTTGGACTATGCATAGGTCTTTTCTTCTAATGCACTTGGAAGCCTGAGACCTTCACCTGCACTTACCAAGTCTACATACCTGCACACACTAAGTCTACACAATCCACTCTGCACAATGAATTTGTTAATAGGCTTCATTGATATCAATTTGTATACTTCTACTACTCTAAAGAGTGGAGTATGTTTTTCCCCCTTTATCAACCATCAGACTTGGACAGTATTTTTTTTAATATATCTGGGAACAAGGAGGGCTTACCTGACCACAATCATTGTCATATTAATGCTCAATATGGAAAACTATGTCCTCTAAGTGAGCTCTTATTTAACTATCAAACAAAAATCTATTGAACATTTTATACCTCTGCATATTTGAGTGAGGCTATGATTAAAATGAGATGCACTGTGGGAAGGGACCTTGAGCAAAGATTTACATAATCCAAGCCTCTCAATCAAAACAGAGAACTGCTTGTTATATCCTTATCAAAGGAACTGTACCTTGTCTTGAACCCCCCCAAAGGAAGTCCCTAATAATAATAATAATAATAATAATAATAATAATAATAATAGTTGCAGCCCTTGAGTATTCTTGTACTCATGTGGCCCCCTGTCAAATATGACAGCAAACCTGATCTGTATATTGCTTTGAATGATGTTGCTTTGCTAGTCATGTGGTATGTGTACCTTTACTTCATTCTTGAAGAAGACACCAGGTACCTGGTCCATACCCTGACCACCAGCAGCAAGTTTGTAATGACTACACAGACACAAAAAAGTAAGCCTAGTGATTCATAAGAGTATATAATACCATAACTTTTCAGATGGTAACCTGAAATAAAAATAAATTGGTGAACCCTGGAGCCAGTTCCCAGTTGAAAATGACCAATTTCTTCTTTTGAAACACAAACAAAACAAAACAAAATCAAAACAAAATCAAAACAAAAACAACCAAAAACCACACTAACTTACAAGAGTATTAATGATGTTAGGTGACTATGAGAATGGAAGTAAGAATTGCAAGTGGAGTAAATGCCACATACCATGGTGGGGCCTGCGGGCAGCGTAGAGCTCAGTGGAAGGTTGGTCAAGATGAGAGAAGCAGGAGGCTGGGGAGACGCAAGGGAGGTAGAGAGTTGGGGCAAGTTTGTGAAAGTACTTTGAGTGTCTCCCAAAGTGGCAGATCTTTGATCTGTGGTGGTCTATTGTTGAAAGTAGCAAGCCCTTTGAACCACAAGCTCATGACTATGTGGCAACCAGTCTGAAAAAGACTGGTTAAGAACAAACTGAAGCTGAGTTGTGACGTGACAAGATTAACACTCTCATATAAGCTGGAGATGAAAGGCCATTCTAAAACCAAAAGCAAATAAAAGAATGAGACCTTTAGAATGCTCTTAAAAATGGAGTCTTCACTACAGTGAGGATATGGAACCTGAAGAGGCCACCTCCTTTAGCCAGGCAGGAACCCCAGTGGAGCTATAGGGACACCAACCTACCCACAAAGCTTTCAACTCAAAATTTATTCTGTCTCAAAATTTATTTCTGACAAGAAATGCAGGCACAGGGGATGGAGCAGAGACTGAGGGAATGGCCAACCAATAAATGGTCCAACTTGAGACCGATCCTGTGGGCAAACACCAGTTCCAAACACTATTAATGATACTCTGTTATGCTTGCAGACAGGAGCAAGTTGTCCTCTGAGAGGCTCCACCTAGCAGCTGACTCAGACAGATACAGAAACCCACTGGCAAACAGTGGATAGAGCATGGAGACTCTTGTGGAAGAATGGGAGGAAGGACTGTGAGCTCAAGGGGATAGGAACTTCACAGGAAGACCAACAGAGTCAACTAACCTGGATTCTTGGGCTCTCAGAGTCTGAACCACCAACCAAAGAATATACATGGGCTGTACATAGACCTCCCTGCACATATGTAGCAGATGTGTAGCTTGGTCTTCACGTGGGTCCCAAACAACTGGAATGGGGGTTATTCCAAAAGCTGTTGCCTGTCCATGAGCTATGTTCTTCTGACTGAGCTGTCTTGTCTGGCCTCAATAGGAGAGGAAGCACCTAGCCTCAAAGAAACTTGAAGTGCCATGGTGGGGGGATACCCAGGAAGAGTCCCACCCCCTCAGAGGAGAAGGGGAAGGGGAATGGAGGAAGTATGGGGGAGGGGCAGTAGGGAGGGGGCAGTAAGTGGGATGTAAAGTGAGTAAGTGCACAGGCTGGTTTTCCGTCAACTTGACACAAGCTGGAGTTACCACAGAGAAAGGAGCCCCCCTTGAGGAAATGCCTCCAGGAGATCCAGCTGTTTGGCATTTTCTCAATTAGTGATCTAGCAGGGGCAGGCCTAGCCCATTGTGGGTGGTGCCATCCCTGGGCTGGTATTCCTGGGTTCTATAAGAAAGGAAGCTGAGTAAGCCAGGGGAATCAAGCCCGTAAGTAGCACTTCTCTATGGCCTCTGCATCAGCTCCTGCCTCCAAGTTCCTGCCCTTTGTGACTTCCTGTCCTGCCTTCCTTTGGCGATAAATAGCAATGTGGAAGTATAAGCTGAATAAACCCTTTCCTCCCCAACTTGATTCTTGGTTATGATGTTTTGTGCAGGAATAGAAACCCTGACTAAGACAGTAAGTTAAACTAAACTAAAATTAAATTAAAAAAAATGGAGCACAAAGCTGTCAAAGGTTACCCCGTAGCATAGCAGTGCCCAGATGCATGTAAATTTAGCCAGGGCCATTTATTTCTTAGGATCTGGTTAATGATGTCTAATCTCTCAGGCCCGTCTGACTGCCAGCTAGATACCAGTGAAAATGCTGGGTGAGCTGGTACACACGCCCCATAGTTAGGCTGTGAGTGGTTAAGTCTTCCTGGAGGACCTAAGGGGACCCTCCCCTGCCCCGCTCACCCTGAGCACATAGCAGAGTATCCTTACCCTGTCTTGGACTGTTCCTGGGTTTCTTACTGGAAGTAGGAAGAATGTTGGGTTTGCATGATTTCCAGGCACACAAAGGCCCAGAGGAGACAAGACAGGTAGCAAACCACAGCCATACACTGGGGCTTCTAAGCAGATCTCTATTACATAGAAAGGGTAGGTCAAGAAATCCATTTGCAATGTCATTCCAAGTGAACATTAATTCAGAATGAGCTATTTAGTTGGGCAGGCTTGAGCTCTTCCAAGCTCTTCCCCTGGGTTTCAGAGAATCATGTTCTTTTCTGTTTTATTTACATAAATTTATTTTTTCTAGAAAGGAAAGCTATGTAATAGCTAAATGGTTTTTGTTTGTTTTGTTTTGTTTTTTACCCCATTAGAGCCCTAACACATTTATTGTCTGTTTAGTCTACAAGGCAGAACTAAAGCAAGGGATGAGCTGGTGAAAGAATGGTAGGCTTCAGTCTACAACAGTGAATTCTTAGATAACTCAATGGTGTGAAGGAGACCGGTAGCTTTATAACATAATGGAAACTACCCATTCTCCTCCTCAACACATGGAGAATGGGTTCGTAAGCAAAGGCTGAGCGGATGTTCAGGAAGTCCTGGCCGACGTGCGGATGCTGGCATGGAGAGTAGTTTAGAACTAGAAAACATTTTATGAAACAGAAATACTTAATTAGGGCTGGGAAGGAACTGACAATCTTGACTTTAACAGTCAGGAAGTATGACACACAGCTGTGCAGACACAGGGACTCTACATGGTATGTGTACAAAACTGGTTTAAGGTTATCTATCTTCTGACCCCTGGATAAAAAGAGAGAATTTTGTCATTATCTTTCCATATAGTGCAAAACCTTTCTCCTCCTACATGCTTAAGGTCAATGTTAGAAACATCTTATTATGCCAATCTGATCACTGAAAGCTTCTATGACTGACTGTAGGTTAGTTTCTTAACTCAGGTCATACCAGTAAGGTAGGAAAATCCACCAACTCGGACTGAATGTACTTCAGTGGATGTGACTTTTTTTTTTTCTGACTCAGACAACACTGGGTTCTAAAATAGATTGTTGGGTATTTTCCTCAGGATATATTTGAGCTCCAATAAAATCAATGTCCACAAGAAGAAAACCTTAAATTGCCTCTCAATTCCTGTGAGTCTATTTTTAAATGTAGCTAGCTTAAGAACACAATATTTAGAATAAATTCTGATTCTCACTTCCTTGATGGAGTCACAGAAATAGTTGTTTCCTATTTTGGAATAAAATATGTAAGAGGGCAGTCACAGTCGGAGCATCTCCGACCATCTCAGTTTTCATTTGGCAGTAAGTCTATTTTGATAAAGAAACCAGAAATACACACTAGGAAAAAGACAGCATCTTCGACAAATAGTGCTGATTAAGCTAGATGACTGCATGTGGGAAGGATTCAAATAGATCCATACTTAACACCCTACACAAAACTCAAGTCCAAATGGATCCAAGACCTCCACATAAGACCAGATACATTGAACCTGACAGAAGAGAAAGTGAGGAAGAACCTTGAAGTCCTTGGCACAGAAAAAGACTTTCTTAACAGAACACCATTAGCACAGGCACTAAGATCAACTATTAATAAATGGAACCTCATGACACTGAAAAACCTCTGCATGGCAAAGAACACTGTTGACTGGACAAAATGGCAGCTTCCAGAATGGAAAAAGATTTTCCCCAACTCCACATCTGATAAAGGGCTTATATCCAAAATATATAAAGTATGCAAAAAAAAAAACCAACTAGATACCAAGAAAACAACCCAAATTAAAAATGGGTACAGAACTAAACAGAGAATTCTCAGAAAAGGAAACTCAAATGGCTGAGAAGCACTTAAATGCTCAACATCCTTAGTCATCAAGGGAAATGAAAATCACAATTACTCAGAAATCTCATCTTATACCTGTCATAAATGGCTAAGATCAATAATACACCTGACAGCTCATACTGGCGAGAATGCAGAGTAAGGGCAGCACTTGCCCATTGCTAGTGGGAGTGCAAACTTGTACAGCCACAGTGAAATTCAGTGTGGCAGTTCCTCGAGAAGATGGGAACTGATCTACCTCAAGATCCAACTTATAACCTTGGCATATACCTTGGGCATATACCCCAAGGACACTTCATCCAACCACAGAGACACTCAACCATGTTTATTACTGCCCTATTTGTAATCAGGAACATTCTTACAAGATTTCCAAAGTTTGAGAAACTGGATGGTGATTATCTACAAGTCATATCTATAGTGGTTCACTGTCAGAATTAGCTGGTCTAATTTCACTCTGTTTAAATAGTCATTTACACCAAGTTAATTTTCACAATGGTACACGCTTGAAATACCTGTGCTCAACTCTGAAGTCTCAGCTTCAGGAGGGCCCAGCCTTACTTAAAAAGAGTTCTCTCTAAGGGCTATTGCTTGTGAAGCAGCATCTTTGCTGCAGTGACTTTTGCATTTTAATCGTATGATTACTTTAAATAGGCAGGTAGCTCTTTCTTTCCTTAGATCTGTTCTCTGATTACTTAGCACACTGCTCTTTCCCAACCATGGGCACCCAGAAAGCCAAAAGACAAGGAGAGAAGTTTCAGACTCTCTGGCCAACATCTTAGATCAACTTTTCTAAAATCTAAAATAGAAATCTAAATGACCTTTGATGATGTTATGATCGTTAAAATAAGATATAGGTTTCAATTGTGTGAGAACTTAGATATGGTCTGATATTTGTGTTGCATGTAAAAATATAGAATCTCTGAGAGGCTAAGTGCCCCCTGTTTTAGGGTTTCCATCGATGTAAAGAGATTTTAAAATATTTAGTTGTGGCTAGCTTACAGTTTCAGAGGGTTAGTCCACTATCGTCACCATGGCAGGAAGCATGGTGTATCCAGGAAGACATGATACTGGAGAAGGACCTGAGAGTTCTACATCTTGATCTGTAGGCAGGAAAATGGAACTATGTGCCACACTGGTTGAAGATTAAGCATAGGAGACCTCACACCCCACCCACACAATGACACACTTCTTTCAACAAGGCCATACCTTCCTATGGACTACACAGTAATCACACGAGGGGGGGGGCATACCTATTTAAACTACCCCCACCACCAACTTAAGACGGGTCTGAATTTTCTCAGTACATCATAGAAATGATTCTAAAATTCTGTTACACTGAATGAGACAAGTCTGAGTTCCTTAATATTTAATACTTCATTTGAAAAATGTTGAATAGCAATAATATACTCTATTTTTTAGAGTAATATTAATTTCTATTGAAGAACACATTTGAAAATGTGACTTACCTGAAATTTTTATTTTTTTCTTAAATGTAAGCTTCAGATAATTTCAAATCCTAAGAGCAGAAACAAAAAGTCTAATGCTGCTTAAAAACTTCAAAAAAAGAAGTGTGGTGGTTTGAATATTCTTGGCCCATGGGAAATAAGCCTATTAAAAGGAGTGGCTTTGTTGAGGTAGGTGTAGCCTTATTGGAAGAAGTGTGTCACTGTGGAGGTAGGATTTGGGGTCTTAGGCTCAAACCACACACAGTTTGGAAGAGACTCTCCTCCTGGCTGCCTGTGGAAGAGTCTCCTGCTTTGGGTCACGATGAAGCGCTATCAACACCTCCAGCACCATGTCTGTCTGGATGCTGCTGTGTTTCCCATCATGATGATGGCGGACTGAAACTGTAAGACAGCCCCAATT
The DNA here is from genome assembly GCF_978045245.1 of Mus caroli. Taxonomy (NCBI): domain Eukaryota; kingdom Metazoa; phylum Chordata; class Mammalia; order Rodentia; family Muridae; genus Mus; species Mus caroli. Next base: position 159,315,328 of record NW_028227256.1, read on the forward strand.
AAATGTTTGTCTTTATAAGAGTTACTTTGGTCATAATATCTCTTCATATCAATAAAACCTCAACTAAAACAAGATGGAAGACTTTCCATTGACATCTGGAAAGCCACAGTAATATGGACACCAAACTACACAGAGAGGAAACCCTTTATGATTAATGTTGATGTAATGAACATCAGTGAATACTGACACACAATTTCAAATTAAGGCCTGGGAATATAGCTCAGGGGTAGAACATTTGCCTAACACACATAAAGCCCTCTGTACTGCAAAGAAAAATTCAAGTTAATATATTCACCACTCCAAGACCATATTTTTAGAAGGCCATAGTTAATGCGAATTATCTCCATAAAATACAAAGGGGTTTGGGAAACATATGAAGATAGTTGGCTCAGCCAGGTGGTACATAGCTTCAACCCCAGGACTGAAGTAGAGGCAAGTGGATCTCTGTGAATTGATGAGAGGGAATATCCACGAAAGGTCAGGAAGGGAGATGCTGGGTTTGAAGTCATGCCATAACCATGGAAACCCCTACACACTATTGTTCATTTTTGCCAGTCTCTCTGGACTCAGAGTGTAATACAATGGTAATTTCCTTTAATTGAAGGGCGCTAAAGAGGCATATGCTCATTTGTAAATCACATTTTCCCTTTTGAAATGGAGTATATATGAAATTTGAACCTATTCTGTCTTAGAACAATTGTCTTTACACCCTAGTGTTGGTCCTTCCATCACCACAGCACTTTTAGGAGGGATAACTTATTTAAATGAACAATTATTCTAATCCTCAGAATTATGGCTTTAGAAATTAACAATCGATATTCCAATTACCTAGACTGCTAGTAATTCAAACCACCAAATTACATTCACACTTAGGTGAATTGTGAATAATACTTCTTGCAATTTTCCATGAGTTCTCCTCCTGTACTATTTTCCAGAGCTCTACACGCATAGGTTAGTCCCCATCAACTGAAAGCTAGAGCAGAAACTACATAGGTAAATCCTAGATTTGCCCAAACCAGAGACCTTCTGCTAAGTAACCCAAGGGAAGTGTTAAGTTTCAAGCCAGGGAAAAGGCTGAGGGATGTGTTTAACCTATCAAAGCAGACCTGGCTTCCAGGTTCTCCCAACAACTCATAGTTCCTACCAGTATGACTAACAAACTCTGCTCACTACCCTGGACTCTACAGCCTAGGATCTGGGCTGCCCTGTCCTCAGGATCTCTTCCCTATATAATCCAGACATTTCAATTACCTGTCCTGTTTGTACCTTTGGTCTTCTAGCTGCTGCACCTGGTGCCCCTCTCTCTGCTCTCCCTCCCCTTCCCCCTCTCTCCATATGGCAATTTGGGTCATGTAGACTCTGGACTATCTCAAAGGTCCCCACCTCTGGCTGAGCTCTCCCATATATCTACATTAAACCTTCTCCTCCACTGTTCCCAGGAGCAGGCATGTTCTGTCCTTTCCTGCTTATTTCTTTTCCTCATTAGGAAAGCTATTACACACACACACACACACACACACACACACACACACACACACACAGAGAGAGAGAGAGAGAGAGAGAGAGAGAGAGAGAGAGAGAGAGAGAGAGAGAGTTTGTGTGTCTGCTGTCTGTCTCACTTTGTGTATATTCAATAACATAAGAAGATTTTTTAAATTCATACAAATAATTTTCTCTTAGAAGGATGAAAGTACATTGAAAGATATCAGCAGCCTCAATAAAGGTAAGTGATTTACCTAGCTCCTCGAACTTCCTGTGTCAAGGGTATAAGAGGATTCTTTCTTTTTTTTTTTCCGAGACAGGGTTTCTCTGCATAGCCCAGGTTGCCCTGGAACTCACTTTGTAGACCAGGCTGGCCTCGAACTCAGAAATCTGCCTGGGAGGATTCTTTCTGAGGTTTGCTGAAGTAAAGGTCAGGGATTGGAGGCAGGTTCTCAGCTCTCATCTCTCACAGTGAAGGCAGGACACAAAGGAAGCAGTGGTTTTTAGAAGTGACCTCTGGGCTTGCAGGGCTCTGAATTCTGGTAAAGGAACATTGACTCAGCAGGCCTTAAGCCATCTTACATGGGTAGTGGGTGTGGCAGGCCTATCAAGGGCTGACTTAAGTTCAGTGTCCAAAGGACACATTTCAGCCCATCCTTCTAAGGCCCACATCAGCCTCTTCTTCTACACACCCTTTTGACTGCTGAAGCTTTGTTTCCTGAAAGAATAAAAAGGCAAAACAGTACTTGGAAAGATTGCCCCATCTTCCCACCTCCCCTCCCTCCAACTAGACAGCGACGGTGTGTAGAAATGTGAACACCCTTACATAACGCACAGCCCCTTGAGATTAGACTGAAGCCACTCTCCAGGGGATTCTGCTTGAAGCGCTCTCCATCCTTGTGGATGGACTGTTAGGCCTCTGGATTCATATGCCCAAAATAAGCCCTCCCTCCTATAAGTTGCCTTGGTCATAGTGTTTTATCACAGCAATAAATAGGAAAGTAACTAATTAAGGCTCTATCTTGACCTGACTCTAGCCAGTGACAGAAACTTTCAGGGGCAGATGTCCCACACTCCTGACGTCTCCAGCATCTAGCCTTGCAGGAGGAGTTGCAGACACTATGAGTATGAGCATGACCCACAATGAGAGGCAAACCACAAGGGTCCTGTTCCTGAAGACTCCTTGTTACTGCAAGGCTTTGCTGTTTTGGTCACCCTGGTTTTTGTCTTGTAAGAATATCCTTGGTGGGAGGGAGTGGGCGTTCTAATTCTCCATTGAGCAATATAATCACAACGCATAACAATTGTGGTGATTTTCCAAAAATCAGTGCCACTCAGCTAGATTAATGATTTAGCTGAAGATTGTCCTGGATTATAGTGACAAATTTGCTCATGTGCTTTGGTGAGTGTTTTTGAGAACTTAATGTTGTGCCACATAGACTGGGTAGATTCTTCCTTTTCTTTTGTCTCAAAAAAAAAAAAAAAAAGATCCCTGACCCACAGTAATCTAGTTAACTATACATTTACTTTATTATGAAAACACTCTAAGAGTGGGTGTATAGTTACTGTGTTAGATAATAACTGTGGTAAGTTAGACTAACATAACGTCTATCTCCTTTCTTGTAACTGTAAATTTCTACCTGCCAGTATAAGAGCAACTGGCTGTGAACAATATTAGGCTTGCTCAAATTCTGTTAATCTTTAATAGAAAAACTATTACTTTAGGATATAGATATATTATGGGAGGAAACCACATGAGAAGCTGAGTGACCAGGTGTGAGACTTAGAATAACTTGTTTCCAAAAATATAAAACTTGCAATCATTATGTGTGATTCAAACTGCAACCCCATAGGAAGAACAACAATATCAACCAACCGGACCCCCCAGAGCCCCCAGGGTCTAAACCACCAACCAAAAAATACACATGGAGTGACCCATGGCTCTAGCCGCATACGTAGCAGAGGGCATCAATGGGAGGAGAGGCCCTTGGTCCTGTGAAGGCTCCATGCTCCAGTGTAGGGGAATCAAGGGCAAGGAGGCAGGAGTGGGTGGGCAGATGGGGAAGCACCCTCATAGAAGCAGGGGGAGGGAGGATGAGATAGGGGGTTTCCGGAAGGGAAACCAGGAAAGGGGATAACATTTGAAATGTAGCTCACAGTCAGCTATTGGATGGAACACAGGGCCCCCAATGGAGAAGCTAGAGAAAGTACTCAAGGAGCTAAAGGGGTCTGCAACCCTATAAGTGGAACAACAGTATGAACTAACCAGTACCCCCAGAGCTCGTGTCTCTAGCTGCATATGTAGCAGAAGATAGCCTAGTTGGCCATCATTGGGAAGAGAGACCCCTTGGTCTTGCAAACTTTATATGCTTCAGTATGGGGGAACACCAGGGCCAAGAAGTGGGAGTGGGTGGGTAGGGGAGTGGGGAGGAGGGTCTGGGGGACTTTTGAGATAGCATTGGAAATGTAAATGAAGAAAGTACCTAATTGAAATAAAAGAAAAAAAAGAAAATATCCAATAAAAAAGTAATTGAAATGTGATTGTTTATCTGCATGAGGGATTTTATTCAAAAGGTATATAAGAACAAGAGAAGAAATAAAACTGTTGGAGCCTTGCTTCATCCACCAAGTGTGTGAGTGTCTCCTGCTTTGCCTTAGTCACCGAGCCCACATGGCCCCCTCTTTGGATCACTGAGCACACTGCTGGGACTGGCCTTGGACAAGCATCGTTTACATGCTGGCCCTTCGGGGACTTCAACCATTGCTCCTATTGCCTTTTGTCACTAACATTTTTCTGGAACCTTGGTCCATGACCTCACAGCTCTTCACTCTACATGCCTACAAAGGCAGCACCATGTGAACAATAGCGGAGTCTGGTGCCAGCCCAAGAGTCTCCCCTGAAAGGTCACTGAGTCACTGTTGGCAAAACCTAGGAAAACACTTTCCTTGGCATCTTTGTTGGAGCGGGGCATTCTGGTGGTGGCACTCTCCGTCACAGACTCCTTTTTAAGTGAAAGTTTTTTGAATGTGGAGCTCCCACAGCCTGAAGCTTCTGATGGGGAGAACTTTCCTGAAGGGGCTTTTTATATGGTCCGAGTTAAAGGTTTCTCTTTAGCCGTACTGAGCTCACTAACAGATACAGCCATTTGCAGCACTTACCTTGAATGTAACTTTAATTCAGTTCACGTTCTTTTCCTTATCAAACTGAATGGCCTTTTCCCCCCTCTTAATATTACTAAAAATCTGACTAAATGAAATAAGTAGTTATGAGACCGCCTGAACTCTGCTGCCTTGAAGTCTCACTGGACAAATTCATTAGCCCATTACTTTTGAATTCAGCCTCCCTCAGGTTACCCGGACACATCAGACCACGTATAGATTCTTTTAGAAAGGATCATGAATTTCCTCTAGTCCCAGTGTCCAGTAAAGTCTTGGTTCCTCCTGAAAGACTACAATCTTTACTATGTGCATTTCTATCGGAACTTAGGCCTTCCGGGCTCTCATGAAACTGCCCATTAAAATCCATTTACAAGATTCTAGGGTTCTATAGGAATAGTCCACAGCTACATATTTTTTTCCCGAACTGGCTAGTATTATATCAACTTGACACAAGCTATTGTTATCTGAGAGGAGGGAACCTCAATTGAAAAATAAAATGCCTCCATAAGACCTGCTGTAGGCAGGCCAGTGAGGTATTTTCTCAATTGGTGATTAATGGAGGAGGGCCTAGCCCATGGTAGGTGGTGGTACCACCTCTGGGCTAGTGGTAGTGGGAGAGAGAGAGAGAGAGAGAGAGAGAGAGAGAGAGAGAGAGAGAGAGACAGAGACAGAGACAGAGAGAGACAGAGACAGAGAGACAGAGAGACAGAGACAGAGAGACAGAGAGAGAGAGAGAGAGAGAGAGAGAGAGAGAGAGAGAGAGAGAGAGAGAGAGAGAGAGAGAGAGAGAGGGCTGAGTAAGCCAGGGGAAGCAAGCTAGTAAGCACCCCTTCATGGCTTTTGCATCAGTTCTTGCCTCCAGGTTTAATCACTGTTTAAGTTCCTGTCCTGACTTCCTTCAATGATGAAGAGCTATATGGAGGTGTAAGCCAAATAAAGCCTTGACTCCCCCAACTTGCTTTTGGTCATGGTGTTTCATCAGAGCAATAGTATCCCTAACTAGCATCCTTCCTTAGCACCAGTTCTGGAGTCTCTAAGGATCCCATGGTAGATCACTCTGATATTCTTATGTTTTTCACCTTGGTTACTTTTAATGTTTGTGAAAATTCCATAACAGTGGTTCCCAAGCAATTAAAAGGTCAAGGCGGTGACCCTTTAATACAGTTCCTCACGTTGTGGTGACCCCAATCATAAAATTATTTAGTTGGTACTTCATAACTGTAATTTTGCTACTGTTATGACTCATAATGTATAAATAACTACCTGACATGCAGGATATCTGATATGTGGTCTTTTGGGGGTTGTGAGCCACAGCTTGAGAGCAGTTGGCTTAGAGGTAGTGCACAGAAAATAGAGCCACGATTCATTTGGCAAACAGTACAATTAGAGTTTTGCTTATAAAGAAAGAAGACCAAAACCAGTGAGACTGAATGCAGATGTGTTATCAGGTTTGGTAAAAATGTCCAAAGAGCAAGGATGGAATTCCCATGGGGTATGAGAGTTATGCGTTGAATTGTCTAAAACATTAATGGCAAATTCCCCTCTAGTAGATTTTTCTCTATAAAGATTCCTTTATTGTTTCAAGGTTTCTTACTCCAAATTTCAGTTTTAATTACAAAAAGAATTCCCTAACTGGAGATTATAGTATTCAGACTTAAGGGACTGAAAAATGAAGACAATGGCCCTTGAGTGTTTTTGTTTTATTGTTAAATGAAGTCCACAAAAAGTGAGCTTGTGCTAATCTATGCTCTGTAGAGAGAATGGGTATTCACATGACAATATGAGGATGCATTTCCCTTAATGTAACCCTAACTCTTGATTCTTAGTAACATTCAGTCTCCTGAATAATTTGGAGGGTCATGAAAAATGTTACCATGAAAGTATTTTATTCTGTATACTGTATTGCCACATGCAATTTCATAAAACTTCTATAGTCTATGTATCTCTACAATAGACTCAATGACTAATAGTGTCTAGCAAACATAAACCAATAGCAGTATTAGTCACTATTTTCAAAAGCCAGCTAGCATACATTCTGAAACCCACCTGAAACAGCAGAGCCTTGTTTAAGTTGACCACAGAGGCAGTAGTTTCAAGGCTTCTATAAGGTCAATGTTATATCATGACATTTAATTTGTAATTTTTTTTTCAGTTTTTTGAGACAGGGTTTCTCTGTGTAGCCTTGGCTGTCCTGGTACTCACTTTGTAGATCAGGCTGGCCTGGCTCTGGTTCCCAAGTGCTGGGATTAAAGGTGTGTGCCACCACGCCTGGCTCTGACATTTAATTTTAATAGCAGAGAAATGAAATGACATGACTCCAGGTTCAACGCACTGCTAGCCATTTGTGAAATGCCAAACATAACGGTCCCTAAATTGAAGCATATCAAATATGTGATTTAGGGATGATATTAGAATCTACATTATAAGCTTTAAGAACATGCCCCAAACCTCAAATCACTAAAAAAAAAAAAAAAAAGTGATTCATGGGTTTTTTTTTTGAACTTTTCATTGATTCCTTGTGAGTTTCACATCATGAACCCCAATCCCATGCATCTCCCATCCCCCCATATCTGCCCTTTGCTCTTGCAACCTCCCCACAAAATAAAACACACACACACACACACACACACACACACACACACATATATATATATATATATATATATATATATATATATATATATGCCCAAAAGCCATAGGTAACTAACCAAAAATTCCTGTCCAAGGCATCTGGGATAGTCTGATATCCTAGGTATCCAATGGGATACCTCTTGATAAGATGATGGTCTGGGAAGACCCAGAGACCCCCAAAATAATACAAGCTATTGCCATTGCTCTTGTTTGCCCACCAGAGCTAGATGATAAAGATTTTCTATTGCTGAAAATGCTAGACTTTGGTTGCAGAACATAGAGAAACCAGACTGGAAGTGACCTGGAAACTTCTAACCTGTGTGTTAGCTTTTATAGTAGCTGGGAGTGCCATGCAAGTCACTGAGTGAGAAATGCTGGGTTGATCTTACCAAGCAGTGGGTCTTGGATATTACAATACTGGCCTGCCAAGGAAATTGTGTCCACTGCTGTAACCGTGGTATCAATTGTATTAGGATAATCAATCACTTTCATGGGCATCACGTTTTCTTCCAAACACATTATAGGCTCTAAGTTGGAGCTATAAGAACCTCAATATTACATTATTTGCTTTAATTTAGCAGAATAGTGAAGAGATACAGCAGGGCAACTGGAAGTGGGGAAGACTGAGGAAATTAAAATACCTGGAAAATAAAACTGCACCAAGAAAGTTAAAACCAAAACCATTTCAACATTAATGTTCAGTGGATATGAAAGAAAGAAAAATACAGAATAATAATAAGTAAACTTTAGAGTTGAAAACTTAAAAACGCTGTTCTTTTGAGTGCTGTTCAAGTCTTTTTGTAAAAGAAAGCATGCATTCACACATACACTGCGAGAGATTTCAAAGCGTTCCTTATATATGAGACTTAATGTTCCAGATAGCTGAAAATGTTCCAGATAGCTGAAAATGTTCCAGATAACTAAAGGGATGATGGTGTTGATCTGGTGCTGCTCTGTATTCAAATACTAAAGATTTTATCCTGAGACCTGGTTGCCCCAAGATGAGTGAATTCTCATGGACAGCAACTTTCATTGTGCAAACCTTCCTCCCCAAGTTAATTGGTCAATAAAAGGCTAAAGCCTATGATTGTGCAGTAGATAGAGGTAGGTGGGTTTTCAGTTACCTGGTTGGGGCCATAGGAAGAGAGGAAAGAGGAAGGAGAAAAGACATGGAAGGAAGAGGAGGAGGCCACCATGAGAGGAGATGCACCACAAACACATGGCCAAGAGAAACAGCAAGTAACAAGGAACACAGAGCTGGGATGTAAGTTAGAATCGTTCCAAAACCTGCCCAATCTAGGCTTGGAGCTTATAAATAAAATGCCTGGATTGTGTGCCTTTTTTAAATTTTATTTTAACCTTTTTTATTTTTTTACTTAAAGATGACAACCACATACTTCCTTTTACTTCTGTTGCACCAAACTTCTCAGCTGGGCTGATTAAGTCATGGGCACTCATCTATAGACACTAACATACAGGGCGTCAGAACTGACCTACTCTAGGACTGCGCTGACTACTTTTTTTCACAGTTAAGCATGTTTTTTATTAGATATTTTCTTTATTTACATTTCAAATGTTATCCCACTTCCTAGTTTCCCCTCCAAAAATCCCCTTTGCCCCCCCCCCCACTGCTCCCCAACCCACCCACTCCCACTTCCTGGCCCTGGCATTCCCCTAAACTGGGACATAGAGCCTTCACAGGATCAAGGGCCTCTTCTCCCATTGATGACCGACTAGGCCATCCTCTGCTACATATGCAGCTAGAGACATGAGTCCCACCATGTGTTTTCTTTGATTGGTAATTTAGTCCCAGGGAGCTCTTAGTTCATATTGTTGTTCCTCCTATGGGGCTGCAAACCCCTTCAGCTTCTTGGGTACTTTCTCTAGCTCCTTCATTGGGGACCCTGTGCTTCATCCAATGGATGGCTGTGAGCATCCACTTCTGTACTTGTCAGGCACTGTAGAGCCTCTCAGGAGACAGCTATATCAGGCTGAGATTGTGTGTCTTCTATATGGGCTAGCTAGAATTTATAATTTCCATTGCAAAGGGCCCTAGTTCTTCGGAGACATAAAGGATAATCTTATTTTATTAATTGCCTTTGTTTTCTAAGTTGGAGATGGGATGTGCATCCGTTACTATGATTATGACAGAATGCACACAAGGATCAGGCTTCAATGGCAAATTCTGTTCACTGTGTTTGATGTTCCAGTATCACATCCACCGTATTTTTTAATACACCTATGATCCAAATGATTTCACCCCTGTCAAGCCCAGGGGATTCAACAGATGGGGAAATAGACTCTACTACTTAACAAGGGCAACAATATTGTAACATTGAGTAAAGGGCAGCCTATGGGAATACTTTCCTTCCTTCCTTCCTTCCTTCCTTCCTTCCTTCCTTCCTTCCTTCCTTCCTTCCTTCCTTCCTTCCCCCTCTTTCCTCTATTCTTCTATCTATCCCTCTCTCCTTCCTTCCTCCCTTCCCCCTCTTCCCTCTCTTCTTCTATCTATCCCTCTCCCCTTCCTTCCTTCCTTCCTTCCTTCCTTCCTTCCTTCCTTCCTTCCTTCCTCTCCCTCCCCATCCCCCACCCTTTCTCTCTCCCATTCCTGTTTGTTTTAGACAGGGTCTCTCTATGCAGCCCTGGCTGCCTTGGAACACAGTATGTAGACACCAGGCTTGCTTCAAACTTTTAGAGACCCAGTGCTGGGATTAAAGGCGTGTGTCACCACACCTGGATGCTTTGTCATGTTACAAGTGACTACAATCACACTTACAGATATGAATAATGGTAAGAATTATTATGTTATAAACTGACAACATTATCCACTCAGGAAGAAGAACAACAAAAGAGATAAAGATTTATTCCCTTGTTTTTGGCTGATGCACACCAATCATAAATTACTCTCAGCAGAAAAGTTTGAAATTAAAAAGCTGTGACTGCTATAGGTTTTTTTTTTTTTTTTTTTTTTTTTTTTTTTTTTTTTTTTTTTTTTGTCAAGAAGTTACATCAATACTCTCATGACTTAGCATAGAGAAGAATGAAGAACAGAGAGTGGAAGGAAAATGTCTCCATCTATGTACCTACATCAAAGTTCTGTTCGGGAAGAAAATCCAATGGAGAAGTAACATCACTGACTTCACAAAATTGTTTTGCATTTTTATAGCTCATAATATTGTTTCTTCCCTCCCCCTCCAAATATAAGGTTCTAGTGCTGAGTTTCACTTTCAAATGTCAAAGCCAACTTTGGGAAACAAGCATGGCTTGGTCTGTCACCTTTAGTTATCAAAAATAATCACCATCTAGTTAGCAATCACGGACACAAAGACATTCTCTGATCTTTGAAGAACCAGTCATAGCAACTGTCCTAAGAACTCTATTTTAGTAGTAGGAGATGTACCATACAAGTCATACATTTTTATAACTCACTATGTGCAAAGAATTTGAACAGGTGTCCATTCCTACTTTAGGTAGGAACTGATGTCATACTGTAAAAAACAAAGTCTTTTTTTTTTTTTTTTTTTAGGTTTTTTAAGACAGGGTTTCCCTGTGTAGTCCTGGCTGTCCTAGAACTCCCTCTGTAGACCAGGCTGGCCTCAAACTTAGAAATCTGCCTGCCTCTGCCTCCCAAGTGCTGGGATCAAAGGCGTGCGCCACCACTGCCTGGCCATACTGCAAAAACAAATACTATAGCAGTCTTAGTTTGTTAGGTCTCTATATCTTTCTCTTTGCAAATGTTAATGCTCTTCATCTCTGACTCCACCAAAAGCACACACAAAATTAACATATGCAGATCTGCTCTGCAGGGTCCTTATTGTGTAGTACTTTTTCACTGGGGTGCTTTATTGTGACTTACTTTTCGACTCTCCTTCAGCGTGTTTGTCCCCCTGCACTGTGCATCCAGGCTTCCTAGGAATTTCTTCAGGAACCATCTTAAAGATCTTGCCTTTGACAACCATCTTCCCATCATACCTTTGCCCAGCTCTGCCTTCTCTGCTCAACAGCTTCACAATCACATATTGGTATTGTCCTGGTTAGTTTATATCAACCTGACACAAGCTAGTGTCACTGGAAAGGAGGGAATGCCAACTGAGAAAATCCCCCCTTAAGATCTGACTTAGGGCATTTTCTTAATTACGGATCCATGGAGAATGACAGCCTATTATAGGTGGTGCCATTCCTGGGCTGGTAGTCCTTGGTTCTATAAGAAAGCAAGCTGAGCAACTGAGAGAGCAAGCCAGTAAGCAGCACCCCTCCATGGCCTCTGTGTTCCTGCCCTGTGTGAGTTCCTGTCCTGGCTTCCTTCAATGATCAACAGTGCTGTGGAAGTATAAGCCAAATAAACCCCTTCTTCCTTGAGTTGCTTTGGTTATGGTATTTCATCACAGCAGTAGTAACCCCAACTAAGACGGGTGTTAGAATGTCTGAAGACATCTAAAGACAATTTCCTCAAATAGAGCAAAAGCATCCATCTATCAGACAGCAACTCCAAGCTTATATTTCTAGATCCCTCTAAGTAATCTTGGTACTCGTGTGCATGAAGGTCATTTGATTTTATTGCATCATCCTAGAAAACAATTGGCTGATTCACCCATATTTCATTTACCAACTTTCTCAAGACAAGTTAATCACTTAAAGAAAATTAGCTACAATCTCAAGATGATGAAAACAAAAATCTTCACAGTACTCTACCTCTTTTAATATATATGATTTTGGGGTATTGCTTCATAGCTTTAATATCAAAATTCATTTATGATCTTTTCTTCAGAAGGTATTTGGCTTTGTCTTATTTTTACTACATTTCTTGTACATAATAGATTTTAAAGTATTTGTATTTGTTTCAAATCATAAGTCACTTATTAAAATAATTTTAGGTGAAAGCAGATTTTTCTTATATAACATATTCTGACTGTGGGCTCCCTTTCCCCATCTCTTCCCTGACCCTTCCCACTTTTCCAACCACCCAAATCCACTGGGTACTAAAACTGCTCATAAGGCATTTTCAATTCATTGATGATGCTTTCAGAAATTATAATTTTTTTCTGTCTCAATTATAAAAACTGGTAAAAATCCATTTGAACTATCTAACCAGTTACTCACATTCTATTTGAAATGTAACTTTAAAACATACATTTTAAAACTATGCTTCCTTGATTTATTTTTATTTTATTTGTTTATTTATTTATTTATTTATTGGTTAAAAAATATCTTTACCAATCTTACATCCGATAGAGGGGTAGTATTCAATATATACAAAGAACTCAAGAAGTTATACTCCAGAGAATCAAATAACCCCATTAAAATGGGATACAGAGCTAAACAAAGAATTCTCAACTGAGGAAAATTGAATGGCTGTGAAGCACCAAAAGAAATGTTCAGCATCCTTAATCATCAGGGAAATGCAAATCAAAACAACCTTGATATTCCACCTCACAAGAGTCAGAATGGCTAAGATCAGAAACTCAGTTGACAGCAGATGCTGGCAAGGATGTGGAGGAAGAGGAACACTCCTCCATTGTTGGTGGGATTGCAAGCCGGAAATCAGTCTGGTGGTTCCTCAGAAAATTAGATATAGTACTCCCTGAGGACCCAGCTATACCACTCCTGAGCATATACCCAGAAAATGTTCCAACACATAACAAGGACACATGCTCCACTATATTCATAGCAGCCATATTTATAATAGCCAGAACCTGGGAACAACCCAGATGCCCCTCAACATAGGAATGAATACAGAAAATTGCATCCAATCAGCCTGAGACCACAGAGTCCCAACAAATGGAGCTCAACTACGCAATGTAAGGGAGACCAATCCATGCATGTTGTTAGCAAAAAATCCATTACATGTCCTTTCATGCATTTGCTTTAGCAGAACATCCTCTCTCCTGTGTCTGCTTTAGTGAAACGTTCCTTCACGAGTCTGCCTTAGTCTTTCACCTGTGTCTACTTCAGGAAAACATTCCTTCACGTGCTTGCCCCAGCAAAACACCATCCAACACATCTGAATTTCCAAAGAACCCTTAAGTTTCCACTTCAGCCAAGGCTGCAGAGAAGTTATCTGATGCAAGACAGGCAAGTGATTCTTTATACATTTATTTTTAAGTTAATATCTGACAAACCTTTTATCCCCTCCACATCCAGTTGTGACCTATATAGCACCCATGACCTATACCATGTACAAAGTCATGCTTTAAGACGTCGATCAGGTTTGTTCTCCCTGTTCTTCAGGCTTTTAAAAAATACTTCCCACGGGAGTCTACTAGAGAGTTCTTTAGCTACTATGCACGGTGTAACTATCTTCTTTTATGCGTTTCTGCCTTTGTCATACAATATTGTAATTGGAAGATGCACACATGAAACAAGAGAAACAGCTAAATGCCATCCCACATGGACAATTCTGAACTACAGGAGCTTATAACTATAGCTTATGCAGTCACAGAAGGAACAATATCCTTGGTCCACCTGCATGCTCCCAGAACCCTTTCTCCTCTACATAGGAGCTATTCTGTTTTGTGCGTATCAGCCACAGCACTATGTAATTTTGAAAATGGCAGTTATTAGTGTCTTCTTGTGCTTTGGGAATGCCCTTGTTCCTGGAATCATGGTGGATACTAGCATTAATGCCTTTCCTTTTATCAGCCTACTATCAAGAAGCCCAGCAGGCTATCATTCTTGAGAAGGAAGAAAGGTCAGCCCTGCAACATTGCCAGACAAAGTCATCTCAATGGACTGAGGCTCTGAGATTATGTTGATCAAGAATGGAAAGCGAAACACCAATAGCCAAATAGAAGAAAATTGTTACCAAAGCTAAGTCTTCAGTCAGTAAGTTTCCGGTTCCAAACCTATAGGATGTCCTTTTCTGCCTCATGGATTACTTCCTTTATCAACAACTTTCTTCTCCTTTTCAGTTTTCTAGGTCCTGGTTCTATTCTGCATGGTTCCATCGAATCTTATCATGGGATTCCCCAACAGCAGAGCCTGAGGCATGGATTCAGGTACCAAAGAATTACTGAGAAGACCAACAAGGGAGTAGAGAAGTGAGTGAGGAAAGAGAAAGCAGCTAAGGAAGGGTGTGCTGTTACAGAAAAGGATAACTGTGAAGAAAGCCTGGGAGATAAAGTAAGAGATGTTCCTGAGATAACATGTGTTGAAGAAGCAGGTGAGAAGTTTATACACCAATTTCCTCCAGCTCTGTGTCAGGTTTGGTTCTGGGGGTCATGAATAGTCTGACATCTGTTTCATAGAAGTCTGGGCATAGCACCCTTTGGTGCTCACTTAAAATAGAATGTCATATCTGCTAGTGGTCTTTGTCGATCTTTTCAGTGTTCATTGGGCAACGTGTCCCTTTGAATAGAAACTTGAAAGGCACAAACGACTGGAGAGCCTAGAGTGTGTCTTCAAAACAGCATGAACTGTTGATGCTGCCAATCACTATGAATTATATTCTTTACAGATAAGTTAAATTTAACTTTTCTAGGTATTTGGTCACACATTCTTATTATGGAGGATGTTGCTTCAAATTTCCCTACGTTGTTTTTAGCATTTGTTTGATTAGATCAGCAGTGGTGGCTAAACAGAATTTCTTGTTCTGAATGAAAAAAAAATGAGATGACTTTGTACAACATTCAACAAGGTTGGCTTCTCTCTCTCTCTCTCTCTCTCTCTCTCTCTCTCTCTCTCTCTCTCTCTCCTCTAACTTCATGGTTGCTAAGATAAAGAAAGAAAAAGAAAAGCTAAAATGTTGTCTATTGGTAAAACCCTGGGTTTGAGATCCAAATATAGCAAATAAATTAACAAATATATAACTGTTCAAAAACTAAAAAAAAAAAAAAAATCATTATTCTTGTCTTTCCACAATCTTTTAATTTATTAAATTGCCATAAATACAGAACTGTTTTGGGGGAGATTTCAGCATGTTTTATTTAAATTTCCTTTATTGAATAAATTTTTTTTTCTAAATGAATATGTTCTTTAAAAAAAATCATTTTATTTATTTACACTTCAAATGTTGCCCTCTTCCTGGTCCTCCCTCCCAGAGCTCTTCATCCCATCCCCCTACCCCTTAGCCTCTGAGAAGGTGCTCCCCCAACCATCTACTCACCCAGCCCCATCTCACTCCCCTCCCAGCATCCCCCTTCCCTGGGACATCAAGTCTCTACAAGATTAGATTCATCCTCTCCCACTGAGGCCAGACAAGGCAGTCCTCTGCTCCATATGTGCTGGGAGCCATGGATCCTCTCAGAGAACAGCCATGCTAGGCTCCTGACTGCAAGCACAACATGGCATCAGTAATAGTGTCAGGGTTTGGTGCCTGTCCATGGGATGGATCCCAAGTTGAGCCAGTCACTGGATGGCCTTTCCTTCAGTCTCTGCTTCATTTTTGTCCCCACATTTCTTTTAGACAGGAACAATTCTGGGTCAAAAATTTTAAAGGAAGGTTGGTGACCCTATCCCTCCACTGGGGGCTCTGTCTATCCAGTAGCAGGTGGTTTCTTTAAGTTCCATCTCCCCACTGTTGGGCATTTCGGCTAAGGTCATGACCATTGAGTCTTGGGAGACTCTCACATCCCAGGTCTCTAGAACTTTCTAGAGGTCCCCCTACCCCTTCTTTCCACCCACCACAGCTGCATAAGAGAAGCCCAGAGGGTCAGGAGAAAAGAATCATTTCTAAATAATGAGAGGAAGGACACAAAGAGATGACTCAGCAGCAAAACTCTCACTCTTCTCTCAGAACTCACTTTCAAATCCTAGCACCTGCTTCAGGTGGTTCACAAGCGCCCATGACTCCAGCTCCTGGGAATCTGATGCCCTCTTCTGGCCTATGTGAATACCTGCATTCATGTGCTCACATACACCCATAGACATACACGCATACACATAACTTCTTAAATAATGTTTTGAGATTATAATATAATATAACTTCCTCTATCCTTCCCTGTATCCAAATCCTTCTATGTGCCCCCTCCTTACTTTCTTTCTAATTCATGGCTGCCTTCTGTTTATGTAGTGAATACAACTAGATGGAAGGTCAACAAAAGTCTTAATGAGATGATAAAGCAACTTTATCTAAGAAACATCAGTGTAACACTCCACCTAGTGTAGATTTTAATGTAGGTCATAAGATTAGCTCAACAAATTTGAAAATTGAAATTATGCACTACATTCTCAGACCAAAAAAAAAAAAAATTAAAGGAACAACAAAGGAAAAATTTGAAAATCCACAAATATGTAAAACAAAGTTAATCTCTCAAATAAACAAATCAGAGAAAAAGAAAGCAACAGTGACACTAGGAGGAAGAGCATGATCCGACTGAATACGATCCGTGCAAATGAAAATGCAACATCTTTCCCATGAGTTTTTCAGGAAAAAGAAAGGGAAGAAAGAGAAAAGTTAAGGCAAAAATAATTGCCATAAGAATAGAAAGCAGTAGATGATAGCAATGAAATCAAAACTTGGTTCCTTGAAAAGATACTAAGATTGGCACACCTTTACCCTAGGTGACTGTGAAAAATGGAAGATTTAAACTCCTATTAAATTGACCAGTAATTATCAGGGAGAGGACTTCATTTGCTAATTTTCCAAAAGTAAGAACAATGGTAAAAAAAGAACAAGTTGGGTAACTTAAACAAAGTGGGAAAATCCTTAAAAGACACATGTAGCTAAAACTGGTCAAGAAATTTTAAAATCCCAATAGATTTATTATAAGTAAAAAAATTAAATTAGTTATTTAGAAACTTTTCATAATGAAAGGCTCAAAGATATACAACTTCACTGGTAAAATCTAAGGAGTAATATCAGTTCTTTATGTTCTCTTTCAAAAAAGTATAATAATAAAACACTATAATTATTTCTATGAGACCCAAAGTAACCTGATGTCCAAACCAAACAAAGCCATTACAAGAAAACCATATACCAATAGCTTTATAATATTGATGAGAAAATTTATGTAAGTACCAGCAAATCAGCAATATTCAAGAACTTTAATACTACATACCAAGTGCAGATTATCCCAGCAATTGAAAGTTGGCTCAGTATACAAAATAAAATGCAATCAGTCAATGCAACTACACTTGAAGATCTACCATGTTATCAGCTACTGCTTCCCAGGACTGGATCAGAAGGGGCTGAGGTCACTGTGTCAACAGGCTTAAAGTTTGCTCTTGGAGTAGAGAAAGGATGCTAAATCCAGACTGTACAGGTCACACAATTCTGTGACTGCACTAAACACTACTGAGTGGCACTTTCATAAGTCTTTTGGTATGCAAATTATATCTTTTTATAAAGATGTTAAAGGATAACCAAAAAACCCATTGATCATAGGTAATATTTGCTGAAAAATAATGAACATGCATTTAAATTAAATGGAATTCTACACATTTCTTTACTATCACCCCCAACATCCAAAAGGCTGAACTAAGATTTCAAAATCTTAAATTTATTATTAATCAGATTTTTAAAGTTTTAATTTAAGTCCAGACAGTGGTGGCACATGCCTTTAATTCCAACACTTGGGAGACAGAGGCAGGCAGATTTCTGAGTTCAAGGCCAGCCTGGTCTACAAAGTGAGTTCCAGGACAGCCAGGGATACACAGAGAAACCCTGTCTTGAAAAACAAACAAAAAAAGTTTTAATTTAAATAAATTCATCAAATATATACTGTGTCCACACATATGTGCAGTCTAATATGTGTATATATACATATTAGATACTCTAATGAATACAGGGGTAGATAAATATATAGATTTAAAACACATATATAAGAATATTTACTCTCAATAATTATAATTTATGGGTGATGGTAGTGCATACCTTTAATCTCAGGACTTGGGAGGCAGAGCTAGGTGGATCTCCAAGTTGTAGGCCAGCCTGGTCTACAAGAGCAAATTCTAGAACAGCCACAGCTGGTTAGAGAAACCCTGTCTTGAAAACCACAACAAAACAAGAATGACAAAAATGACTTTTATAAGTTATCTAAAATAAACTAACCATTTATTTAAAACATATTTTGTATACTATTTCTATTTTTAAAAACTATCTGTATTAATTCTGGGTTTGTGGTATTAGATGTTTTATTATCTGGAATGGTAAGAAAACCAGAGCTGATGAGCATCTCAAAAGTTCTGGGAAATTGTTATCCCATTACAGATTCTGCATCTGGAATCATGCATATACGGATAATAAACTATGCCCACTAGTAGGAAAGCTATGTTCAGAGCAGTAGCTTAAGTGATTACTTAACTTGTGAGTAATGTAGGCTTAATTTTTCTGACCCTAATTCCATTGCTCTTTTGAATATCTTCAAGAACAGAATCTACCCTTTTGTAAGAATTAGGGCTACAAGAAAACCAGGTGGAATAATACATCTGAAAATGTTTCATAGATTCCTTGGCCAAAAGAAGAGAAGCCCAAGGAGAGTACAATGTGGTTTTAGGAAAACAACACCAAGTAATTGTGAAAAAAAGACCAGCAGAGATCCAGCCACACGGTCCAGATCAGAGCTGGGTTTGATCGAGAATCTGCTACAAAGTCCCTGGGAACTTTGAATCATTCAGCAGCAAATCACCAGTGTGTTTATTTTTCTACTTTCTCCCATATTTTCAAAATGCTAGTTAAATGCGTTCAGCCTCTGTCATTCCTTCACGTTGTGAACTCACTAGACAGTCTTAGATCTGTGGTTCTAAACCTCTCCATGTCAATTCCACTACCAGGCTGATGCCTTTACTGCCTTGTTTCATTTCTAACCAATCTTGATTTTCCAACTGGCATTTCCTTACATGCTTGAATGTTCTCTTTTCTTATGTGTAGGAAGCACTGGTAAATTTTTAAACTTTCCTCTGTCTTTATCTTCAGTTCTATCAGTGACCAACTTGAACGTTGATATTTTTCATGGGCCTTTTCAAAGGCTGTTGACACTTCAGTGGATCTAAGAATAATTGATGGGCTGTGTACTGGATGAGCTATTTTACACTGCTGGGAATTGCTGATGTATCAGTAACAGTTTTAGAAGGATGAGACCTTAGCATAAACAAGAAACGTCACATTGGATGACTTGCTTGGCAAAGTAACTTTTCACTAGGGTAAAGGGGAGTTATGCTACTGACTCTGTTGAGTTTCTACTTTCTAAGTTGCAGTTGGAAGAATTGGACTGAAATCAGCAAGGTGAATGTTTGCCAGTAGAAATGTACCCAACCTATCAGTTGAAAGGTCTCTAGCATCTTGACTTTAATTAGTTATTTGCTCAATGAGTTGAATTTATTTATCGTGTATCATCTATATCTATATATGTATCTATCATCTTTCTATATCTCTATCTGTATATTTATATCTACCTATATCATCTTTACCCATAGATCATTTATCTATCATTTATCTATTTATCTATCATCTTGTGTGTGTGCCCAAGTGTGTGTATGTGCATGTGTGCGTGCATGCATGTATGTGTGTGTGTATGTATATGTGTTGTATACATGTGTATGCACATGTCTTTTGCTGGTACTTACAGAGAAGAGAATGTCAGATATTCCACTTTATCATTCTCTGCATTATATAGTTCCCCAACACAGGGTTTCTCATTGAACCTAGAGCTTTTCTATTTTAGCCAGGCTGGCTGACCAGCAAACTCCCAGAATCTACTTGTCTACTGACCCAAGTGCCAATATTGGAATGCATGACCATTCTTTGCTGTAATTGGGTTCTGTGTCCTCTAACTCAGGTCCTAATTCTTGCATAGGAAATGTTCTTGCCCACTTAGCAACTTTCACAGCCCCTAAGATTAATGTCCCTTTCTTTGTTCATCATTGATGTGAATATATATATATATATATATATATATATATATATATATATATATATATATTAACCTGGTGTAAAATATAACCAAAGTATTTGTATACATAGGCATGGTACCAGTAGCTAGGTTCTTAAACTCAAAACCCTGAAAATGTTTTTTAATAATCTCAGTGTCTATACCAAAACTATTCTTTTCTTTGGTTCTTGGGTTTGAGCAAGCTCAGTACCAGGGGGTTGAGGTTGAGGACTTGACATACATATAAACTTTTCTAAGATTAGAGTTACTTTACATTCCTGAGGTAGATTACAGGGGATTAGCTACACATCAAAACTTTAGGATTTTTCTTCCCAATGGAAGGAGCTTAACCCAGATATAATTCTGAAAATAGACTATGGTATGCTCTGGCTCTTAGATGTCACTCTCTTCCTGCTTAGAAGATTTTGTGCATCTAGGAGAGTCTTTCTATTCCTTCCTTCCTTCTCTCTCCAGGCTGACTCCCTTCAGTTCACTGACATCACATTAATGTTCCTCTTCCAGCAGTGCTGATATTTGTACGCTAAGATTCACTACTATTATGAGCTACAATGTCTCTACCTACTCCACTTCTCTTGTCAAGAACTCCAAACAGTGATCAAGAAGTGATCCAAGGTGGCATGTCAGGAGTTTGAAAGGCTTTCAGTGATGTCTCTCCCACACTCCTAGTACTAGTAAGATATTAGTATGTAATATCTTGAGGAGGCAGCCAAAGATGTTCTATCCCAACAAGGCCGCCATGTCACTTATAAAATCTGGCTTGAGTTGTTCACTACTATCTAAATTAGACTTTCTATCACTGCAGTGAAACACCATAACCAAAAGTCAAGTTGGGAAGGAAAGGGTTTATTCAGCTTACATTTATTTCCACATTGCTCTTCATCACCAAAGGGAATCAGGACAGGAACTCAAACAGGACAGGAACCTGAAATCAGGAGCTGATGCCGAGGTCATGGAAGGGTGTTCCTTACTGGCTTGCTCATATGGGTTGCTCAGCCTGCTTTCTTATAAAACCCAGGACTACCACCCTAGGGATGGTACCACTACCCACCATGGGCTGGGCCCTCCCCTATTGATCCTTAATTGAGAAAATGCCATACAACTGGATCTTGTGGAGGCATTTTCTCACTTGGAGGCTCCTTCTCTGATGACTCTAGCTTATGCCAATTTGACACAGAACCAGCCAGTACAGCTACTATTTTATAATGATATTAAGATAACAATTTAACATCTAGTTTAAGACCAGGAAGCAACTTGACTTTGTAAGAAAGGCAGAAAATGCTCTGTGATAAGTATAATTCAAATGAGTTTACAACTGGAGGTGGAACTATCTTGTCTTTTAAAAGTTGCCTTGAGGCCTGTATGATTGTTCCAGAGAAGGAAAGAAAATATAAAGATTTTTAAAGTTTAAAAAATAAAAGAAGTACACAGAGTCTCTGTCTCCATGGCCAGCCCACTTGGGGCAAACCCAGAATGTCCTTCATTCCCTCCTTTAATCCTGATTTTATTAGAAAGAAGTTGTTTTCTAATGCTAATCAATTTAACCCCATAAAACTGGTCAGTAGTGTCACATCATCATAGTAAACTCTGGAGAGACACTCTTCCCTAGAGTTGAATCTTCCTATTTAGAAAGACACTCTAGGGTCAACAGTGTATCTGTCAGCATCTGTCTCCCAGCAAGACTCCCCCTTCATTCCAGCCCCCAACGAACAGGAGAACTACCTGAAAAGATTCACAAGCATGTTGATATCAATATCTCCATGCTACATATAAAACCTGGTGAAGAAGGGTGAAGCAGCTAAAACAGGGAGTCCATGAGACTTTATGTTGCTGAGGCTATCATAGATAACAGCAATACATAAGTGCTGGCTAAGCAGGTCAGAAACTCATGCAGAGAGGGAGAGAGAGAGGCTCAACACACCGTACAATAATGTGTTTTGTGTCTCATCATTCTCACCGGAGTACAGTGTCCTGAAAATGCAAGAACTGCATTTTCCAATTCACTGATAAATTCCCAGGACTTAGAATATGTCTGGTATACTAGAGGCTCAAAGGCTTGTGGGATGAATGAATTAATGAATAATGTTGGTATAGGTAGGGTTATAAACTACATTCAGAATCAGAGTCCAAGGCAGCTCTTTTAAGTGCCCTGCCCAAACATTGGATAAATACAGTAAATAGAACACATGAAATCAGACTTGCCATGTGTAGGTTAGGATAACCAAGTTAAGTAACTGGCTTCACTATATCACATATCTGAATTCATTTCTCCCAAATTCTAGCTCATCCAAGAGATAAGCACCCATATCCTGAGGAGCTGAGGAACACTGTCAAGTTACACTATGGGCTTGGTGCTATGACCTCAGATTCGTTGCTTGTAAATTAAAACAGTTAGGTCGCCTCTTTAGATTGTTGTAAGAATTAAATGAACAAATTATATAAGTAACAGTGTCCAATATGCCACAGTTCTATTTAGTTGTTTTCTATTATTGCTTTAATTTCTTGAGCATAATTTTCATTATTCCCTGTCATTATTCTTGGGAAATTCAATCTTTTTGTGCTACAAATTTTGACATTCTGGTTTTGCCCGTTAGCCATTTCTCATCACAATATGAAAAAAACATAAGTTGCATAAACTAACCACGAAAACAAATTTAGACATCAGATATTCTTTTGATCTGTGATATGGTAATATCTATTCTCCCAAACATTCTCTAGCAGAAGATACTGACTAGATTTCACAGTTACAAAGATTTGAAGCAATGACAGGCATAAACTCTTTTCATGTTACTGGCAACACCGTGGAAATACTCGTGAGCTCCATTGGTAGCACTGTCTCAGCCACTTCAAACGCTGCTGTGGTTTGGTGTCAATAATTAAAAGGAAATTTAAATTTTAGTTAGAATTTGGGGAAAATGAAAATTTTCCCCTCTTTAGGTTTATAAGCAATGGTATGTTCCATCCCTAAACCCAAGCTAATAACTTATGCTACAGAGCTGTGCACTTTAACAGCTATCCAGAGTATTTCCAAAAATATGTATCCTATATATGTATATACAATTTGACCACTAGACCGAAGTACACACACACACATACCACAATTATATATAAAATATTCATTAGCACACTATCTAAAACTGTAAAAGATTCAAACAGTGCAAATATCTATCAGTAGGAATTAAAAAAATAATCAATCCACACATTATATAAAACACAAGTTGATTTTTGATCATTAACAAGAAAAGAGTGAAGACTGAAGATCATCTCTTTGTGCTGACATCAAAGATACAAAGTGTGTACAGTATACTCCATCTTCATTAAAAACACAGTTATACAGAGTTACTGATGAACAGTGGCTATGAAGGTGATTGATTATGGCAAACTTTCTACCTATTTTGGTAAACATTTTATTTCCTACTAAGGCTGCATTTCCTATTATAAAAATATGAGAATGTTTATTATGGGATAAAAAGTTGAGCCTAGGCTTTCCTGGCACCCAGAAGCCAATAATTATGGAATGTGTAGGGACCAAACATCTCTAGTATTACGTGAATGTCTTCAGATAGTCTGAGAGAGATAACCTCTGGAGATTTTCCCATAATTCCTAGATAAGGATAATACCTGTGGTCACCAAGCAACAGCCCGATGGTTTTCTATTACACAAGATTTGAGCTACCATTTAATCTCAAAATCTTGTATGCACTTTTGCTCTAAGTCTGCAAATGTTTCTTGTGTGTGAGCTCCACTATCTCCACATTCTTCAGACCTGCTGTTCCTTGATGCAAACCAAGGATTCAAACCATGTCCATCCATCCATATCATGTTCCTCCTTCTCCCTGCAGCTCTCCCTCCCGGGCTTCACCCATGTTATAATTTGGTCTCTTCAAGATCTAACATCCTTTGAGTCATCTCCAACTGCATTGCTACCATGAGGAAAGGTCAAATCTCAGCACAGGGGAGCCTTTGTGGGCAACAACAGGAAAGTTGTTGAAGTTCTAAGAACTTGTATGTGCTTTTATAATAGAGATATGTTTGTTATCTAGTAGCTTGTTGATGTACAGCGATGCGTTTTCTGTGCTTCTGTTCAGCATCTGCCAAGCCACAGGAGCACTTGTGTCCCTCTTTGTCCTCATTATGTCTGAATGTATTGCTTACTTACAGCCTTGAGTATGTGTCCTTCCTCCATGTTGTCCCTAAGCAACACCCTGTTGGTTTTGTATTACTCATATGAGCTACACTTTAATCTCACCGGGACCACTCCTGTGACACTGTGCTCTTTGACTTCCTGCCTCTTAGAGATCCCTCCACGCATCTCTTAAATGTCAGGGTTCTTCAGAATTCTATTTATTCTCAAAACGCAACAACCCATAGCAGCTACAAGCTCAACATCCTAAACTCATCATTTTTTATTTCCCAAACAACTTCTCATTTCTCTAACTTCCATTTCTTATCCCAATTCATGACACTGAGATTTTATATTTATCTTGGACCAAATATTAGCCATCCTTCTAGAATATTCCTCCCAAATTATCCTGTATCCAATCTATCCTTTTGAATCCATGTAAGTTGCTCCCATGATTCTTTTGGATCCAGCTTACCCATTTGCTTTTGTAATCTGGGGCCTTCTTGTCTCTCACTGGGGCAACTGCACACTTTTTACTATTCTCTCTAGTTTGATTACCTTTTCTTTACAGGTACCTAAGCTATCTTCCTAAAGCCCAAATTTGATTTAGTAAACAACCTTTGTTAAATTTCTATCACTGATGCTAATAGCTTCCAGTATACAAGTAAAAATTCTTTAGTGATCAACCAAGGCCCTTCATGATCTGGTTTCTATCTTATTTTTCTGGGCTTATTTTTTGCTACTCCTGCTCCATACTGTTCAACCTACCTTTGTGAAATAATTTACATGTCTATGTACTCATGTATGAATGAGTCTCTGTACCTGAAACATCTAGTTGTCACACATATCACTACAGCCATCATACATGTCCACAAACACACACCTGATCTGTCTAGTTGATGTGTACCCACTCTTCAAAACCCAAATATAGCATCACTTACCCATACAGCATTGCTTCAGCCTGTCCCTCCATACCTGACTTAAATTTTCTTTACACTAGCACTCTCAATCATAACCTGGTTAGAAGGTTTTCAGAGATAGATGCCATATCTTATTAGACTGAATATCAACAACTACTGGATGCTCAAGAAATATTTGTGAAATAAATAAATGAACAGAATCTAATGAAATTTACCTTATGGCACCGACACTACCCACTGCACTACACAGCCCCCAAACATGATCAGCTCACTTCACCCACTTCCTTACACATTTCCTTCATGCTACCACTAATATATAGTCTGTGTTCAATTTTCATCACTATGACAAAATATCAGAGAAAATCAATGTAATAAGAAAACGTTTTATACAAAGTTTGAGCACATTTTCTTGGCCTTTCTTGCTTTGAACCTTTGTTAGCACAGAACATCTTGGTGCCAGGCTGATAAGGGCACTCACTTCATGGTAACAAAGAAGCATCAGGGGTTGGGGTAGGGAAAAGGCTGGTCTTCCAATATTCTTCTAGAACAAATCTCTAATGAGAACTAGACCTTTGAAAGCCACTTGAGATGTAAACCATCACAAAACCTGAACTCGTCTATCGTGAGTACCAGGGGATCATGAACCATTCTGAAACTGCCTTTTTTTTTTTTAAGTATTTTCTCACCATGGTTCTCATGGTGACCTTTGCTGGAGCCTAACCCTAGCAGGTGTCCTCCTCTCAAATCTTATACTTCCCAGCTGTGACTTACCAAAGGAGAACTAATGAAATCAGTCCTATGTGGAAAACTTGGTTCTCTCCAAAAAGAAACCATTTGTTTTCCTTTTCGTTTGCAACACAGTGATGCCTCTATGTGGTACTAATTACATTTTACTCATTTTGTATGCAATTGCCTCTCTCCTCCATTGCTCTTTAGAGCTTAGGTTAGCATTGCTAACCCTTCTCTAATTTCAGCACCATAATAGTCATTTTAATATAGTAATAAATAAAAGCCTGTTGAATTAAGTTACCTAGCTGCTCAATTCTCCTTCAATTAAAATTTAGAGCTTACTAAAGCAAATCCATACCCAAATTCAATGTAATGGTCTACTAGTGGATTCTAATGCAGGAAATTATTTCAGAGCATGTATAAGATAAAGAGTCAATATCTAAATTATAGAATGTTCACCAACAATTGAATTTTGAATTGGAATAGCCCCAAACAAATCTGAGAAAAAAAAATGTAGCAGAAGGTTCTAAATAGACCCTGAAGAAGATATGCAAATAGCCAGTGGATCTAAGGAAAGGCTCAGCATCGCTATTATCATGGAAATAAAAACTGTAAATGAAAATCATGATGAAAAATCATCTCCTAACAGAATTGATATTATTCTATACCAGAAGATGTGGAAAACAGGCAGTCCTGTGTACCACTAACAGACATGTAAAATAGTGCAGTTACTATGGAAGGTAATATAAATGTACCTCGAAAATTAGAAAGAAAATTGCCATCTGCTCCAAGAATCCTACTTCTTGGTATGTATCTAAAGGAATTGCGATCAGGGTTGTAGGCAGCTACTATATATGCCACTAGTTTTCCTCACAATAGTCTAGACATTGGAGCAACCTACACGACTGCTGCTGCTGAGTTAGTGGATAATGAAAATGTGATGTGCACAAATAAGTGAAAAGTACTCAGTCTTAAAGAGGAAGGAAATGGTCGTCTGGGAGGTTTGTACTGATTGCCACTCCATCAAAAACTGGAAGAAGATATTGGTGGGCAGAAGGAGCTATATTCAAGACTGGCCCTGAAGAGAATAATGGAGCCTTTTCTGTCTCATATCTCCATTTTCAGGAATATCTAGGGGTACAGATGGCCTTTGTAGGACACATGCATGACATGAGACAATGCGTGGGAAATCCCTGTGTTTAAGAGCCTTCATCATACACAACCATATTTCCTTCCTCTTCTCTGGCAAAAGCCACACAATAAACTTTGCTTTCCTGCAATGAGTCAACCACAACCTGAGGAAGGACCTTGCTTTGGAAAAAAAAAGGATCAATAATGGCAACAAAGGGCAGTTTCAAATGAATCACCGTTGTGGTTCTAGAACAGATCCAGTGCAGTGGTTTTGAACCCCTCTAATGCTGTGACCCTTGACTATAGTTCCTTATACTGTGGTGACCCTCAATCATTTTCTTGTGGCCACTTTATAACCATAATTTTGCTACTGTTATCAACAGTAATGTAAATACCTGTGCTTTCTGATGGTCTTAGGTGACCCCTGTGAAAAGTTCCTTCCAGTTGAGAACTGCTGGTGTAGTGACTTCTTTCTTTTGGGCATTTAGGGAAGGTTGTACAACAGGGTGGAAGTGTAGAATAGAGAGAATCTCATATTTCAGGGTCAGGGAATATTAGATGTCAGGATCCCAAATTTCTTTTCAAAGACACACCACCTATGACTGAAGGATATCCCAAAGCCTTCCCAATACATCACCACCCTGGGGATCAACCTATTCATTACTACAAAGATTCATCTACCAATGCTTCAGAGTTGTCAATGAGAACCTGGCAGGGTAGTGGTATAGAAAATGACAAACCTCCTCTTTGTGAACTCTGAGTCAATGGAATACTACAGTACCCAAAAGAGAAAATGAAGAAGATGTTCCTGGTTATCTTACAGTAGCTTTGAGTATGTGCCTGTGAAAGGGTACTTCTCTCAGTCTGCCCTGTATCCTTCCATCTCTATGGGGAAATTCCAAGGCTCTCTTTTGCCACTGACCAGAGAAGCACAGTGAATGTGGTAGGACTAGGTGGTTTCCTCTGATTGTGTCAAAAACCCAAGTATCTCTCCAAGAATTACTCAGCATGCAATCCCCATAGTAAGTAAAGGGCTTTGGTCAAAGATGAGAATGATGTCAATGAATGTAGGTGAAGGTGAATGATGTGGGAAGGGATGAAGTCCACTGGTCAAGGGAGGGAAGAGAGATGAGATGCAGGGAAATCCCCTCCCTGGTCCTGGGTAAGGCTCTTTTCTTTTTCTGTTATTTTTCTTTTTTTTTTTATTGCAGTATCAGCTTGCATCGATTGAGCTTAGTGAGCACTATTTGTAAGTTTGGGTTTCTATTAGACCTTGGGAAGAGTTATGAACAAAATGTCACAAACTCCTGGAGTGGCCCATTATTACACAGGAAACCCATGAGGAAACAACAGGAAATTTGGTTACCAAAGATCAGTTATAATCAAGTGATTCAGAATTAATGCTTTGAGTAACCAGGAGGGAGAGATCCAGTAGCCAAAATACTCAAGAAGGCTCTTCTAGACAATCTTCAGACTAAACTCACTTTAGAAAGATAAATTTTCCCATAATTTTCAACAGGAAAATTATGGGAATTAACATACCAGGAGCTTGGAGAACTAAACAAAAACGTCATTTGTATGAAATCTTAGGAAGTCTAAATCTTTGAAGAATTGTTTCAGGGATCACTTTACTTTAAAAATTAACTCAATTCTTTTCTTTTCCATTATTTAAAAGCCTTGAAGATAGATTTGCTTTGAATTTGCTCTATGCGGCCTCTTGATTCACCCCTGTGTCCCCCCAGGAAAGACACTGAGGTCATCAGCAGAGAGGATAATGGACCTCAGAGCTTGAGTGATGAGATGAGAGGGCCTACATGGAATGAAGACCCAGATGTGCAGCAGAATCTATGTGGGTTTATGAGGGCTCCAACACAAATGGGAAGCTCTATATAGGATGGTATCAGTATGATGCATCAGGGAAAATTGGAGCTACACATGAGAAATGGAACCAGGGGACACTGGAGCCTTTGAGCAAATGAGGGTTTGTGTAGTGATGGTTTTTGGAGTTGTATTTTAAGAAAATAAACAACATATAACTATTATGGGAAGATGTATTCATTTTAATCTCAGGTGTGGGATATGGGGCTGCTTCAGATTGTTCATAGCAGTTGATTGTGATTTGCCTCATGCTCTAAGAGATGTGTGATTTTGACAGTGGTAGATAGCTTCCATGATTGTGTGACATTTGGAATTTTGGAGACTTTTCTGAGGGTATATAAATGCTAGAGCCCTGAGGAGTGGGGTGGGTGTTTGGCTTTTGGATTGTTGCTGTTGGTCACAGTTTGTTAAGTAGTAATATGCAAAGAAGAAAGAAGATGGAGAAAATTAAACTTGCCCCCAAGGAACTTAATGCCCATAATCAGCCAGGAGTAGTCTAACAATAACATTGCTCTTTCCCACCTTTGACTTTATTCAGGGATCTCGTTCTTTTATCCTTTCTTCCTTTTTCTTTCCTATCTAGTATTAAAGAGAGGAAAGGAAAGAAGAAAGGGGGTGGATAAGGGTGGAAGAAAGAAGAACCCACAAAGTAGTCAAAGTCTGGCTATAGATTTGAGATCCAGGATGTAGCACAGGACAGTAGACTACAGAGATGCTGCAGTGATTCTTTTATAAACTAAGGTGAGGCAACATGATATTGGTTATGAGCAGAAAGGTAAATCAAAAGCATGTTCAGAACATTTAGTAAGGACAAAAATTAGAATGAATGGATGATGTTAGGTTGCAGTTGGGAGTATTGACATGAAAACATGGATTGTAATATGTAAAGACAAAGAAATGGTAGAAACATATATAAGTGTGTGTGCATTCATAATGAGCACATAAAAATACATATCTCCCTTATTCACTCCATGGAGAGGTCCTGGTACAAATGACATCACAAGAATAATAAACATATCCAGCTCTTACACTGCTTTCTAGAGCTTGGGCTCTAGAAAGGCCCAAGACCCCTTAGAAACAGCTGACTGGATTATACAAATTACAAAATATTCTTGGAATGTCTTATACAAGAAAACAAGAAAGTACTCAAAAACTGATAACATTGAAAGGGACACAGAAGCCAAACAGAAAGATTCTGAATACCTACATTTCAGATAATTATAAATTCTAAAGAGAATAGAACCATTACAGGATGGGTCAGCAGATAAAGACATTTGCCCCCTGATCAGGAGATTCCAAGTACCACGTGGTAGGAAGAATTGAAACCTGCAAGTTGTTCTCTGGCTGTCACATGCACACTGTGGCATATGCTTGTACATACATGGACGTGCCTGTGTATACATTCACACACACACACACACACACACACACACACATAGGAATAAGTAAAAATGCAATAAAGATTAAAAATAAAACAAAATAATAATGACAATGGTTCACTGTACTGGCTAGTTTTGTGTCAACTTGACGCAGCTGGAGTTATCACAGAGAAAGGAGCTTCAGTTGAGAAAATGCCTCCATGAGATCCAGCTGTAAGGCATTTTCTCAATTAGTGATCAAGGGGTAAAGGCCCCTTGTGGGTGGTACCATCTCTGGGCTGGTAGTCTTGGGTTCTATAAGAGAGCAGGCTGAGCAAGCCAGGGGAGGGAAGCCAGTAAAGAGCATCCCTCCATGGCCTCTGCATCAGCTCCTGCTTCCTGACCTGCTTGAGTTCCAGTCCTGACTTCGTTTGGTGATGAACAGCAATATGGAAGTGTAAGCCAAATAAACCCTTTCCTCCCCAACTTGCTTCTTGGTCATGATGAATGTGCAGAAATAGAAACCCTGACTAAGACAGTTCATTATAATTTATTGAATTAAACAGAAATCTATAAGGTTATGTTGATATAAATAAATGTAATAATAAACAGCAAATATACACTTCAGTCCAGAATGGGATAATTACATAGTTTCAAAGAATTTTCCTATAAAGTAAATTTGAACTACAAGTGGGGAAATAGTAAATAGTAAGATTATAGTAGACAAGCCTGGATGATACACAGGCTCACTTTAATCCATTAGAAAAAGCAAATCCTCAAAACTACAAAGGTCAGAAAAGTCAAAGGAAGGTTAAAAATAGAGGGAGCCAACTGAAAAAGTTCAGCATGCATCACAAAACAGATATTCTTCCTGTAATGGCTTCTGTTGTATAGCAAGTTGCTCCTCTGGTATATACACTTTCATCTTGCTGAGAAGCAGGGGTGTTATGTTCTGTACTTCAGAGCAGCTGCTTAAGACTAGGAAGCAAACAACTCAAAGGCTTCAGGAAGTTCCTGAAAAACTGACCAGAATCACTTAGCCACCTCTCTTCTCAAGCACATATAAATAGTAAATAGTGCTAAGAGACGCTCTCAGACAAACTAAGCTGCCTTGAAGACTGTCGACGCAGCTGAGCTGCCTGGAAGAAACAGGCTTCAAACAGTCCAGCTGTCTGCAGCTGTGAAGTGCAGTCCAGGTTTTTAGGTTTTGTCAGCCGTCCACTCATGCTGGAATAGTCTTTAGTGATGCAGCTGCCATTGAGTCATTTCTGCTCCTGTAAGTAACCCCTCACTCATATTCCTGTAGGTTAAAACTCATTGGTTCACAAAGATGAGCTTTGGTCTGTCAATGGTTCCCTATCTGGTATGAATAAATGTTTGTTCATAGCTACAGAGAAATTGGTTGAACACATACACACATACACACACACACACACACACAGAGAGAGAGAGAGAGAGAGAGAGAGAGAGAGAGAGAGAGAGAGAGAGAGAGGAGCTCTGGCTGTCCTAGTGCAAAAAGAGAACCACCTCTGCCTCTGGAGTGCTGGTATTAAAGGCATGGGCTATCATGCCCTTGCTTCCTATTTTCCTGATTGCTAATTGATGTTGGGAGGACTAGCCCACTATGGATGGGATCATACCTAGGCTGTATACTAAGCTGTATAATAAATGTATATGAGCTTGGAAGTGAGCAGATAAGCAGCGTTCTTCTACGATCTGTACTTTAGGTTCCTGCTGTGAACTTATTCTGGCTTTCCTCTAGAACAGAGTGTGGTGTGAAATGCAAACTGAAAACAAAAAACAAAAACCCTTTCCTCCTCCAAGTAGCTTTTGGTCAGTGGTTTATCCCAGCAACAGAAACCAAAGTGGGACACAGCCGTTTCAATTTTAGGGAACCCCTAGAAAGACTGAAAGATTTATTTAAAATACTTTTGCCTCAGGTTAATTTTTTAGAGCAGTAAAATTTCTTTTTAAAAAAATATAATAGTTTTAACTAAAATGGTAATAGTTTTAACTAAAATAGTAACATTCTTTATCTTGGGTATTTCAAAATTAATATTAGAAAACCACACATGGGCTGGGCACCAGGACTCAGTTCTTAGACCTCTCCTGGTTTCCTACACTAGATTTTTCAACATGTGGCTTACAAACACTAGTATGTTCTGTGTTCTGATGTCAGTTTAGAAAGTCGCAACCAGTATTTTAAATAGAATAAACTTGACTTGTCAGTACAGAACATTTGTGCACTCAGAATTTGTTCCTTGAAAATTTTTAATCAAGAGGTAGGCATCTCACCTTGTCAGGTAACAGAAATGTCTTCTTGTTGTCCAAAAGCTTTGGTAACATTACTCTAAGTGACTTCGTTCCATGTCACATTTTGCAGGGTACTGCTGTACTAAAGTTTTGTAAATCAAACTTGCATCCTCTCAGGCACTTGACTGCCTGCCAGACTCCAGATCTAGCTCTATCCAGCTTCTGGGCTGATGCTCAAATTTGGTTGCTCATCATGTTCCTCAAACTAATCGGAGCAAGTCTGGACACCTGGTGCTCCCACACACCTGCCCCACCTGCTCCTCTCTCCTTATTAAATACTACAACTATGTGCCTCTCATTTCCTGGGTCAAAAACTCAAAGATGTCACCTTTAACGTCTTTATCACTTTTGTGCCCCAGATTCATTGAACCACCAGTTTCATCTGTTCAAACTGATGCATCCATCAAGGTTCAGACAACTCATAGAACCAAAACTACTAGCTTGATATAGCTGTTGCTGTAATAGCCTCCTCCTTCCTTTGCATTACATATGGTGGCCCTGTGCAAATATTGGACAGAGAATCTCTCCCCTCTATTTTAAACCCTTAAGTGATGTGATTGTTTTGCATATGCTTGGCCCAGGGAGTGGCACTATTAAAAGGTGTGACCCTGTTGGAGTAAGTGTGACCTTATTGGAGTAGATGTGTCACTGTGGCTTTCAGACCCTCATCTTAGCTGCCTGGAAACCAATATTCTGCTAACAGCCTTCAGATGAAGATGTAGAACTCTCAGCTCCTCCTGCACCATGCCTGCCTGGATGCTACCATGTTCCTTCCTTGATGATAATGGATCGAACCTCTGAACCTGTAAGCCAGCCCCCAATTAAATGTTGTCCTTATAAGAGTTGCCTTGGTCATGGTATCTATTCACAGCAGTAAACCCTAGTTAAGACAAATGGTTTCTCAATATCATATAAGTAAACCCCGAAGTCCTACCCAACATACTCTGAATGTTCTTATCCCAAGTACTCACATGAGTATTCTATCATTATATTCAGACCCCTATTTTAATGCCCTCTCATCCACAGTCTCTCAAGACTACCCAGTACTCTCCCTACCACACCTTCCCTTGGAGATTACACAGAAGCAGGCAGAAGTAACTGCTTTTCAGATCTTTAACTACCCAGGGCAACCACAATATCAAGCAGGGATGCTGCTCATTCTCACACACTCCTCAAGCCCCTTGAACACAGTCAGTAGTTCTTCTCAACATTATGTTTTCACTAGCCCACGCTTGCAGAAATGCCAGGTCTCCATCCACACATCCATTCTATCTACCACACACACCAGACAGAGGCTGGAGCTCCTTGGCAGCTCAGGCATTTTTTTTTTTAAATCCTGAGAGGAATCACAGCACCTGGTGTGGAGGATCACATTTTCAGAGAGCTTTCCCTGATGAGGCATGACAAAATGGAGACATGAAGACTTGCTTATTTGACTCTTCCATCAGATCATACATTTCTAAACATTATCTAACACATTTCACTTCTCACTTCCCAATATCACCTCAGTGCCTGCCACACAAGATGAGCTCCAACATATACTCAATAAAGGAACAAGGATAATGCTACCAGGACATAAATAGAATGGCTTCCTCAAGAAAAAAACAGTCAGAAATAGAAGCAGGAGAGTGATAGTTATGACGACTCCTTATTAGCTCCCAAAAGCTATGAAACTGCCATGTTTCTGTAAGAGAAGATGGAGCTGACATGGTTAAAGTAATTTACTAAAGGCCAACACAGTGATCTCTGTCTCTATGAAGAAAGGGTGGAGAGGGAAGACACACAGGGACCTGGGCAAAAGAATCCTGCACTCTCCCTAATAGAGAAAGCAGGGTTCAACTAAATCAGGTGACATGGACAGATTGTGTCAGCTGGGCTCACTCTAGAGCATGTATTCAGAATAGAAATGAAGTCAGAACAAAATTTAGAAAGTACACTAAATGAAGTTTTGGTATCTAAGAAGCTATTTGACTACTAGATGGTGGAAGAAAGAAGGGTACATGGGCTAAGAGAAACAAAGAGGTAGGAATCAGGAAGAGGCTGGAATCCAGGAAGGACAAATCAAGGATCTGAGCTGAAAGAGCTTCTTCCACAGGAACAGTACATGCTCAACAGCCTGGAAACAATCTGAACATTATCAAAAGCAAATCCCCAGGGTCTCTCTGCAATGTCAGCACCTCCAGCTGCTAAATTATTTACTGTAAAATCCAGAAGTAGGGCAGAAGATCAGTGTGTGGGTGTTCCAAACCACACTTCAGAGTCCAGGGGATTACCAGGGGTGAGTGTAGGGATCTGTCCAGGATTTGAAAATGTTATCAGAGGTGGCCAAGGGCAATGTTAGGGGGTGGGGGAGGTAGGCAGTGTAGAAAACTAGAATACAGTCTTCACATTAGGTATGTGGAGTGGCTCACTGTAATGTTAAAGGAACTTGTTAGAGAATAAATAGGAAACAGAGAAGCAGCTTCGCTTTGCTTTGAAGGAAAAGAAAGATAAAGAAGATAAGGAAGAGGATGGGAGAGACACCCTGAGCTTATGAACGCACATGAGCATGCACGCATGTGCACAAGGGCTAGAGGTGATCACTGGGGATCTTTAGCTTCACCTTGGGTTACACTCTGTTTTTCATTTCTATGCCTATGTGTGCTCACATGTTGTATGCACATATGTGTGCAAATATGCAAGCATGTAGGGGCCAGAAGAAGAATGTGGGCAATCCTGCTCCATTGCTCTCAGCCTTATTCCCTTGAGGCAGTCTCAAGCTGAACCTGGAGCTTGCCTTTTATACTCAAGTAGCTGACCAGCTATCAGTAATGGGTCTCCTGCCACCATCCACTTGAACTAGAGCACTGAGGCTATGCCTGACTTTAAAAACAAAACACAAACAGTCAACAAGAAACACAAACAACCACCACCACTCCCAACACAAAACCATGAATGTGAGTCCTGGGGATCTAGAATCAGTTACTTACGATTGCCTGTATAGAATGTTTTCTTACCCAGTGAGCCTACCCCACAGTCCCATTATTTAGAGTTGTATAAGGAAATAAGAGGAGACAGAATTGGAAACATACCTCTCACAGATCACAGCATCACTGTAAGACTAGATAGATGCAGGGGACCAGAGAGATGGCTCAGTCAGTAGAGGACTCTCCATGGCAGCATGAGGACTCAGTACCCACTGCGTGAGACAATTCATACCTGTAATTCTGGGTTGTACAGGTAGAGGCAGGAGGATCCCTGAAAGTAAGCCCAGCTTCAGTGAGAGAGACGCTGTCTTAAAATTTAAGGTCAGTTGAAGAAGTCACCTGATAGTCACTCTGGCCTCTTCATGCATGCATATGTATACATGCAATGCATCCAGTCTTGTACAATTGCATATGCCCACACACACATAAGGAAAGAACCCTACTAGATGGAATCCTATGAAACCGCCACTTCCCCATGATGCCAGTGAATTTATGTGAAATGACGAAGTTGGTATGTATGGAATCAAGAACCACAGCACACCATTTTCTGTTATGAAACTATGGTCAGAGTAGAGATGTTGATTATGAGAACCTTTCTGTAAAAGTGCAAAGCCTCCCTCGGCCTCTCTGCATTTCTCAGTCCTCCTACCCAATCCATTTTCTTCTTCCTTCCTTCTCTTTCTTCCTTCTTTCCTTCCTTTCTTACCTCCCTTCTTCCCTCCTTTCTTCCCTCCCTTCTCCCTCCATCCCTTCCTTCTTCTCTTCCTTCCCCCCTTCTTTCCTTCCTTCATCCATTGCTCCTTACTAAACACTAGCTAAGAGCATAATAAATGAATGTAAGTGGCATGCTTTGTACTTTCAGGGAACTTCAGGGTAAAAAGCAAGAGGGAATTAGGGTATGGTGTGGGGTGGGGCAGACTGCTGTGGTCACATTTAGTTTGGTCTTAGCCTTTTTTCAAGCAAGAAGCAACCCTGCTCTTTGTTTTTTCTCTTTCAGCCCCACTTCCCGAGTGTGTTAGACAACTTTCCATGAACACAAGTAGTTTATAGGTTGGTAAATATTGTGACAAAACATAAAAATGTCCGTAATGATTAAAGAGATACAGTTTAAAACAAATATGAAGCACTGTTGCCTATTTATTCAATTGGTCTAAAATATTCACTTGACATAACTATGTGTCAAATAATGAATTATTAGCTCAACCACTTCAGCGAGCCATTTGAGACATAATTATAATCATAGTGGCTTTCAGACCTCTCGTTTGGCTATGAGTCTTGATGTAAACAAACAAACAAGCAAACAAACGGAGAAAGACCAAGTAGCACCATTTGTAAAAGCCAAGAGAATCAGCAGTGCCCACAATAAATGAGCACAACTGACGTGACTGGCCAGCTTCCTCAGCACTCCCTAGGTCTCCTAGCCAACATTCAGGCTTCACTTCCAGTTATTCCTGTCTATCTTTCAATTAGAGCACAAATTTCCCTGTTATGAAAAGTTTAGTGCACTAAATTGTCGGATTATTTTCTAA
Organism: Mus caroli; assembly: GCF_978045245.1. Lineage (NCBI taxonomy): Eukaryota > Metazoa > Chordata > Mammalia > Rodentia > Muridae > Mus > Mus caroli. The sequence continues at coordinate 159,352,371 of NW_028227256.1, forward strand.
AGTCAGTAAAAATGGGGCAGCCAGAATGTTTCTCTTTTGTAAATGATCTCATCCATCACAGATTGATTCGTTTAAATGAAAATCTCTTTCACGTGCCCCGAGGTTTTTTCCTCAATTTATTTATTCATTTTACATTCCAATTGTAGTCACCCCCTCCCAGTCCCCTCTACCACATAGCCCCTCCTTCAAATCACACCCCCCCCCTTTTCTTCTAAGAAGGGGGAGCCTCCCCTGGGTACCAACACACCCTGGCACAAACCCTGGCCTTATATCATTTGCTTAGATATTTTTTTGCTATTTGAGACTATAATTTAATTACAGCATTTACCTCTTCCCTCTCTTTCCTCCTAACCCTCCTATATACCCCTCATGGCTTTCTTTCAAATTCATAGCTTCTTTTCTCATTAATCGTTATTATATACATGTATAAGTATACACACACATATATGATTACATACAGACACTTACCAGTTACCTTGGTTTTTTTTGGTCTTTTTGTTATTTTGTCTTTTTTTTTTTTTTCCAGAGCTGAGGACCAAACCCAGGGCCTTGCACTTGCTAGGCAAGCGCTCTACCACTGAGCTAAATCCCCAACCCCCAGACACTTACATATGAATTCCTAAACACACAACTACAATCTGCTTAGTCTCTATAATATCACTTGTATGCATGTTTTCAGGGACCACCATTTGGTATTGGATAATGGGTTGGTGTGTTCTTCCCTGGGGAAGACCATTTTCCTGCCCTATTTTATAAGAATTCTAGGAGCTATAAGAAAAAAGAGCCCAGAGAATGCTCTTCCAAAATGTTATCAGGTACAAAAATTACTCTGTTCAACTGATTGAAGTGATAAAAATAAGATAGAATTTGCTATCAAGCTCAACCAGGGCTTTCTTATCCAGTTGCAGCATGAGTGCCTCATGGTGAGTGTTACCCAGGTCTTGCAAATTGGGATACACAGGGCATGTCCAGGATCTGCTTTCTTAGGGTCCTTTTACAGATATTACTTTGTGGGAAGGTAATAGGTATTCTGTGTTTTCACTTGGGTTCAGAATCCTATTATCATTAGGAAAACAGAGGAAAAGAAAAGAGAGGAAAAAAGCTTTCTATGGGATTTTGAGTTCTGAGTATTTCCCAGATGGGACTGAAGGAATGCCAAAGACTGACAAAGGAATTATATTTTCTAGAAGCATCTAGAGTATTAACATTGTACAGAAGGCACTTAAGGGAACACTGAGACTTTTTACATTCTTAAGAAAACTATGTTTTAAGTATATATATATATATACATATATATATATATATATATACACACACACACATACATATACATAAACACACACACACACACATATATATAGTTTTTTGACTCCTGGCATTTAATACACAATTTCATATCATTGTAGTTAATTTGCTTTATATCTATTTTTACTTGATATGTCTGCCTATCATTTTCAGGTATTTGCAATTATTTAACATTACTATCGCTTAAAATGTCTATATACCTATAATTTTCAAATATCATGTCAATATAATCATTCTTAGTCAGATTTGACAAATGTTATTACTTCATAGAACCAAGATTCTCAACTCTTTCAAAACATTCTCAGGAATAAAATGCATTTCCACTATGGTAGTGGGTCACCATGGTAACCGTCTCAGAATCTTCCAGGCCAGTGGCTGTGGGGAAGAGGGGTGCCTTTGGGAATTCTCACTGTGCACATGCAGCTTATATTAGTTCTCCTCACTGCTGTCCACTTGCACACCTATGTCCTAAACCTTATGAGTCAGACACAGTTCAAATCCCCCAAAGAGTTTTTAAAATAGTACACTGAAACACAAGTAAACTATAAGACTAAACAAGAGGTCAAATAATGTCATGTGTAAACATTTTTTTTTTCAAGACGAGCATAGGGCACATGCCTTTAATTCCAGACCTTGGGAGTGGTGGTGGGAATAGGCACATCTCTGAGTTCGAAGCCAGCTTGGACTAGTGAGTTCCAGGACAGCCAGGGCTACATTGTGAGACCTGGTTTCAAAAAAAAAAAAAAACCAATAACTTTCTTTTAGTTCTAATATTCTCCACAGAGAAGAAAAATAACCTCTGCTTGTAGAGCTTGGAATAAGTTTTGAGAAGACATGGGCTTGTTTTTTTTTATCCTTTCCCCTGAGGACTCCAGCACATCTTACAGGAGCCACCTCCAAGTCTACAGCAGAGAACAGAGTGCTGCCCCATGCACAGATCCACTACTACAGGAGTTCCAGCTTGCCTTCCAACGGATCCAGAGGTAGACATCACCACATGATTGTAGACCTGCTCCCTCATCTTATTCTACACTCCAAGCTATCAGACTCTCTTTCCTTCCCAACAGATACATACACTACCCAGTCTGCTCTCCACCTAGCAGCACACACTCCAGATTTGTCTCATGGTGTTTCCACTGTGTCTGTTAGTGTCTTAATGGAGGTGTCATGTCTTGGGTGCACCTTTCCTGGCCTTGCTATCTAAAATGGATCCCTCTGCTCTCCACTCTCACAGCATGACACCAGCCTCTATGAATCTTCCCTGTGAAATAGTTTTGATTAGTCCTTTCTCTACCACATTATCCCTACTCTACTTAATTTCCCTGACAACAGGACTGATGGAATCTTTTCCTGCTGTCTAAGAATATAACAGAGTCTAGACTAGGGTTAGTGTATTAATAAATGGAGGAAAGATTTCATTTTATAAGCAATGTGTCAAACTGAAGTCTTATATATCAGAGTGGCTTATCAGCTGCCTTGGGCTTAGTGTGACAGGAAACAAGTAAAAAAAAAAAATCTATGAAATATACCAGGAAACGAGGCTTCTAGGCTAACCTGATGCTGTAACAGGGCAGAGACAATGAATATCGACTTCTGAGAGTTTCGGGATTTATGAAGTCATTTACATATTTCAGAAGGTTTGAGAAAGAATAAGAGAGTTGGAAGGGAGAAGAGAAGGAAGGAAGAAGAAAGAGGGGAGAATACAGAAGGAAAGCTCCCAGTTAACCATGCTCTGCTTACATGCACTTGTGCACATACTTACTATCATAGTTCACCATGGTGAACTGTAGCATGATCAACTATCCCCAAACTTATAAACCCAAAGCCACTTGTGCCTCACAATTACATAGTTCAGGAATCTGGGAGTCTGGCGTGGGATATCTGCCTGTTCTTCATGGAGTATATTTAATTTCCAGCTGGCCATTTAGCAGGTTGGAGAGGCCAGGATGGTCTCTAGCAGGATGTCATGGCTACAAAGTGGCTTCTAGGCCTTTCTCCTTCTCCACTTCCATGCAGAATCTCCAGAAGGGAGCTGGCCTTCTCATAGGAGAGCTCAGAGTTCCATGCCAAGGAATATCTGCTTCATCACTGCAGAGCTAGGTGTGAAGCTGGTCCACCATTGCTCCCACATCATGCTATTGTACAGAGCAGATGTGACTCAGGACCAGATTCAAAGTGAGAAGAAAGAGACAGAGGCACTTGACTGGAAAATTGGCAAAGTATACAGCTGTTTTCAATCTGCCATAATAAATAACCCTATGACAAAAGATACTGGCATCTTTGGTTTTCAATTTTCTTAATACTTACTAGTATGTGTATATATACATGTATGTGGGGGTTTGTACTTTATGCCTATCAGTGTGTGTACATGTGTATGTGGTAGGATGCATGCATGCCACAGTGTATGTGTGGAAGTTAGAGGACAATTTTCTGGGCTCCTTTTTCACCACCTGGATCCCAGAAATTGAACTCAGGTTGCCAGCCTTGGTGTTTTCCTTAATTAACACCTTCACTGACTGGGGCATCTCCCTGATCTCATCTCCAGTTTTCAGATAAAGCCACTGAAGACTAAAATAATACACTTGTATGAGTCTCTGCCTACACTGGTCAAGAGGATAGATCATTCTTTTTGTAGTTATGCTTTAGAGTAAGACAGCACATAAATATCGAGTAACAATAATGTACTACACAACACACACACACACACACTTTTATTCTAAGTAATTCCCTGTGGAAAACATGAAATTTTGTTTCAGGAGATCAAGATCCAATTATTGATTGTGGAACCTTGGAGAAATATTACTTTACTGAATCTCTTAAACTATGAAATAAAGATTATATTAAGTAATAAATAGTTCCTTCCATATTTGTGTATCTTTGACTCAGACTCTTAAGGATGTTTTTGTGTTGTCATTCATATTTTCTATGAGAAGGATTTTCCTGATTCTGATTCCACAGAGCAGTCCTGTCATCTGCTCCAGGTTGGAACACAGCCATCATTTACAAAAGGAAAAATCTTCTGGTTCCCCTCTATAGCACACACACACACACACATTCACATACAAACACACATATACTCATATACAAACACACACTCATATACACATACACTCACTCATGTAGAAATACACAATCATACACACACACTTATATACAAACACACATACAACTCACACAATGTACACACAATGCATGCACACCACACACACACACACACACATACTCATATACAAACACACACTCATATACACATACACTCACTCATGTACAAATACACAATCATACAAACACACTTATATACAAACACACATACAACTCACACAATGTACACACAACACACACACACACACACACACTGCTGTAATACAATGGCACCAGAAGTAAGTTTCTTGAGAATGCATGGAATGTTCAGTCTTCTCACCATCTCAGAGAATAACTCTGTACAAACTACCCTGCATTTCTTGCTTTGCCTCTTAGGAGACAGTGTTGGAGAACCAAACTAAATCATCAGAGATAAACAGCGTCAAACTTTCGTTTTCCATGCTAGCCACCACAACAAATGCATACTCTTGCCCTGGTCTTTGAAGAGCTCCCCTCACTTCCTCTGTTACTGGCTAAGGGCAGGTTTGGGTATGACACAACTTCCCTCTCACTCACAGCTGTGGAGGTATAGGGTACAGATAGAGAAAGTAAGACTCACGAAGACATGACTCATTTTTGCATCCTTTGGGTTTTGATCAAATGCCAAGAGATGGCAAGAGATAAATGAGTCTTGGGGCATATGGAAACCAGTAACATTATGGGTGATAATTCAAGTTTCATTATTAATTTTCTTCTTCACAAAACTATAAATAAATTTTAGCACAGCAGGTAAAGGATGCAATCCTGAGAATTCCTGGGAATGGGTAGATATTTCTTTCCCAGCAGTGTTTGTTGCAAACACTAGTGATTTACTGACACATGTGTCATGTTGGAGGAAAGGAAACAAGCGTTCACCATGAAACCTTGAGTCTCAAATCGCCATGGCAAAGGGATATTATTTACCCAAGAAAATATAAAAGAAGGGTTTTCTTAAAAAATACTTTTGATTTTCTTTTCTTCAATGACAGAAAGAAAAAACATTTCATAAATAGAATGTACTAACTTTCCCTGGAACATAGCTAGAATATGGACCTAAACATGACCTTCTCCTGCTTCAACCTCTCAAGCACCAGGGTTAGAGGTACACCCCACTCTGACCCAGTTTTGTGATACCAGGGATCAAATCCAATGCTTTGAGCATGCTGGGCAAGAACTTTACCAACTGAACTACATCCTCAGCTTGCCCCTTTTAAACAGGAGATCAAACTATGGTTCAAAGATAAAAGAGTGGCCAAAGTCAACAAATCCAATAACTGCCATTCACAGATCAACCAATCTCCTTAGTCTCACCAAGGAACCCTTTCTGTCACCCATCATGCCCCTGACAGTGATGATGTCATAACTTCATAATCTCTATTCCTCTGGACCATGGAGGACAAAATCGAAGATGAAAAAGCAGTGGTCCTTTATATGCATAGTGTTTGGGATATAACTCGTACTTAATGAAGTCTATGAGATATGTAAAATATGTAAAAAAAATGGATTACCTTGAACAAAAAAATATGATTTTACAACATGTAAATGAAATCTAAACAATTAAAATTCACAAGAATAGTGCCAAGTGGTAAACTAATCTTTTTGTGGTTCTTGGGTTAATTTTTCCTCCACAAAAATGAGCTCCACGTGTACTCAGACTATTTGACTATATTTCCCTCCCTGACACCAGAGTGACAGGTATGGTCTTACAAAGCCTATATTTGTTTCTGAAATCAGAAGATATAATGTGGAAATTCCTTTTGTAATGCCTCTTGAGTAGTCAGCTGTGGCAGATGGAAATCTTTTTGTTATTGAAATATAATTGGAGTTATATTTCAACCCCAATGAAACATAGCTCACTAATATAATTCACATACAATATAACTTTGAGTCATTCAAAGTCTATGATTTGGTGGCTCATCAATTTGCCAATACATTTTAGAATATCTTCCCATTCTAAGAAACCTCAGATTCTCTTATCCCCAGTCACCATATGCATCTGCTCTGTTCACCAACCTCGGGCAACGACTCATCTGCCTTGTCTCTGTAGAGAGAGATTTTTCACACAATATTTAGTTCTTTGTGTCTAACTTCACTATGGTAACGACACTGAGAGTTGTGATTTTAGGATTCATCCATGCAGGCTGCTGAGATAATTCAGTGGGCAAAGCATCTGCCACAGGCCTGACCTCCTGAGTCCCAGGATACACATGGTGAAAGGAGAGAACTGCCTCCTATGAGTTGTTCTCTGGTCTACCTTTGAATGCTTGGTACACATGTATACACACACACACGTGTACACACATGCACACAAGCAACCTAAATAAAACACAATTTTTAAAAATTTTTAAGAGGATTCATCTATACTATTACATATATCAGTACCTAATTAATTCTCTTTTATGGCAAAGTATAAATATGTGTGTGTGTGTGTGTGTGTGTGTGTGTATGTGTGTGTGTGTGTGTGTATATATATATATATATATATATATATTTCACATATTTATTAGTTTAGGCATACTTGAGTTGAATTGGGCTCTTATCGGTCATGTTAATATGGACATTCATCATTCATGAATATGTTTTTGTGAATTTTTTCATTCTTCTGGTTACATATCTATAAATATAGCTGCTGTGTCATTAACAAATGGAATTTCATGTGTAAACATGGGAGTTTGTACAAATTTTTTTTACAAAGTAAGAGAGCTGAGGTACAGTAATTGAAAGAGTATCAGTCTATTAGATACCACTGTCAAGCCTAAGGGAGGGACTTGCCCATCTTCCTTGAACTTGCTAATCCCAGGGACAAATCTTACCATTTTTCTGTACTAGACAAGCCCTCACTAGAGAGAGCAGTCCCTATTCTGGACAGATATATTTATCCCTCTTGTACACACATATACCATTTTCTCATACACTTCTTCTTGCATACAAGTTTAGAAAACTATAAAACACAACACAACACACACACACACACACACACACACACTGCACACACACACACACACACACACACACTGCACACATACCTGTTAGACTTCCTCACACAGTTCTCTGAGAGAACAATCTGGGATTAAAATCTTAAATTCTTACAATATTAAAATCTTACATTCTAAAGTTTGAAATCAAACGATTAATCACTACAATGAACAGATTGTGTCTGATATTACAGTTATGAAGCAGTAGGCATATGACTTATGAGCTAAGCTTCATACTACATTAAACTGCCATTCAGAGTCAAAGTACACTCAGTGCTTGTGTGTCCTATAGAAAATGTAGAAATTGGCCATATTTTTGCTCTGAAATTGTAATGAGATTTATTATTTATATAATAAATGTGTACATTTATTATATAAATAAATATATATGTGTGTATATATGTACATATATCTTTGCTTTCAACAGTAATCTGGCCATACATTTGACTTAGTTGCATTTGATGGTTGTGTACCACATACTTGGCGTAGGGTTACTGCTTGTCTGGCACTATGAGAGGTATCGCACAATGGCCTGCTGGGTGACACAGTTTCCAGGAACTCACTGTGGTGCTCAGTGGGGACTTTCTGCACCACAGCGTTGGGCTACACCTCCCCTGTTCTCATCATTCGTCGTCTTGAAGATGATTCTGCAAACGTGTCACTGAGGTAGCTGGCTCTGGTAGGAATATGGCATGGTGGATCTGGGGGTGCCAGACCAGATTCTCACTGAACTGACTCTCCAAAAATTACCTGCTGGTGGCAAGCATGTTCTTTATAGCTCTACTTTCAGAGGAAAAAAAAAAACTCAAAAAACTTGTCAGGTTATTTTCCAGGTTGTATGGATCTATCAAGGCAACCTACTATTGCTTAAAGCTTGACAACAGAACTGCAGAGTCGGGGACTTGCCCTTACCTCATATCAGTGCCCTAACTGTCAAATGACTCCTAGAGCTCTTTACTGAACCATCTCATTTTTAAAAATAAAATCTTTATCGATAAATAATACTTATAGAATCCAATGTATGCACTTATACAAGCTGATGGTCTTGAGTATGCCGTAGCCATAAGATTATGAGGCCAGCACCACTTTCAAATTTAATACCTGGCACCATCATGAGAGCCGAGAACCTGAAGCTACATAGGATGTCAGCCTCGGGGGAAGAACCTACTGTGGTTATCTTGCTAAATGGGGACAGTATCAAACTGGCCTCTCAGTTTGTATCTTTATATCCATAGGTCAGTGTGTCACTCAGCTCTTATCACAGAAGCTGCCCCTTGCAATAGATAAAAGTTAACACGGGAACCACAACTTGTCATTAAAAAGTGTGCACCCCTAAATCTTATAATACATTTTTATAATTTTATACATGTATAAAACGTGATCATATCTCCTACGCCATTAACCTCTTATCTCTCTCCCACTCCCGATGAGGCCTCTTCTTATGCCATTTAGTCCTCGTTCTATTTTTGTTTTTGGTAAGTTCTGTGCGGTAGCCACAGCCACTGTGTACTCATAATTGTGATGACCGTGACACATCCAGAAGACAGTACTTCACCAAACTCTCCTTCTCTCTTCTCAGTCTTAAAATCTTTGCACACTCTCTTCTACGGCGTTTCATTCCTTAAGCCTTGGACAGAGTGGTAGACATGTCACATTTAGACCTGAGCACTGACCAGCCACTTGCTCTCAGCCCTTTGGCTAGTGAAGAGGCGCTGCATTTATCTCAGCCTACTGTAAAAAGAATCTTCTCTGGCCATGGCTGAGAGCAGCACTAGTCTACAGCCATAAATGTTAATATGTGGAAGGCACTTTGATGGCATCTCCGTCTAATAAACATCAAAAGCTGATTCTCTGAGGTCTTGTGACCACCCCTTCCATGAGACCTTGCTTCTAGACAGGCAGATATGTAAACTCCTCACAGGGAGTTCAGCTCTCTCTCCTTCAGTTCAGCCATGCTAAACTCAGAGGCCTGGTGTTGAAACAGTCTCTTTTCTTAGAGTCTATATTTGTCCATGGAGCAGCCATTAATCACAGCACCAAATTAACAACCAAAGTTGTCTATATATCTTCGTCAAATTAGCTTTGAAAAGTCCACCATAGAAATCACATTCTGAAACAGCTAACCCCGAGTTCATAGTCCCAGCATCCTCCTATGTCTAACTCGCTCATACAGAGCCAACATCCTTTCTCTAAACCACCAGGACTACAAAACAAGCAATTAGAGACCACTAGTCCTAAGGCCAATCCTTCCCAAGCAAGTCAGGGCTGATCTGTTGACTCTGACCTGCTATACTGATTCCTCAGAAAACGCCATGAAGATCTCTGCCCTGCGTTTTCCTGTTGCTTCAAATTCTACCTGATGACTGGCTTAGGTGCCATATGGTCCTTGTGGTAAGTCACATCCCCCACTACAGGAAATCTGAGAACCAATAACCATTTATTTTTAATGGCATTTATGTGGACACTCACCAGCCAGCTTTATAAACAGAGGCTTCGATGCAACTGAGATTTGACTTTACAAAGATGAAGAATCCTTGATGACCACCTAGGACTTTTGGTAGATGGTACGTATATGCTTTGCTCAACAACGGAAACCTTGAGGGGGTACACTGCCATGGTAACTTAGTTGAACCTCACTTTTGGGTTTTGTTTGTTTTGTTTGTTTGTTTGTTTGTTTTGTGGCTAGAGGAGGGAATGTATGAAACGTATGCAGTGTTCAAGATATAAAACAGGTACTCAAAAATTAGTAATTACTGGAAAATTGACTTGAAAGGATGAGTTTTGTCCTTTGAACCTATGTAAAAATGCCAACTACAGGGGCCCACACTTGTGGTAGGTGGTGTTGGCAATGGGATAGAGACTCCTTGGTACTCCCTGCCTAGCAAGTCTAGCCTACTTGGTGACCTGCAGGCCAATAAGACTCTGTCTCAAAGCAGGGGGACAGTGATCCTAAGGATGCCACCTGAGGCTGTCTCCCAGCCTTTACACCCCCACACATGTCATACATATGTCCATAAAATAGGAAGTATGGCAACTGAGACTCAACAGCATCTAAAATTAACCTTTGTAAATAAAGCAAATGTTATCTGCCCATTTACTGTCCCGTCAAGTAAAACTAGTAAACAGATGGTTTTTTCTCCACTGAGAATGAAGGATCTGATCAAGATAATCTGGCTTAAAACAGAGGTTGTGACATACAAAAATATACTCTGGCAGTGTGCTCAAAGCCACAAGGAGTTGGCCTCTGGAAAAGCTAGAGGATAGGTTGAAAAGAGCCTCTTGTCAGGATTGGCACTCTGCAGCAAACAGACAGAAAATGTCGGTGAGTTAACAAGGGAGGCCCAATCAAGAGACAAGCACAATGTTTTAAATTAGTTATCAATTTGGTATCCATTTCCCCCCATAGGACAATCTACACAGCCAGGAGGCAGCAGAACATATTCAGTAAGAAGTTAATTCACAACAGCCCCCTTAGTGTGTGTAACTCTTCACAGCTTAAACACCCAGCCTTCACAAATATCCCAACAGGAGTCCTGCGAGGGACTCAGGGAAGCCTTGGGCTGGTGACAGAGGAAAGCAGCAACCTGAACACACAGCCACCGCTCTGTTTCGCACAAATGTCTGTGTCTGAGATCTGGGGCCCTCCATGGTGACCCAAGCCAATAGCAAGTAGGGGAAGAAGATTCAAGTATGGAACATGGAGTGTGCAGCCCTTGGGGCTGATTCTTTCTCAGAGTGGTGCCTATGGGCAGGAAGGGAAGCAGACGTCTTCAAGTCAGAAAAGCCTAAGGCTCCGTGGTCCTTATGTGTCCTTCAGTAGTGAGCAGAGTCTCTGTCTTGCCAATCAGTGGGTTTATTCTTAGAGGTGAGCCCCAGCTCACAGACCCTACTCAGACTCAAATAGTATGTTTTCTATTACTTTCCTGATTATAATTGGACTCCCCCCCCCGCCCGCCCATTTGCTTTTCTATGTGAATCCAAGGAACTGACTAAGCCAAACAATCTTTCTAAATCTCTAGGCCATAATATCTTGCATCATAACTTAATATGTTGACTCTTTACAAGATTAGTTGATTTATTAATATGATTTTTAAGAAAAACATCATAAATCTATGTCAAAATTATGAGGATGTCAACAACTATCAGGGGATGGGAGTGTTTTGGACATGGGTAACCACATCTCAGAAACAATGTCATGTTGTGGTTTGATCAGACAATGCTGGAGGATTGTAACATTATTAAGCTTTCAGTGCATCGCAAAAGCAGCTATTTATTTATTAAGTAATTCCTATGAATCGTATAATCTGCAATGTCATAGGTAAGAAAACAGAGAAACGGAATCATTAAGTAACTTCAAAAACACATGATGTGACAGAAACATGATTTAAACCCACACAGTTAAACATCAGTGTCAGCTCTCATGACCACTGTGCTAACCTGTTCCCATCCTGTCTCTCAAGGATGGTAAAATTTGAGAATCTTTCCACAAACTCGTGTGTGTGTGTGTGTGTGTGTGTGTGTGTGTGTGTGTAGTTCAGAAGCATTAATAGACCTTAAATACCAAGGACCAGAGTATTTTATGCAATTGATAGATAGATAGATAGATAGATAGATAGATAGATAGATAGATAGATAGATAGATAGATAGATAGATAGATAGATAGATAGAAAGAAGATGCCTATGTTTCAGTCCATGACCTCTCACTCCTGTGTGGCCCAGGTTGCTGCCTGTGGCTTACAGACTAAAGTATGGCTATGCTAGACCCTCAAAGACATTCTGCAGCTTGCACCTCAGATTTGCTTCTTCTGGTTCTAAGAATAGACTGACACAGAAGCCACAGCTGAATGGGACTGGGAGCAATGGGAAAATGGATGAGCTCCATACGGCTTTGGAGAAAGCTGAACTTAATGAATGTTCCTTATGGCTTAGGAGAGATACTATAGTTAAAGCCAAAGAAAGTCATAGAATACAGATGTGCTTTGCACTATCTAGATTTCTCTGGGTCTATACCGAATGTAAGAATTTTCAGTTCTTAGAATCACCCACATAACCAACAGAGCAAGAACAGCATCATTTTACAAATAGTAGAACTGACCAGCTATGGAATGATATCTGTATATCTATGCCTATAAAAGAGGTAGAGTGGCCCTGGGGACAGTACTGGACAATAATTCAAGGTATTTTCTGTGCCTTTTGTAGACTTCTATGTGTTTGACTAGGAGTGACCAGTGTATTGTTATAGTGTCATTAGATTGGTGGTTTTCCATCCTTTCTGTGTGCATTTATGGTATATAAAACATTTCCAAAAGGTATATATAAGGCAGCTATGTTCCCAAAATCAGCACAAAACAAGGAAGACATCTTGCTAGTGCATTAAAGACATATTAGCAATATACTCAATGCACATGATTGCTTTGGGGAGAGAAAACAAGCTTAGTAAAAAAGAGAAGTCTCATGAGACCTTCTATACTCTAAAATGACCCTGAAGATTTTTTTTAATTTTTAATATTTTATTGCATATTTTCCTCAATTACATTTCCAATGCTATCCCAAAAGTCCCCCATACTGCCCCCGACTTCCCTACCCACCCATTCCCATTCTTTTGGCCCTGGCATTCCCCTATATTGGGGCATATAAAGTTTGCAAGTCCAATGGGCCTCTCTTTCCATTGATGGCCGACTAGGCCCTCTTTCGATACATATGCAGCTAGAGACAAGAGCTCCGGGGTACTGGTTAGTTCATCATGTTGTTCCAACTATAGGGTTGCAGATCCCTTTAGCTCCTTGGGTACTTTCTCTAGCATCTCCATTGGGAGCCCTGTGATACATCCAATAGCTGACTGTGAGCATCCACTTCTGTGTTTGCTAGGCCCCGGCATAGTCTCACAAGAGACAGCTATATCTGGGTCCTTTCAGCAAAATCTTGCTAGTGTATGCAATGGTGTCAGCGTTTAGAAGCTGATTATGGGATGGATCCCTGGATACGGCAGTCTCTAGATGGTCCATCCTTTCATCACAGCTCCAAACTTTGTCTCTGTAACTCCTTCCATGGGTGTTTTGTTCCCAATTCTAAGAAGGGGCATATTGTCCACATTTTGGTCTTCATTCTTCTTGAGTTTCATGCGTTTAGCAAATTGTATCTTATATCTTGGGTATCCTAAGTTTTGGGCTAATGTCCACTTATCAGTGAATACATATTGTGTGAGTTCTTTTGTGATTGTGTTGCCTCACTCAAGATGATGCCCTCCAGGTCCATCCATTTGGCTAGGAATTTCATAAATTCATTCTTTCTAATAGCTGAGTAGTACTCCATTGTGTAAATGTACCATAATTTCTGTATCCATTCCTCTGTTGAGGGACATCTGGGTTCTTTCCAGCTTCTGGCTATTATAAATAGGGCTGCTATGAACATAGTGGAGCATGTGTCCTTTTTACCGGTTGGGACATCTTCTGGATATATGCCCAGGAGAGGTATTGCTGGATCCTCCGGTAGTAGGAGGAGGAGCCACAAACAGACACACACACACATATACACATAGTCTTTTTAAATAAATTAAATCTTTTTAAAAAAATAATTGGAGTTATAATTCTAAAAGTTGTAACTTAAAAAAATAGAATGTTAAAAGATTTGGGGAAAATTAATGTATGTATGACAATTTACTTCCTTCAAGTACTCCATGCATTTTTTGAACTACAATTAGCTGTTTTTAAAAAGATTTTAGAGTTTAAAGGGGTGTAACAATAGTTGATTCAATATCAGTCAATTGGAGGGCAAGACACTTTGAGGAACTGTGAAAGACATATACAGGAAACTCAGAGGGAAGGCCACCAGATAACCTACTCCATGCAAACAAGATGCCAGGACAATGAAACAGAATTGGGAAGGAGGGTTTGTGCAACTGTAACAAAAGCAAGATAAATGCCATAGATTAGACTATAGGAAGAACTGTGAAAATGCGCAAAAGCACAACACAAAAACTAAGTTACTACCATGACAGCTTTGGTGAGAGATACACAGCAGGGACAGCTAAGCACAATCCAACACAGGTGGCAGTGTTACAGGTGGCTATTCAGATCACTCACGTCCGTGCCTTGCCTCGAGGAGCTGATATGTAAAACTGCAATAAACATGTTTATAATTGAATATTAGTGCCAAGCAAATATTTCTCTAAGATAACTTAGAAGAACTTACCAAATCAAATACAATGTCAAATTCTTAGAGGGTTCATATGAATTTACTTTTCTATCAAGTATCTGTTTCCCAGACTATTTATTACCTTTGTTAATTGTTTGCTTTTTTGTTTGGTTTGGTTTGGTTTGATTTTGTTTTTTGAGACAGGGTTTCTCTGTATAGCCCCAGCTGTCTGGGAATTCACTCTGTAGACCAGGCTGGCCTTGAACTCAGAAATCTGCCTGCCTCTACCTCCCAAGTGCTAACTTAAAAATAAAATAAAAGACAGAATCATAAACAATCTATTTTGACCTTGAAGCAATATGTAGCTGAAGCTGGTCTTGAACTCTGAATGCTCATGTCTCCACTTCTGCTGGAAGTCAGATGAACACCATCACACCTGATTTACGTGACGCTAGAGACTGAGCCCAGAGCTCCACACACACTATATGAGCACTCCATCGAGGGGACTCTATCTCCGTCATAAGTACTGATTTGAAATGTAAAGATTTCCAGTTTGCTAAATGAGGAGATCATATTATTTTAGCTTCCCTAAGTGAAGTTGGATACAATTTTTTGCATGTTTTATGGTTAGTTTTGTCTGTACGTGCATGTTTCTTTGCATGTGTGCCCACGTGTGCATACACATATACCCATGTATTCAGGAATATGTGACATGGAAGCCAATAGTCAATTTGAGATCTTTCAAGCCTGTCGCCTTTTCATCTTAATGCGAATTCACTTTTCTATCAAGTATCTGTTTCCCAGACTACGTACTTAACTGTGTTGTTTGTTTGCGGGATCCCTCACTTTGTCTCATGTTCTCCAGTTGGCTGCCTAGCTGGACAGCACATTCAGGGATGCTCTTGTCGCTGACTTCCTAGCTCTGGGATTACACATACATACAGGGCACCACACCCAGATTTTAACATGAGTACTTAAGTTACCAACTGAATGCAGCAAATATTCCATCTCCCCAGCCTCTAGTTTTGTCTTTCTTGCCTACAGAAGTTGTCATACATTCCAGGTATTTTTTTCCATATGTGTTAAAATATTTATTATGATTGGACATTTTCTTTTCAATGTATTTATGTGTATGGGTCCTTTGCCTTTTGTGGATGTCTGTGCATCTATGCATAGGTCTAGTACCAGTGGAGGCTAGAAGAGGAGGGCATCAGAGTCCCTAGGATTGAAGTTACAATTGGTTGTGAGGCACCATATGAATGATGAGAATTGAATCCAGGGCCTCTGGAAGAGCAGCCAGTACTTTTAACCTCTGAGCCATCTTTCTAGTCTTGCATGCATATATATTTTTCTATATGGTAGTATAGATAAGATAATATATAATCTCAATCAGCTCCTCTACGTTTGAGAAGCAATCAACTAAGAGTCAACCAAGAATCAAAACAGCATCGCTTCTCGGCCTTTTGGCTAAGATCAAGTGAAGAATCAAAACAGCAGATCATGCCTAGCTGAGCTTAAGTGTTGATTGACTTACTGAGAGTGACACTCTCCAAAATAAAAGTCTCATGCTCCCATCCCAAGGCTCACACCTCTGAGCCCTCACTCTTCACTCCCTGCATCTCTTCTGTGAGATGTCCATGCTCTCCTAATTTTCAAAGTGCTAAGCTAACAATTCCTAAGTCATCATGATTCAGTGTACCCTGTTAGCTAGTACTGTGGGTTTCATTCATCCATCCATCTTAAATGTATAGTGCCCATACGGGCACTTCTTAAATATGAAATATTATATCTCACACCTCAAATTCAAAGATGCCAAGCCAAAGTTATCTCCCTCATCCACTGCTCCTTTCATCCTCCCCCCCACACACACACATACACTTTAGAATCACATCCCTACTTCCTACTGTGTTTTCTCAAAATTTCTCTACCTTTCTCTAGGTGTCCTATGCATAACCACAGTCCCTGCAAATGTTCCTTCCGGAGGGTCCACTAGAATAAAATCAGCTTTTGCTGTTTTCCTCAAAGAGCTGCCATTCTGGTCTGACATTTTTCCACCTGTGATTTCTTCCTGCCGGCCTCCCTGATTCCTGCGTCAGCTCTCCTTCTTTCCCTTGCTGTGTCACACCCTTCAGCCACTATGAAAATGCCATCTCTTCATCCAAGAATCTCTACAACCTCCCTCTGTCTAGGAATGGGCTCCAAGTCCACCAGCCCCTCACCAGAAGTTTCTAGTGAGCTGGCTCCAGCCTGACTCTCCACTACTCTGCTCGGAAACCTGAAGTGTCCTCAGCTCTGTTTCTTCACTGTCCTCCATACTCACCCAATTCTTCCTAATAGGACTCCATTTCTTTCTACTGGTCCAAACCCAGGGAACCCCTCTTCTCTTTCTTGGAAGCCAGTTTGGGCTAAAATCTTAGCACTTCACACAGCATGAGGACTCTGAGCCTCCAACATGTAGAAATCTATATAACAAAACCTTACTAAACATCCATTATGCACTAAGTCAGGAATTGAGCCCTGTAATAGAAAATAGATATGACCCCTCCTTTGAAAGAAGACTTGCCTATTAGAGAAGAGATACATAGATATCTCAGTCTACTAACCTGAGGCCCCACGAGATGGATATAAGCATCGTTCTGTGAATGTGGTTAAAATAATAATAATAATAATAATAATAATAATAATAATAATAATAAAAAGAACAGTCATTTCAATTAGCAACTGAAGGGAGGTTAGAAAAGTACCATTTGGTGAGGATATTGAGAG
This sequence comes from Mus caroli, assembly GCF_978045245.1. Classification (NCBI taxonomy): domain Eukaryota; kingdom Metazoa; phylum Chordata; class Mammalia; order Rodentia; family Muridae; genus Mus; species Mus caroli. The sequence continues at coordinate 159,369,672 of NW_028227256.1, forward strand.
GTGAGTTAAAAAAAAAAAAAAACAAACTCCAAGACGAAGGACATTTGGAAGAGGATTTGAGACACAAACGGCACAAGATAAGTAAAACCAGAGACAAAACCACGAGGGGCAGTAATCACCTGAGCATCATTAAACAATGTTGTAAAACAAGAAGGATTGGTTGAGAGATGACGCAAGACGTGATGAGAAGACATCAGGCAAGCAAGCGAGGTTTGGGAAATGATATTACAAATTTCACACTCTAGTCTAGAATGACTTAAAGTGTTTGAGTAAAATGAAAAGCCAAAAATAAAAACAAACCACAAGCAAAAACAAAAACAAAAAAAAAAAAACAAACAAAAAAATTAAATGATTCACCTTTGCTTTAGACAAAATATTTTCTCTACCTATTAGAAAACATACTTCAGGGATTTGAGTCAGGAGAAAGGAGGATACAGTAAACAGCGTTCCAAGTCAGAAAGGGGAGGGCAGAACACTATTGGCTGGGGGAGGGGGGCAAAGACAGATTCAAACATCATTAAGACCCCAAGCCAATGAACCTTCCTGATTGTCAGACAAACAAGTTCTGAGTGACTCTACTGTCTCTGGCCCAGGCAGCTAAGGATGCTACTGATGGTGATGTAATCCACACTTTAACCTTGCCTGTGTACATAACCCTTAGTTCCACACAGTCCATAGAGACCTCAAATTTAACATAAATTAAACATTTCTTCTTGCTATTCTCTGCTCATAGCCTCCTGTGTGCACCCACAGTCTCCTAACAATGTGACACAAGGATGAACAAAGACTTTGGGGGCAAGGAGAGTCTTGGGGTACATCAGTAGCTAATGGACAGAGGAAATAGAAAAACTCCTAAAAGTTGGAAATGAATGGCCAAAGAGGTATGAGGTGGCCAGCAACATGGCTCAGTGGGTAGCGGCGCTTCCAGCCAAGCCTGAGGACCTGAGTTTGATCCCTGGGACCCACATGGTGGAAGAAGGCAGGAGAGTGGTCATTCCTCAGGGAAGAGCACTCCAACTAGTTGCCTGGTACCAAATGGCCAGCCCTAAAAACACACATACAGATAATACTATACCAACTGAATAGATTGTTTATAGGAATACATATGTGTATACATATACATACATGCAATACATGCATGCAGTTAATGAAAAAGAGGCCATGAACTTGAAGAAGAGCAGAGAAGATTACATAGGAGAGCTTAAAAAGAGGAAAGGGGACAAAGAAATGAAAATTAAATTATAATCTCAAAAATCAAACAAACAAAAAGAATGGACTCCCAAACGTTGTTCTCTGACTTCCCCATGAACGCTATGGCACATGTCTTTCCTCCTCCCACCAAACGTACATGCATATTAAAGAACTATAAATGTCATAAACTTTGTTAAGTAAGAAGGGTGCCAGGAGAGATTACAGTCAGCAACGTAAAGTGAAGACACAGAGAAAGACTGAGAAAGCCACCCACCACTCAGCGGTGTGAAGTTCACCAATGACCTTTAGAAAGTGAGGCGGACCCCCACACCGTGATGAGCTGAATAATAGATGGATTACAATCATGACGCATCATAACGTAGCTGAAAAGAGATTTTTGATTGGGTAGAGGCGAGGTAGACCCACGGGAAACCCAATTTAAACCAAAGACATAAGGAGTGCAGAAGCGCACAGTGAACAGGGGGATTCCTAATGAAATCCAATTCCTAGCCAAATAAAAACTGAGTAGCTACAAATATAGGGGTGTCTCTTTCACACAAAAGACCGGAAGAAAAAGTTTCATGCAGGCCTCTGGAAGAAGGGCAACTACATTTTCAACAGAAATATTAGAACGACGTATGAATCTGTTTCTGGAAGCCAGAAGCACCAGGGACCATTTCTCCTCTTTCTGAGGTTCCCTGGAGTAGGTGAAGACCCTCCTTTAGGGATCTAATCTTTTTGCTTTTGAATTAGCTGAGAGCCACTTTTGCGAGGTGTCACTGCGCCACCACGTGGCCACTCTCAGAAGTAGCGATTTCCCCTAGTACAGCGGTTCTCCACTTTCCTAACTCTGCGACCCTTCAATACAGTTCCTCACGTTGTGGTGACCCCAACCATAAAATTATTTTCGTTGTTGTATCACAACTTTAATTTTGCTACCGTTATGAATTGTAATGTAAATGTCTGTATTTTCCGGTGATCTTAGATGACCCCTGTGAAAGGGTCATTCGACTCCTGAGACACACTTGTGCACGCACACACTTACACATGCACGCATGCATTAAGAGCTGGCTACTGTGTTGAATTACAGAATTCTGGGGCTGAAATTTTAGATGAGCTTTATTTTGCAGCGAAAACAGAGGAGCCTGGCTTAGGTTTTCAAATTTCTTATTTTACCCTCGTGGATACTGTATCTCTAAGTACCCACACATGAAATGAAAGCACATACAAAATCATAGCTTTAGGTTTTTATTAGGTGTGTTCTTTGATGCTTTCATGTATGTATTTGATGCATACTGATATCATCACTTCTATAATGTTCCTCATCTCCCTTCAAACTCTATGAGTCCTTGCCCCTAATAACAACCCCACCCCCACCCCCACCCCCACCCCCACCCCCACCCCCGCCGCCAACCTTTGGAAGATCTGATGTTCTCACTGAAACCCACTGTAGCATCTACCTCTGTCTTAAGTTCAGTGTGTTAACTAAATACCGAGAGACAAAGCTTTGATCTCAACTTAATCTTTAGCAACAATCATTCTGTTGTGAGAGAGACACAATGTCTTGTTTTAATCTGAGTTACAACAAAATAACAATTTTACAGTATGCAAGCTCAAATGCAATGGCAAAACAGGAATGAAGAGTCAGCCTGATAACATAATTAGAATGTGCTGATTGGGTGATGCAAGACCCCAAATACAGCAGCAATCAAACCTCTCACATCCGAGCCCTCCATAGCACAAGTAACCTTGGCTGTTTCACACACTGTTTGAGTGATAATTAAATAATTTTTTTGAGAAAATCAACACTTTAATGCCTTTACCGTTTGACTTTTCTCCCTTGGTTGTTTTGTTGTTGTTTTCTTTTCTTTCTGAAAAGTAATAGATGTAATTAAGGAAAATGTATGGATTTCTTTGTGGAGAGAGAGAAATAAAAACCACTCAAAATTCCACAAGATGCAGCATTAGTGTGTCTTAATGTTTTAATACTTTCAATGCTTTTAAATGTTTTACTAAAATATCAGGTGAGTATACATAAGTATGTATGGACATACGTACCTATGCACCTATGCATGTAGGTAGGTATATAATTAGTTAAGTGTTCTGGATGTCTTTGGAGCATGACAAAGCCTCGGTACTTCTGACTCACTGCGAGATGTTTATCTTGGCAGTTAATAGTCACTGGAGGAGGGGACGCCATTCCCTCAGTAGGGTAATGCTGACAAGCTCCATTAAACAATCTCCCATCCATGCAGAGGCACGGACCCCTAATTAAATTCAATGGCCACATATGAGAATCAGATGTGAAGTGTTTGCTTAGAAAGGTCTTGTTAGGAGGGGAGACAGGAGAGGGGAGTGAGGGGTGAAAATGTCTAAAGTTCATTATATAGATGGAGATTGTTAAATAATGATCCTCTTTCACGGGGCTAATACTCAGACAGTTCACTTCCACTCTGAACCCTGTGGTTGTCTCAGCTTCTGTCGATAGAATCTCTACTCCAATACATTGTCTAAGTGCATCATGGGATACAGCTTTTTAATTCTTTTCAAACTATATCCATGTTATTTCATCAGGGCTGAGTCAAATAGCATTTGGAAACCTTTGGACTTACTCTTTTGAATACATCAGACACGTGTGTCCATATTTTTATGGGGGCCATAGAAAACGAAGATATTTTATTAAAAAGAATGCAAAGAGAAAATTATCTAATATCCAACCTCTGAAATACAAACAGATACATTTTTAAAATACTGTTGTTTTGTATGGAAAGATAGTCTTCCAAATTCTATTATATCCTCGCCAAGGGTCTCATTCTCAGAAATGGGAATGCAGAGTCTGGGCATAAGGGTAAACAGCCATTTGGGCTTTCTGCTCCAAGAGCACCAGTAGATATGACCCTGGAAGTTGAAGGAAATATCCATTCTCTCAGTTTTTACAAAGGAGGAAATGTTGGGACAGCAGGAAAGCAATACTGTTATTGTGTGGGTTCCAGTCGCTTGCATTCCGGGCTTCTGTCCACAGGAGAGGAGATACATAGAGAGTAACATGAAGGACAGCACAGCCTGCCTGTAGCCTCCTCCCTGCTGAGCTATCTGCAGAATACTCGTATCCATACAGTGTGTGACCCACACAATTAGGACATTCAGTGTGGAGAGAATTTCTCCAGTTCTGCTTCTAAAGCAACCTCCCCTTCCCTTGGAATATCAAGGAGGAGTCAAAATCCAATACACCACCCACTGATTTCACATTAGCAATAACATTACTTCAGAGGCTGAGGTAGACCTGTAGACAAGTGGATTCACTGGAGAAAATGATAGAGAACCCAGAGATTGTAGCCAATGAAAGTCATATTAACAGATTGTAATTCAGATCAAGGTACCAGCTACACTTAAACTTACTTTGCCAGCAAGGCAAACAGCAGCCAGAAAACCACAAACATCACATGATTCTAGGGAACATGGACCCAAAGTCCTTCACTCAAACCTGCCTATCAAGATGTATGTGTATTATATAAAGTAGAAACACAGAAGCAGAGAGAAGTGGTCAGAGAACATTAATCTAATTTTATTTCCTAGAGAGACGGGCATTACTTAAAGTGACAGATTAAATGATCAGGTATAACTCCTTTAAAACAGGTTGAAAATGCCATCCCTTCCCCTCTTCCCCCCCCCCTCCCAACCAACAGCTGAGTCTCCTGGGAAAATATCAAGAAGGTGCTAGAGAAAAAAGATCTGACTTCCTTAAAGGGTCCAGGATGAGGTGGCAAATTTCGTATGTTCATCTCTTTCACTCCTTAAAACTGTGTGTACAGTGAAGGATGCCTTCAGTAACAAATCCTCAGAATGGTAGAACAGAAGAGAAAAAGAAAAAGGCCGAAGCAACTTAACAAAAAAGCCTGGACAAAACAGACAACTCTAGGTAACTGGATATCTGAGAGAACCAAATCTTGCTTGGCCAGTGGGCACATCTGAGAATTAACTCAATGCCATCGAATCTTCAACATTCTCAGGATCATTGTCTGGAGACCATCCCTGGAGGTGCCAGTGTCTCTGGAGTTAAGGGTGAGGGAACTATCTGAAATAAGGGTTGAGTGAACAGCCTTGGGGGGAGTTTGGAATCTCTGAACTCCTTGCATTCCCTACAGCTCACTCCCTCCCCACCCCTGACATGTAATGTGTTCTCTAAGAAGGATAGCGCAAAGCTCTCTGGATCTCAAGTCACAACTTCGGGCTCTGCAAATTGACCCAGCAATGAGGAAGGATGGTACTTGGTGGATGCTAAGGAAGTCAGAATGTTGCTGTCTTACCCACTATGTGCCCATGACAATGTGTGCAGATAGATTGTTACTTCCAGGTGGGAAGCAAGAATCTAAGCAAGCTGACCAGAACCACTGGGATGTCAGAGCTAGGTTTAGAGACTGGTTTATCTAAGACTGTTGGCTCAACAGAGCCATGCTCTTTTGTTACATTGGGTTTTTTGTTTGGTTGGTTTGGTTTGGTTTGGTTTGGTTTGGTTTGGTTTGGTTTGGTTTTGGTTTTGGTTTTTGTTTTTTGAGACAGGCTATCACTTTGAGTCTAGGTTGACCTGGATTTTGTTATGCAGTTCAAATTGTCCTCAAACATCTTAGGAGCCTCCTCCTGCTTCAGCTAGGATTACAGACATGAAGCACTGTGCCCAGCTATGAGCCAGCCTTTTAACTTGAGTATGGATTACATCGGTGAACCAGATACAACCCTCACTATCATTGGCTTATTCAAATTTTGTGCTGAGTGATGTTTGTAGGGTCTCCTCCATCCCTTCAGCTTAGACTAGCTGAGAAAGTTCCTTTAGACCAAAGAATCTCTCCTTGCCTGACTCCTAAAAGCTACAGGGAGAAGATACTAAGAGAACACAGAGAACAAAGCAGGTACTCATTCAATCTCATTGGCTAGCTACTCAGAGCCTGGCACACAGGGGAGCCCTGCCAGGTACCCCAACTATGGGGACTCCTGTTTCTCACCTACAGTCTCTCTTGCCCACTGAATTCTCTCGGGGAATTCGTAAACTCTTAGGAAAATTAATTCTCGACTGCAGCCTAGAAACTGTTAGGCTTGACATCAGTGAAGAGCTTGTAACTGGGACAATGACATGCTTTTCTACATACTACAGCTTCTGTGCTCATCACTCAGATTCCAAAAGCAAAGACACGAACTGCTTTAGGGATTTACACACACAGCATGAGTGATAAAACAAAGAGGTTGAAAACAACCAAGACATCCCCATTCCCGTGGTACATGGAGCTGTAAACAGCACTAGAGATGGGTGACACACCGAGCAAGAGAAAAGGTAGAGATGGCACCTGTCTGGGCCTGTCTGAATCTGCATATCATCAGGAACACAGAGGTCTCCACACTGAATGAACCCAACTCTGCCATCTAAGGACTCACCAGGTACCCATCCCGCTTCCTGAAGAGAGTGGGAATTTTTTTGCAAGTACACAGGAAACATCCCTTGAAAACCCCCAGAAGAATTAGGTGATGACGGTGACGAAGACAACTCGTCAAGATCTGGGCTCAGACTGACAACCCTACAACTGTCACCATAAGCTATTTCAGAACACCCGAGTGTGCTGCCCTTAATTATAAAATCATTAGTGTGATGGACGCGCATGTTTGTTCAATCAATGACATTCATGCAGCAAGCATCTATTCTGTGCCAGATCATTTATTGGCCTTTGGGATGCAACGATTAATTTTTTTTAAAGTCTTTGCCTTTGTGAACTTAAGGGAAAGAAACAAAACAAATAGTTACCTAAGCAGTAAATCTATACAAAAGATAAACTCTGTGGAGGGAAGGGCCTGGGCTGTTGGGAGTGTGGAGGTTGCTGTGTTCAATTTTTAGATACTGCCATTGTCATGAGCTTCACTGAGAAGAAACAGTTGAGCAAGGCTTGAAGAACTGGAGGAGAACAGGATACCAGGTGACATGACCCTACTAGGTGCCAGGTATGACTGAGTCTGATAGCAACTCAGACCTGTTCTCAGACACGAGGATGGTGAATGCAATGGGTCACAGTGTAGACTCGGGCATGGACTCGGTTGACCTACATTGGCTTTTGACCATGCCTTGCTGAGCAGACCTGTCCCAGATAGCATGTAAATGAGCCACGATGCCCCTGTGAGCATAATACAAAGAGACAGCAGAACCTCTCTCTAGATTTTTTTTTTCAAATCATGAATTAAGTCTTTATCCTAAACAGCCTTTCCCCGAATGTGTTCTTAAGCATGCTAGACCCAAGGCATGCCACACAACAAAAAGGAAGCTGGTGTTTGCCATTGTGTGTGAGAGGACTTAGTCCGCAGTATCCCACACATAGGGCTGGCATGTGCAATACTCAAGAGTGCATAGGTGTTTTAAGTGACTAGCAGAAGAAAAATTTTAAAAAACCAAACTGCAACCATGTTTGTACCAGTTAACTGTAACTTCACAGTCACAGGCTAAGAGACCATTTACTACCTGACATCACGGGCTGTGGGAAACCTGAGTCTGTGATGAGACATGCCACCACTCTTGGAAACGAAATGAAAGATCCCTCCCAATTCTAACCAAAACACCAAGCTAACATAGAAGATCAAATAAAATGCAGATGGAAAATGGTCTCACGCATGAAAGTGCTGGGAGAAAGACAAGGAGACCCTGGGACCCATAAAAACAAAACTGAGATGGTTTACCCTGGGCCTTAATGTCACGGGATAACAGGCAGAAACTGAAACCAACACATCTTTATGTCAATGCACTCTTCTGGGGCCCAAAGGTCCTGTAAGAGTCTCAAACATTTCAAATAAAAGATCTTTCACCATGAAGCTGGGACAAAAACAATTCGGCCTGGCTGTTTGAAGCATCAGGCAGGTCTCACGTCACAAAACAAATACTGAAAAGAAAGAGAACAGGAAACCCACCCCCCCCACCACCCCCATCCTGGAGTTGGTGAAGTCTCTACTTTCTACTTGACTAACAGCAAAGATGTAGCCAACTTCAATACATTGAAAATGGGGGAACTGACACCAGATGACGTTCTCCACTCAAGGAATGAGTAATAATGTCAAAGGGGGCACGGTCTGCTACCCCTGCAGTCTTTAGCTTGACACTTCCCCCATAGAAACAGTGATCCAGCAACAAGTAACAAATGCCACCCAAAACCAAATCTGTTACAGTCCGGTCCCCACTCAGCTGAAACTTGGGAGGGAGAGGCCAGCAGAGAACACAAAAGTCACACCTCGTCTGCACCTTAGGTACTCCACGTAGGCACCACATTGAGTACCCCTGGGGGACAACCTCTAAGCTAAGTTTCTCTGCAAAATACTTAACCTCATTTAACTAAACACCCATGGTAGCCATAACCACTTCAGTTAACAGGAAAGCACTGCAAACCAAAGGGAATGATGTAAAGGAGATGAACACTACAGACATATGAACACAGAGGGACGAACGGACAGACGGATGCTGCTCTCTCCAATGAAGTAGTGAATAGGGGCGAGTACAGAGCAGATATGTCACTCAAGGAAGCATGTCTTACCTGAGAAGAGCCCAACAAGGATTGGTCACGACTGCTGTCACTGTAGTATTTTCATTTCTGCTCTCGGTTGATCTGGTCACGGGTGTTCTTAGTGTGGACACCTCATCCAAACACAGGGCCCTGTGGGCTGTGGAGCAGAAGCTGCTATTTACAATTTTGCCAGATCAGAGATGTTTTAACCCAGACTGTATGGTAATATGGGATAATGGGGCATCCTCGTTGGATACCTTCCTTCCTTTATCACCACAATCTCTTCCCAGCCCCCAAATTCCTTCACTGTATAAAGAAAGAGACACAAATTTCAGGAGGGGAAAGAGATTCTATTTTCATATTTTATTACCAGGAGTCCATATGTGTTCATCGAAAACCTAAGTGGCATTAGTAACGTTGCTCCTTCCTGGAATGGGTAAGAGACATAGTAAGTCATTTAAAAACTTAAGTATTTCATAATATTTGGGGGAAATGTGGGAAGAAACAGAACCCAAGAATGGATTTTAAGAAGTTTTTTTCCAGGGCCAAAAGAATGGGAATGGGTGGGTAGGGAAGGAGGGGGGGGTATGGGGGACTTTCGGGATAGCATTGGAAATGTAATTGAGGAAAATATGTAATAAAAATATTTTTTAAAAAAGGAAGTTTTTTTCTCAAAGGTGGTGGTGATGCTTTTAACCCCAGCACTCAGGGGGCAGAGGCAGGCAGGTCTCTGTTAATTTGAGACAAACCTGGTCTACAGAGAAAGTTTCATGACTGTAAGACTGTCAGGGATACACAGAGAAATCCTGACTGGAAAAACAAACAAACAAACAAAAAATGAAAAACCCAAACAAACCAGGAGGAGGAGGAGAAAGAGGAGGAAGAGGAGGAAGGAGAAGGAGGAGGAGGAGGAAGGAAGAGAAAGGAGGAGGAAGAGGAGGAGGAAGGAAGAGAAAGGAGGAGGAAGAGGAGGAGGAAGGAAGAGAAAGGAGGAGGAAGAGGAGGAGGAGGATGAAGGAGAAAGAGGAGGAAGAGGAGGAAGGAGAAGGAGGAGGAGGAGGAGGAAGGAAGAGAAAGGAGAAGGAAGAGGAGGAGAAAGGAAGAGAAAGGAGGAGGAAGAAGAGGAGGAGGATGAAGGAGGAAGAGGAGGAAGAGTAGAAAGGAGGAGGAAGAGAAGGAAGGAGGAGGAGGAGGAAGGTGACAACCCAGACAAAGCTATTTCCTGGCTCTTCAGATTGTGCTTTCTCATTCCCCCCCCCAACCCCACCCAGGTGGCCTCTCTGTCATTCTCTTCCCTCTGTGTAAATTATCCTCAGGTGCTATATGTCAATCTATAGATTATATACCATTTTCTCATAGGATACTCTCTCCCTCAAGTACCCAGCTGTACAGGACAGGTAGAAGAAAGGTAACAATTGCATGCATGCATGCTACAGAACACAGGAAGAAAACACTCACATCCTTAGGTAAGACAGAGATCCCAGTGGTACTGTAACAGGGGTCAAGACTGGGTATCCTCAGCCTCCTCCCTTAGATAGCTCTGTCATATGTAGACAACTAAGCAAGAAAACGTATAATTTTTCTTGAGCTGTCCAAGAGTCAAAGGGCCACTTTCTCTGTCAGCCACTGCAGCTCATTGTTCAACAGTTTTCCTTCAGTTACAGAAATTAAGCTCCCTGTCCTAAACCATCACCTCAAAGCCCAGCATGTTCACCATCACCTGCCCTTAATCTTCTATTGCTCCTGATTGATGCACTGCCTGTCCTGTCTCAATTTCCTACTCTCATGCTTTGTTTCCACGTGCTCAGCCTTGCCCTTTGTGCTGGAATTACCCGTATTTTTTCTGAATTCCTTCCTGACATCTTTCCTTCCACCCCTTATCCTTTTCTAACCTTTCTCCTCTTCTAGAGTCTCCTTCTTTTATTCTTCTAAGTTGTGTTGTCTTTCTGCCCTTCTTGAGTTACATAAAGTTTAAGTTCTAAATTCCTACACAGAAAGAAAATGCAATAATTCTGGACTAGCTGTAGCGCACAGTCTCAGATTTTGTTCCACATTCCTCAGAAGCAAGCCTATTTTTATAGATAGCATTTCCTCTTTGTTGCAAGCCTCTTTCCTCCACCTGCAAACTTTCTCCATTCCAGGAAAGGAAAATGTGTATAGCCTCTTAGAGGAACCACGCTCACAAAATGTTCATCACATTCTTCCCCTGTGGTCTCCCGGCTCAGAGCGCATCTCTTTGGAAAATGTTATTCATTTTATACCACTCTTAATCTGGCATTTAGTGACTGTATAAGAGTTTATTATTTATAAATAATGGCTACACTTTAACATGCATAAAACTTTACAAATATTTTTTGTATGTACTGGTCCCAGTGCCTTAAGAATCAAGGGGACAAGTACAAGACAGAAATTGATAATAGTCTCAAGACTGTTACTTCTGTCTAATATGCTCAGTAAGTGGTAATAAAAGTTAGCAGGACACTGATGCTTTTATACTGACCCTGGAGGAAGTTATGGAGTTAAATTCGCTCCAGGAAAGACACAGCATTTTGAAGAAAAAAAAAAAAAAACACGCTACGATTTGGATACTATTTGAGTAGGGATTCCTGAGCTAGAAACTCGATTCCCAGTCTAACAGTGATTGGATGTAGACCTTTAAGAGGTGGAGCCTATTGAAAGTGGTTAGATCACTGGGCATGTCCTTCAGAAGAGATGAATGTAGTTTTATGAAGACTCAAGAGAGAAGGCGTGGCCTTTACACTCTGTACTTTACAGTCCTCCTCGAGCTGCTGTCTCCTTTCTCTCCTCTCACATGTATTGTAGCCAAGGCAACCCTCGTCAAAGCCCAAACAGATGTGTCTACCTAATACTGAACTTTCAACCTCCAAAACCGTGAGCTAAATAGACCCTTTCCACTGACAAGTACCCTTCTCCAGGCGTTGTGCTATAGTTACAGCAAACAGAATAGTACAATATAGAATGAAATCCTTCCCATGTTTATTTCAAATCAAATAGGATGTCATGGTTGTCTCTTCAGAGCAATTGTCTAACTTACAAAATTGAGCACAGACTCATGGATCTTGACATGGAGTATTAATTTAGATATCCTATATATTGCATATATGACTGACACGTAAATAATGTCTTCTCATAAGAAGTAAAAAGACAGCACATGATGGCTACGCGGTGTTTTTCTTCTCTGTTTTGTAGCACTCCGTACTTAAACCATGCATTGTCTGCTTACGGAAGCCCTGCTCTCTCACCCGACCTTTGACTCTACCTTGAAGAAAGAGTCTGTACCATGTAGGGAGGAAACAGAAGAACTGAAGAGCATTGGGTATCCACTGTGTTGTGTGCATTCTCCTGTCTGCTCAGCTCATGTTCCACTGAGAGGTGCTCCCTGCCTGCTGTTTTTAGTTCTAGGAATGAGGAACTTGAGCCACCCTTTTCAAATTTAAATATTGTACTTTCGATCATATCTCCCGAACAGAAGATGGGAGAACTGAAAATCTCAGGAGAATCTGACTTCAGTGACCTGGTTTTCCCTTCTGCACAGGACCAACTCCAATATTAGATTTTTTTTTTTACAAGAGCACAAATCCACTTTTATTTATTTACTCTCCATTAGTTTAAATCCAGGACAAGTAGAGCATCACATAGACTCTGTGTCCAACGGCCTTTGCGGGAAGGTTGCTTGGGAATTTGGCATGATCCATACCACTGTTTCTGTGGGGCAGAGGTACTTTTCCCTACATCACTCTGGTTCTGTTAGGTTTGACTCCAGGGGTCACTGCATTGATTTTTGCTTTATACACATAAGCACATCTCTTGCCCAAGTAGCACTCAATTTCATCTCAAGCATAAACGCCTTCAATGTTGAGAAGAGCCATTGTGTTCTCTTTGGTTCCAGAGAGCTCACTTGTGGCTAACAAAAATGGACATGCTTCACAGCCTTCCGAAGATATTTGCTCTTTTTTTTTTTTTTTTTTTTTTAAGAAGTCTGTTCCCAGTGGGCCTTGCAGGTGCCAAGATGGTGGAAAGAATACAATATTAGATACTTAATGGTTTTTCATAGAGCACGAGATTACGACCTGGTTAACTCAGCTACTATGATAGGCACAGTAGTACCTGTAATCCTAGTGCACAAGGCTGTGATGGGGTGTCAGAAGCTGGAGGTCCACTCGGGATACAAAGGGTAGCACAGTAGTGCTGTGTTATCATTATCTTCTTCCTCACCCTGACCTTGATTCGCATAATGGTCACACCAGACATTGAGCACAATACTCCTCGACAAACTTACTTTATAGTTCTCACACTATGTGGCTACTACAGTCAGAAAGACATCAACAAAAGGCTGTGGAAAGGCAGAAAACAAATGGCAGCACAATGATGTTCCAGGTGGTGGTGACCTTTATGCCATAGGTCTTCTTTCACTTCTGGGAATGCTTATGATCTGTCTAAGTTTTCTTCTATAACCGTGGGTGGGGGGAGCTTTGAAGTATTCTGGAAAGGGAACCTTCCAGAACAATAGTATTAGAACCATCAAATTTTTGTCTCTCCACAAAAGCAATATGTAATGTTGAAAGATGCTGAAATCAACCTTCCCTGGTCTCTGGAAACTAACTGAAGTCTCTCAGTGACTTTAGGGTTTTGTGGTTCCCAAGAGTCAGGCCATCTAGTTTTATGGCATTTGAATTTTCCCTATTCTCATTCCCCTCTTCTAATCCCCATAACAGCCTCAAAATTCTACAATTTTGAGACCAGAGATGCTGTGAGATAAGCAACCTAGCATCCATGAAAGGGAACAGAGTAACTTTGGAGCATCCCAAAAATCTTCACCCCCAGGGAGTTAGAGTTGGGCTACTTCTAACACCTCATATTTACAGACTTTAGGCTTCCAGGAGCAGAGTGTTGCTTGTGGCCAGCAGTAAGTAAACATGGCTCACCTCTGTCACCTCGGCTTTAAGGTGTAAAGAATAACCGAGCTGGCTTCACATCAGAAATAGAAGCCATCTTGTAATCTGCTGCCCCAGGATTGGCAACTGGACCATCTTATAGGCATGTAGTGTTTGCCAGTCACAGAGACCAAGGGTTGGAATCACACTACACTCTGTTCCCACTGTCCTAACCTGGGTATCCTTAACTTTCATTTTGCCCTGTATCCCACAACTGAAACTGTCAGCTAGCATCCAGAACAAGATGGAGTGTGCACATAGGCACTATAGAGGTAACTGAATCAGTAAAGTGTGAGCCAGACAAGCAAGAGGACAGGACCTGAAACCACAGTAAAAGCCAGGCATGGTTGGCCATGTGAACTTGTAATCCCAGCATTGGAGATGCAGAGACAGCCAGACCCCTGGAGCTCACTGGTTGATCAACATAGTAATGTCAGTCAGGGAGCTGCAGATTCAGTGAGAGACTCTGCCTCAAAAATAAGATGCCTGATGTCAACCTCTGTTCTTTGCATAGGCCACAACACGCAGACACACCACTGGCACAGAGACAGACAGACAGACAGACAGACAGACAGACACATACACACACACACACACACACACACACACACACAAGAAGGTTGTGCATATGTCAGCTTTGTTCTTTTGCCTTCCAAGCTCCTGGATTTTGCTGCACATTTTCTGTGGTTTTTGGCTCCTACTCTTAATACTGCTCTGGATAGAGGGAAACAAGATGGAAGCTGAGGGAACTGAGGAGTCAATGCATAAGTAACTAGTTTGTGGTCATGGTTTTGAAAGATAAAAGGTTTTCAGCTTCTCTTTATGTATACCACACTTTCTTTACCCATTGATATACTGAAGGATACTGGGACTTGCTTGTGAATAGTCCCATGGTAAGCATGTGCATGCAGTTAGACGTATGTGCAGATAATCGTGTGCACAGGTAACTCTGTCCTATGCAGCCTTATTGGTTACTTCAGGTAATCATAATCAACATTGGAATATCTGAATCATATGGTAGTTCTACTTGACCTTCTAAAGAACTTCCATATAGATCTCATTATGACTGCACCAATCCCTAGCAACAGTGCATAGGGTTCTACCCACCCCACATCCTCAGCCACATTTCTGTTGATGATGGCCGTTCTGATTGGGATGAGACAGAAACTCAATACTGTTGCCACTTGCATTTCTTTGATAGCTAAAAATGTTGAATTTTTTTTCATGCACTTACTGCTCAGTTGTACTTCTTTTGAACAGATTTTTTTTAAGGGAGAAAGGCTCAATTGTTCAAGATATAAGTATAGGAAAAAGAATTTATTTCATGCCAGACACCGCATGAAGCATTACACACTTTTTACTTCTCAGAATGAATTATGAAGTAAATGTCACTATGATCCCAGTTTGCAAATATAACAGTTAAATAACTTGTCCCAGAGTACACATGAAGCAACACAGCTAGATAGTTTTCATGTCCACCTTAACAGCCAGGTCCACGTGTTGTCTTTGCTGGGCTCTCCATCCGAGTGCAATGCATTTTTGTGGGAAACAGTTATTAAGTTGAGTACAGACTTTCTGTCATTTCATCTTTTAACTCGTTTTAACTCTTCTAATACTCTAAGATAGATGCTTTTAATGTTTCTAATGTGGTTGAACAAACATTCACCAGTCCCCCTGCTAGTTAATGATCAAAACCAAGTTTTAGAGCATCTTTCCTTGCCCCAGATCCAACATAACCATCACTGTATAATCTCACAAGGTAGAGAAAATTACCTAATAGAATATAACCTAAGATCCCTTCTGAGCATAAAGAGATATGGAAAAATTACCAGGTTATTTTTTAAAATAGTCCTTGCGCTCCATTGACTAAGGAATATAATGTTCTGGCATCAAACTGTCCCTGTGTCATTTCCCATGATGCACCACTTGGAAACTGATAACCAGCAAATCTCCCCAACCTAGTCATCACAGCCTATCTCCCCCCATGACCCTCGAAAATTTCCCTGCCATCTCATGGAAGCATACTGTAAAGATCTTTCCTCATCTGTCAGTCAATAACGGGTCTCTTAGCAACCATCCTCCCGGGTCGATTAATATGATACACGAACAGACAGCATCCATTCCACACAGGGTGACCAAAGGTTCCTTTTTCATACCACCATGATTCACTGTCCTTTCTCAGAAACTCATCAGTTCATCTAGAACAAAAGCCATTCACTCAACAAGAGGCATACTTGAGAGAGCCAGGGGCCAGTAGTAGGGATTCCAGATGAACAGGGTGGCCTTCAAGTTGTCCTATGCTTGCTTTCTCCATCCATCATCCCCACCCAATCCACTCCTCAGTGGTACTTTCCTCAGGAGAAACCAGCTATTTTCTCTCTCTCTGTCTCTCCCCAGAGCAACCTTGGGATAGGAAACCACACACTCGTCTAGATGTAGAAATGGCTTTGATGTGTGGTCTAGAAACACACCAGTGAAACACAAGATTGGGTCACAATCTCAGACATGCTATTGGATTATTCCACAGGCATTTTTTGTGAAATTTAGAGACAAGGGGGGTTTCCTTGCTGTGGTATAGAAGAAAAGGGGTAGAATTTGTGGTATCATTCCACTCTATCCGATGATTGGAAAAATATTTTTTTAAATATTTCACTCAATAATAGTAACAGCTCTGGGCCCCACAATCGCTTGAGTTACTGTTATATAGCACTCAGGGTCACCATTGTTGTACTTTTCCTACAGCACCTAAATTATGCCAATAGAGCCTCCACAGGAATCGAAATTAGTACTCACATTGTGTCTGTTAATTTTTTTAGGTGCACTTTAGCTTCTCACGCCTAAACTATTCTCTCTTTTAGGAAAGCAACTCCTTCAAAATCCTGCTGCAATGATTTAATGATTTCATAATTCTGACCATTTTATATGACTCTAGCATCAAGGATCACCTAGAAAAATCAAGTTAAAAAACAATATGCCTCGAGAGAAAACTTGGGGGTTTTTCTTCACACTTTTGAGAATGTAAGTGTTTGTTTTATTCAGACATCCTGAAACAAAACAGTACACGTATTTGGAGATGGCTGGATGAAAAGAGACTTGGACATCAGGTTCATCAAATAAGACATTCACTTGCGCAAGAATGGTAAGTGTTGGTACAAACTAACAGGGGTGCACCTTGGACTTTGAGCACCCGAGGCAGCTCACAGCAGAGTGTATCTATTACACCTACCCCCTCTACATAAAACAAATTATTACAGCTATACACAATTTTACATATCCAGGTCTTTTCATACCCTGTATTAAATCAGAATGGATTTTTGATAAGACTCTCAAAATTAATATTATCAAAGTTAATAAACAATGGCACTCAAAAATTAATTCATTTTTCAATCATTGAAAATAAAACCCAGGTTGTTTATAAATCAATGTGTTCCTCCAGGGCCGTCCATTTCACTGATGACCATTGCTTCAATCAGTCCAAAGTCAACAATACTCTGAGTGTGAATTTCCATTTGCAGTCGCCAAGGCACAAGCGCTGTGTCATCAGATTCTAATCGTGTTAATTTACTGCATTGAATCTTCCCAGGGTTGAATCAATGCATCTTGGTTATTTTCATTAGTCATATTCATATATATATATATATGTGTGTATATATATATACACACACACACACATACACACACAAATATATTCTCACTTTGTATCCAAGGCTGGCCTCCAACTCACAGTAATCTCCTGCCACAACTGCCCAAATGCCAGAAATACAGACATAAGCCACGCTGCTGAGCTTTCAATCAAATGATTGACTGCAGTTCACAATAACTTCTAACTTACCATTTCCATCCTACAATATGGAAATTATATTTTCTCGCTTTGCATTTCAATAAGTGTTTTACTCGTTGTTTTCTACTTGGTTAGACCAATCTGAATCCAGGTGGGGATGTGTTATTCAATCACCATTTAGGATTTATCTGACTTTTGGTTTATTTTTGATTTTTTTCTTCTTACCCTCCCCTCACCAAAAATAAAAAAAGAAAGAAAGAAAAAAAAAAAAAAGAAATGCACTGATTTTGTTTTCAAGTGGTATTATCATATTGCTGCGTTGATTTCCATCTCTCTAGGATCTTTTGATGACTTTTTTCTTTAGTTGTTTCTACACACATTATATATATACATGTGCATTCCTAAACACATAAATACAACCTACTCAGTCCATATACTGTTATAATTTCAAAAAATTTAAAAATTAAAAGAGAAAACATAAAAATCATAAACTTTTAAAAATTACTCAAAGTGAGACACCAAATCAAGCTCTTGGGTGAAGGCAATATATTTGGGAAGCTTTCTCAGTCCTATGAGAAAATTTGGAAAACAGATAAGAAAAGTCAAGGAAGAATGGATCAACACCTATGTAACTAAGTGTGTTCAACTGAACCACACTCTCCCTAGAACCCCTGGGAACTTATGTGGAGCATAACTGAAGACTTGTCCTCTTGGCTCCTCATAAATACTTTCCTGATAGCTCATGCTTGCTTTGATGAAGAATAAGGCCAGTGTCACTGAGACATGCAGGAAGACTACAGCATTCGTGTCCCCAAGATACAAAATAAATGTCAGCTTTCACAGGAAACATCAAAAGAAAAGAAGAGGTCTATCAGATAGACCAGTAGTTCTCAACTTGTGGGTCTTAACCTCTTTAAGGTTGCATACCAGATATTTACATTACAAGTCGTACCAGTGGCAAAACTCCAGTTATAAAGTAGCAACATTGTATTAAAGGACCACAACATTAGGAAAGTTGAAAACCACTAAGGTAGACAGACAACATTTCTCTCCCATAGTTGATTAGAAAATGGTAGTGAAGAAAGTAATCAGACATTAAGAAGTCATTAATAACCTTGGGTTTCATAGATACTTAAAGTACTTTACCATCAAATGCTAACTTCTGCTTAAACAGCACAAGAGAAGTGCTCATGGAACTGCACTTCGGGTTTAACTGCTTAATTGAACTGCTTAATTGAGTTGCAGCCTGCTGGCTAGGATATTTTTGTATTATCTTCACAACAACTTCATGGGATAAGAATTATAGTCCCAATTATCAGTAAAATGGAAGCAACCACTTTTGAAATTTTAGTGATAGCACCTGGTATCTATACCTCAATCATGGAGGTAGCTGTGCTAACTCTTAAATGAAAAAGTTCTTGCTCAACATAAACCCTGAACACTCTTATGAGCCTGAGACAGAATTGAATTCATCTGGAATCCATCAGTTCCATTCTGATGGGTATACATGACCTCAGCAGTGACCGTCAAAGAGCCCAGCACTAAGAATCATTCCCCCAAATATTCCATTTTTAAGAATTATTTACAGATGAAAAACTTTTTCCTGGCCATTGTTAATGATAGGCAACATCATTGAATCTTAATGATTTATTAGGGGTAGTAATAAAGAGATAGAAACTTCACAAAATAATGATAACTCCAACCTGAAGTAAAGTTTATGCTGTCCTCATTGGATTATTTCTGTCTTTTAAAGGCTACAATGGCGTCTCATCTTCTCTGATTTCTCTCCTCGCAGATTATAGTCAGTCCTCAATCCTTTCTACAAAGCAATAACAGCCTAAAGACATCCCAACGGGAGGGGGCCTCTGAGAGGACCATGCTTCAGTTAGCATACTGACACACATAACACTGAAGGGTTTTGTTACATGTTGAAAGCTGGCAGGTGCACATGTTCTTCAGGAGTGGTCAGTTAAGGTCAAATGCATCCTTCTGATTTCCCAGAGTCATTTTTTTTTTCATCTTACAAAAAGGAAATGAGGGAATCAGGGGAAATAATATAACAAATCTGTAAGATCCTTTTATATTATGAAGTCTGTCTCTGTCTCTGTCTCTGTATGTCTCTGTCTCTGACTCTGTCTCTGTGTGTCTCTGTCTCTCTATCTCTGCCTCTCTCTCCCTCTCTCCTAATCCACCCCCCTCTCTCCCTCATGCATAGTGTGTGTGTGTGTGTGTGTGTGTGTGTGTGTGTGTGTGTGTGTCTACTGCAGAGAAGTAAGGATTAACCATTATAAGATGGCCACTGAGGGACATCATGGCATCAGTAATACTGAAGTTTCAATCTGGATTTGTCCTCTATCCACACAGGACTTCCAGTGAAGAGGCATCTTGTGACAAAAATTAAATGTGTGGCAATGAATGAAGAAACAAGAAGAAAACAGTTTACACAGTCCAAGTCAACCCTTAAGGGGGAAAAAATGTACCCTTCAAAACCTTGTCTAAATCTCAGCTTAGCCTACAGATAAGAGCACATAGCCATCAGGAGTGTGAGACACCCCCCCCCCAAGGGCTAGTAGATCTTACATTAAGGCAGTTTCTGCCAGGCAATGCTTATGGCATCTATCTGTTGGGTTTACAATATCCAGATCATAGAAACATACATTTGTGAAGCTCACCATTTGGAAGGAGTCAAGTGCTGTGTGATCTGCTGTTGCTGGGCCTGGACACAATCCAGCTGGATGCTACTACTGCCTTCTACTCTTCATAGGCAGAGAGCAGGCTCTCTCCTCTGCACCACCAAGGCCTCCTCTGTCCCCTTTCCACCGCTGCCATCTTGCTTCTCTGTCTTTACTGTTTATTTCCTTATAGCCTTCTCTGCTCTCCGGATCAGTGTTTACACTCTTCCCTCTGCAGATATACTAAAGGTACAAAGGACATCTGACACAGCATCCTAGGAGTCTTCCCCTCGATTGCCTAGTAACAAACAAACAAACTATAAACAATGTGGTCACGTTTCATTCTAGAGAAACTAGGTCACTTGTGATTTCCAGAAAGATACATGCACAATTCCTCCCCCAAAGAGCTGCAGAGACTTCAATTCAGAATGTTAGAGAGGAAACAAAACACATAGGGCTAGCCTGACTTAAATATAAGAGCTATTTAGTATAATCTGGGGCTCTAAACAGAAGTTTGAGAATTAGGAGAGAATAGCTAAGACTTGAATTAGAAAAGAACAAAGGCTTTTAGACTCATAGAACTGTTACATGCCAGAGATCATTTGACCTGGCTGCTTCATGTTTATAAAAGAAAAAAAAAAAAAAACAGAGTTTCATAGACTAAGGTTACTCAGGGTCATCTCACCATTTGAAGGTTGCCTAGTCTTAATTATTCAAAACAGCATGTATTGCGTGGTTTGGGTGTTTTCTTCTGTTCTTTGTTGCTCTTGTTTTGCCTTTGTGAATTGCACGGCTTCTGCACAGAAGAAAGCAAAACTGTGGCTCCCAAGCAGCTAGAAGCTGTATCACCAGACTCTCACTTATTTTGTCCCTAACAACTAGTCTTCATTTTTGACCTTGTCTGAGTCTGACCAGTCTTCATTTTCCATACACATGACCTGCTAATCCTCTCATTTTGGGTTCTCAGTTGAGTGACTCAGAAGTGATGTACATTTCTGTTCTTTCCCTCCTTTCTTGTGCTCATTGGCTCCCTGCTCAATACTTTAGCTCAACACATGATGCCCCAGAAACTCTCATTCTCTATTTTCAATTTCTTGTCTCCATTCACTCCATGGGACGCCTAGAAACTTATTGAGTATAGTCCTCACCTCCATCCAGGTTTATAAAAATCCTCAAGGAGAACACAGCTAGAGGGATTTGAGGCTAGCTGGTGATCTGGGTTTTTTGTTTGTTTTTGGTTTTGTGTTTGTTTTTTGTTTTATAATTGCTCTGTTTATGATGCAAGGAATCAAGACCCTTTATAACAAGGACCTCAAGTAACAGTTCTATTACAAGATTGACTCTCAGTAACTTTGACTGCAGAGCCAGTGCAATGCAGACATACAGAGGTTTGAGTTCTGTACCCTCAGCAATTGGCATTACCCTGAAATGAAACCATCCCGGCTGAGATAGAGTCTTAGAAGAATCCAGAGCCTCCACACATAGCCATCTCTCCAAGGGCAGATGGGGCCATCTATCTCCTCGACTCTGCTGTCACCATGCCTCATGCTTTTGGAAATCCCCACTTGCCTCTTGTTGATTCTCTTCAGTCCACCTCACTGCCATGGCTCTGTGCCTCCCGCTTTTGGACCCTCCTGAGTCTGTGTCTGTGCCACAGGACTTCCCCTCACCTCAGTCACCACCTAGGCACATGTCCCTTAGAACATCCCCAAATTTACATTCCGCCCAGCCACTTCATTCTTCACACAGAGACTTTCCTTTTTCTGTGTCTCTCACACAGTTATTTCCCATTCTGCCTACTCTTAATACCTGCCATGGCCATTCCAGTGGTCTGCCTACTTCCAGTTAATCCCCTTTGCTGTCACTCCCTTCCTCATGTGGCATTCTAAAGTATTAAAAGCATGGCATATCTTTCCTGGGCAACCCCCTTCATCCCCAGTGGATGAGACCATATCAAATATTTTGCTTGTAAATTCAGAATCCTGCATTAAACTTTTGGTCTGAGTGGCCTTTGGTTATTGAAGATTCTATAACCACACATGGTTCAGCAGCTCCACAGGTGGACTGTTTCCTCGATAGACTTCTCCTGAAAGGCAATGTGACTTTGGTGTCAATTTGGGTGTAGGCTGCTTTCTCCTAAGAGTCAAAAGCTTCCCTGTTTTAAAAACCTAAGCAGAAGAACCAAAAATAAAGTGTTGCCTGGATATTTTCCACTACTGGGGATATTCTAAGAAAATATAGACTCAAAGGCAGAAATACCACAAGTTTGAAGTCAGTGTAGTCTACATAGTAAATTTTAAGCCAGCCAATGCCATACAGTGAGACTATTTAAAAACGTGTGTGTGTGTGTGTGTGTGTGTGTGTGTGTGTGTGTGTGAGAGAGAGAGAGAGAGAGAGAGAGAGAGAGAGAGAGAGAGAGAGAGAGAGAGAGAATTATCTGATGTATAGCTTATGATATCTGTTACCTAAGTTATTTTCAAGGATTCAAAGACACATTATATTGACAACACTGATTTTTAATTTAGCATGAAGATGTTCAATGGGAAACTGAAATGAGATTAAATTGTTTAGCATCTCTGCTTTCATACTTTGTGTCTCCTTGACTCTCTAAACCTTTAGAGACCAGATTATTACACAGGTTTTTTTTTTAATTTAGACATGTTGGTAACTTAAAAATTTGATTTTTTTCTGGAGCCATAATATGGTCAAATTGACTAGGTCTCATCTTCTCATCTGGTTTCTCTTCTTCTCCAAGAAAGAAAAAAAAGAAAAACCACTCAAGACAGGAAACACCAGACCATAAAAGGGGTGGTAACACTTGAGTTCCTGGAAGATCTCAACATACTTCAAGAAAAGGTCTGCCAAGTTCTGCCCCTGTTCACGCTGGCTACTCCCTTGTTATTCTCTCACTGTTCCTGAGAGTCCGTAACGACTTGGAGCCAACACCCTGCTTTGCCAATGCTTTCCCTCTTCTCCATCCTTTGGCATTTGAGTAAGTGTACACTGTTGATACTCACTGTTCAGCTTTAGTTTCATTAGCTTCATGACAACAAAAGGAAAAAGAGTCCACTTTAGGGGCTTCTCCTACCATCAAACCATCAAACCAGCAAACCAGCAAACCATCCATAAAACTCTTTGGCCATCAAATCCTATAGACATTGTTACTATCCAATTGGACTGATTCATTGCATATGTATTATTAGCTATACACCTAGTATCGATCTAAGTGCTTTGGATACAGCACTGAATTAAATAAACAAAGCCTCATGACCATGACACTTACATTTAATGATGAGAACACTCAACTCTGAATTGTGTTCTTCCATATATGTTGAAATCATAACCCTCAGCACATAATAACATAACCATATTTGGAGATAGGGTTTTTAAAAAGACAAGATAAAATACCTGTAGAATGGACCCTAATCCAGTATTGCTGGTATCTTTATAAGAAAAGAAAATATAGACTCAACTACAGAGGGAAGATATTAAGAAGATAGGGAAAAGTTAGCTGTCCACACTTCAAGGAGAGACATCAGAGACAATCCAAGCCTGCCAACACATTAATAATCATCTTTGAACTCCCAAAGTATGGGAAATTTAATTTCTGTTATTTAGCCTGTCTGTAGTATTTTGTTGTCATCCCTGGAAAATAAATTTTAAAAAAAATCTTTTTTTCTTTTTTTATGTTTTAAAGAAAAGAAAATTAAAGAAGGTAAAAAAATGATAAGAAAAAAAGATGAGGCACGAACAAGTGATAAGCAGGACAGGGAGCAGCCCACCGTGTTCTAGAACATACTCTTCACAAGGAGGAAGAATGTGGGGAGGAAAAGGAGACAGAAAAAGAAGTTGAGAGTGGGTATTCCCAAGGTTTCCTGGGTAAAGCCAGAGAGTTGGTCTTTCTGTCGGTGCTTCTACCTCACTTTTAACACTAATTAACACTTTTTATCAAATAATTCTGGGATGTAAAGGGCTGCTCTGTGAGTTACAGGGCTTTAGTAGACTCCATGAACCCTACCCAGGAGACACCGACAGAGACCTGGCTCTTCTGTGCTACTTCACTAAAGCAACATTTGTTGCCACCAAGCAGTCACCTGGACACAAAACAGCCTCTGCTTTGGAATTAATGCCACAGATGAAGCAGGGAACCACTGAAACGGTCATTGGGCAATCACATGGTTCCAATTGTGGTCTCTGTTAAATATAACAAGATGAATTGGGTCAAGGGAGAAGTGACAAAATCTAGGCAAGTTGCCAAAAAAAGGAAAAAGAAGAAATACAGGTGCAGGGCTCAGTAGCCTGTGTCCTGGGTAAGGGCGGGACGGGATGAGTCACAGATATCCTTTAGTTAGTGTTTTAAACACTCGGTGAATAGTACTAGGAAGAAGAAGCAGGTCTGGGGGATGTCAGAGCATCATTTGTTCTTTTGTAAACATAGAATTGTCTTTTTAAAAACTACTATCCCATACAGGAGAGATGTCAGTAAGAGATGCATATGTAAATTCAGTGCCCTAAAGAAACATTAGAACCAGAGATTAAAAAGTTGAGTGTCCTCATCTGGAGATGGCACTTAAAAGCAAAGAATTGGATCACATCCCCTAAGGATAGCATTAAAAGAGTGAGAGTAACTTTCTTCACCTGCTTCTTTGATGAATTAACAGTACATAGTCTTTGGCCAGTTTTTCCTATTTGGAATTTTTTCCATTTCTGTCACACAGAGGATTACTTTAATGCTATGAAGATCAGTAGTCTAGCTAATAGAAAAGCCAAACCATTTTTCCTGGTGTGGATCCTACACTGTATAGCATGCCTTTTAAAAAATCCGGATACTCTGAAACTATAGGACTGCACGTAATCCCCACAGGATGGGCTTAATCTCTGTCCCCAATTATCCTCAAGGCTGAAACTCTCAGTAAATCTAGAGTAGCCCATCTTACTGAGATCTCTCTAGACTAATGGAAGATCAACCATACTATAGACTTACTAAGGTGAAGCCAGCCTGGTTTTCCTAAGTCAAGAGCAGGGGCATTAAGTCTGCCAAGATGACAAGAATTCCTGCCCAGCTGGCTGCCCCATATTCCACCAAAAGGAAGACAAGGAGAGCTGGGACCTCTATAAATCAGTCACTTTAGCTATCAGCAGCCATTGTACAAAAAAAAAAAAAAAGAGGAGAGTATACACTTCTTGTCTATTTCACAGTCAGCACAGGAGGAAAAACCCTGAGGTCTGGTCATATTTCTTTGATTCTTTGTGGTGTCATGGATCAAACCATTACCCTCTTACATACTAGACAAGCACTCTTCCACTGAATTTCAACCCCTCGTTTCTGCTTTTAATGTCTACCTTACCTTCTGAGAACAGGACCCATCCCAGAGAATAACAGACTCTTAAGCACAGATTAACTATCCCTCCCTTAGTAGGAAGTATGTGTGAAGTGGGAAGAAACAAGAAAATGTCCCTTGGGTGCTTCCCAGAAAGGATGGAAGGAGAGATGGGGCTTCCCTTTCATGTGAACGAGGGAGAAACAAGATTTCCCATCAGAATCCACATGAATTTTCCATTATTAATTTCAGAAACCAGCATGCTTTCATGCTTGTTACTAGCAAGCAACATGCAAGCATCTTTATTTCATTTTTCAGAAGGATTGGTGCTCCATGATAGGCTGAGGGCAATGGATTTGGGAAAGGTTTAGAGCATCTTGAGATGGACATTTCTCTGAACTAAGTGTAACTGGCTATTTAAAAGGCACTTTTGCAAATGACACAGGTCCTAAGAATTTAGTCAAGTTAGACTGATCAGACCTATTTTGTTCATTGACAATTGCATCCAGAGTAGCAACAAACAAGCAAAAAACCATCTGGTCCACAACCTTGCAATGAGAGAAGGAGTTGAGTATTAAGATATAAAGTTTGTTTCCTTCTTTAAGAAGTAGCCAGATAAGTGACTTCAGAGGATTGTGACAGACGGCATGAGTATTCTTTAAAATATTCTGCTTCCTCTCCTTTCTGTGATCTCTCTCCATTCAGAGGTTCATATGCCACACTATACATCAGCTTTAACCAAGTGGCTTGCTTTAGACTATGACATGGAAGCAGAATTGACATTTGTCATTTACAAGCAGAAGTTTTAAGAGACAACATGCAGTCCCTGGACTACGTCTCCCTTATTCATGCTCCAAGTAGAAGCTACACTACCCTAGATTCCTCAATAAGGACTTGGAGCAAAACTTCACCTGAGCCATAATGGACATGTAACTTGAATAAAAACTCTTACTAGAATTCAAGTCACTTTTAGTGTGGGTGCCATTTGTTACCAAAACATAACTTAGCTAAAGGCATTATTACCCATGCCAACCTTTTTTAAAATGAGGATGTAGTAGACAAGTCTTTCAGCAAGAAACATCTTTCTATGAACTTGGATACATATAAAAGAGACTAATTGGAAATGCAAAAGGAACTTACAAGGCATTATGTAGAGATGGAGAAAATTGTCTTGAGTAATAAGTGTATCGGTTTAGGAAATTCAGACTATGCCATAATATTAGCTCAGAAACTCACAAAATAAAAACTCATTTCTCATTTACACAGATCTAGGGTAGGTTGATCCCTTATAGCTTACCTCTATACAGTGGCTCAGGGTTCAGGATGGCCTTAACTTGTGATGCTACCATGCTTTAATCCTGCACTTCAACTTCACGAAGAATATATGGAAGATCTCACAGGAGCACTTCCTGTGCCAGGCCAGGTAAAAGTAAGGCATGAGCCCCCATGTGCTCTCTGTCTCTCTCTGCCTCTCTGTGTGTCTCTCTCTCTGTGTCTCTCTGTCTCTCTCTCTGTCTGTCTCTGTCTCTCTCTGTCTCTCTCTCTGTCTCTGTCTCTCTCTGTCTCTCTCTGTATCTCTCTCTCTCTCTCTCTCTCTCTCTATATATATATATATATATATATATATATATATATATACAGTATCACCCCCAGATGCAAAAAAGGCTGGAGAACGAAACCTTCCTTAACCAGAAGGAAAGGAAAATGGCTTTACCAGAAATATTTCATCTTTCACAGCTATACTTTTATAAGAAAAAAGAAAAAAGAAATAAAAGACAAGGTTTGAAAAGCATAGTGCAGCCACTTAGGTGGTAATGGGCACAGGTATAAACAGGAATAGGAAGTCCAGTCTTTGAGGGAGATAAGTTAGAATGCAACCAGATGGCAACCTTGTTAAGCTTTTGCCACAGGATGTGCTGTGTGTGGGAACCCCAAAACCAAAAGAAAGAAAGAAAGAAAGAAAGGAAGGAAGGAAGGAAGGAAGGAAGGAAGGAAGGAAGGAAGGAAGGAAGGAAGGAAGCTGCAGAAAACAAGAGTTCATGACAACCACGGGCACTACTGCTGTAAGGGACAAATGAACCCTGCTGGGAAGATGTCCTGGCTGGATCTCCAGGCGTGCACACAAGTGGTGGTGTGAGGAAGTGATCTCCAGTGGTTTCTATATTTAGCACAGGAGAAGGGCTGTGTCCTTCTCTGTGCCACGTAAACCCTGGAATTCTTGGGGAATTTAAGTGGAGAGCTTCAAATGAAACCATGCAGCTACTCCAGCAAAGGAGTTAAGGGAGAGAAACGATGTCCCATTTTTTAATAGCAAATGTGTTGAGCATTTCTTTCTGGTTTAAAGAGGGATATAGAAAAGATGTGGGAGAGAGAGAGAGAGAGAGAGAGAGAGAGAGAGAGAGAGAGAGAGAGAGAGAGAATTCTGATGTAGAAAAGTCAGTAGTATACTTTTACTAATTCTGTTTTTTTATTAAAATTTATGCTTAATCACTACCACCAAATCTTGCAGCAATACAAGACAGTTTAACTGGCCACAGCATGGCACACTGAATAATGAATAGTTCAGTGTGAGCTGAATTCATTTTAGAAATTCAGAGTCTTGAAAGCAGAGCAAGATTTTTTTTGTTGTTGTTCAAAATATTAAGAAACAAGAGTGTCTAGAGGATACCCTTCCAGGACGTATTTAAAGTTCTCGTGTGACTGTGGGTGTCTGATCAAAGTTCTTATGTAAACAGGATCTATATGTGAGAACACTTTCAGAGGTCGAATGTGGAACTTCGTTACAAATGGAGCAAAAGGTGGGCACGCAGCCAAGCAGTCACACGGGACTGAAACCAATGTTCTAAAGCCCGTTAGGCTCCTCACCACCTTCCCCTCTTGCTCAGCCCACTCAAACACAAAGCCAAAGGAGGTGCTTCTCACCTGTGAGTTGCCCCTACGCAAACCCCAAGTCGTATCTGATCTAATCTGAGAAGGCCTTTTACACAGAGAATACACTGGCTCAAACACACCTCCCTCATGAGAAAAGATGGCTTCTCTGACCCAAAGCACGATGTTCCCTTGGAAATGATAAGATTATTATTACTCGTATTATTATTTTTTTTGTAAAATAAAAGCATCAAGGACCTGTTAAGAAAGCCAACTACTACTTAATAGAACAAATCAAGTGACTCAAGGGCTTTGTCATTGTTACAGGGATCTACCTATAACTCTAGCTCTCTAGCCAAAGAGGAATAGTAACCATGGTATCTTCGATTGACTCAGCAGCTGGACTGTATTGACATGTGCTCCAGAGGCCCCAAGACTAACTCTTTCTCTAGCATCCCAGGGTCTCCTGCTCTGCTGACTGAACGAGGACCTGTTTAACTAGGATCTCTAGCCTTAGGGTTGTCATTCATCCCACCCAGCTATTAAGAGAACCACCTAACTGCAAGGCCTGCTCCCACCACACAAGTAGCTCCCATGGCAGCTACAAGGCCCTCAACTATAATGACTGCTGCTCTTCCATCCCTGGTGTTACAATATTTTTTTGTTCCAGGTTTATTCCTAAAGAAGGATGTTTTTAGTTTTTCTCTTGGGGAAAAACTCTTAAGTTCATTCTCTTACTCAACTATTAAACCGAGAAGATAATCCAATTACATTTTTATTATTTACATGCAATTTCAGCCTGGGAAAATAAAAGGCAAACAATCTTAAAACCTTTCATGTGTCTTCTTTTATTCTTCCAACTTCTTAAGCTATCGGAAATCTTATATTCCCTTCAAACTCAGTTATGACTCATTAGAATGATATTATAATTGGATCAAACTAAAAGTGGCCCACCTGATAATTAGATTAACGGGCTTCTAAGTCACCATAATTCTACCTCAGTGACGCTCCTTGCTAATACCCAACAATATGGCCCCTCTTATATTCCTTTGTCTGAACTCTGTTCAGGAATGCTAATCCTACATGTCTGCCTCAGCAACCCTAATGCAAACAGCTCTCCTAGCCCCTCCTAGTATACCAGATTTTTCTAAAATACTATGCAAATTAAACTCCCAGGCATCATGCCTAGTCTTCCTTCACTCTGTGCTATCCCTGGGCATGAAGAGCTGAAGAAGACACTGCTACAGTCTTCAAGTGGCTCTG
This sequence comes from Mus caroli, assembly GCF_978045245.1. Lineage (NCBI taxonomy): Eukaryota > Metazoa > Chordata > Mammalia > Rodentia > Muridae > Mus > Mus caroli. The sequence continues at coordinate 159,399,249 of NW_028227256.1, forward strand.
CATTTGTCAAGCCAGCAAACCACTGAGCATCATGGTTTTGGAATGTTGTAGATTGCTGCACTGGGTGCTGACAGTTCTTAGAAAAGCATATTGGTTGGAAAAAACCAAGAAATTCCCCAGCTTGCACCAGGGACAGCACCTTGCAAAGCCTGCAGTGGATTCAGGGAGGCCCGGGGACACTCTGAGCTGGAAGGAAAGGCAAAACTGTGTTTCGCTTGGTTATTAGGTTTTCCCTTCTGACAGGTTGTCAGAATCCCTACTTTCAAGGATAAACTGCTGTCCTAAGACAACCTGTGTAGCTCCTTGGGCAGTAACAAATTAACTGAAAAGTAAAGTTTCCTTAAAAAAAAAAAAGAGCTGGAATAACTGCATTATCCAGCATGCGACTAAAGAACCTACATTAATAAACTATAATGGGATATCAAAATCAAAAGAGCAATGGTAGATCAGGATAATTTTACAGTAAAGTATAAAAGAAATTTAGTTCCCCCAATGTCAAATGATTCATATATATATATATATATATATATATATATATATATATATAACCACTCCAAAGTACTTCAAAAATTTCCCCAGGTTAGAACCTAGAAGAAAGCCACACTTTTTGTTATCTATGCAAATTTTAAGCTTGATAAATAACACTGGGGATGGGAGGTGACCTTAAAACCTTCCATATATCTTCCTATGCTTCTTTCAGTACAGGAGATCTTGTGGAACAGGCATAGTTAGGAGGCTGAAGCTATGCCCAGACCTAAAGAATGAATCGCCCTTGGTTTTTATATTGTTGTTGCTTTGATTTTAATGCAAGTATCCAAGTATGCCATCATCTCCTGAACTGGTGACACAGGGCACAAGAGGAGTTGTTGAGAGGAGAAAAGGCTGTACTGGTGAAAGCTGACCAGACACATTGGATTTCTCAAGCTTATGAAACACCCCAGGAATGACAATCACTGCAGCCACCCAGTCCCCCTCCAGTCTTGCTCAAGAGTCTTTCCATGTAGGCTCTCAGATCTTGCTAGCCATTGTAGGGTACTGTTTCCTTCTGAGCTGAGCTTCCCCAAGCTACAATTCTTCTTCTTCTTCTTCTTCTTCTTCTTCTTCTTCTTCTTCTTCTTCTTCTTCTTCTTCTTCTTCTTCTTCTTCTTCTTCTTCTTCTTCTTCTTCTTCTTCACCACAAATTTCTTCCACTTAATACAGAACATCCTACCTTCTATGATAAAGGTCATAGTTAAAACCAAAGAGTTTCACAAAAACAATAACCTCCTTGTTCTCCACGTCTCTCTACTGTACAACCTCCTCACAGGGGAAACAACTGCAAGAAGGAATCTTGGTTTGAATAGAAATTGATTAAAGTGCTTTTTTTTCCAGTTTCAACACTACATCTTCTAAACTCTTAGTTTCCAGTGACCTTTAAAAAAATCAAATGCAGAAATTGCAACAATTGAAAAGAAAAAAATCTAACTTTAAATGCCATTTAACAATTTTCCAATTCTTGTTTTTCGTTTTTGTTAGTGTTTTTGGTTTTTTGTTTGTTTGTTTGTTTTTTGATAAATTGAGACTGAAATTCCAAGGAGTGGATGCCTCCACCATCACCATAACTCACCAGGGATACTGCCACCCTTAAAATGCAGAGACAACCACGACTGATAGCCCAGAAACTTCTCCCAAGAATGTTATTCCATACTTAGAAACCTACTAAAGAAACTTCAGGAAACGTTTACAGCTATAGACATAATTATTTACACTGGAAACACACAGGAAGACTTTCCAATGATTAAACATGCATTTATACATAATGTACAAATATATACACACATATATGTATATGATCCTCTCCCTCTGTCTCTGTCTCTCTCTCTCTCTCTGTCTCTCTCTCTCTCTCTCTCTTTCTCTAACACACACACACACACACACACATCACATCACATTTTGCTACCTGCATATATTCCTAAACACTTCAGACTTATGAAATGAAATAAAAAGATACAAACCACAACTCCTAGCTGAGTCAATTCCTTCACACAGGTCTGGATAATGGTGCTCAGGCCCCTTCATCAGTGTCTTACTCTCTGTGACTCCTTGCCTGTCAGGGCCTGTGCTTCCCTTCCCACACTGCCTTTCCCACACTGAATCCCAACCTTTCTGTCATTCCCTAAAACAGCACTTGTCTTAAGTTGTTGCACCTACCGGAGTGCCCATGGAGGTTTATAAGGGAACTAGAAAGGCAGTGCAGGGAATAGTGTTTGATGCTTTTTCAGAAGACCCAAGTTGAGATCCCAGCAGCTGTGAGCGGCATCTCACAGCCTCCTCTAACACTAGCTGCAAGGGATCTGACACCCTCTTCTGGCCTTCACAGTCACCCATAGGCATATGGAATATGCACGCACACTCTTAAAAAATAAAAATGAATCTTTTTTTAAAAAGGAAAGTTCAAGAGGGATTTTGGAAAAATCTAACAGACTCGTGGAAGTATTAGTCACCGCTGTCCTCAAGTTAACTGAGCATCTTCACCACACAGAACATCCCCATGTGTTCCAGGCCTCCTCTGCTGCCTTCTGAACACCTGTACACTGGTGCCCCCCCCCAACTTTCACTGTCCAATGCTCTTCTTTGGGCTTTCCACGAGCATGGAGTTTCATCACTTTACCACACAGAGTCAGTCACTTCTCTCCATGTCTTCTACTTTTTGAGCAAAAGGACTCGTTATGGTGATTTTTTTTCCTAAGCAAAACATGTTTGTTTAACATGGATTTACACCATGATTAGGGAGAAGAAAGTAGAAATGATCATAGTAGGTTTTTGTTTAATGTTCTATTTTAACTGGGGAGAGAGAGAGAGAGAGAGAGAGAGAGAGAGAGAGAGAGAGAGAGAGAGAGAGAGAGAGAGAGAGGCAGAAAGGCAGAGAGACACAGAGAATGAACACACTGAATGTTCTGGAAGAACACTGCCTACTAGCATGCTTCCACTCTCTTCTCACCCACATTCTCCTCGCAGCAGGATGATTTAAAATCACAACCCAATACTTTCCTGCTTGAAATTTTTTAGAGGCTTCAGTAAAGCCAAACACCTTCCCCAGACACTGCAGTCTCTGCCCCCTGCCCCTGCCCCTGCCCCTGCCCCTGCCCCTGCCCCTGCCCCTGCCCCTGCCCCTGCCCCTGCCCCTGCCCCTGCCCCTGCCCACAATGTTCTACATGTCCTGATACTTCTTCAGGACCTAAGCATCTGCCTAGCCTTCTCCATGAGACTGGCGTTGCTGATGTTTTGTTTTGTTTTGTTTTGCCCGTCTTAACTACGATTGCAGCACCTCAGAAGACCTTGTGAGTACACTGACTGGAAGCAAGTACAGTTATTCTCCACTGGGATTAAAATAAGAACTTAGCAATGCCAAAATTCAGATCTGTACTCTCAGTGGCAGTAAGTTCCACTCGTGGATTAATCCCTTGTGCCCAGCCTCACTCATTCTTGTCTGAGACAAAACTGGATGCCTTCTATACATCAGCTCATCTTCTGACATTCTAGAAATGTTATTTTTAAAAATGTTTGCTTTTCTTATTGGTGCCTAAACAGACCCAGCTCTAACACCAAGGACCTTTGAAACATGAATTTTGTGTTCTGCCTCCACTCCTGGACCCTCTTCAGGAGCCGATCCTTAATTTTTCATGTTCCTGTTGTTTCCAGCCAATTACTTCTTGCTTCAAGCTTTGTTATAGCTTGCTTATATCATCTTTGAAAGAGCCTTGAATATTTCAAATATTGAAGTACAAAGCAAATAGTTAAATACTATGTCAAACACAGTTCTCACTAGGCCATGTGTCTATGACTATAAGATCGGTTATAAGCTGACAGGAAGAAAGAAGGGAGAGAAAGATGTTTCCTGTTCTGGGAGCCTGTGCCTCATGGTCAGGCTCTCCCATTAATAAAGCTCCAGCAGTCACCAGCCCTCCCCACGCCCAGCCCACTCCCACACTGAATCACTATCTGCATTGTCTCACAGCAATGCCATGGCCATTTGACTGAACTCTTTCAGCTGGGATCTGTCTCTCTCTGTCAGAGCATGGGGCCCAGGTCTGAACAGTGACCATGTGGATGTCATTCCAATGAATCCCATAGACCAGTAGCTTGCACTCTGACTGCCTAGCCTGACCACATACTATCTGTAGTGTTGAATTTGTATTCTCCCTAAGTAGACAATCAGTCTCATAAGAGGATTCCTGTTACTAACTTCCTTTGAGTCTCTTGAGCATGTCACATAAAGGGGACATTGTAATTCATCACTGGGTACTTGCAATTATTACAAATTCCTGATTTCTGTAGATGTTCAACAGAAGTATAAAAAATAGCAAAGATTAGAGGGAAAAGCTTCTGGTCTAATACAATCTCACTATGTCTGTAGGAAAGGCTCACTGGGAGACCAGAAAAGACACATGGGACTAAGCATGGGACACTTAAGGGAGAAGAAAACAGGGGTGTGGGGGAAAGGCTATTGCTCCCAGGGGGAGATGGGTAGCCTTGAACAAGGAAAACTAGAAATCCAAGAAGAACAGCAAAGGCCATTGGCTGTAAATGTAGAGAGAACAGAAAGGAAAAGAAGAAATTAGCATTTGCTGTTCACCAGTGCCAGACAAAATGTTGAATGCTTTATATATCCCAAGATGCTAACAGATCCCAAATTGTCCATAAACTATAGAACTGAGAACTGAGTCCCAGTCTACCTAGCAAGGAAGTCTCAAGTTCATAAATTAACATAAAGAGTTCAGATAGTGATAGGAATAGAAGAAAAAATGTCTCATGATAGAAGGGCTTTTAAAGAAAAGAGGGAAAGAGAAGATAGAAAGAGTGTCAGGTTGAAAGATTAGGAGCAGCAAATCTGTGTGGGGCTACAAGGATGGGGGACTTAAGATACTAAACAAGCCCACAGCAGACATGGTAATCCATATTTTAAAGTCCTGGTCATTTTTCTCTAGTCTAAGAAACAATTCACTGCATTCTCATAATTAAGAGAATTTGTTGTGTATTTTTGATATAGGGTCTTACTGAGTATCTCTGGCTAGCCTATGGAAGCAGGCCAACCTCAAACTCAGAAATTTGCCTGCTTCTGCCTCTTCAGTGCTGAGACTCAAAATGTAAGCTCACAAGCCTGAGAACTTAATTTTAAGTTCCCTTGATTTGTTCATGGACTGGTTCATAATGGAATATTCTCAGGAAGGAAGAAACCACGTGTAAAACACATTTCATTTTAAAAGAATGACCCATTAGAAGGGTGAGGAAGTAAGCCATAGATAGGAAGGAAATGTGTGCAAAAGCACGACGACTATAATGAAGGAATCACATTCGAAATACATCACTGCTCCTCCAAAGCTTCGACAATAAAAAACAAGTCAGAGTTTTTAAGTGGGCAAAAGATCTGAACGGATATTCTCCCAAAGAAGATTATCAGATGAAAAGTACATGAAAATATGTTGATGATTATATTGCTGGAGAATTGCAAGTTACAATGAGCAACTACTGCACGCCAATTATGTAGGAAGCAATCCAGTATGTAGAAAGACTAACAGCCTATAGATACCCGAAACAACTGCAAAGTTTGTTTTGGAAGGCAGCTTGAGATGTCTGGATAAACTCCAAGCAGTCATACGCTATAAGCCAGCAGTTGCCCTCATGGGCCACTATCCAAATACACTGAAAACTTATGACCACACAAAGATCTGTCCATGACTGTTTAGAAATCTTATTCAGAATTGGAAAAAAAAAAGGTTGTCTTGCGATGGATAGATGGATAAAGAAACTAGAGTATGTTCATGAAGTAGAATACTTCCCAGTAATGAAAACAAATGAACTATTAAATCTCATGGCTTTTCCATAAAAGAAAGAAAACTGCATTCACATCACTCAGTGAAGGAAGCCCATCTGAAAAGCTAAAATGAAATGATTCCAGCTACATGGCATTCTAGAAAAGGCAAAACTAACCAGTGGGTAGTGCAGATTCAGGAAAGATGGATGACGAGGTGGGACTCTGGGCAATGCTGGGAAGGGCAACCATACTATAACAATGAGTACATGGCATTATGAATGTCTGAAAAGTCAAAAAAAATCTACAACAAAAACTATAGTGTTTTGCCACTCTATTATATAATAAACATCCCACAGCAATCTAAGACATTATTGATAACAAAAGGGATTGTGTGTGTGAGGGGCGGAGAAAGAGCGATGTACATATACTTACTTAATTTTTCTACAAACCTAAAACTACTCTAAAAAAATAAAGTGAATTAATTTGAAAAGTATTATGCCAAATTGAACTTTATACTAAGTTCAGTAACTAGTCATCTGAGACTACAGACAGGTGTATTTTTAGCTAAACTGTAATTACATCATTTCTCTTTCCTCCCTCAAACATATCCCACATCCTCGTCCTTCTCCTCTTCCTCCTTCTCCTCCAGTCTCTCCAACGACCACCATAACCCCTCGCAACTTCATGACCTCTAACTCTGTGATTACAGTTGTTACTAGTGCACACAAATGCACAGCTATATAGATACATCCTACCTTGTCTGTCCAGGGCTGACCTTGTCAGTAAATATGTGTACTCAGTGGAAATTTTGCTGAGGGTTAGCCAAGTTTAATTTCTCCTAATTCTGAGACCAGCCTTTACTTTTTTTCCCCAAGAACTACCAAGTATTTTTATTTCTGGGATTACTATTGTTAATAATGTTCTTATTAATCAATTCATATCAAAGACCACAATCTTATCTCGTCACAAGTCTATTTATTTAATTTTGTTTTTCCTTTATTATTAAACTAATAAAATTTGTTTTAAAATATACAACTCAGTATTGACATTTTTTTAAATAAAGGACAACATTTAATTGAGCTGGCTTACAGATTCGGAAGTTCAGTCCATTATCATTAAGGTGTGAACATGGGAGGATCCAGGCAGGCATGGTGCAGGCAGAGCTGAGAGTTCTACATCTTCATCTGAAGGCTGTTTAGTGGAAGACTGACTTCCAGGCAGCTAGGATGAGGATCTTAAGCCCACACTCACAGTGACACACTACTCCAACAAGGTCACACCTCCTAATAGTGCTACTCCCTGAACCAAGCATATACAAACAATCACATTCCACTCCCTGGCCCCCAAAGCTTGTTCAAACACATGAGTCTATAGGGGCCATACCTACCCATAGCATAATAAAAAAATTTAGTCCAACTTCCAAAGCCCCATAGTCTATAGCAGTCTCAACAATATTAAAAGTCCAAAGTTCAAGATCTCCTGTGAGATTTATCCAGTCACTTAAGTGTAATCCCCAAAGCAAGACAGGAACCCAGCTGGGCAAACTTCAAACTCTGCATCTTCATGTCTGATAGCAAAGCAGTCTTCATATCTCCAACTCTTTTTGATCTTTGTTGGCTGCAATTAAGTTCTTTTTCCTGATCTGGTTCTACTCCACTAGCAGCTTTTCTCAGCAGATAGCCCACGACTCTGGTATCTTGAACATCTTGGGGTCTTCAAGGCAACTTCAATGTTAGAGTTTTTTGTTTCAGTGTCTGATATCCACACATGATCTTCTGGTCTTCTCCAAAGGGCTGACCTCACTTCTCCAGCTCTGCCCTCTGTAGTACTCTAAGCTCAGGTTGATCCACTCCACTGCTGCTGCTGTTCTTGGTGGTCATTACATAGTACTGGCATCTCCAATATACTGGGATCTTCTACTGCAACTAGGCCTCACCAATAGCCTCTCATAGGCTTTGTTCATGCTGCCAAGCCTCAAATCCTTTGCATGACCCCTTTAGTCCTGGGCCATAAACTACAACTGAGGCTGCACTTTCATCAATGTCCTTCTATGGCCTCTCATAGTGCCAAGCCTCAATCGTTCTTCATGACCCTTTCATGCCTTCAAAACCAGTACCACCTAGGTGACTCCTACACATTACCAAGTACAGCTGCAGCATAAGTTACAACCTTGGCTACCTCTTTTAGCTCTCAGAAAACACTTCCCAGAAGAGTTCACCTCAGTGATGCTGGTCTCTTCTTAATCACTGCCAGTTTCTTAGCTCCAGCTAACCAGCATCAATTGTTCTAGTAGTCCCTTCTATATTTCATTCTAAAGCCAGAACCACATGGCCAAAATAGCTGAGTTCTGCTGCTTGTTGTAGGAGCTGGAACATGGCCCCCTTATTTTATTACATTATCACCAGCTTTCTGTTTTCCAACTCCTCCCAGTATTGACATTTTTTAAGTCATCAAAATAATTTATAATAGTTAAATGCCTCTGAAATATGCATGATCTTCTGAAGCTAAAAGTAATATGCACTCAACCGGTTTTAAAAATCGATTTGGAACATTAAGCATGATAGAAGTAGAAAAAAATCTCTTATGAAGAACTAACTCTATGAAAGGAAATTGTGACAGGTTCCTTATTAGACATAAACAATTCTATCTCCAAGGGAAAATACATAGTGTAACTGTGGCTTCATAGAATGAGTTGGGTAGTGTTCCTTCTGTTTCTATTTTGTGGAGTAGTTTAGAGTATTGGTATTAGGTCTTCTTTGAAGGCCTGATAGAATTCTGCACTAAATCCATCTGGTCCTGGGCTTTTTGTTGTTGTTGGGAAACTTTTAATGACTGCTTCTATTTCTTTAGGGGAAATGGGATGTTTTAGATGGTTTATCTGTTCCTGATTTAACTTTGTTATTTTGTATCTGTCTAGAAAATTGTCCATTTCATCCAGATTTTCCAGTTGTGTTGAGTATAGGCTTTTGTAGTACAATATGATGGGTTTTTTTTATTTTATTTCCTCAGTTTCTGTTGTTATATCTCCCTTTTCGTTTCTGATTTTGTTAATTTGGATACTGTTTCTGTGCCCTCTAGTTAGTCTGGCTAAGGGTTTATCTATCTTGTTGACTTTCTCAAAGAACCAGCTCCTGGTTTTGTTGATTCTTTGTGTAGTTCTTTTTGTTTCTCCTTGGTTGATTTCAGCCCTGAGTTTGATTATTTCTCTTTTTTTCAATTGGGTATTTATTTCATTTACATTTCCAATGCTATCCCAAAAGTCCCCCACACGCTCCCCCACCCACCCACTCCCACTTCTTGGTCCTGTCATTCCCCTGTACTGAGGCATATAAAGTTTGCACGACCAATGGGCCTCTCTTTCCACTGATGGCCAATTAGGCCATCTTCTGATTCATATGCAGCTAGAAACACAAGCTCCTGGGGGATGGGGAGGGGGGGGGGTTACTGCTTAGTTCATATTGTTGTTCCACCTATAGGATTGCAGATCCCTTTAGCTCCTTGGGTACTTTCTCTAGCTCCTCCATTGGGGGCCCTGTGATCCATCCAAGTGAGCATCCACTTCTGTGTTTGCTAGGCCCCGACATAGTCTCACAAGAGACAGCTCTATCTGGGTCCTTTCAGCAAAATCTTGCTAGTGTATGCAATGGTGTCAGCGTTTGGAAGCTGATTATGGGATGGGTCCCCGGATATGCAGTCTCTAGATGGTCCATCCTTTCATCACAGCTCCAAACTTTGTCTCTATAACTCCTTCCATGGGTGTTTTGCTCCCAATTCTAAGAAGGGGCAAAGTGTCCACACTTTGGTCTTCGTTCTTCTTGAGTTTCATGCGTTTAGCAAATTGTATCTTATATCTTGGGTATCCTAAGATTCTGGGCTAATATCCACTTATCAGTGAGTACATATTGTGTGAATTCCTTTGTGATTGGGTTACCTCACTCAGGATGATGCCCTCCAGGTCCATCCAATTGCCTAAGAATTTCATAAATTCATTCTTTGTAATAGCTGAGTAGTATTCCATTGTGTAAATGTACCACGTTTTCTGTATCCATTCCTCTGTTGAGGGGCATCTGGGTTCTTTCCAGCTTCTGGCTATTATAAATAAGGCTGCTATGAACATAGTGGAGCATGTGTCCTTCTTACCAGTTGGAACATCTTCTGGATATATGCCCAGGTGAGGTATTGTGGGATCCTCCGGTAGTATTATGTCCAATTTTCTGAGGAACCGCCAGACTGATTTCCAGAGTGGTTGTACAAGCTTGCAAGCCCACCAACAATGGAGGAGTGTTCCTCTTTCTCCACATCCTCGCCAGCATCTGCTGTCACCTGAATTTTTGATCTTAGCCATTTTGACTGGTGTGAGGTGGGATCTCAGGGTTGTTTTGATTTGCATTTCCTGATGATTAAGTATGGTGAACATTTTTTCAGGTGCTTCTCAGCCATTCGGTATTCCTCAGGTGAGAATTCTTTGTTCATCTCTGAGCCCCATTTTTTAATGGGGTTATTAGATTTTCTGGAGTCCACCTTCTTGAGTTCTTTATATATATTGGATATTAGTCCCCTATCTGAATTAGGATAGGTAAAGATCCTTTCCCAAACTGTTGGTGGTCTTTTTGTCTTATTGATGGTGTCTTTTGCCTTGCAGAAGCTTTACAACGTTATGAGGTCCCATTTGTCGATTCTCGATATTACAGCACAAGCCATTAATGTTCTATTCAGGAATTTTTTCCCTGAACCCATATCTTCGAAGCTTTTCCCTACTTTCTCATCTATAAGTTTCAGTGTCTCTGGTTTTATGTGGAGTTCCTTAATCCACTTAGATTTGACCTTAGTACAAGGAGATAGGAATGGATCAATTCGCATTCTTCTACATGATAACCGCCAGTTGTGCCAGCACCATTTGTTGAAAATGCTGTCTTTTTTCCACTGGATGGTTTTAGCTCCCTTGTCAAAGATCAAGGGACCATAGGTGTGTAGGTTCATCTCTAGGTCTTCAATTCTATTCCATTGGTCTAGTTGTCTGTCTCTATACCAGTACCATGCAGTTTTTTATCACAATTGCTCTGTAGTACAGCTTTAGGTCAGGCATGGTGATTCCACCAGAGGTTCTTTTATCCTTGAGAAGAGTTTTTGCTATCCTAGGTTTTTTGTTATTCCAGATGAATCTGCCAATTGCCCTTTCTAATTAGTTGAAGAATTGAGTTGGAAATTTGATGGGGATTGCATTGAATCTGTAGATTGCTTTTGGCTGTCTACTCCTCTTGGGTATATTTGATTCTTTTTGTTCTAGAGCTTCCAGGTGTTCTGTTAAGCTGGTAGTGTATGCTATCTCCAGTTTTTTTGTTTTTTGTTTTTGTTTTTGTTTTTGTTTTGTTTGTCTTTGTTTTTGTTTTTGTTTTGGAGGCACTCAGAGCTGAGTTTTCCTCTTAGCACTGCTTTCATTGTGTCCCATAAGTTTGGGTATATTGTGCCTTCATTTTCATTAAATTCTAAAAAGCCTTTAATTTCTTTATTTCTTCCCTGATCAAGTTATCATTCAATAGGGCATTGTTCAGCTTCCATGTCTATGTGGGTGTTCTGTTGTTTTTGTTGGAATTAAAGACAAGCCTTAGTCGCCTTAGTCCATGGTGATCTGATAGAATGCATGGGATTATTTCAATCTTCTTTTATCTGTTGAGGTCTATTTTGTAACCAATTATATTGTCAATTTTGGAGAAGGTACCATTAGGTGCTGAGAAGAAGGCATGTTCTTTTGTTTTAGGATGAAATGTTCTGTAGATATCTGTTATATCCACTTGTTTCATAACTTCTGTTAGTTTCACTGTGTCTTGTTTAGTTTGTGTTTCCATGATCTGTCCATTGCTGAGAGTGGGTTGTTGAAGTCTCCCACTATTATTGTATGAGGTGCAATGTGTGCTTTGAGCCTTTAGTCAAGTTTCTTTTATGAATTTGGGTGCCCTTGCATTTGGAGCATAGATGCTCAGAATTGAGAGTTCTTAGTATCCTTTTCCTTTGATGAGTATGAAGTGTTCTTCCTTGTCCTCTTTGAAAACTTTTTAAAGTTTTCAAAGTTAAAAGTTGATTTTATTCAATATTAGAATGGCTACTTGTTTCTTGACACCATTTGCTTGGAAAATTGTTTTACAGCCCTTTACTCTGAGGAAGTGTCTGTCTTTGACACTAAGGTATATTTTCTGTATACAACAAAATGCTGGGTCTTATTTAGGTATCCCGTCTGTTAGTCTATGTCTTTTTATTGGGAAATTGATTCCATTGATGTTAAGAGATATTAAGGAATAATGATTGCTGCTTCCTGTTATTTTTCATGTTATTTTTGTTTGTGTGGCTATCTTTGGGTTTGTTGAGAGATTAATTTCTTGCTTTTCTACGGTGTAGTTTTCTTCCCTATGTTGGTGTTTTCCATCTATTATCCTTTGTAGTGCTGAATCTGTGGAAAGATACTATGTAAATTTGGTTTTGTCATGAAATATCTTGGTTTCTCCATCTATGGTAATTGAGAGTTTTGCTGAGTATAGTAGCCTGGGATGGCATTTGTGTTCTCTTAAGGGCCATATAACATCTGCCTAGTATTTTCTAGCTTTCAGAGTCTCTGGTGAGAAGTCTGGAGTCATTCTGATAGGTCTTTCTTAATATGTTACTTGACCTTTTTTTCTTACTGCTTTCAATATTCTTTCTTTGTTTTGTGCATTTGATGTTTTGACTATTATTATGTGACAGGAGGAATTTCTTTTCTGGTCCAATATATTTGGAGTTCTATAGGCCTCTTATTAAGGACATTTCTTTCTTTAGGTCAGGGAAGTTTTCTTCTATAACTTTGTTGAAGATATTTACTAGCCCTTTAAGTTGGGAATCTTCATGTTCTTCTATACCTATTATCCTTAGATTTGGTCTTATCATTGTGTCCTGAATTTCCTGGATGTTTGGAGTTTGGAATTTTTTGCATTTTGTATTTTCTTTGATTGTTGTGTCAATGTTTTCTATGGTATCTTCTGCACCTGAGATTCTCTTTTTTATCTCTTGTATTCTGTTGCTGATACTCCCATCTATGACCCCTGATTTCTTCCCTAGGTTTTCTATCTCCAGGGTTGGCTCCCTTTGTGATTTCTTTATTGTTTCTATTTCCATTTTTAGATCCTCGAAGGTTTTGTTCAATTCCATCATTTGGTTGTGTTTTCCTGTAATTATTTAAGGGATTTTTGTGTTTCCTTTTTAAGGACTTCTAGCTGTTTACCTGTGTTCTCTTGTATTTCTTTAAGGGAGTTATTTAGTCCTTCTTAAAGTCCTCTATCATCATCATAAGATGTGATTTTAAATCAGAGTTTTGTTTTTCTGGTGTGTTGGGGTATCCAGGGCCCACTGTGGTCGGAGAACTGGTTTCTGATGATGCCAAGAAGCCTTGGTTTCTGTTGCTTATGTTCTTGCCCTTGTCTCTCATATCTGGTTATCTCTGATATTATCTGGCCTTGCTGTCTCTGACTGTGGCTTGTCCTTCCTGCAAGTCTATGTGTCAGTACTCCTGGGAAATCAGTTCTCTCCAGGAGGAATTTGGGTATGGAGAGATGTGGCACAGGATCAGCTCCGGGGTGTAGACAGAAACCAGAAGGATCCTGTCCCCAGCTGTTCCTTGGTGCCTGTGTCCTGATGACTCTGGTGGATCCTTCTTGGGCCAGGAATTTGAACAGGAGTGGTGGTCTTACCTGTGCTCACAGGTGTGTCAGCACTCCAGGGAGACCAGCTCTCTCCAGTGGTATTTGGGTATGGAGTGCTATGGCACAGGATCAGCTCCGGGCCCAGCCTTTACTTTTAAGAATAGTCCTAAAGCTGCATATAATTTCAAATTTCTGCTTATGATGATTGCATTGTTTTCATACTTATTTAGTTTTCTAATAACTTTACAATTCCAAATTAGAGTAAATTTGATTTCAGTGGTAGGAGATTTTGTAAGGACCTAATCGTGAGGACAAAGGGTGTTCTTTCTAAACATATTTTTAAAAAAGAACTGTCTTTTGCAAATACTCATTTCTTCCCCCCACCCAAAAAACCTCTCATTGGGATCTAGGGAGTAGTCCCACCACTCTAAATAAATAAATAAATAAATAAATAAATAAATAAATGCCCAGTGATCATATAGCTCCAACCCAAAACACAATGCATCTGAGTTAAATGTCTCTTGCCCCAGCCCACGTCACAGAAAAAGAAAAGACTTGTGATGTCCACGCTGAAGTGTCACCGTTTGCTCATTATGACTTTATGTGGTTTCGTGAAAGGAGAGGGACTGTCATTGTGTTACAGTGTTTGCAGAAACAGGAAAGGAAGAAGAGGAAGCAATCAGAGTCCTAGACAGCCGCACATCGAGTGCAGAGAGGACCAGTAGGACAAGTGGGACATTGGGGAATTTCCTCCAAGTTTGAGAACCAAACAAGTGAGACAGCACCACAGTTAGAGTACATTCAAACTGGCTGGCGCAGGAGTGAAATAGACGGACAGGCTGGGGACCTCCTGGCTGCTGCTGATGGCCTTTGTCCTTTGTGAGAGTGCAGAAGACAGGAACTGCAACTCAGCATTTCAACGAGAGGTGAAGTATGACCGTTTGAGAAAGAACCATCAACCTCACAGGTTTCATGCATTTCCAGGAGGCACCTAGTGAGATCTTGTTTAGAGTCAAGAGAATGACTAGGCAAAATATTGAGTCTCATCTCTTGAGCTAGGCTTGGTAGCCTCACACCTGTTACTCCAACACTTGGGAGGCAGGGTGGCTGCAAGATCAAAGCTAGTCTGGTCAACAGAGAGCTTCAGGCCAACAAGCTACATAATAAGGATCTGGAAAGAAACAGGGAGGGAGAGAAAAGAGAGAGGGCAAAGAGAGAGGAAGAGAGGAGAGAAGAAAGTAAAAGAAAAAGAGAGAGAAAAGAGGAGAGGAGAGGGGGGAGGGGAGGGGAGGGGAGAAAGGAAGAATTTGGGGCCGGGAGGGAGAAAGGAAGAATCAGTGGGAAAAAGAAAGGGAGGAGAGAGGGGGGGAGAGAGAGAGAGAGAGAGAGAGAGAGAGAGAGAGAGAGAGAGAGAAGAGGAGAGGAGAGGAGAGGAGAGGAGAGGAGAAGAGAAGAGAAGAGAAGAGAAGAGAAGAGAAGAGAAGAGAAGAGAAGAGAAGAGAAGAGAAGAGAAGAGAAGAGAAGAGAAGAGAAGAGAAGAGAGGAAAAAGGATAAAACGCAAAATCAAACAGTCTCATCCTCAAAACACTGCTTTGCTCCTAAGAACCATAACAGACTGGGAACAAGTAAACCAACCTTACCACAGCTCCTGTATGCCATGCAGGGCCCAGCCTCTTCTGCTCCCCTAGGGAAGTCCCTTTAGCATAGTTTTACTAGTCCAGAATTTACTGGCTGCTGAGGTCTTGTTAGGCATCACCTCTGAATTCTTGATGTTTTTTTAGAATAAGCAGGGATGAAGCAATGTAATGGTGGAAGATCAGTCACTCAGGTTGTACAGTGACCTCCATACTGATGCATGTCACATGCCTATCCCCTACAACACATGCACACACATGCATACATGCACACACATATACACATGCACACACATGTACACATGCATACATTCACACACATGCACACACATGCATACATGCACACACATGCACACACACATGTACACATGCACACACATGTACACATGCATACATGCACACACATGCATACATGCACACACAGTGTAAAAAAACTAGCAAGAAAATAAATTTAAGTTATAACTTAATTCATATCTATTTTTACTGAGTAAGTTTTCTTTAGGGACATGTAACAAGGCTTTTATAACTTCCAGGTTTGGGGATTAATTTTCAAATTTTGGACTAGCAAGATGGTTCAGTGGGTAAAGGCATTTGCTGCCGCATCTGACCACCTGACTTTGATGCCTGGGACCCACACAGTGAAGGGGAGAAATAATTCCATTAAATTGTCCTCCACACTCCATACCTTATAGGCATATACATAAACACATACAAACATACATACGCACACATATAAACACATACACACGCATAAACATGCACACACGTGCACATAAACACATACATACATACATATGCACACACATGTAATAAAATTAAAAATTCCATTTTAGTTAACTAAATAAAATCTGTGGGAAGATTTCTATAGTAAGATGACAACTAACTCAAACACCCTTTATGGTTAACCTATAGTAATCCTCTTTCCACTTTAATTTTTATTTCTTTAATATCTTTAGCATCCGAGACTATAATGCAAATCAATTCTCACTTTTTTTCAGATTATCCATCAGAGCCTCCATAATTACATATGTGAACACACATACAGGAATAGACTGGATTTAATCAGCATTCATTCACTAGAAGTTTTATTATGTCATTTGACTCCCCCCCCCCAAAAGTGTGATTTCTCCAAAACTTAATCAACTGTTCAGTTGTATGCTAATGAATAGGCATTTACAGCAAGTGAATTTGAGAAGAAACTACCATTTGGGTGAAGCTGCGGTGGTATAGGTCGTGAGGGCATAGCATAGCACATAGCATCAGCCACCCCCACATACCCTTTTAATACTCTATTAAGCATTCTGAAAATCTCACGGGGCTCTGAGCCCATTCCGCCTGATCCTGTGAGAGGTGAAGTTACTGGCATCACACAGCCCCCAAAGGGCAGCTTCCGTGTCGGAGTAAAGGGAGCTAACAAGGGTGATTAGAGTCTTGGGGAGCAAAGTGACCGAAGCTGTGGTTTAACTATCAATTTCAGATCTGAGTTGTTGCCCCCGCTGAGAAAGAGAAACGTTTTGGTTGTTTGATGGAGACTGGATCTCAAGAACTCCCACCAGCACCTCAGTTCGCCAAAGAGGAAACAGCGTGATCATTTTCACAGTGGCCATGTTCCAGAGAAGGAGCCCATTTCTCTCTCACTGTCTGGTTCTCTGTGCTTACATCCCCCACCCTCACACCTGCTGCAGTCTAGTTAAGCTAACCATCAACAGGTTCATCTGCATGACATCTGTCATTTCTTGGCTGGGGCAGGGGGGTGGACATGGAAACTTTGATTTGCAGGTATAAGTGAGCAAGCTACCTGTCAAACTCTTAAAAAACATTCTCCAAGGGGGTGGTCTGATTTTAGCCACTTAGTAAGCCTCCCTTAACCACTACAGTGCCCTCCCTCTCTGCGCTGCTCCCGCTGAATCCTGTGGAGCTCCTTAGCGCTGTGAAACTGTCCTTCACACAAACACTATAAATTATGTCCTTCGTGCAACACCCATGCCGTATTCACATCAGATTCAGGGAACACGTCTGTTCCTTGGCTAGGTCTGGGCTCAGTGTTCTTAGGAAAATTAAATAAATATCAGAAGGGGAGAATGTGATGGGGAGGGAAGGTGAAAAGTGGGACACAAAAAGTCAATTTTTCTTTATGTTCAGTTACTGTCCAAAAGACAAGCCATTGGATGCACGTGTGCTCGAAGTCACTGGAAAGAACCAAAACCAAACTCTGACAAGGTGCAGGAGGTGCAGTGGATCAACTTATACCTCTACCGGAGACCAGCACTATCAATCAGCCTTGCGTCATGGGACGGGGGAGGGGCTCATCAGGCCCCGCCCCTCCCAGGGTTACTGGGAAAGAAAGACTCCTATTTATTCCTCAATGGTGTAGCCCTGCTAAGTTGCCCTTAGTTGAATAAATAACTGCCCACCTATGCTCATGCAGGCATCCCTATGTAGTGGAACACACACACACACACGCAAACAAACAAATAAACAAACAAACAAAAAACAAGAAAAAAAGGTAGGAAATGAAGATAGAAGGAACTTGCTGGTTAAAGGAAGGTTACATGGGAAGGGGAAGGGGGACAAAGAAGATAATGGAAAGGAGATAATAGGATTAAAGTAATATGTGTGTGTGTGTGCATATATTTATCTGATATTGTGAAAGAATAATTAACTTTTTAAAAATCAGACCATTATATTTGAGAATTATCAATTATCCTCCTCAAGAGATAGGTCAGGCTGACCAACTTGAAGCCCTAATTGGCCAAAGTTATACATATCTATCCTGAGAATAAACAGAAGTTTAAACCCTGAAAGTCTCACCTACTCAATAAATACTTAGCAAAACTCCATGGGGATGGCTTGAAGCAAGGCAGTCTGGCTAAGGTGACTTACAGTGTCACCTGAGGCAAACAGAAGTCTGTGCCCACTTTTGCGGAATGGCTAAGGGACCAGTCTCAGAAGCAGCTGGCCCAGGCAAGACTGACCCCTCATGCTCAATCACAGAAAAATAAATCTAATTAACAGTAGACAGACTTCTGGCTTTAGAAATACTGATAATTTTAATTGAAAAGGGAGACTATAGAAGGCAGATCTAAAAGTTACTTTTCTGTGTAAACAGACTCACACCTGATCTTGAAACAAACACTTGAACAAAGCTTCAGAAGTCCAGAGCCCTAGTTTTTTTGTCCACCTGAAATCTGTGACTTCAGCCAAGTCGTTTCAGCTTTTGGGACTTTCCTTTTCTGCTTAGGAGGGCTATGGCTCCTGATGTGCCTAGACAGATAACATGATCAAATGTTCGGTAGTTTGAACTCCACAGGTCTCTTTAGCATTGGTTTTCTGTACCTGAACACTGAAAAAAACATGTGTATGAATAAACAGAGTTGTGATACAGTAAGCTTGGGGCTTACTTTTCTGAGGTAGAAACAGTGTATTCATTCTTGTGTGCATGCATGTGCACACATACGTGCATTGAAAGCCAGAAGACCACTTCAGATCTCAGGATATGGTCACCTTTTTGAGACTCAACCTGGCCTGGAGAATGCCATGTAAGCTAAGCTGGCTAGCTAGCAAGTCACAGATGCCTGCCTATCTCTACCTCCCCAGAGCTGGGGTTCCAAGCGTGAGCTACGACAACCAAGACTTTATTTGTACGTGGTCTTCTAGGACTCAAATACAGGCATTCTTAACCTCTGAACTATCTCTCCAGCCCTCGTCCATATTTTTGTAATCCTTGCAAATAATGCAATGGAAATAATATTCAAGATCCACTTATGCTCATCATCACCGAAGTCACAACATTCAACCCACCAGTTATTGCTAATGATGTGTGTGTGTGTGTGTGTGTGTGTGTGTGTGTGTGTGTGTGTGTGTGTAATCATGAATATTTTGAAAACCGTATTTCAATATAACTGGCTCCTTTGTAACCCTGCACTTTGCTCTCTATAAGGCACTGTTCTGAGGAAAGGTTTTTGAGCTTCATCCCATTACCAGCTTGACATAGTTTCAGTGACTAGATTTTTCTAGAAATTTCTAGCCATTTGGCCACTTCTCACAGCGACTCTAGACTCTCCCCAGCAAGTCCATACCTGTAATCTAGACTTCAGGCCACTCCTGGCAATCAAGACTCCCACCTAAAACAACACGTACCAGGTGCTTATACAACGTGAGTTTGACACCTTATAGAAAGAGTTTTTCGGAGCTAGCACCTGCTGGATCTCGCACGGCACCGCGGCTTCGTATGTCCCTCTGCTAAACCTAGTGTGCTCCAGCATATGCTACTGTGTAGTTCCTAAGGACTGCCAATGACAGGCCAAGTACCTGAAAGTAGTGGGAAATTCTCCTTTGTGAGGTAGGAGCAAGTTTTATACCCTTATAAAATGCAGAAGTCTTGAATAAGCTGAGTGGTTATTTACTGTCTCCTCCTCCCCTCACCTGGCTGCTCTTTGTCTCTTTCTCTCTTGCATTCCAACATAGACTTTGCAAGGCATAGGCAGCAAAGATGCATCAGGGCTGGATTCTCTCTTGCTCTTTCTCAGCATCAGGTGGGTTTAACTCTTAAAGAACGACAGTCTGCCCAAGGTGGTCCTGCCATGACTCAGACTCCAAGGAGCAATGTTAAATTGAAATTCTAGAACAGACATGCAAATAGGCTTCCTCTTGAGTGCCCAGCATCCCTGTGTCACCCGTGGGAGTCGCTGGCTGCAACGTAGAATGAGAAGAATCTCAACAACATGAAGAAATGCCACAGTGAACTGGCAGTGCTCATCGAGGCTATGAAGGTGACGACATACGTCACAACGTGTCATTTACATGCTTGAGGAAAGCATAGCAGCTGCCAGAGGAGGTGCCACCTACGTATTTTCATGAAAAAAAATCGCTGGAAGGGGAACCATGAAAGAAAACTAGACCCCAAGAAACCTTCTGTTTACTGGCTGGCTCTTCACACTCAATGGGCCTCTAAGATTTCACCCGTTCTGGTCAAATGGCTCGGTATCATGAGCTTTCTAATAGGCATGAGACTTAAAAACATAATAACAACAACTAACCCACGTGGAAACGCCCTTGTCATGACTAGCTGATCAAATGAAACTCCGAGTCCTTTTCTAGACCGCATCAACAGTATCACTCACGATGGGCAAAAAGATCTCAACAGTTCACCTTAAAAAAATAAAAATAAAAAAAAAAATTACCCATAAGACCCAGAAACCTGCGACTGCTCTAACGCAAGCACTCCGGCACCGGTGGCCTCTGCTGCTTCGTCTTTCTAGTCATAGTGCCCTTTTGAGCAAGGGTCACTCTTACTCCTAAGAGGAAAGTCGATCTGACTCACTTTCAGAAACTGAAAGCGCACTGTGTCCACAAGAGCCGGGACGCTTACTGTAAAACCACAAAACCACATCAGAATTCTTCAGCTGCTCAGGAAGGAAAAGAGTCAGTGGGCCGAAAAAAAACCTCATCCAGACTTCTCCACACTTCGCCCTCCCGAGGACTCACCGGCTTTGCTAAGAGACTGGGAGCCAACAACAGATTTCCGCAGCCAGTGTAGACTGGGCCTCCGGCTTCTGTTACTGAAAACAGGAGACAATAGCCCTCCCAAGACTCCTTCGGGAAGCAGCACAGCTTTGGTTTTATTGTCTCTTCCCTTTTTCTTGTCATTTTCTTCCCCAAATATCCATCCCAGATCTAAATGTCTGTTACTCAGTTAGTTTGTGCTAGCTGGTATGCCGAGATTAAGAGTTGGACTTTGCTCTGGATCGGGTTCTTTCAGGATTCCAATAGGATGCTTTAATAATTTTATTCTATGGTTGTGTGGAGAACAAACCCAGGCTGACACTTTCATTGGTGAGGTAGCAGGAATCATTTACATTAACAAGAAGGATAAAGGATGCCTCTTGACTATCCACCCTTCTTCCCTCAACCCTTCCGGTCCACAACTCAGGAGGCAAAGTCCGAATTTTGTGATTTCACGGTTTTCTGCTGCCACCTGGTGATGGCTTACAACCAAGCAGTGGTTCTCAATCTTCCTAATGCTGAGACCCTTTTACACAGTTCTTCACACTGTGGTGACCACCTCCCCCAGCCATGAGTGTATTTCGTTGCTATTTCATAAATGTAATTTTGCTACTGTTGTGAATTGTAATGTAAATGCCTGATATGTAGGATATCCGTGACACCCCCCCAAGGGGTCGTGACCCACAGGTTGAGAACTAGAGTTTCCGCAGCCTGAATTTCTGCCATCCTCAGGCTGGCACACGGGGAAGACAAAATGGAAGGTCCCAGACCACTCTATAAGCACCCTGAACCCCCAGAGGAAGCCTGGTGGCAAGATTACAGGATAATCCTCACCTCTTTTCTCTCTCCTGTGTCTGCTTAGCCTAGGTAGTTACTACAGAGGGAGGACCGGTGATAGAGGAGAACCCAGCTCTTCCCTATGCACCTCTAGAGACCGCAGAGGGAATCAGAAAAGAAAAGGTCTGGACCTCTAAGAAGAACTACGGCAAACTCACTGAGGTCGGAGCAGCAGAAGTCACATTCTGTCCCTGTAATTCTGTCTAGAGTTGGTTTTGAGAAGAGAATCCAGGGCAGGTTGGTGGTAGACAATTATAATCCCAGCCCTCAGGAGGCTGAGCCCAAAGGATTGTGAGCAAGCTTACACTTCATCTCAAGACTCTATCTAAGAAGAAAAGAACAAGAGTACAGTGTCAAAGAAACATGAGGGCCAGTGAGATGGCTCTTAGCTCTGTGGGTAAAGGCACTTGCCGCCAAGCCAGATAGCCTATTTGATTCCTCAAACCCTCATGGTAGAAAGATAGAACTGACTTCTCCAAGTTTCAAATGCACACCAGGGGACAACACACACACATAAAAAGATAGATAAGCAAATTTAATTTTAAAAAATTTTAAAGACATAGCCGATTACTTTGTACTTACACTAGGACATATTTTAATATAATCTCCCAAGTGAGTGAGTATTATAATTAGGTAAGTGTATAATTGTGCATATTATTTATGGGATGAAATGTAGTGTTTTGATCCGTGTAAGTATTGTAGAAAGACTCAGTTAACTGATGCTTTATCATCACCTTGTAGGATGGCCCCTTACCTCCTCTTGCATCTTCTGCCTCTCTCAAGCCCCATTGCTTGCTACAGAGTTTAGATATGTAAAAACTGGTCCTTTTTTGAAACACACAGTACATCCCTACTCAAAGGTTTCCTCTATTTATCTTTATATTTTTTTTTCCACTGTTCTTTTTTTATTACATATTTTCCTCAATTACATTTCCAATGCTATCCCAAAAGTCCCCCATACCGCCCCCCACTTCCCTACCCTCCCATTCCCATTCTTTTGGCCCTGGCATTCCCCTATATTGGGGCATATAAAGTTTGCAAGTCCAATGGGCCTCTCTTTCCAGTGATGGCCGACTAGGCCATCTTTCGATACATATGCAGCTAGAGACAAGAGCTCCGGGGTACTGGTTAGTTCATCATGTTGTTCCAACTATAGGGTTGCAGATCCCTTTAGCTCCTTGGGTACTTTCTCTAGCTTCTCCATTGGGAGCCCTGTGATCCATCCAATAGCTGACTGTGAGCATCCACTCCTGTGTTTGCTAGGCCCCTGCATAGTCTCACAAGAGACAGCTATCTTTGGGTCCTTTCAGCAAAATCTTGCTAGTGTATGCAATGGTGTCAGCGTTTAGAAGCTGATTATGGGATGGATCCCTGGATACGGCAGTCTCTAGATGGTCCATCCTTTCATCAAAGCTCCGAACTTTGTCTCTGTAACTCCTTCCCTGGGTGTTTTGTTCCCAATTCTAAGAAGGGGCACAGTGTCCACATTTTGGTCTTCATTCTTGAGTTTCATGCATTTAGCAAATTGTATCTTATATCTTGGGTATCCTAAGTTTTGGGCTAATATCCACTTATCAGTGAATACATATTGTGTGAGTTCCTTTGTGATTGTGTTACCTCACTCAAGATGATGCCCTCCAGGTCCATCCATTTGGCTAGGAATTTCATAAATTCATTCTTTTTAATAGCTGAGTAGTACTCCATTGTGTAAATGTACCATAATTTCTGTATCCATTCCTCTGTTGAGGGACATCTGGGTTCTTTCCAGCTTCTGGCTATTATAAATAGGGCTGCTATGAACATAGTGGAGCATGTGTCCTTCTTACCGGTTGGGACATCTTCTGGATATATGCCCAGAAGAGGTATTGCTGGATCCTCCGGTAGTACTATGTCCAATTTTCTGAGGAACCACCAGACTGATTTCCAGAGTGGTTGTACAAGCTTGCAATCCCACCAACAATGGAGGAGTGTTCCTCTTTCTCCACATCCCCGCCAGCATCTGCTGTCACCTGAATTTTTGATCTTAGCCATTCTGACTGGTGTGAGGTGGAATCTCAGGGTTGTTTTGATTTGCATTTCCCTGATGATTAAGGATGTTGAACATTTTTTCAGGTGCTTCTCTGCCATTTGGTATTCTTCAGGTGAGAATTCTTTGTTCAATTCTGAGCCCCATTTTTTAATGGGGTTATTTGACTTTCTGGAGTCCACCTTCTTGAGTTCCTTATATATATTGGATATTAGACCCTTATCTGATTTAGGATAGGTAAAGATCCTTTCCCAAACTGTTGGTGGTTTTTTTGTCTTATTGATGGTGTCTTTTGCCTTGCAGAAGCTTTGCAGTTTCATGAGGTCCCACTTGTCAATTCTCGATCTTACAGCACAAGCCATTGCTGTTCTATTCAAGAATTTTTCCCCTGTGCCCATATCTTCAAGGCTTTTCCCCACTTTCTCCTCTATAAGTTTCAGTGTCTCTGGTTTTATGTGAAGTTCCTTGATCCACTTAGACTTGACCTTAGTACAAGGAGATAGGAATGGATCGATTCGCATTCTTCTACATGATAACAACCAGTTGTGCCAGCACCATTTGTTGAAAATGCTGTCTTTCTTCCACTGGATGTTTTTAGCTCCCTTGTCAAAGATCAAGTGACCATAGGTGTGTGGGTTCATTTCTGGGTCTTCAATTCTATTCCATTGGTCTATTTGTCTGTCACTATACCAGTACCATGCAGTTTATATCACAATTGCTCTGTAGTAAAGCTTTAGGTCTGGCATGGTGATTCCACCAGAGGTTCTTTTATCCTTGAGAAGAGTTTTTGCTATCCTAGGTTTTTTGTTATTCCAGATGAATTTGCAGATTGCACTTTCTAATTCGTTGAAGAATTGAGTTGGAATTTTGATGGGGATTGCATTGAATCTATAGATTGCTTTTGGCAAGATAGCCATTTTTAAAATGTTGATCCTGCCAATCCATGAGCATGGAAGATCTTTCCATCTTCTGAGATCTTCTATAATTTCTTTCTTCAGAGACTTGAAGTTCTTATTATACAGATCTTTCACTTCCTTAGTTAGAGTCATGCCAAGATATTTTATATTATTTGTGACTATTGAGAAGGGTGTTGTTTCCCTAATTTCTTTCTCAGCCTGTTTATTCTTTGTGTAGAGAAAGGCCATTGATTTCTTTGAGTTAATTTTATATCCAGCTACTTCACTGAAGCTGTTTATCAGGTTTAGGAGTTCTCTGGTGGAATTTTTAGGGTCACTTATATATACTATCATATCATCTGCAAAAAGTGATATTTTGACTTCATCTTTTCCAATTTGTATCCCTTTGATCTCCTTTTGTTGTCGAATTGCTCTGGCTAGGACTTCAAGTACTATGTTGAATAGGTATGGAGAAAGTGGACAGCCTTATCTAGTCCCTGATTTTAGAGGGATTGCTTCAAGCTTCTCACCATTTACTTTGATATTGGCTACTGGTTTGCTATATATTGCTTTTATCATGTTTAGGTATGGGCCTTGAATTCCTGATCTTTCCAAGACTTTTATCATGAATGGGTGTTGGATCTTGTCAAATGCTTTTTCTGCATCTAACGAGATGACCATGTGGTTTTTGTCTTTGAGTTTGTTTATATACTGGATTACGTTGATGGATTTCTGTATATTGAACCATCCCTGCATCCCTGGGATGAAACCTACTTGGTCAGGATGGATGATTGTTTTGATGTGTTCTTGGATTCGGTTAGCAAGAACTTTATTGAGGATTTTTGCATCAATATTCATAAGGGATATTGGTCTGAAGTTTTCTATCTTTGTTGGGTCTTTTTGTGGTTTAGGTATCAGAGTAATTGTGGCTTCATAGAATGAGTTGGGTAGAGTACCTTCTGTTTCTATTTTGTGGAATAGTTTGTGAAGAACTGGGATTAGATCTTCTTTGAAGGTCTGATAGAACTCTGCACTAAACCCATCTGGTCCTGGGCTTTTTTTGGTTGGGAGACTATTAATGACTGCTTCTATTTCTTTGGGGGATATAGGGTTGTTTAGATCATTAACCTGATCTTGGTTCAACTTTGGTACCTGGTATCTGTCTAGGAACTTCTCCATTTCATCCAGGTTCTCCAGTTTTGTTGAGTATAGCCTTTGGTAGAAGGATCTGATGGTGTTTTGGATGTCTTCAGGATCTGTTGTTATGTCTCCTTTTTCATTTCTGATTTTGTTAATTAGAATACTTTCCCTGTGCCCTCTAGTTAGTCTGGCTAAGGGTTTATCTATCTTGTTGATTTTCTCAAAGAACCAGCTCCTTGATTGGTTGATTCTTTGAATAGTTCTTCTTGTTTCCACTTGATTGATTTCGCCCCTGAGTTTGATTATTTCCTGCCATCTACTCCTCTTGGGTGAATTTGCTTCCTTTTGTTCTAGTGCTTTTAGGTGTGTTGTCAAGCTGCTAATGTGTGCTCTTACTAGTTTCTTTTTGGAGGCACTCAGAGCTATGAGTTTTCCTCTTAGAAATGCTTTCATTGCGTCCCATAAGTTTGGGTATGTTGTGGCTTCATTTTCATTGAACTCTAAAAAGTCCTTGATTTCTTTCTTTATTCCTTCCTTGACCAAGGTATCATTGAGAAGAGTGTTGTTCAGTTTCCACGTGAATGTTGGCTTTCTATTATTTATTTTGTTATTGATGATCAGCCTTAGTCCATGGTGATCTGATAGGATGCATGGGACAATTTCAATATTTTTGTATCTGTTGAGTCCTGTTTTGTGCCCAATTACGTGGTCAATTTTGGAGAAGGTACCATGAGGTGCTGAGAAGAAGGTGTATCCTTTTGTTTTAGGGTAAAATGTTCTGTAGATATCTGCCAGATCCATTTGATCCATAACTTCTGTTAGTTTCACTGTGTCCCTGTTTAGTTTCTGTTTCCATGATCTGTCCATTGGTGAAAGTGGTGTGTTGAAGTCTCCCACTATTATTGTATGAGGTGCAACGTGTGCTTTGAGATTTACTAAAGTTTCTTTAATGAATGAGGCTGCCTTTGTATTTGGAGCATAGATATTCAAGATTGATAGTTCCTCTTGGAGGATTTTACCTTTGATGAGTATGAAGTGCCCCTCCCTGTCTTTTTTGATGACTTTGGGTTGGAAGTCAATCTTATCTGATATTAGAATGGCTACTCCAGCTTGTTTCTTCAGACCATTTGCTTGGAAAATTGTTTTCCAGCCTTTCATTCTGAGGTAGTGTCTATCTTTTTCTCTGAGATGAGTTTCTTGTAAGCAGCAAAATGTTGGGTCTTGTTTGTGTAGCCAGTTTGTTAGTCTATGTCTTTTTATCGGGGAGTTGAGTCCATTGATATTAAGAGATATTAAGGAAAAGTAATTGTTGTTTCCTGTTATTTTTGTTGTTAAAGTTGGCATTCTGTTCTTGTGGCTGTCTTCTTTTCGGTTTGTTGAGGGAATTACCTTCTTGTTGTTTCTAGGGCGTGGTTCCTGTCCTTGTATTGGTTTTTTTCTGTTATTATCCTTTGAAGGGCTGGATTCGTGGAGAGATAATGTGTGAATTTGGTTTTGTCGTGGAATACTTTGGTTTCTCCATCTATGTTAATTGAGAGTTTGGCTGGGTATAGTAGCCTGGGCTGGAATTTGTGTTCTTTTAGTGTCTGTATAACATCTGTCCAGGATCTTCTGGCTTTCATAGTCTCTGGTGAAAAATCTGGTGTAATTCTGATAGGCTTGCCTTTATATGTTACTTGGCCTTTTTCTCTTACTGCTTTTAGTATTCTATCTTTATTTAGTGCATTTGTTGTTCTGATTATTATGTGTCGGGAGGTATTTCTTTTCTGGTCCAGCCTATTTGGAGTTCTGTAGGCTTCTTGTATGTTCATGGGCATCTCTTTCTTTAGATTTGGGAAGTTTTCTTCTATAATTTTGTTGAAGATGTTTGCTGGTCCTTTGAGTTGAAAATCTTCATTCTCATCCACTCCTATTATCTGTAGGTTTGGTCTTCTCATTGTGTCCTGTATTTCCTGGATGTTTTGAGTTAGGATCTTTTTGCATTTTCCATTTTCCTTGATTGTTGTGCCGATGTTCTGTATGGAATCTTCTGCACCTGAGATTCTCTCTTCCATCTCTTGTATTCTGTTGCTGATGCTTGCATCTATGGTTCCAGATTTCTTTCCTAGGGTTTCTATCTCCAGTGTTGCCTCATTTTGGGTTTTCTTTATTGTGTCTACTTCCCTTTTTAGGTCTAGTATGGTTTTGTTCATTTCCATCATCTGATTGGATGTGTTTTCCTGTTTCTCTTTAAGGACTTCTACCAGTTTGGTTGTGTTTTCCTGTTTTTCTTTAAGGATTTGTAACTCTTTAGCCATGTTCTCCTGTAGTTCTTTAAAGTCCTTCTTGATGTCCTCTACCATCATCATGAGATATGCTTTTAAATCCAGGTCTAGTTTTTCAGGTGTGTTGGGGTGCCCTGGACTGGGCGAAGTGGGAGTGCTGGGTCCTGATGATGGTGAGTGGTCTTGGTTTCTGTTAGTAAGATTCTTACCTTTACCTCTCGCCATCTGGTAATCTCTGGAGTTGTTATAGTTGTCTCTGTTCAGAGGTTGTTCTTCTGGTGATTCTGAGTATCCTCTGTCAGCAGACCTGGGAGACAGGCTCTCTCCTCTGAGTTTCAGTGGTTAGAGCACTCCCTGCTGACAAGCTTTCCTCTTAAAGGGAAGGTGTACAGATATCTGGCGTTTGGACCTCCTCCTGGCCGAAGAAGAAGGCGGAAAACAGGACCTTTCCCAGATGCTGTGTTGCTTTGGCAGGTCACAGAAGCTGTAGGCTTCTGTGGTGCACACTCTCAGCTGTGCAGACTAAGTTCCTAAGTTCAGTGGAGTCCTGGATCCAAGATGTGCTCCCTGCTCCTGAGGCAGAGGGCTCCTGTGCAGGGCAGACCACTGTCTTCCAGCTAGGAGGGTGCCGGATGTCTGCGGCCCCAAAAGGGTGCTGCCTCAGCGGCTCTGTGGCTCCCGCCTGTCCCAGAAGCTGTCTGCCTCTGTGGTCCTCAGTCTTACCTGTACAGACTAAGTTCGGCGGAGTCCCGGAGCCAAGATGGCGCTCCCTGCAGGGCAGGTCACTGTCCTCCGGTTGGGAGGGTGCCGGATGTCTGCGGCCCCAAAAGGGTGCTGCCTCAGCGGCTCTGTGGCTCCCGCCTGTCCCAGAAGCTGTCTGCCTCTGTGGTCCTCACTCTGACCTGTACAGACTAAGTTCGGCGGAGTCTCGGAGCCAAGATGGCGCTCCCTGCAGGGCAGGTCACTGTCCTCCGGTTGGGAGGGTGCCGGATGTCTGCGGCCCCAAAAGGGTGCTGCCTCAGCGGCTCTGTGGCTCCCGCCTGTCCCAGAAGCTGTCTTTATCTTTATATTTTAATCACCCTCCTTCTCCCACCTCGATAGACCCTTAATAAAGTGTCTTGCCTATAATAGGTTAACCCAAAATGCAGCTTTTATTTTTGGAGGGTTTCTAAATGGGCATTGGCTTCTACTGCCATCTACTGACAGAAATTAGAATTACGCCTAGAGGTCATTCTAAACCTACCCACTCTTGCCTCATTTTAATTCTTTCCTGTATTTTAATTTTTCATTTATTATTACTTTTATTCAATTGTTCATTTACTCAACTAACAAAACAGTGTGTTTTAGTATCAGACTTACAGAGCAGCACAGCAGTGTTGAGTAGGATGGAAGAAGTCGACCATAAATGAACAAAACAAGGATTTGGGGTGCTATTAGGACAATTCTGTAACTTGATTGTGGTGTAATTCTATAACTACGCATTTGCCAATATTCAGAACAGCATATACACGGAGGGAATTTTATTGTATGCAAAGATAAACCTGAGTGGAGAAAGTGTGATGCACATAATTACATTTACTGAGGCGTCCAGTTATTAGAAACTATTTGGAGGGACTTGGACATTATCAAATACAATAATCTTGTTTGGATACATGGCGCACGGGGAGTTAAGAGTTCTACATCTTGATCCAAAGGCTGCCAGAAAAAGACTGTCTCCCACTCGGCTAGAAGGAGGGTCTCAAAGCCCACCCCCACAATGACACATTTCCTCCAACACAGCACAGTTCCTAATAGTGCCATTCCCTGGTCCAAGCATATTCAAAGCACCACACCACATATACATAAAGATAAAATAGCATATTTACTCAGTTTTGATATTATGGCTCAGTAGGCCCAAGGAAGAATTTCCAGAAGTAGATGTCACTCTGTAGAAAACCTGCAAATGTCAGAGAACTCGGGGAATCAAAGCTGTGTCAGACTACAGTGAACATCAGGTTCAAGTGCATGAACATACAGGTCTGAAACCTGAAGCCCCGAGAAAGAAAACGTCTGGATTGACATTGGAGGAACCAGAACTTCAGAACTCCAGTCACCTAAGAAGCAAGTATTCACGGCTCAAACTGAAAGCCCAGAACAGCTTCAAGAAAGTTAATCAAGGCATTTAGTTGAATCTTGATATTTAGTTTTAAGTCCAATCCACAATAATGTTTATCTCATTTTGCTCTTAATCATAGTTATAAATCAGACAGACCCCCCTCAGAACTTAAACAAGTCAACCAAAAAATAAGATATTATGCTACCCTTCTTCCATTTTAGCCTGTTTTTTCTCACACACCTAGGATAGTGTGAGGAGGAGGGAGATACCTGATCTGTACTTGACAGATCAGTTGAAAGACATACACATATATTGCCTTGTCTATTTTATTCCAGCAGACATGTGGCAGAGGAGCCCTCAAAGCCCTCCTACACAGTGACACACTTCCTCTAAGAAGGCCACACCTACTCCAACAAGACCACGCCTCCTAATAGTTTCGCTTCCCATGGGCCAAGCACATTCAAACCACCACACTAAGGCACATAGTTGAATCTCTAAGTACCCCAGGACCAAAAGGACAATGTTCCTACTAAAGATGTGGCATCTGGCTAACTAAGAATCTACATCTCAGCTAAAAGATGTCTGGGTATAGCAGGGCAGATGGAAAGGTTACTTTTGCTGGCCTTTCTCTTGACCCAAAAATGAAGGTAACAAACAATAAGCTGTTGCCAAACCAGAACAGATGTAGAAAAGATTTATTAAAAGAAAACATAAGGAGAGACAGAGATTTAGAGAGAGGGACAGAGACAGAGAGAGACAAACAGACGAATATAGAAACAGACAGGGAGACAGAAATAGATACAGAGAGATAGAGACATACACAGAGAGACCCTTCCCTCTGAGACGGAGTCAGTCCTTCTGTAATGGTTCATAGCTATTACTTAGTCTTACCTCTTGTGCCATTTCTGCAATAAATAAGCAGGCATCCCGCCATCTCGTGACAGGGTAAATGTTACTACACCAGTCGCTTTTCTTCAGTCTGGCTATTGAAGGTAAGGGCCATGGGTCATGAGAAATGAAGCTCATGTATGTTTGTATGTGGCATCACAGTCATTCAGGTCAGCGTCTAAGTCAGGGGCTAACTCTTAAAGATTGGGATTCCTGCTTTGATTTGGGGCCTTTTTGTCTCTACTCTTCATAACCCTTTAGGCAACTCCTGTCTTTGATGTGTCATTCTAAACTCCACAGAAAGGCTTTTGTAATGCTTGTCTCATTCCCAGTAAATATGAAATCACTTTTGGACAACCTGGGAAGAAAATGCAGATGCCGGCCACAGACTTGGAAGTCCCAGGCCTGATTACAAAAGAGGAGACGGGGACAAAGAAGATCACACACTGGTGAGATGGAGCGCCCGGCTTGGGAATCTTCTTCCTGTGGTTTCTATGTACTTTGCCTGCTGTTTCCCTGTATCTCATAATCCCCTTTGTATTCCTGAATCCCCCAAGATGGAGAATTGAGACACAAATGTCTCCTCTGTTTCTCAAGTTCACCTGCGGACAAATCCCTCCAAGCTGTGAGCAGTACAACCTTAGGTCCCATGATGACAGGAAGAGTGTGCAGAGACATAGGGTACAGAATCCTAGTGTGTCTCCTCTAAGGGCCGTGACTGGATACACTTTCTCTAGGGACACGTGCATGGAACCGCTTGGAACCAGAAAGCCCAACTGGAGGCTTTTGTAGATTCTTTTCACGTAAGCATATCCCTGTTTTGTGACCAGCAGAGCCTTCTGAAGGTCTTGACATGCAATCATACCAGTCAGCAACCTCGCTGTTATCAAATATGAAAAACAGATTAGAACTGCTCCAAATCTCTAGTTTCAATACTTTAATTATCAGTTGGCTTCAGATCTCTACCAGGTGAATGACATCAAAACAGCAACTAATTCCGGGCTGAAGGACCTGTGGAACACTCATCATTTTTGGAATTACCACTTAGAAAACAAAGAAGTGTTGTCTCCAAAGCCAGAGCAGCCTTACTCCTGACATCCTCATGGCAGAAGGGCTCAGATTTGTCCCTGCTCTTTGACAGACAGAGATGCCACAGAGAAGTATTATTTCCAAGTCAGTAGTGGTTTAATACGTTAGTCATGGTTTAGGTCAACACAGCATGACCAACTTCCTAAACATAGGTTTCCTTTTAAGCATCTTTATAAAGGTACCTGCCCCAGGACCGAGGATGTTGTGGAGTGGTTCTAGTGCTACTTGTGTGAATTTGGGCTCCCAAAATTACACGGGACCCACACGTCTGCATGTAAGACACTGAGGGTCCCTGTCCCCAGTTGGCGTTGATTGATAAAGTTGCCAGCAGCTGATTGCTGGGCAGGAAGGCAGAGGTGGGACTTTTAGGTTCGTGGACAAGGAACACAATAGAGAGACAATTCACCATTGTCAGGGAAGGAATAAGATGCAGGGTTGAGTGTCGGAAGACAGAATACCAGCCATGTAAGAGCTGGGGAAGAGCACCCCCTCCCAATTGGGTCTAGGGTAAAAAGATGGAATATAGATTTTAGTAAGTAACATCTCAGGAGTATCAGAAGGGAGGCTTTAGTCATGTGGAAGTTTGGGAGTGACCCACCATTGTGCTGTTTAAGGCATATTAAAATAGAAAGGGGTCTTAATCTTTTGCGATTCATAGCCACCATGCCTCAAGATCTCCAGGCCAAGATCCAGGTCAGAAACTTGTATCTCCCAGCCTCCAGATTAGGATCACAGGTGAGCCTTCCAATTCTTGATTTCAGCTCATTCCAGATAGAGTCAAGTTGACAACCAGGAATAGCCACTACACTTAGTTTCTTGGATATCTGGGTAGTCATCCCTTATCAGATTTGGATTTTCTGTGTTCCTTTACATGAGAAAGCAGAGACTTACTTGTTTTTAAATTACTGCTATATGTATGTGTGCTCATGATGTATGTGGAGGGCACGGGTGCCTCGGTGCGTTTGTGGAGGTCAGAGGAAACCTGTATGGAGGCGTTCTCTCCTTCATCGGCCTGCCAGGCTTTCGTGGCAGCCATCTTTGCCCCGGAGCTACCCTTGCTCTCTTATTGTTTTTGGTTTTGAGGCAGGATTTCAAGTAGCCCAGGCTGGTCTCAAACTTACTAGGCTGCTGAGCCCCCCTTTTTGAGACAGGATCTTGAGGAACCCTAAGGGCTTTTCCAGTCACACGCCCTCCTTACAGCTTCCCCTTCCTGCCTGGGGTCAAGGCTTTAAGTATCTCTGGCTGACTTTGGTCTCCCTAAGTCACTCTGCAGACCAGGCTGCCCTCAGTCACACAGAGATCTACAGCCTCTGTCTCTGGAGTACTGGGATTAAAGACTTGAGTTATCATGCCAGTGAATCTGAACTTTTTTGCTGTTTTGCTTACTTTATTTCTTGGGGGTGGGGGGTGGGGGGCAGAGGATGGGAGGTTTAAAAAATTATTTCCTGCTTCAACAAGCTCCCCCTACCCCCACCAAGACCACAGCACCGGTGCCTCTGTCCTTTTATCTTTCTCTGAAGCTCACAAGCCACTTACTCTGGTTAGCTCTCACTCAGCTTCTCTGCTCTCACAGAATGCCATGTTTCTCTCCAGCACTCATTAAGGTTTGTCGTCACGTTTGGGTACCTGATGAGCCCCGGTGGCGTCTATACCACTGAAACTGTTCTATGTGGGACAGTCTGTTCTGCTTACTGATGTCTTAGAACTCAGCGCAGTGCCTACTACCTGATATGCCTCCAATAAGACCTTGTTGACTTATTGAAGAAAAAGCCTTGTGAATACATGACCAGCTGTGTGGGTGGACTGCCATTGTTGTATGTTTGGAACACTCATCTTGCCGACCAGAAGGGCATTCGTGAGCTACTCGGTCAAGATTTACCTTCCTACTTAAGATCTTTTGACTCCTGGCTCACAGCGGGTATGGAGAGCAAAATAAAAGTGAAGTTCAAGGAATTGCCACCCCCTGTTACACGCGCCATGAAGAAAGTTTTCAAAGCTCACAGCATTGCGATCAACAGTTCATATTTCCAAATTCAGAGTTACACAAGATTGATCCTAGAGTCTCAGCGAATCAGTGGGCTAGGGGGCGGGGCATAGAGAACAGTGGGAGGCCAGGACTCTAGCACCTGATTTATGAAGCACAGGTCCTACTCCATGCCCCCTGGCTGGCTGAATAAATTACTTAACCCGAGGCTCTGCAAAGCAGAAATAATATTGCTTGCCCTTTTGTGCTTTGTACACAGTTAAGGGTGGCTCACAAGAGATGTTTTGGTTGATTGGTTCTTTTTTTTTTTTTTTCTTCCGGTTTTTATTTTGTTTTGGTCAGTGTCCTCTCCTCCCCACCTCAAGAATGGTAGATGGGCCACCTACACTGAGTCACACCCCTAAGCTTGGGAACTTTCTTATTCAATCTCATAGACACAGTGGCACTGGATATAGTAGGGCCATAAGCTACTTGTTTTTTTGCAACAGTGGTGTGGGAGCCAGTGTAACTGGACAGCATGTTGGCTGTTTTTTTTTTTTTTTTTTTTTTTTTTCCTCAATTGGCCTTGTATATACTCCTGAAAGACCTCCTCTCATACCCCTTATTCCTACTGCTTAGGGTAGAGATAGCTGGAATGACAAACAGCCCAAGCTAGAATGACAGACAGCACAGTGACTCAAAGGACAGTGTCTTAGCATTTTATTGCTGTGAACAGACACCATGACCAAGACAACTTTTGTAAGGACAACATTTCACTGGGGCTGGTTTAAAGGATCAAAGGTTGTTCAGTCTACTATCATCAAGGTGTGAGTGTGGCAGCATCCATGTAAGGCATGGTGCAGGAGGAGCTGAGAGTCCTACATCTTCATCTGAAGGCTGCTAGCAGACTTACAGGGAGCTAGGATGAGGGTCTTAAGCCCATGCCCACAGTAATACACTCCAATGAGGCCACACCTTCAAATAGTGCCACTCCCTGGGCCAAGCATATACAAACCATCACAGACAGGGAATGAATTTACCTCATGTGTAGGTTGAAGTTGAGTGGGGTTTGGGCGTGGAGGTGTGTGTTTGTGTGGCTCTTCAACAGGGCAGAGTGAGTGATAACAGGACATTGAAAGCCACTGAAGTGCTCAGAGGTTCTGCATTGCAAGGGAGAATCTTCAACCTGGAGACTAAATGACACAAGGAGACAAAAACTGAGAGTGGGACCTTGTTAAGGGAGGTGTTGGTCAATTAAAAGCCCAAATGTGAGAATAGAGAGAGTGGTTAAGAGCACTGATTGCTCTTTTTTTTATTTATTTATTTATTTATTTATTTATTTTTATTTTATATGAGTACTCTATAGCTGTCTTCAGACACACCAGAAGAGGGCATCAGATCCTGTTACAGATGGTTGTGAGCCACCATGTGGTTGCTGGGAATTGAACACGTGACCTCTGGAAGAGCACTGACTGCTCTTAAGCACTGAGCCATCTCTCCAGCTTACCTTTGCACTAATTGCACACTCAACCTAGTCTTGTCCCAAACTTGCTCCGTGTAGTGGCTATTTCTGGTTGTCAACTTGACTCTATCTGGAATGAGCTGCAATCCAGAATTGGAAGGCTTACCAGTGATCTTAATCTGGAGGCTGGGAGATACAAGTTTCTGACCTGGATCTTGGCCTGGAGACCTTGAGGCATAGTGGCTATGAATCCCAGAAGATTAAGACAGGGAGAACTCTGAGTTCAAGGTTATCTAGGATTAATGGTGTGGTGGCACACACCTTTAATCTGGGCCACACCTTCTGCTGGAGACCTACATAAGGACATTGGAAGAAAGAAGGCTCACTCTTTGCCTGCTTGTCTTGTGGGACTGAGCAACTGCTAGATGCTTGGTCTTCCATTCACAGCTGCTGCTGACCATTGTTGAGGAGTTGGACTACAGACTGGCTAACCTCCGCAGGTTCACAATGCAGCAGGCCGCCTTGCTTGTGCAGCGAGGCCCCTGGGGCCATAGTCACAGCAGAGCTGCAGCTGAAGCCTCATGGGCGCTCAGGGTGCGACCTGAGCGCAGCCCTGGAGACCACATCCTCACCCTGGAGTCCATGAACCCGCGGGTAAAGGCAGTGGAGTACACCGTGCAGGGAGGGACCTATTGTGCTCAAGGCCAGTGAGATCGAGATGGAGTTGCAGCAGGGTATCAAAAACAAAAACAAAAAACATTCACTGAGGTAATCCGAGCCAACACTGGGGATGCCCATGCTATGGGCCAGCAGCCAATCACCTTCCTCCGTCAGGTGATGGCACTCTGCACCTTCCTAAACCTGCTAAACAGCTCCAGCTTCCCAGAAGATGCTAAGAAACGAGCTGGGCGGATCCTGCAGGCTTGTGGTGGAAACAGCTTGGGATCTTACAGTGCTAGCCAGGGCATTAACTGTACCGGTGAGGATATGGCAGCCTTTATCACCGGGAGAGATGGTGTGCCTGCAGACGCAGACGGCATTTTACCTGACTACTGGAGCTAGCGACCATATTTAGCGATCGTATTTCTACGATCCTAAAGCTCCTGGTCTCCGGTGCTGGCAAGTCACGGACAGGCGTGATGATTCCCATCCCACAGTATCCCTTGTACTCTGCGGTCATCTCCGAGCTCAACGCGGTTCAGGTGAACTACTATCTGGATGAGAACTGCTGGGCTTTAAATGTGGACGAGTTCCGGCGGGCATTGCGGCAAGCCAAAGATCACTTTTGACCCTAAAGTTCTCTTGCATTATCAACCCTGGAAACCCCATGAGCCAGGTACAAAGCAGAAAGTGCATAGAAGATGTGATTCGCTTTGCCTGAAAAGAGAAGCTTTTTCTCCTGGCTGATGAGATATACCAGGACAACGTGTACTCTCCGGACTGCAAATTCCACTCCTTTAAGAAAGTGCTGTACCAGATGGGGCATGAGTACTCCAGCAATGTGGAGCTCGCCTCCTTCCACTCCACCTCCAAGGGCTACGTGGGCGAGTGTGGCTACATGGAGGTGATCAATTTGCACCCTGAGATCGAGGCCAGCTGGTGAAGCTACTCTCCGTTTGCCTCTGTCCGCCAGTGTCTGGACAGGTCGCTATGGACATTGTTGTGAATCCACCAGAACCAGGAGAGGAGTGCTTTGAGCAATTCAGCAGGGAAAAAGAATTCGTCCTTGGTAATCTGGCCAAAAAAGCAAAGCTGACAGAAGATCTGTTTAACCAAGTGCCAGGGATTCAGTGCAACCCCTTGCAAAGAGCCATGTATGCGTTTCCTCGGATTCTCATCCCTGCCAAGGCCATGGAGGCGGCTCGGTCCCATAAAATGGCTCCAGACCTGGTTTACTACATGAAAGTCCTGGAGGAGACTGGCATCTGTGTTGTGCCTGGCAGTGGCTTTGGACAGCGAGAAGGCACTTACCACTTCAGAATGACAATTCTCCCTCCCGTGGAGAAACTGAAGACCCTGCTCCATAAGGACTTTCACCTGAACTTCCTGGAGCAGTACTCCTCCCAATGCCACCCAGGCCGTCCTCAGGGACTCTGCCTCAGACCTCAGGCAGGTCACCAACCCTGTTCATCATCCAAGGAGACTTCGTTCTTTGTGCCTTGATGTTTGAGAGTTCTTCTGAGCAAACAGTGATTTTGCAATGTCAAAATAAATTAATTTAATTAAATAAAAAGGTGTGTCTGTCTGTCTATGTGTCTGTGGGTGTCTTTCATTTGAGAATCCAGAGCATTGGGGTGGCTAATGAGGAACTCACGCAGTCACTGCCAGGGAGGTAGAACGAATTATTCAACCACAGCAACATGGGGGGCTCAGCTACTTGGCAGTCACACCTACCTGCTCAGTAATCCCTGCTCTTCACCTCTTCTCCCCTCAGATTGTCAGACCCACAACTGTGTGTTGTGATATGACTGATTATCCTTTTACAAAATCTCCAGCCCCAGGAATCAAATCTGGTTCTCTCACCAAGCTTCCTAGTGTCAGGAAAATCAACCACTGGCTATCAGTTACAGGTTCCTCTCGAACTCCTCCAGCTCTGAGTCTCCATTCCTGATGCAGGATCTCAACCCTTGAAACTGGTCCAGTATCCTCCAAAGACTGACAAGATTGAGCCTGAGTAATGCCTACAATTGCCACTAGATAGCATCAGTGAGCCAGAGGAGCATTCAGTGTTGGAGAGGCAAAAAGGAAACTGAAGAAAAGAGATGGAGGTGGTGAATGGCTAGATGGGAGGGTGAGTAGACAGTTGGCAGGTGAGCGAATGGATCCATGAGTGGATGGATGGGTACGGTGGATGGATAGATAGATAGATGAGAGAGAGAGAGAGAGAGAGAGAGAGAGAGAGAGAGAGAGAGAGATGCTTAGATGGGTGGATGGATCTAAGCAACATTGGTTGCTTATTTACCTGTTCTTAACAACCACCTAAAGGCTGAGCTCCACCAGCTTGGTGGGGGCGGGGAAGGACTGCTCCCTGAGATTCCTCATCATAAGGCATGCACACATATCCTCCTTATTAAACTAAGAAAAAATAAGACACCAAATTATAAGACATCGAACACAAGAAATTAAATCACTAATACAAGTCCCCCTTCTATGTTTTGTCTGCCACATACATCTCAGCTTGTGCCTCACCTGGGCTATGCTGCGGTCATTTAAGTCACCCTGGATATTTACATAGTACATATTATGCACCACTTATTTCTTTGCAATGCAAAGGGGCCCAGGCACAGCTCAACTTCCCCACAAATAGATCTACAACTGAAATCCAAATCTGCCTGGCTTCAAAACCTTCTGCTATTAAATGACCTATTTTATGCAAAGCTTCCTGGGGAGCCTAAAGAGAAAAAAAGCCACTTGATCTCAAAAAGGACACTTCAGCTCCCATTTCATCCAAAGTCTTTTCTGGTGAGCAGAGAAAAAAAGACTAGATTTAATCACCCAGAGCAATCCAGTACAGGGCTGGGGCCAGGATCTGGTTCTGTGGGTGTGGTAGAGGCATTCCAGGTGAAAGGTTAAGAGAAGGTAGGTGCTGAGTCCTGTGTCTTCAGGTCACAGAGATACTGTTGATATAGTCAGGCTCACTCACTGCTAAGCCCCTATGCTAACCCAAGGGCTTGGGGTGATGGCTGCTGCTGACGTCATTCTTTCTGGCCCTTTTCCAGAAAGTGCCTTTCCTAAACCCTTAGCAAGGCGGTCTGTGTGAATTTACCTCCACTCTCAGGGCTAGGAGCTGGATGAGCCCTTGGAGTTGGATTCACAGCAAAATCGGGACCTGGGACACAAAGATGAGTTTGCTGAGAGCTTCTTAGAGGAAACGCATGTATTAATTGCTTTATGCCTCGCTGGGTCGAAACACCTGACAAGGACAGCCTAAGGAAAGGAAGGTTTGCTTAACTCATAGTTTGAGGGTTTGTGGAAGAAAGGCCAGGCAGTAGCAGTAGGAGGCAGCTGGCCATATATTATTTATGGGAACCAGACAAAAGTGAACGTTCATGCTTAGTTCTTGTTCCATTCTGTATTCAGTCCCAGACCCCAGTCCAGGGTATTGGGGGCGGGGAGTCAAACATTTAGAGAGAGCTCTTACTTACCACCTCAACTAACCCAAACTAGGTACTTCCTCATAGACATGCCCAGAGGTTTGTCTCCTGGGTCATTCTAGATCCTGCTGGAGTGACAATATTAGTCATCACAAGACACTTCTCCCTCCTACCAGAAGGAAAAGACCCCTACCTGTCAGGATATACAGTCCAGGGCCGCTGTTACTGCTCTGGGGCCAGGCAACCCCATGACAGAGCCAAAACAAGGATGTGTAGCCAGAGAAAACAAACAAACCAAAAACTGGAGGCCTTGGAGATTCTGGATCAGACAAGGCCTAAAGCTCACTCAGTGTAGTTCAGAATTCTGCCGACTTTTTCTTTAAGCTAGCTGGAGTTAAAGTTTCCATTACTGAGAGCCCTAAGGTATCTTGACTGATTATATATATATATATATGACTGATATATATATATATATATACACATATATATATATATATGACTGATATCAATGCTTAGAAAATTTCTTAAGTCAGAGCAATCATAAAAATAAGGTTTGTCCCAGAAAAATCTGGCCCCAAAGTGGTTTTTCTGTTGTTGTTGCTGCTACTGTTTGTTTCTCACTCGGATCTCCCCTGCCACCACCTCCCAGGCTCTGGAATGTACAGGCAGGTACCAGCATAGCCAGGTTCACACCTAAACTATAAACCACAAATGGTTACTTTCATATCTTTCCAAAAACAGGAAGCTTCCAGTTCCCTCTGGCTTTAGCTAGCTGATGCATCGCCTCTTTCCCCTGGGACTTCTCCTGCTTTCTATGGAAACTCCCTTAAGCATCCTTCTCCACAGATCCATGGAATTGCCAAATGGTACTCTAATGGTTTGGGCTCGTGAGAATAAACTGCTCTGTTAGTTTTCAGATGTGAACTATTAGGATAATTCAAAACCCAACATCCAGTCAGGTGACTTTAGTGCTTGTCTGCTGTGCTTAGCAGCAGTCACTCCTGGAACCCTGGTGACATCACAGAAAATAATTGTCTAGTCACTGACATTGCCCAGCAAGGCAGTCTAAGCAAACAGTGTGACAATGGCCTTGTAATGACACTGTTTGCTACACGCTTGCCAAGAAGGTGAAAAGGCCATCACCTGGGGACTACTGCATCATCAAAAACACACCTGCTCAGTGCCAATTCAGAACCACTCCCTCTCCTCTCAAAGTCCGCGTGGAAAAGGCCCAAACAGATCCTCCACCCTCCACCATACCCAAGTTGCTCACTGCTCCCGTTTAACTTAGCCAAATCCATTGAACAAGTGTGCCCTTGAGTGGAACTACCAGTGTGATTTAATGAGAGAGGAAGGGAGGGATGATGGGAAAGAAGAGGAAGAATGGATGGAGCAGAGATGGAGTTGGGAAGAGTTGTCAAATATCCATCAATAAAAACCACCAAAAAAGGACCAAAAGTGTCTTCTCATGAAGTAAAATTAGCTGAGAAAAGAAATCACTTCTTGGACACTGAGGGCAGAGTCTCAGGTTCAGTAGGCTTACCCCTCCCACCCCACTCCACCCCAAGCTTGTTATTCAAGCTCTTTAAAAAAAAAAAAAAAAATCACACTGACCTTTTGTCTTTCTTCAAAACCGCCTCCACTCTGTGGGCCCCTTCTGTGGCCTCTGCAGCTAATGGAATTTGAAAGGTATACCCCAACAGCTGGGCTTTTGATGTGGGCTGGGCTGGGCTGCTCCGATTTCTTCTTCATGCTTTTCAAGCCAGTTGCAACTATGGTTTTTTTTTTTTTTATCAGACTGATTTTCTGTTTGTTCTTCAGGTCTCCCAGGAGAATGGCAAAACATGGTAAGTCTCTGCCGCCTTCTTCCATCACGTGACAGAAAATTTCAGATGGAGAGGAGGCGGGAGGATGAGATGGAGGCACCAGTGGAGGAAGAGCTGAGATAATGCTCCAAGTGCCACCACCATAGCTCATGCCAAGAGGGGGAGAAGACCTCTGGACTTCAGCTAAAGGTCTGATCAGAAGTTTAATCCTCAGATCAGTAACATTCTTTGCAAAGTGGCTTTCGCATGAAGTCCCACCCCTACCTGAGGAGGCTGCTGAGGAAGACATGGCCACTGCAATGCAACCTCTGCTCCAGCTTGTTGCTGTTGTTTCTAATATAGAGTCTATGAAGTTGGGAGGAGAAAAGGATGCGGGAGATAGAGAAGGTAGGGAGAAGAGAAGCAGTAGACTGGACCAGAATTCATTTTATGCCTGTATAAAGTCCTCAGACATTAAGAATTTTATCATTTGGACTATGGTCAAGCCAGACCATCTAAAAATAGTTTTTGTGACAAACATCAGAACAGCCTCACCTGTGTCTGCCAGGGGACCTTCTCTACCGGCCTTGTCTCACGTCTGTCTGGAACCCTCCTCTGCTGAGGTCGTTACTGGTTATATTTGAGGCCTGTGGCTCAGGCATCAAGGAACCAAGAAACAGAACTCACGCCAACCATTGCTCTACCACAACTCGCTCCCTTTGACCACTGTAGGACAATTCCCACAAACACGAGATTAAACTTACTTGGGCAGAATCTCAAGGTTTGGAATAGGGATCTAAAGGTAAACTAATCAGGTGCCTCTCCTAAGAACTGCTTCTGCAGCATAAATGTTCACTGCTGTCGATGGAACCCACTGCCTTCCTTCCAAAGGAAAATGTTCTGTACACAAAGAATTGGTCAAGAATAATTTCCTTAGGCTAGAAAGAGGCTTAGCAGTTGAAGGCTGCTCTTCCAGGGGACACAGTTTTGATTGCCCACACCCACGTGGCCGCTCACAACTAGCTGTAACTCCAGGGCTAGGTGATCTGGTGGCCTCTTTTGGCAAATACCAGGCATACACATGGCATATAGTCATGCATGCAGGCAGAACACCCATTACATAAAATAATTTTCTTAATTAAATCATATTTCTCTCTTAAGGTAAATCTGACTGTCTGCAATTTACATCTAGGGCCCTTAGATTGGCTCCTGGGATCATTTGGATGCAAAACTAGACCCTCTTTTGGAAGAGATGCTGTGCTGTGAAGCCCAGCATCGTTGTTAGCACACAGTCTGATCTGAGAAAGCATGGAAGAAGGTCATTGGTGTGATAGATACAAAGACAACGTCATTCTGAAACAGGCGATTCTAACCAGAATCTTTTCTTTAAATCACAATGGTCCCTAGAGAAACAGGAAAGTGGTGAGTGCCTGCGTTTCATGCTCTCTAGCCGTCTTTGAACTTCTATCAGGGAACACACTTTAATGTGGAGAACCCATGGAAGACAAGAGATTGCAGATGGAGAGATCCAGCTCTGGGCCATTTCAAGAGCTCACTTTGTAGGTCAAAAGAAGACCAACGAGAAATGCTACAACAGACACTTTTCTTTGGCTTCAAAGGAACAGCAAAGATGGGCTATCTTTTTAAATACCCTTTTTTATTATTATTAGGAGATTGATCGTCTACATCTTCTCTTTGAATTTTGTACATTTAGCTGGTGCCATTCCTATCCTAGTTTCATTTTCTGTTGATGCAATAAAATGACCCCCCCCCAAAAAAAACTCAAAATAAGAAAACACTTATTTCAGTTTATACCTCACAGTCCGTTGCTGAGGGAAGACAGGGCGGTAAAAAGGTAAATGAGGGCAGAAGAAAAGGATACGCTTTTCTCGACTTTCCTAGCACCAGGAATTCTTTGATGATGTTCTTCTTACAGATGATGCAAAAGCCCTATCATACAGCTCCATGACCTTTTCTCCTTTAGTGTTGCTTAAAATATTGAAGTCTCCATAATGAGTAAGATTGGAGATATAAAAAAAAATGAAAAGTCAAGCTAATGAGTGAGTTCCTTTGCAGCAGCTCAGGGAAAGCTTGACTGGAGAAGTAAAACTAGAACTCACAGACACCAGGGACAAATGCAGTCCCTCCTTTCAGTTATACAAGTGTCAACAGCTAGGCTTTTCATGAAGACATGGATAAGATGAAGTAAAATGGCCGCTGTTGCTGTTAAGGAATTGTTGGGGTGAGGGGCTAGAGGGATGGGTTAGCAGGTAAGATCACTCGCTGTCCAAGCAATTAAAAAGCAAGAAAAGAGATAAAACGGCAGTTGATGACGAACGTGAATTCCCATGTCACAGCAACCTTGTTTCCTGTTATATAAAGCCAATGGCTCTCTATCCACAAGAAAGTCTTTACTTAAACCATGGCTCATGTCAACCCATGGCCATGGTCTAAAACAGGTTCAGCGGAATGCTTTGCTACTCAAAGATGATGCAAACGCAACAGATGGCAGGTGTCAGTCTTCAAGCTTTGAAGCAGTTCTTTTATGCTTTGGTCATAGCATTATAATCAAATATCTTCTCAAAATGCAGAGTGAGCATCAATGTAATGATCCCCAGCACCCAGAGAACCATGTGACCATGACATAGCACTCTGTTCAATGGACACTACACTACAGTGAATGGTGCTGCTATACTGGACTGACTCCTCCAAGCTCCTCCAAGACACAAGTGAAGATGCGTGACTGATTGCCTTATACACTCCCACCCATCTAAGACATTGCTTCTTGACTGCTGCCTGTAGATCCCGAGAGCTCACTGGTAGATACCAGCAATTCAAGAACTTAAATTTAAGGGAAAAATATACATATACACCTTTATTTTCACTAATTCTGTCTAATATGTTGTATTTATTTATTTTAATGTGGAAGTGTCAATTTTAAATATAAAAATGATTGGCATTAATTAATTAATTGTATAATTAGCTAAAAAAACCAAAAGGGGCCATAATATGAGAAAGAATTCTTGCAATAAGTTCATAAAAGTCTACTAAAGCATCCAATCAAATAATCTCTAAACAAAAGTCTAATACTTAGCACCTATTAAACTCTCCAGTTAGAAAAAAAAACTTAGCAATATATCTCTTGGATTTACTTTAAAAAAATTTTTATTGTTTTTTAATTGAAAATAGATTCTTCTCTCATATATCCCAACCACAATTTTCTCTCAACTCCTCCAGGTTCTCTCCCTCTCTCCTCCCCCTCCCTCAGACTCACTCCCCCTCTGTTTCCATTTCAGAAAAAGCAGGCTTCCAAGAGACAACAGCCAAACAGGACAAAAAAGATACAATAAGACAAGGCAAAAGCTCCCATATTGAGGCTGGAGAGCCAACCCAATAGGAGGAAAAAATGTCTCAAGAACAGGCAAAAGTTCAGAGATACACCCACTCCTACT
Source organism: Mus caroli (assembly GCF_978045245.1). Classification (NCBI taxonomy): domain Eukaryota; kingdom Metazoa; phylum Chordata; class Mammalia; order Rodentia; family Muridae; genus Mus; species Mus caroli. The sequence goes on from NW_028227256.1 coordinate 159,443,861, forward strand.
GTCAGGAGTCCCACAAAAACACCAAGCTAACACCATAATATATCTGCAGAGGAGCTGGTGCAGACCCATGCAGGCCCCATGCTTGCCTGCTTCAGTCTCTGTGAGCCCATGTGAGCCCTGCTTAGTTGACTCAGTGGGTCATGTTCCCATGTTGTCCTCTATCCCCTGGGACTCATGCCATGTTTCCTCCCCCTCTTCAGTGGGGTTCCCAGTCTATGAGGGGAGAGACATGATGGAGACCTCCAAAGTTAGACTATCTCCTTATAACGTCTGGCTCTAGGTCTCTGTTCAGGCTTCCATCTGCTGCTGGAGGAAGCCTCTCTGACCTCTGATAATGACTAGACAAAGAACCAACTATGAGTATAGCAGAGTATCATTAGGAATCATTTCATTGATTTTTTTTTCCTGTTGTGTGTTTGGATCTCTCATAGGTTCCTGGGCTATCAAGTCTCTGGTTCCCCAACTATCTGAGCAGTATAGGGCATGGGTTCTCTCTTGTGGCATAGGCCTCAAGTTAAACCAAACATTGCTTGGCCATCCCCACAAGTTCTTAGCACCATTGCCCTAGCATATCTTGCAGGAAAGATAGATTGTAGGCGGAAGGATTTGTAGCTGGGTTGGTGTCCAGGTTTCTCCTTCTGTAACCTGGAGCATGTCTTCTTAAGCCAACGAGACTAGAGTGTAGGGATGAACCCATGCAGGTACCAGATCAAGCTTTTGGATCTGAAATCATCAGAATGTAAGACATATCTACCATAGGATCCTAGGGCATCTTTTTAGACATTGCACATTTCTTTATTCCTCTCTTACAAGGAAATTCACAAAGTTACTTTCTCTCACAAAACCAATTCTATGTATGTGTATGTATGTGTATGCATATGTATATGTGTGTGTATATCCCTCCTTTCATCCTTTCATTTTTATAGACCCCCTTTACCAAATAACAAGAATGATGTCATCTTTTGTTTCTTTTATTTAACTGATTGATTGATTGATTGATTGATTGATTGATATTCCTTGGGTTGTTTGGCTAAAGCTGCCCAGTAAAATCTGTGCTGACTGTGGTCCTGGTGGTATCAGGACCACAGCATCATCTCAGTTTGACTGTAAAATTCTCCCTTCCCCACAGTTTCTGTTATATTTTTACTTCTTGAAAATTATAGCTTTTAAATACTTTTTAAAAATAGAAAAGGTGAGTATTTGGGGGGGGGATCATTTTAGGCTGTGTCAGAGCCTTTCTGTCTCCATATTGTCCAGGCTCTCCCCGATCCTAAGAAAGGAAATAAAGGATCTCCCCTCCCCCATATAACTGCTAGAAGTTTCTGAGTCTTTAATGCTTAAAAACACTCTAATCCTAATCAACCTCAAGCCAAGACCAGTGTTTGTACCCAGATCTTACAAGCCATGCCCACCACAAGATTCCACCAAGCTCAATAGAAATAACTAGCCCCCATGACATTCCGATGATTCAGTCCTCCCAAGCATTAATTAACAGTTATGCAAATACTTCTGAGAGACAGAAGGACTTTGCCTTTTAAAGAGTTACTGATGACACCAGCAACTGGTGTTTAAAAATAAGTGTAATTGCTAACCATACACTACCTTCTTCCTCCCAGAACCAAGCTCATTTCCATCTCTCCATTATCCGTGGTCACACACCAAATGGAACCTCCAGACACTTCCAGAAGATGCTCAAAGAAAATCGAAGAGTCGAAGAACTGATAATTCCTATGGATAGCACCAAACCAGGAATTATGCTGCTGGAGTCTTCACCCTCAGAAAGCACTCACTGTCTCCACCCACAAAGACGTGATTTGGGCCTGACTCACTGGTATTGTGAGGAAGTCATGAGTTTTCATAGATCCCAGTGATAATGAGGAGACTTGAGGACTGTAACTTCAGCTCTGTCCTTGACCTTCTGGGAGAGCTGTGGGATGTTTTACTTAGCAGTTTCCTAAGTGCTAGATAAGTTCCTGCAAAGAACTCTGACCTTTTGGAAATTAAAGCTACACCCACAATCAACATGAAGCTAAGCTTACAGAACCAAAGGTGAGAGAGTAGAAAAGGCTTTCTGGTGGGGCTGGAGAGATGTTTACTGCTCTTGCAGAGGACCTGAATTTGGTTCCCAGCACCCATGAGAAAGCTTACAACTGCCTGTAACTCTAGCTCCAGTGAATATGACACCCTCTTCTGGCGTCTTTGGGTACCTGCACTCACATGTGCATGTACACATGTACACATGTACACATGTACACACACACACAAACACGGAAGGGGGCAGGGGGAAAGGAGGGAGGGGGCACTTGGGACATAGCTCAGTAGGTAAACTGTTTGCCATGTAAGCACCTGGTCTGATCCCCAGAATGTATGTACAGGAGACAGTCAGGTGCTTGCACTTGTAATCCAAGTACTGGAGAGGCAGGAGAAGTAGATCTCTGGGCTCTCTAGACAGCTAGCCTAACCTGCTTGGTGAGCTCGTGGCCAGTGGGAGATCCCCTTACTCTAGACACCAACACAGACAGCTCCAGAGGAATGATACCTGAAGTTATCCTCTGGCCTCCCCACATATGTGCACATATTCAAGCGCACATGCATACACACACTCAGACACACATGCATACACATACATATACACTCAGACACACATGCATACACACTCAGACACAGGTGCACACATATTCAAATGGACATGCACACACACAGTCACACATGCAAACATGCATATATAATCAGACACACATACACACTCACACACATGCACACACTTAGACACACATATACACACACTCAGGCACATACATTCAGACACACATGCACACACACTCAGGCACATGCACACACATACACAATCAGAAATGCATACAGACATGGGCCCTCAAACAGACACAAGCTCATATTTGCACACACAAAAAATGAAAAGCTCTCTATCTACAAAATAGCAAAAGGACGAGGAAAAGAAAGGAGAGGAGGGAGAGAAAACAAAATACGGCAAAAGAAAATGCTTGAGTTTTATCTTAGAAATTCAAGAGGAAACGTTAGCAGATGCCTCTTGGAAATCATGACAGTAAAGGCAGAAACATTAGCTCATTCCTCAGAATGAGCCAAAAACTACGAATCAAACCTCGAAATAGAAACTGAGAGTGCTTCACAACTATATTAAACCTGAACATGTTTTAGTCATTTTTAAAAATACTGTTAGATATACGCCTACCCTGTAACTTGGAAGTTTCACTTTTAGATATCTGTTCAAGACTAATGAATGTCTATGTTCATAAGTACTTATACACAAGCATTCATAACAACCTTCCCATGGCAATAAAAAACCAGGAACAATCCAAGTTTCAAGAATGTAGAATTGAAGAGAGATTGTGCTGATGTATTCATACACTGGAAATAAAAGGAACGGATTTCAGCTGTGGAGATCAACATGAGTGATGTGTTAGCAGAGAGAAGACAAGCCCAGGCCAAAGTGATGTACACTGTCCTAAGTCAGTCAAGGGTGATCTGTGTGAATAACTAGCTGGAGACCAGGGTGAGGGAATTTGTATGAGAGTGATGGGAAAACTCACTTCTTGGGATCAAAGGCTTTTAAACATGTAAAATCTTCCTTCTTTATTGTAGGTAAATTACACAAGAAGAGACAGACAGATAGACAAAGAAGAAAAAGATACTACAGATAGGCTTTGTTGGCCATCAGTTTGTGCATGAACAAACTGATAACAAACATTATTGATTCGTGCATGGTATGATAGAGTAAGGACAGGAGAGAATAAGGCAGACTCTTAGTGCACTAGAAGGCCTCTCTTAGAAGGTAGGCTGGGAACAAAGGGTGAAAGACAGAAGCACACCAGTGAGGAGTTGCCCCCCCCCCAAGGAACAGGAGCAGTGTGTGCAGTCACAGGGTGGTTCCCTTGCGGCTGGGAGTGCAGGGGAAGCCTGCATCTGACAAGCTTGGGGAGGCAGGCAAGATGGGAGGACAAAGAGAAAGCTGGCCAACGGGGTCCAGAGGATGCTCTTAGCCTTGGAATAAGGGAACATAATACATTGGAGTGGTAAGATCGCATTGGTGTCTTAAAGAGCTCATCCTGATGCTGGTGTGAAATGGAATGAAGGGGCCCAAGTTTTTTGTGACGTGGTTTCTCTATTAATAGCTATCAACCTACTTAAGATTGGATTTAATTTTTCAATGGTGCATATCAATCATACTCTACCACTTCGATCTTACAGTCTTGAGTGGGGGATGGAAAACAAGGACAATTCTCTACTCATTGAAATGGGCGGGGCTTTCACTGGCCATTTAATTCTATTCCTTAACCGGAAGAGAGAATCACTCAGCGACTCTCTGATGGGGCTTGAATAGCTACACTTCTAGAGGGGTTTTCAAAGAAGTAGGATGAGAAAGGAGTTATCCTCACAGCCCGGCCCCTGAACTGATTCACCCAGAATCAGGTGGTAGAGGATAAGGAGAGGCCAGGCAAGAGGACAAGGTACAGACACACCAACCAGAACACCCTCAGAGGCATTTCGCAAGTGCCTTAAGCATAAAACACTAAGGTAAGCAAAGAAGGAAAAGTGCTTTCTCAACCACCCTCCCCCACACCTCGTTTGCCTCACCTCACAAAGGGCAGGCAGCTCAGTCTTCAGGGCTCACCTGGAAAACACCCATCATGATCTAAGCTGAGGGGCCCAGATACCCATCTATCCTGTGCATCAAAGACAGCAAACCTCAAGTCCGTCTAACTGTGCACTCATAGGAACAATGGATGAAGCCCACCCCCACGGGGTTGCCTGATTAAACAAAAAGTAAAAGTTGACAAGTAAGGGGGAAATGGTGATGGGGCTCAGAAGTCTTCTATCTGCAGTGGAAATCGGTGCTCAGCAGACCTGAGGTGGGGAAGCACCGCCCAAGGGGAGAGATCAAAAGAAAAGGCTCCAGCTGTTCCGTGTGCCCCAGCCTGTCAGCTGAGGCAGGTGTCCTCTCACTTAGAAACCAGAGCTGAGCAAGGGAATGCCCACCTCCCACTCAGGGGAAGTTTTACCTGCTAAGAAACAGAGGATTCCCACTGGTCTTTACAGCACTTACTTGTTTAGAAATAATGGTGAAGAAACAACATTGAAGTGGAATAAAGCAGGGAAAGAACCAGGTAGAGCCACAGTAGAGCTGGAGTTCCACACCTCTGTGAAGAAATTGCTGTTCTCCAGATCTGCTAACCCAGGGCCTTGCTCATTTGAATCTGGTCTTGCCGAGACGTTCTGAATCCAAATGAATGAAGGCCCAATGTCAGCCATTGTTTTTACCACTAAAGTCATCTCCTTCTCTCTGTGCCTCCTTTTGTTTCATATATGCATAGATACCTTTTAGTTTAAATATTTCACCAAAGAAAATAATCTGAAGTCTTATTATTGTTTCTCACACAATACAGAACATAGAAAAAGAAAATTTGTCTCTTAAGCCACAAGACTCTGATAGAGCATTTAAACTCAGACCTAGAATAGATTAAGGCAGAAATAAATGCTGGACACTGACTGTACATGATCAACAGTAGTCATCACACTGTTTCGAAATGGAATATATGAATTTCCATTTATTTATCTATTTATTTTTTGGTTTTTCTGAGGCACAACAGGCTGTCCTGCTCTTCACTGTCCAGACTTGTCCATTTCAGGTTATTTCTCTCCATGGAAGTCACACTGTCTGCTTATTCTAGGACACAAAAGACAGACAGGCACTTCAGCACAGGGCCTTTCACTGGAATTCTTTCCTAGAATTCAGATTGACACAGAAGGGAACAACAGCAACAATACAACAGAAATTCACACAGATTCTTTACATGTGGGTGTATGTAAGTGTGTCACTTGGCATGATTAAGTAACATGATTGAGCTGGGCATGGTGGCACTCTCCTGTAACCCAAGTTTTACAAAGGCGAAGGCCGGTAAATCATGAGCAGGAGACTAGCCTAGGCAGATTAATAAAATAGTGATTCAAAAAAGTAAATAGGCCTATCATGGACCTCAATGGTAGAACATTGGACCAGCATGTCGGAGGCCTGGGGTTTGACGTTCAGTTCCTCAAAGTTAACCAACCAACCAATCAACCAATCACTCGTGTCCTCTTAGGGAAAAGTATTGTTCATATTCTCTATTAAATATATCGAATTCCTAATACTCACCACATATAGGGCACAAGCCAATTGTCTGGATTATATTCTCCTTGAAAAGTAAAAACAGCCACCAACTGCATGAAAGTATTTCAGGACTCCAGGGAGCATCCTTTGCTTATGAAATGCCTGGTTTGGAATTTAATGGGATTTTCTACATTGAGGGGACAGAATCTAGGATTTTGTTTGTTTTTGTTGTCTTTCTCTTTCTGTTCTGGACTGGATGAAGAGCACAGTATACATAGATGACTGGGTAGAAAAAGAAATCTATCAAAATAAATAGAACAGAAAACATACTCTAAAAAAAATGTCTTCTGGACACAGTAGGACAGCTGCACATATGAACTTACAGTCGTTGTGACAGCATGGACAAGACCTGTGCAAGCCCAGGCTAGACCAAATCACATCATAAAGCAGGGAGTTGGATATAAAGTGTCCCCACCCTCTAGCTATGAGGTTATCAACAATTTTTAGCTGCTGTGACAGAGAACATTAGTTAAGATGTAGCATGTGATAGCTCAACCATGCTTCAATGGAAGGCTACACATCCAAGAATATTTGAACAGCACAAATTAGCTGTGTTGGGGGGTGGGGAGGGTGGAGACACAAAGTTGGTTGAGTAAGGAGCAGGGTGTGATCCCAGAAAGAACTGGGGGAGGGATGATGAATACAATCAAAAAACACTGTACAAAATTCTCAAAAGAATTAATAAATATATGTAATTGTTTTTAATGGACAAGATTCATATTAAGCTACTGTGTAGAATTTGGTGTTTTAAATACATGTTCACTGCAGAATGGCCAAATTAACCATGTTTTCTATCCAGTGCCTAAAAAGATGATGATGGCTTATCTATCTGACTTCTCCAATAACCTTGGATGCCTTCCTACTTTTGCATAATCTCTCCTAACTACTGTAAAATGACAGCAGGGCATGTTGGCATGAATCATCCCTCACCCCATGTCTGTTTACCACATTGGTGTAAGCCTTCCCAACTCATCACCTTCGGTCATCGTGAAAACTCTAAACCTCAACCAAAGCCCACTCTCAGAACCACAGTTCCCTGGCCAGAGGCATCTCATCTCAAGGAGGGCTCACATGAAAGCTACCACAGACTCTTTTTATACAGGGATCGAAGGAAAGTTTATCTTCCAATATAGAATGAGAGCTCTGGATGACAGACTGGGATGGGAGCTCAAGACCTTCGGGATGAATCTGATAAGTGACACAGTGGGTAAACAGTGCCTGTTTGCCTGTAGCGACATCTTGGATGGGAACTTACAGTGTCCTTGGAAGGAGCAGCAAATGGTTACTAAGAGCTATGGAGGCTGGGGCAGTGGCACACTGTGACCACATTTCTCTGCTTTGGATAGATAGACAGACAGACCCCTAACCTATGAATAGCCTGAGTGATTCTGAGGTGGGAAATCCACCAAGTTTCTTGCATTTCTTCTCCTGATGCAAAGTCTAAACTGCAGAAGTTGAAAGATGGCACATGCTTCTTAGTGTTTGGAGGCATTTATACATTTGACTCACTACAAAAATACTTCTTCCTTCTGGGTCCAGGTTAAACCCGGAAGGTGGGGCTAATGTCGGAGGAGCAATCTCTTAAAAGTACAGTAGTCTGCCAACCCTCTGGCCCATCTCTCTGAACAGTGCTACACTCTCTCTTTTCTGCACATGATGGGCATGTCTTCCTTGTAAGAACAATATAGGATGAAGAACAATTTCTTGGTTTTTTTTTTCTTAGTGACCAAATATCAAAGGTTGTTTGAGTTGAAAAGTCACATTATTGACCAAAATAAGATTTCAAAATGTTTTGTTGACTTACAACGTGTTGTCTAAGCTTCTCTGTCTATCAAATACTTGCTCAGTTCTGAAGTCAGAAGGGCCAGTCTGTTGGTTCTTTCACAGTGCAAGAGCATTACAGTTCTTGGGCCTTCATTAAAATATCTCTGCCAAATCCATCATATCCCTCCTTCTTTCCAGGGGGTCTTCACCCTCACCCCCAATCCAGAAAGAGAGTACCACCTTGTTCCACAGGGAATTCTACTGTATAACCCAGCTCAGGGCTAGTTGGGAAGATTATATAGTACTTAGCAAGGCCAGGGCTGCCTTGATTCTAAATGGGATGTGGTTTGCTCAAGGTCTCGGTGTTAATCAGAGCTTACCCTTGAATGGTCCCCATGTCAGCACCTATCTTTAAACTGTTTAGTGAGTAGATTCACTTTCTATTCTAATAACCCATTACAAAGAACAATAATCCAAGAGTACAGCTACAAAGCAATTCTTCAGTCCAGTTGGAATCCTGGGTTTATAAAAGACAAGAGTAGCTGGCCATCAGTTCTGAGTAAATTTGAGGAAGAATGAGGCTCTAGGAGAGTGGAGAAGGGACTGTATTACCTTGTCTCCTAGATCTTAGTATTCACAGTTGGATCCTCAGCAAGCAGGATCAGCTTCACCTGAGAGATTACTAGAAATGCTGAGCCATAGGCTGGATCAATGGTTTTCTGAGTCTGAAGCTGCTTTCGAGTGACATTCCCAGGAGAAATGTCTGAGGTTCAGTGCCTTGGAAATAGCACACTGAGTGAAAGTTCATTGCTATCACATAGGTTATGGACAAGGAATATTTGATGAGCAAAAAAATCAAGAAAGCTCTTCAGGGTTCCCTTCTACTAAAGACCCAGGATCTGATATCATGAGTGATAACAGGAAATGCGAGTTTTAAAATTTCTAGGTTAATATTTCAGATCACTTAAAAATTCAGAAGTACAACTCTGTCCTGAAAGAAATGCATAGACACTTCCTAAAACACCTTGTAAAATTAAACACATTCCAAGGGCAGTGTTTAGAATTAGCTAGGTGCGTGTCCTGTTTTAGGTGCCTACTGCTGTGATAGAACACCATGGCCAAAGACAGCTTGGAGAGGAAGGGATTTATTTGGCTTCCACTTCTACATTGTAATCTATCACTGGGGGAAATCAGGACAGGAGCTCAAGCAAGGCAGCCCTGGAAGCAGGAGCTGATGCAGAGGCCGTGGAGGGCTCATGGTTACTGGCTTACTAGTCCTCATGGCTTGCTCAGCCTGGCTTTTTACAGCACCCAGGTCCACCAACCCAGGGATGGCACCACCCACAATGAGCTGGGCCCTTAGGGAGGCATTTTCTCAATTAAGGTACCCACCTTTAAGATGACTCTAGCTGGTGTCATATTGACACAAAACTAGCCAGCACAGTATTTTAACTGCACTGATTCTAACATCAATGCTTCTGACTTCTAAGTTTGTGGTTATGGTGTTAGCTGTGTTTCCTGGTCCAGTTTCCTTGACCTCTCTTGTGTTTCAGTTTTCTCTTCTGTGCAGCAGGAATAATAATAACAACAGAACTTACATAATAGGATTTTTATGAAGATCAAATAAGGTGATACTTACTAAGGAATGAGCATAGTGCCAAATAGAGTAAACACTCAATATCGATTGAATAATACTGTAGTCGCAGGACACAAATGACAGACAACATTTTAGTGAACTATGAAAAGCCAACCTAGATAAGCTGGCTAACATAGACCCTCAAAAGAGAGGGCTTTACACGGATGTCCAGAGAGCAGGAGTCACAGGACAGTTGTAGGGTAAAGTGGGTGAATGGGAACTGAAGGCGAGTGACAAACACCCGAGTCTTCATAGCCCACAAACTGGTGACTATTTGGCACATTCACAATCAATGGCAAGCCACTGAATTCTTGGAGACAAGGAAGGGGATTGAGCAGAGATGTTTGTGGGAGCTCCCAGTGGAGAAAAGTCTGTAGAAAGTCCCTGAGATTTGTAAAGATGAATCCACAGTCAAAATTGCATTTGAATAGTCTGGCTTGAGGCAGGGCATGTATTGCTGGAGTGGAACCCTAACCTGCAGCCTGTGCCTAAGAACCTCCTCATTCAGCTCTGCTAGAGGCTGCCACACAGGCCAGCTTCCTGCGCTGGTGCCTGAGCTCCCAGAGCTTGTTTGTCTGAGTTCACAGAGCACCTGCTGTCTACCTCTGCAGAGAGAGCCTCCACCTCCCACAGTCACCACTAGCTGTGCATCTTTCTCCCCCTTCTCATGATTATTGAAGCTGAATATACCTTTTCCAGCTCTGCAATCTGAGCACTATCAAAAAAAACAGCTCGTGGTATGCACTCAGTGCATGTTATCTTGAATGGCAGAACCAATATTTGTCCTTAGTACAATATTCTTAGCACAGACGATGTGTCTCTAATTCCATATCCATATGGCAGTGAGTGACCCTGACGCTTACTTCTGATTTTCCTTCAAGAAATTATTTCTTACAGTGACAATCCTCAGAAGAAAGAAAGAAAGGGAGAGAGGGATAGAAGGAGAGAGAGAGAGAGAGAGAGAGGGGAAGGAAGGATTTTAGTAACCAAAGGTCTTGGGAGTTCCTTACTTAATAGCTTTGTAGTTAATTTGTTTGTTTGTTTGTTTTACTTTAGCCCAAGCTTATTATCATAGAAACCACACAGGATTTTTCACTCAGCACCAGTGTTATGAGATTATTTTGTTTAGTGTGAGTTCCCATGGCTCTTTGTAGTTATTTTCGCCTTACTGAGAGGAAACTACGGCACAGGAAGAGCTGGCCACACAGTGAGTCAGTGATCAGACAGGCTTCCTGTGAGTGAGGTGGGTGCTAGTGTGATGCAGCCACGCCCACCTCTGACGTCATCGGCACCTTTCCACACTTGGCCTCTGCAAAAAAAAAAAAAAAAGCCTGCAAGGGCTCAGCTGCACTTCTTCACCTGTCCTGTCAGCTGACCCTGTGTTCTAGGCCAACTCACGCAACAACTTTCAGGAAAAAAGTGAAGACAAAAGCTTAACGTGAAAATTGTAAACAAAACCAAGCATCATTGGAACATAAGAGAACAAAAATTATAACTGCTTTAAAAACAAAACCTTATCAGACCACAAATACCACGAAATGTAGATTCGGAGCAGGGAGGAACTCCAAAGCTTCTTTCCTGGCTCACAGTGATGGCGTTCTAGACCTCTTTTCGCTTTTCATTTCCTGTCTATATTTTGAAATAGTCTGTCCTTATCTCTCATTCCCTAACCTCAGAATCACTTCTTAATCCTAAATACTCATTGTCCATCTACGCCCTCTTACTGAAACTATCTCATATAACCCCGAGGTCTGCGTCTGCGTCACCTAGTCACATGGCTTCTACTCCCCCCTCAGGCTGCTGGCCTCTCTTCAGCCCCAGGCATTCTCATAATGACACTTCCTTCTCAGAATTCTGTCTGTCCTTTGCATGAAAGTGGCTATACCGTCACAACTCTCCAGCTGCATACGCTAATCTTTCTCTTTCGTGGACTTTAGTCCGACGTCTTGCCAGATCTGCTATAATCCAAGGTTCAGTCCTCAGCCTCCTGCGTTTTCCATTTAATGCCCCCCATCTTTTCTCAAAGCTTCAAACACACAGGTAAACTGTAACCACATATTATTATTTTTTTACTTTTTTATTAATCATTTTATTCATTTATATTTTAAATGATATCCACCTTCCCGGTTACCCCTCCACAACCCCCACATCCCATCCCTCCCTCCCCCCTCCCCTTTGCCTCTATAAAGATGCTCCTCCACCCATTTACCCACTCCTTCCTCACCCCTCTAGCATCCCCCTACGCTGGAGCATCAAGCCTCCTTTCCCACTGATGTCAAATAAGGTCATCCTCTGCTGCATATGGAGCCGGGGTCCTGGCTCCCTTCAAAAATATATGTGTGTGTGTGTGTGTGTGTGTGTGTACATATATATGTGTGTGTGTGTGTGTGTGTGTGTGTGTGTGTGTGTGTGTGTGTGTGTATGTATATACTCTTTGGTTGGTGGTTTAGTCCCTGGGAGTTCTGAGGGAGTTCTGAGAGGTCCAGTTAGTTGATACTGTTCTTCTTATGGGGTTGCAATTCCCTTCAGCTCCTTCCCCTAACTCCTCCATTGAGGTTCCTGTGCTCAATCTGATGGTTGACCGTGAGTATCTGCATCTGTGTTAGTAAGATGCGGGTAGAACCTCTCAGGGGACAGCCATGTCAGGCTCTTGTCAGCAAGTGCTTCTTGGCATCAGCAATAGTGTAGGTAGGGATTTGGTGTCTGCAGATGGGATGGATCCCTAGGTGGGGCGGTCTCTGGGTGGCCTTTTCTTCAGTCTCTGTTCCAATTTTTGCCACTGTCTTCCCTTTTTCTGGGTTAAAATTTTTGAGATGCATGGTAGGCCCCATCCCTCAACTAGGGCCTGTGCCTATCTACTGGAGGCTGTGCCTATCTCTACAGGTTCTGTCTCCCTTTAGTTGGGTATTTTGGATAAAGTCAACACCATTGGCTCCTGGGAGCCTCTCAATTCCCTAGAGTCTGGGACTTTCTAATGGCTACCCCCAGTTCCCCATCCCCTGCTGCTACATGTTTCTATTCAATTTCACATCATCTGCCAGTGCTTTCAGTTTAACTTGCATTAATTATATACTATATACACATATAATATATATTATATATTACATACATATATAATATATATTACATACATAATCAAACACATACATACACACACACACACACGTTAAAAATCCTCCTGGGTAAGATTTCCTTCTTAAAGAGAAATCTAACAACTAACATAAACATTCAGTCACCATGAATTTGGAGTTACGCTTGCTTTTCCTTCCACATTAGCAGTGAGCTTCTGAACTGCAAAGTCAACACAGGGCAAGGCTTGCATCCTCCATGTTGATTTCATGCTTAAGACAGGTATGGTAATTCAGATTATTTTTTAAACCTGTGAAGAATAACCGATAGATAGATAGATAGATAGATAGATAGATAGATAGATAGATAGATAGATAGATAGATAGATAAGGAGGCCTTTGATGCTGTGGTCTTTATAGTCTGCTTCCACAAGCATGAATCCCTAAGAATAGAATACATTGAAGGAAACTTAAAATGAAAGGTGCTTAGATAAAAAATTGGAAAGCTCTAAGATCTTCATAAAGAAACAAAAATTTAGCAAGCTGACTAATCTAGAATTCCAACCTCAGGCCTTCCGACAACTGAACATCTGAAAAGTCCCCATTAGCTCGAGTTGGAAGTGTTGCTCAAACTTCACAGGTGAAATGTCAGCCACCAATACCAGCATCCTGCCTGTGACCCTCTGAGGACCCCACCCTCCAGAACATACTTCTAACGATTGTCACTGGGAATTGGTGATGAGTAACATTCATATGTTTTAAAAGATAAAGCAAATATAAGTGAATAATTTTCCCTGAAAACACCAGGTTCCCACCACTGATAACAGAAGACATAATTTCACCGTCGCAGTCAAGGTTTTACAGTCCACTAAAAGGCAAGGTGACCAAAAAAAGCTACACAGGATCCCTGGAAGTGCTTCATTTCCAGAACATTGCAGGGTGGGGGTGAGGGGGGAAGGACCCGTGTGTGATGCCAATCTCATCATTATGTTGGTTGATGGGGTTCAAGCTTTGTTCTTTTCTTTGTCTTTTCAGATGCAAAACTCTCTGGTGAGCCTGGATGTTTTATAGGCAGATCCATCATGGTAGTCCCCTTCCTGAACAGCCTTACCCTGTGAGCTGCTCAGCTATAATGTTGAAGCAATGGCTGCCGGACATGTTGTGGTTAGTAGGTATTAGAATAGCCACCACTAGAAACTGTGTGCTAAATTAGTGCAGGTTTCTCTTCCCTACTGCCTATGCAATCGCCTTCCTCCCTTCCACATTGTCACCTCATATCTCTTACCTGAAAATCTCCCAGTAGACTTAGCCACACCAAATACTTTGAAATTTTTTGTAAGATTTACTCAATGTCTTTCTCAATTCAACATGCTTTAAAAAGATATATTTTCAGCCGGGCGTGGTGGCGCACGCCTTTAATCCCAGCACTCGGGAGGCAGAGGCAGGCGGATTTCTGAGTTCGAGGCCAGCCTGGTCTACAAAGTGAGTGCCAGGACAGCCAGGGCTACACAGAGAAACCCTGTCTCGAAAAACCAAAAAAAAAAAAAAGATATATTTTCAATGAGCTAGGAAAGAGGGCACCACTCTAGGGTTTGTAATAACAAATGTTCCACCCGGGGTGAGGAATGGGGTCGCCCACCCATCTCAAAAATATTAACCCAGAGTTGCTCCTGTCTAAAGGAAATGCAGAGACAAAGAGTGGAGCAGAGACTGAAGGAAAGGCCAACCAGAGTCTGCACCACCCAGGGATCCATCCCATCTACAGACACCAAATCCAGACACTGTTGCTAATGCCACAAGGTGCTTGCTGACAGGAGCCTGGTATAGCTGTCTCCTGAGAGGCTCCCCCAGAGCCTGACCAATACAGATGTTGGCGCTTACAGCCAACTGAGCAAGGGAACCCCAATGGAGGAGTTAGGGGAAGGGCTGAAGGAGCTGAAGGGGTTTGCAACCCCATAGAAAGAACAATATCAACCAACCAGACCTGCCAGTGCTCCCAGGGGCTAACACACCAACCAAAGAGCACACATGAAGGGACCCATGACTCCAGCTGCATATGTAGCAGAGGATGACCTTATCTGGCATCAATGGGGGGGGGAGGCCTTTGATCCTGCAGAGGCTCGATGCCCCAGTGTAGGGGGATGCTAGAGCCATGAGGCAGGAGTGAGTGGGGGGGGGGAGCACCCTCATAGAAGCAGGGAGGATGCGGGAGGGGGAAGAAGGGGTTTGCGGGGGGGGGGGGGGGAGGGGATACTGGGAAGAGGGAGATTAGAAATGTAAATAAATAAAATATCCAATAAACAAAACAAAACAAATGTTTGTACTTTTGACCACAGAACAGAGAAGTTAACGGAGATGGTGACAGCACTAGCCAGGATGGTGATGGATTGGCTTCTTATTACTGATAGCCAGGGGCTTCTGGAAAACACCTGGAGCACTGAGTCACCTGCAGCTGCTTTGGTGCTTTGAAGTGAGTCAAGAAGGAAAGGGCCTGAGGAGGTGCCTGACCGTGACTTCTTTCTCCACCCCCATCCCCCACCTTCACCCTCTGAAGCCTCTGAACCTGGTGAGCGCAGTAGAGCAGGCAAGGAAGAGCAGAGGGAAAAGTCTGGACCTGAAGACAAAGGGGGTGAGAAATGACTGCCCCCTGCTAATAACCTGCCACTGGGATCAGCACCTCACCTAACAGCTAATGTTTAATTACACATTTGTAACCTTGGCAAACTGAAGTCCCAGCTCCTAAGGAAGCAGAACTAGATGGTCTTATGTCAAGGACATGGAAGGCATACTCAGGAAAATAAGAAAATCTAAGAGTTTACGTCTAGAATATGTTGAATAAGAGGTTCCTGTAAAGTGACCTATGTAGATATGGTTTTTATGGGATTCCCAAGTGTGTGAACGAGTGTATCTCTAATTCTTGTGCCTTCTCTTGGACCCTTTTTGTTTGTGTGTTTGTTTGCCTTGTCCAGCTTCGATGTGACAGTTTTTGTTATATATTTTATTTTGTTATTTTTTAATGAATGAACGAATGAATGAAATGAGTAAATTAGTGAATGAATGAATGAAAACCTAGCCACTGTGATAAGGATTACCAACTGAGTTGTTATTTAAACCTTTTGGGAAAATCGGTTATCTCTAAGAGAGTGACACTGAGTCTATCAACCACTCCAGGACAGGCCTCACGTTCTGCAGTAGCTGACCAACGGATAATGAACCCAACAGCTTTTTTATGTGTGCTTTTATTTGATTGAGGTTTTATGCTTTTGTTTGTTTTTTTTTTCCTTGGGTTGGATATTTTGATTGTTTTGTTGTTATATTGAGTTTTTGTTTAATAATAAAAATAAAACTACAAAAAACTTAATAAAAACATTAAGAACCAAACAAAATCTATATGAACACTTCCCCCAAAGGGGAGAAAAACATATAAATAAATGTTGAACCATTATACCGAATTCTCCTTGAAACAAAGAAAGTGCACAAGGGAAGGGGAGACTAAGTCACTGTTGTGTCAAAGCAGCAAAGATGCAAAGATGATGCTGATGTGTTCAGTTTTGTGCTCTGAAAGGCTAATTCATTTTCTCTACCACATCGTATCCACGCAGATTTTAAAGGCATT